>NW_024581088.1:3368761-4000011 GCF_017639235.1 Corvus kubaryi
TTATTCTGACTTAGTGCCTCCCACTGGTTTGTTTTCAAACTAGTACAATCTCCCTGCAAGGTTATCCGAAAGCCTAAAAGACTCAAAATTAGACTCTTCCTCCCAACCCACAATGGCCAACCAAACACAGCCCTAACGCTCCTCCCAGGTCTGATGGCATTTGCCCCCCAGCCACCCCAGGAGGTGTGTAGGACCCAGGCTGGGGTTCAGAGCACACAGTACCTTGTACCAGCAACCGCCCCATCATTCTTTCCCAGGGGTTCATCCAGCTCCACACCACACCACTCTCCTTTGGCAAAATCCGTCTCTCCCACGTAGCGCACGACTCCCGTCTTTGTCCCACCAACCTGTCAGAGATAAGATGTTGAGGATTAGAGATGGCAGCACTAGCACTGACACAAGGGGACTAAATCTGGGACAAGTATTTAGAGAGGGGGACAAGACATCTGTATTTTCTGTCAGCAGATAGTTCTCACACCAAGTTCTCCCAGCACTGAAGTTGTCTTTCCAATAATTAAAAGTGAATTGATGAACTCGCACTTTTGGGACTGCCTGCCTGGAAGATGTCAGAGTAAATATAATGAAAACATATTTCAAGGTGTCAACTAATTGCACCAAGTTACTTGTGAGGCCACAAAGGAGTTTAAGCCCTGCAGGCACAGCTTGTACCTGCCTTGCCTGAAGAACCATGACCTGCACTGACAGGTTTTCATTCAGCCAGCAGTTCTGGGCAATACTGGGACAGGACAGCAAGGGGACAGCTGAGCCAGGAAAGCATTCATTGCTCCTCAGCTTGCTCCCAGGCAGGGTTTGCTAAAGATGTAAAAACTGTTCAAAATAGAGGTGTTTTGTACAGAAAAAGTCTCCACTTTTATCTACACTTCCTACAGCAATTCCCAGTGCTGGCAAACCGCATGCGAGTGGGGCTCAGCTCACTGCCAGGCATCCTCCAGCACAGGTTTCTTCCCCCACCATGGAGAAATAAAAATAAATCACACCTTTTTCTCCTGAATTTACACTTAAAGTTCTTAAAGTTTCCAGCTTACTGAGGACGCTGAAGGAGGGCAAAAGTCAGGAACCTTTGGAGCTGTATTTTGATCATTGCTCCGAGAGCATGTGGCACTGAGCAGCAGCTGCCTCTGCACTAAACACTCCCACTTAGACACTTACGCTGAGAAAAGGGAGACAGAAAAGAAGGAGGGTGGTTCTAAAGGTTCATACTACAAGTAAATCAGTATATGATCTAAGTCTTTTATAGCCTATCTCTGCTAACACCTAAATTCAAGGAAGAGAGCTTAAAAATAAGTTTAAAATTAAATTTGCAGCTTCATCCTGAATTACTTGCAGTTATTAATTTTCTTAATATTAAATTCAACATTAAAAGGTATCAACAGAGTATTACTTTCCTACAGAAAACAGTGAGAGCTGAACTCTCTGGGTTTGTGTATTCCAGGGTAGGCATGTTAGATTTACCAATTCTAAATCCCTAAAAAATTGCTTATGCAAAGGAAAAAAGAGTTTTCCCAGACTAAAAATAATTGCACCTTTATGGACTAAATGGCACAGCTCTAAAGCCTGGGTCCTACCTCAAGTCCTGGGAGGCTGCAGCATACAGCTTGGGTTAGTCCTCTGGAATTTCTCTCACTAGGGATTCAAAGCGCTGCTGCTCATGGAAGAAAATCTTTGGGGATGTTGTTCTCTTTGTTACAGAATAGAGTAAAATATTTGCCAGCAGGAAAAGGATCATAAGAAAGGTTTCTGGTCCTACATTGTGCCCAGGAGTAAAAAGACAATTCGATTTCAGTATTAGGTACTTAGCAAGTTACAGATTTGAACAGTTGCAGTGAATTCTTTACCTATCACTCACAGTTAAATGCCAATGCCTACTTTGATTGATTTGAGTTTATACAAATTTAGCCTCTTAATGCAATGATTTAATGCCATTCTAATACATTTCTTTAGCTGCAGGTTGAACTCCATATAAGTGTAATTAATCTTAATGTCATTCATAGGAACTTCCCATTCTGGTGTGCCCCCTCAATTTTATTTTTATGGAGTTTTAATTCCAGATGTTGAGTCAGATATTTCCTTTACCAATCCATAGGACCCTGACAGAGACTCATGTAAATCTTAAAAAAAACCAGTGACCCCCCTCCATCAGTATGGCAGTGGCATCTACTGCAGGGTCCCCCTCCTCCATCCACACAAAGGACCACTCAGTTATGTCCCCAGCAGTATTTTTATTTGAGAAAGCTGTTTCCAACCAAGAGAGTAATAAACTACCCCTACTGACCTGATACACACCTTATTTATGCCAACACTAAAACTGTGCAGTAAGTAAGAATGCAGGTCATGCTCCCACCCAAAAGCCCCATGTCAGAAAAGACCCTAAGCACAGATCAGATCCAACACTTCCCTGAATGGCCACACGATTCCCGCCTGCCAGAGCAGTGTATTCTATTTTCACTTCTGAACGTTAATTATTCTGCCATCCTCTCTGTAAAACACGCCCTGCCATACAGCATCACGTTCTCCCCCAAGCCAGGACAGACACATCTGCTCTCCAAGAGCCTGGGCTCCCCACAGCCCAACTAGCAGTGCAATTAGAAGCCAAGATCAGGCTATCACACTTACATGCCAGTGCTTGAGCCTCTTGTTGAGCTTCCCATCTTTTGGCAGGCATGCAAAAACTCTGATGGATGGAGAGTCCATAAAATTCACCCAACTCAGACATGCAGATTTATTCAGTTAATGCTGCTAAAATAAAAAATGCTTTGAAGAAGCCAATCAGCAGGTTGTGCCTGTGTATGAAATGGTCTCATCAGAACAGAATGTTTGATTCTATCAGACCCTTCAATAAGTCAGAGGTATCACCTTGGGAGAGGATACAAGGCAGCCAAGGAAGTTAGTAATGGCATGGTATAACTCATGGGGGCTCACAGCCATCCCTTCTGCCCATGCCTGGCTTGGATACCACTATCTATAATCCAGGTATGAACAGCAGCTAAGCATGGATGGCTCCTATGGCATGCAGACCAGAGGATCTCAACCCAGAACATCCCAGACTGACATTGGCATCAGTGCCACTGCAAGTCATGAATTTATGGGGAATTTATCTGCATCTCTCAGCCTGGCCCATTGGTCAGTCACAGCCACATCTTCATCATGCCCAGTGTCCGGAGTGAAGCAAGGACAAAGTGGAGAGGGCAACCCCTCTCTGCTAAAGCCTGAGACAGCACAGAATTAGCAAGGCTGCCATCAACCTCAGTTCAGACATGTCACGGCTTTTAGAGCCATTTCACTCAAAAATGAACCAAACTCCCTGAGCTTTTCTGAGAAGCCTTTAATAGTTACCTTACCAAAACTATTGCTGAGATTATTCATGCCCAAGAGAATGGGATTTTACCAAATATAAAGTGTTATTGCTTTTACAGTTGTTTTGAGAGAAACAACAACAACAACCACCAAGCATCAAGCAGCTAAAAAGAGCTCTTTCTGGAAATTCCAAAAAATGGAAACAATATTGACACAGTGATACTAGATTTTTTTTGTTTTGGAGATTATTTTGACCAATCTCAACACTCCAAGTTTCTCCACTTCAGGTAAAAACACTTATGGTTAAGTTTAAACAAGCTCATGGTAGCCCTTCCTCTTCAGCTGGAGCTGAGCAGCCTCCGAGCCACACACCTTGCAGCTCCTGGAACATGCAGCTCCTGGAACATTCAGCTCCAGACTGAAGGTCTCTTCCCCCTTTTTCATGCCTTTAATCAAAGGCTATCTTCCTAACTGGTCCTTTCCCCAGTGAAAGATCTCCAGTAGTTTCAAGGGACAGTCTTGGGCTTCACCTTCACAACAAAATGAAGCCAAGGATATTTAGCAGGTCTGTATCTACTGGTGAATCAGAGCAGCAACATGCAGTCATGGAAGGACATCTACACACCTTCTCTGCTAATTGTAGTATCACTGACATCACATGTCACTATGCTTTTCCCATCAAAATGACAAAATGGGATCCAGACCAGTATCCCAGGGCTGAAAAGACAATCATGCTAATCATTCCAGACACTGTCTTCATCAGAGCTAATATATCATTTAAACTATTTACCAAATTAACACCCCCTCCAGCCTGTGTTTGCTCTTTGCTCCTCATGGCCCTGCTCATCCCACAGAAGTTTCTTGCTCTAAGCAAGAACCTCTTGGGAGCTGCCCTCACTCTAGGGCCTGTGGGCATTGCTCTGCTTGTGATACACTCAATACTGCTCAGGAAGAAGAGAAAAGTAGAATTCTCTGTGCCTTTCAGGCCAACAGGGACTGTCCCTGACCATGTCATGCACGTTCAGGGGTCAGCAATGGCTGAGGCACCTGCTTGAGCATACTCCCATGCAGAAACCCAGAGGTAACACTGTACTTTCTGTTTGACATTCTAATTTACCCATTTAATTGATTTTCAAAGTGTTTCCACAAGACAGGGCTGCTGACCAGAGGGTGGAGGTGGGAACATAAAGTGCCCAGCACGCAGACAAGCCTCCTCTGCAGAGCTCCCATGTCCTATGCTGGGTCCCAGCAGAGCCATGGCACTCTCCTGCTGCTCGCCTGTGAGAAGAAGGAGGAAGGGGGTGGGGGAAAAAGAGCACACACAGGACACTTGCTTTACACTCTGAGGACCTTCAACTACTTTTTGTGTGCAGCACATCAGCTTATTCCACTCTGTTACTGGATGATGCCAACAAGAACTTGGAAATCACCTTAACTGGACAAGTGTGGCTTGTTCTGGTTTGAGCTGTACCTGCAGGCTCTATCCAGCCTGTAAGCTGGAGCAACCATCCTTTCCCTTGGGGATAACTGGCTGGGTTTATTTCCCCCTCCCCATACTCATCCACACAGTAAAGGATCCTATTTCCACCCAAGCTGAGAGAGGCAGGAGCTGTGTTTTTCCATCACACACAGTTTAGCTCTTCCAAGCATTGAAAACCACTGTACAATCATACTTGATTTACAGAGGGTGCTTTTGGCAAAGGCACAGGCTGTGGGTCCAGCTACTACAGATCACCTGAAATAATGACCTGTAAATGCCAGGGGGTAAATGTGTGTACCTATGGGAGATGTGGCCATCACATACCAGAGCTGTGTCCCAGCTAGGGCTAGTGTCCCACTAGCCAGGGCTAGTGTTCAGCAGCTAGTGAAAGCTGGAGATCTGGCTTGTGGTCTTGTTTATCTGTAAATACAACTTGTGGCATCTGGCCATCAGCAGCTTTATCTGATTGGAAAAATACCATGTCATCTGAGAATGCCAGAACTGGCTTTTAGGGTGAGGGGAGAAACAGACAGCCAGGAATTACAGGCCAGCCCTCCATATGTGAAGCTACAGGAATTTTTTATAGTTTCTTTTCATCCAACCACTTTATCTTTGTGCCTACCCATCCCCACAGCACAAGTCAGCATTGCACAGTGATGAGTCTGACAGTGCTGCTGATGCAAGACATTTCTGTGCATTTATCTGTCAGGCACCAGTGAGAAAATAATATCCTAGGGAGGTGGTGTAAGAGGAAAGCCTGGAATTACAGCATCCTCTCTTGGGGTTGTCTCCGATACCAAGTCCGCCCACGTTAGTAACACAGTTTGCTCCACCACAGGCCACTTACAACTCCTATTTAATGACAGATATTGCACCCAGCAGACAAGGGCCAGGCAGTGTCTCAGTCCAAATGAATGGTTAGGAGGGTGTGCACGAAGAGCCTCTAAGGGTTAATGTACTAATGTTAGGCTGCTTTAGGCTATTTATTTCCCTCTTTGTTTCACTGCAGTCCCAGGTAATCATAGAAACAGGATGGTTTAGGTTAGAAGGGATCTTAAAGTTCATCTTGTTCCATCCCCTGCCACAGGCAGGGACACCTTCCACTATCCCAGGTTGCTCCAAGCCCCATCCAACCTTGCCCTGAACCCTTCCAGTGATGGGGCAGCCACAACTTCTCTGGACAACCTGTGCCAGCCCCTCACCACCCTCACAGGCAAAGAATATTTTCCTAATATAGAATCTAACCCTACTCTGCCAGTTTGAAGCAGTTCACCCTTATCCTGACACTACACACTCCTGTAAAAAGCCCCTTTCCAGCAACAATTTATAGTAGGGAAAGAGCTCCAACTAGGAGTCCTAGGTGTTCTCTTGTCTCTTGAATCCTGCAAACAGCTGGAACACTGCACTTCCCACTGCCTGTCACAAACTTCCATAGGGACAGAGATCCATCATTCCCACACTTTGCCATTCTGCAACACTCTCTAGTCATGACATGGCAATTGCTGGTCTTATGGATGGAGCTCTAAGCAGGCAGTGGAATACTAAGAATCCTGCCTTGATAGAACTACAGAATGGAATCCTTCCTTCTCTTCTGCCTGGTTAGCAATAAGGGAATATGCCTGGTGATTGTTTGTCTGAAAAAGGCCACACAGGAACATTGCTGCACCTCTAGGACCCCACAAACTGGGAGAGCTCCAGTAGTTAATCAGGAAAATAAAGAGCAGGAATCCTTCCTTTGTAACACCTTGCATGCCTTTCCAGCAGTGAGGCTTCAGTCTCAGGCACTGAAATAGCTCAGGAACTTGGTGGCAGCAGAGCAGTGAGTTGTCTCTGCCCAAGGAGAAGGGCTTAGGTTCCAATCCTCCTGCCCAGGGAGCTTCTCAGGAAATTATTTCTCACTCAGGTGGTTCAATGCTTTCTGCAGCTCCAGGCTGGCCAAGCAGGGCTGTGGCAGAGACGTGCTGGGGGGATGCTGAGGAAAGAACTTGATTCGTTTATTCATGAGCGCATTCCATCATTTGCCAGGAGCCAGGGGCTGCAACGCACTGCAGGCAAAAGCAGTTTGCAGCAGACAGACAAGATGATTAAAACCACACACTGAGGGGGAAGCCCAGGATCCATTTTCAGCAGCCCAGGCAGGCTTCACACAGTCCTGCCCCACATCAGCTGAGGTGCTGCTTCATCGACTCTCCCTGCAAGTGCTGCTGTTTCAGCATTTGCACTGGCTTTGAAGACCTGCAAGTTCCAGCAGAACCACAAACCTGGAATCCATCCAAAAGGTATCTGGGGCAATACCCCTCAGCAACTGAACCAGCCACTGGGATATAACCTGGCCCTTAACCAGTCTTATTTATTACTCCACTTCAATGCTGAAGTGCACAATCCCAGTTAGGAGACACAAACATGGCTGAAGGGCAGAACACCTATTCTAAGAGGAATTTTTTTGTTTAAGTTATTTTTTATTTAGGCTGACATATAATAAAACCACCTCATTCCCCCACTTCTTCAGAAAGCAATGGCATCGAAGGGGGGAATGAATTCAGCTGCTAAGAAAGCCTCTCCATAAAGAATGCAAAATACATTTTCTTAGGCAAAAAAACAAGCAGAAATTCCTCCCAGGCAGAAAATGCTCCACTGCTCTGTTTCTTTCCATCCCTTCTTTCCCTGCAGGAAGTCAGAAAGCAATTATCAGCAGAACTCCAGCAATTATCCCACTTCAGGAAGCTCCACTGTCACTAAAGCAAAGGTTAATAATTGCCCCACATTTATTTGCTAGACTTCAAGAGATGAGTTCTACAATATTAGGGTGGATTTTTCATCTCTTTAATGTAATTTTTACATCCTGGGAAAAAGTCTGAGTGCCAAAGGCAAATATTATCTAACTCTTCTAATGGAAAGCTGCTAATGGAAAGCTGAAAGTCACTTTCTGCAACTGCTGGAGAGTCAGAAAGGGTCTTGGAACAAAGTAACTGAAAAGCAAAAATGTCTTCAAGCTATAATACATTTTAACGAAGTTAAAGAAAGGCACTATCAGGAAATGGCCAGACTGCAGAGAACCAGGTGTCCATCTGGCCGACCTGGAAAGGTCCCCTGCAACCTTGTGCTCCATCACAAGCAGCCACTGAAAACACATATCCTCCCTCATCTGAAAAGCCTTTGGTGGATCCCATGCACCCAAAAGCCACTCTCAAATGAAAAGACACTCTTTCAGAAAAGGAAACACTAAGAGTAATAAAGACAACTAAAACTGTACCAATCCATAGAGGATTAACAAAGATTTGCTCAGGGAACTTGAGGCAACTCAGGTTAATTCAGAATTATTGTTTATGTATTCCAACACCCAACATGATTAACTGACATCTCCCATAAGTAAAATAAAAGTCAGCTGCCAAGCCAAGCACATGTGAATGAACCATAACAGCAGATTATTTCTTCTTGTTATTATCTGTTCTTTTCCTGGATCTCTATGACTGCGTGCAAACAATTCCTGATGTTTCTGTAAGCTGAGCATTCCTGCTAGAACCAGGGAGAGACTAAGCTTATTCCAGGCTCGCTCTTTTGGAGCTATTTATTACACTAACAAGTCATAGCACAAACTTTATCTAATAACATCTGAGGTGGAGAAATTAGCAAGCAAGGGAGGGCATGCTTTTAAGGATGCACCCTCATTAAAAACAAATAAAAACCACAAACCATCCCTAAAACACAACTCAACAGAAGTTCAGGGGAGAGATGCTCCCTGGTTGTATTCTGTGGCTATGCCAAAATTCACTCTGTGTGGGCCCCACTGACATGAGAAGAGTGTTCAGGGAACAGGTCCTGTCTCAGAGGGGTTATGGTCAGGAGAAGAAAGGGGTAAAACAAGTCTGGAGAACATCATTCCATTGTTCGCCCGGTTCAGAAAGAACACAGATTTTATATTTTGCAGTTTGCATTCTATGACTGCTGCTTCTAAAATTCTAAGTTCTAACCTGAACACTCCCCCCCACTCCCTGTAACAGGCACAGGAGAAAATGGGAGCAAACAAACTGATCAAAAAGAGGACAGATCCGCAGGTTAATTTTTCCCCATGTGTGGCTGCTGTAACACACCAACATGAAGCATCAATGCTCATGCAAACAGAACCGTGCTGCCACCTTTCCCTGCCCACCCTGTCCTGGGACTGCAGGGACAGCAGCAGCTTTGCTGCCAGTAGAGATGGGGAGGGATGAGAGGCCGACTCTGCTGAAATCAGGAAGCAGACAGACCCTTGAGCAAGTGTCAGCTCCTGTGCATGTTTTGGGGAAAATTTGAGAAAACAGAACTCTCTCACCTCTACAAACCTACATATTCACACTAGGTTTACAAAGTATCATCCAGTGAACATAAGCAGAACCAATCTTCACTTTCCCTCCTCTGAAAATAACCAACTTTACATTGTTGACATTCTATATAAATAAAATAAAAACTATTGGACAACCCAAAATTTGTCCCAAAAGGACATTTGGGATTGGCTCTGGCAGTCCCTGCACACACTCCTGATTCACGTTGACTGTGGAGCCAGTTCTACCAGACACCTGTCATTAAACAGATGTCCAGTCTGTCTGCCCTCCCCCACAACCACTGCTGGTACTGGAACCAGGTGCCCCAAAAAGGAAACACTACATGGATAACTTTAAATGGGATTCACATTACCCAGGATGTGCAAAGACTGATCCCTCTGCAACCTGTCATGGCTGTCAGTCAGAGTCACCTTTACCTTTTAGATCCAGAGATACTACTCGGGATTCAGTCACAACAGATCTGTGCTCAAATGCTTGGCTCTTCCAATATTTGATACCACACTATGTATCACACACACTAACAAAACCAGACTCTCTTACAGAGCTGCAGGACAGAACTGTCTCCCTGTCTTTGATATCAGTCTTTTCCTTCTTCATCTCCTTTGCTAGGACACAAATAATGACAAACTAGGTGGCAAACTTCCAGTAACCCATTCCTAGTGCAAGTGTGGCATTTTGGCTTAAAGTCATCAGGTAGTCTATTTCAAATAATGAAAATAACAACAGAAATCAGATGTGGAGGACCCATCCATCACAACAGTGAACTCTCCCAAAGTCCTGCCATATTTTAAAAATTACTGGAAGCTCCTTTCTGTACAGGAAAGGAGTTTGTGTCACATCTGACATAAGAAAACTGAACCACCAGAAAGAGCAACCAACAGGAGAGATTCTTGCAAGTCCTTTCCAACTATGTACAGCCACATGCAACAAGACACTGCTGCAAATTCCTTGAAAGCCAAAATAATACACTCCATTATGGAGTATCACTAAATTAGAACATAAATGGTTTTGCTTCTATTTCCCTCGGGTTTCAGTTGTTCTCTCTCTGACATCTTTCTCCAGTTCAGGACTTGTCCAATACAAGAAGTACTTTGGAATATGTACTCCTGCACCAGTGTGAAAGAGAGACATGTCCAGAAGACACAACAACCCAAATAACAGTGTAGACGTTTCACGCCTACTTGGCCCCGGCATCTCCCAAGACCATGCTCCATCCCACACCTCACCACCAACCCTGTCCTCCTTTCCTCTCGTCCTGAAACTGACCAGGAACACTCGGTGGGGGGACAAATCCTTGTCCTTTGCCCTTCCAGGGGGACCCCACAATCAACTCACCAACACACGATCTCCAAGCCGTAAGTCCTTCTCCCCTTTTTTCACAGACCCACTGTCTGAGAGGTTTGATCCAGACTCGTTGCCCGTCTTCATGGCACTGTTCAGGACGCTCTCCCGCAGCGGGATCACACGAGTGGACAGAGGTGGCGTGGCCGTCCCCGAGTGCAATGACAAGTTCTGAGCCGTCAGGGAGTCCACGGAGGGGGCGTCACTCCCTGAGCCCTCGGCCACCGGCTGCCGCGTCAGCTTGGATGGTCGCGTAAAAATCCCCTGCAGCGGCTGGCACTCAAAGTATCGCACTCCTCCGACAGAGCCGTCATTCTTACCCACTGGGTCATCCAGAACAACCCCTGCCCACTGGCCTGGAGCAAATTGCGTCTCCCCAAGGTACTGGATCACACCTGGCTTCACTCCATTCACCCAGACACGTTCGCCCACCACAAAGTCTCCCAGGAAATCATCGCCCACCTCGGCAACCTTTGAACCCGACTTCTCGGCGCTGGTGGTGGATGTGGTACCCTGTTTGTGTAAAGGTGAGCCTGTGAATCAAGGAAAAAGAGGTTTTGGTATAAGGAGACATCCTAGAAGGAAGTCAAAGCACCAGGAAAAGGCATTTACAGAAAGGAAACTTCTGGGACAACTTAGATCGCAGGTTTACACCCTGTGAAGATTAAACCTGAGTGAACCCCATTGCTTACACACCTTCCTCAGCGGGAATGCAACCTGCACAGAATCTCCATCTGCTGCTCAGCTTCTGCAGGTCTCACATAGAACATAAAGAAATGAGCCCACATCTTCATCCCTTTTTACAATACCCCAGCCCCCTCACAGACCCAGAGGGGCTGCACTAGTGTGGATAAGCTCAAAAGCACAGGAGTGATGGTAAGTGCTTAAGGACCAAAAAGAGCCCAGTGAACTGCTGCTTTGCAGAAAGAAGCCAAAGTCATGCTTTTGCCCAAAAAATAAATCAAAAAATGTATATATATATTTTTAGGAAGTGTGAGGCACTGATGTTTTAGTACTTGGCAGTATGAGAACCCCACTAAGTGTCCCACTAAGGGCACTAACAGCTCCTGTGGGACCACACAGCTGCCTCCACAAATTCCCCATTTTTCCCAGCTGCTGCTGTGCTCTTTGCTGGAGCAAACACAGCAGCAGACACATGGAGTGTGTTCAAAATAAACAGCATCTCTCTAAACAGGAAGCATCTACAGACCTTAATGCACAGCCTTCCAGGGCCGTATGACGTGCATGGAACTCAATATAACTGGGAATAAAGAGTGCCCTTATTCCAGCATCAGCCTTCCAGCAGTGCTCTGCTACCTGGGGAAGGAAAACTGCAGGTGATGCTGGAATTCACTGTTCTGCTCACACTCTCCAGCAGAGTCTTGATTGGCCAAACTCTCCATAATACAAAAGGGGACCCTTAAATACATGACAGGTGCCTGAATGGGAACAGTCAACCCAAGCAAACAAGACAGCAGTGATGCAACTCTTGCTGACCCCATTGTCAAACCCTCCTATCACAAACTTTGGGCTTTCAGCCTGGGCCCCAGGGCAACAAATGACAAGGACATGTGAACTTCATTAAAACTCCTGAAGGTTAAAGGGGGAGGTTGAGTAAAGCCCCAAAAGAAACCACAACAGAAACTGAGGACATAAGCTGGCAAAATAAGATCCAGCAAGTCACATACCATGGACCTTCAGCCATCCTCAGCTCTCAGTAGCCCTGAGGTCCCAAGTGTGGCTCTCCCACACAGCTGGTGTAGGGGATGTGTGCAGGAGACATGATCCCACATATCCTGTGCTCAATAAAAGCTCCCTGGATTCTTCAGCCAAACTTTCAGCTGAAGTTTCTGGGTGCCACCAACCAGAAAAGTCTAAAGCACACCCAAGAAGAAATTTTTATTTGCTACCAGAGAAGGCTGACAGACCACACCCTGAGCAGTTGCAGAGACAAGACAAACTTGAGTGCTTATGTGTAATGAACTGTGAAACTTGTTCAGCCTCAGCCATCACTGTGGCTCAGTCTGCAAGGCTGCTACAGCTCTTTCACAAGTAATGGGCCTGACAGATCAGGCTCAGCTCATAGAAAGCCTGAAAAACATAAAAGCTCTCAAAGCAAAAGCTTTCAAAGCTTTGCTAGAGGCAAAGAGGAAGGAAAAAAGCACCAGGGCAATAGCACGAAGAACTTAGTTTCTGCTAAATCACATGTGTTACGAGGGATCAATGTTGACACTTTGGTTCTCATTAGACTCCAGAGGCAACACTTAACAAATATCTATGGCCACCAGTTTGGGGCCCCTGGAGGCAGTACCTCTGCCTGGTTTGAACCTTATCTGAACAAGAAGAGAGCAGAAGTTAAGGTGTGATTGTACAAACTCCTCTCATGAACAGAAGTATCTCCAACCAGCTCACTGGGCTCAGTGGGCTGGAGCTGGAACAACTCTTGAGAAGATCAGCCAAAGGGGACATGCACAGCATAACACATGGAGAATGTTCGAGAAAATCCCATGATGGGCACAGGAAGGACACTAAATACTGTCCCCAACTGCGTGAATACTGTCCCCAACTGAAAATGTTGGTGGCAACAGAAACTATGGAGCTCCCAGCAGAGCTCAGCCAGCTCCCAGGGAGAACCTTCTCCTGGCTTCTGGACTCTGCACTGGAAGTTTCCTCAACCCCACATGTTCTTCATTAAGTTTTGGGGGCTTTTGGGCAGATTTCTGGCATTCAAGCTTGTGTCACTCTCAATTTTGTAAGACGGTACACCGAAATGAACTCCATCAGAGGGACAGCATTACATCCAAGAACCAGTTTCACCTTAAAAAAAATTAAACCCAAAGACTGTAAGGATGCTTAGAGCTTTCGATCTTTACAAAAGACTTTAAATGAAAAGAAGTGCGAAGGAAACAGGGCTCCATCCATCTGAACTATAAAAACAACCACAGGCAGAAAATAAGGCCACTATTGTCATTTCAATGCTTAATAGCACGAGACAGTAAAGCAGCCAGATTGGGAAGTTATATCTTAAGAAGACTCTAACTTAAATAACCAAAGCTGGCTACAAGGGTTTATCACCAACACTGTCTGTGAAAGGTAGGAGAATAAATTAAATTAGAAACACAACTGACACCTTGGTTTCGTGCTTGGCAGAGCACCCTAACACATAAAGCTTGTGCCACTGACATGTTTGTGCACACGTATGCACCATGTCCAGGACAGCCAAACTCAACCTACTGTGCAGGGAACTATAAGCACATAAAATCTGGGGAGCTCTGCAACTATACTGAGAAGAGATCCAAACTGTTTTTCTAGTCTTACTGGAGCCTGAGTTTCAGCACAGTTCTTGATTTCGGATGTTAGTTAATGGTCAAGATACAGGTCGCATTAACTCTCACAAGCACCTCTGCAATGTGGCTGGGATAAGCAAATCCTTCAGCAGCAAAGCTCAAGCAAAGAAAGGCAGGAAGGCTGCCCAAGGCTGAACAAACAGTGCAGCAGGATTTAAAACCGAATTTAGACTCACTGTATTTCACTGCAAGAGCAAACATCTTCAAAACTTACCTGGACCATAAAAAAAATAAAGAACAGTTCATTGGATTCTTGGTGCAACATTGTCTTCCCCCAAAAGCCAGAATTTTAGTGGAACTTCACACTCTTGTTCGTTTTAGGTGCCCGTCTGATAGGCAGGTATGCTGACCTACAGTAATTACAACATCTCAGAGAAACAATCTCATTCCAGGCTCCTGAGCAGTGCAGGCAGAAGCATCATTATTCTTGAGCATTAGGTGAACTATTCAAAAGTTCAGTATGTAAGTAAGGAACTGCCTAGAGGTTCACCTTCTTTATTATGGCCACAATGTAGAAACTTGTGTTTTACATGGCCTTCATTACTCACATATGAAATAATAACCACAGAGCAGCTAATGCGCTTTTGTGCAGCAGTTTTTCAGAGAAGCCAAGAGTCACCATGCTCGAGTTGAACTAATTTCTCTTGGCTTTGGATCTGATGGACCCACTAACTAGACAGTCAGACAGCATCCAGAGTAGTCCAAGTAGACTGAGCTCTGACGCTCCCAGGTAGGTATCTGGTCACCAGCCTTTCAGAAGGCAAATGGTAGCAATGAGTAACTTGACTTCAATCCCATGAGTATCTTAGGATAGCCCAAAAGTGAGATCAGCTGATGGCACTGCTCTCAGAGATCTGACATTGGAACCACCACTCTCCAAGTACCTCTTAGAGCTGAAGGGAAAGCCACCCAAGAGGATTGCCATGAAAGAACCCTGAGCTTTTCCAGCCTACAGACATCTAAGGAGTTGGTCTATTGGTCTGTGACACTTGGATTTGCTGTTTTGAAGAAGAAAAGTCTTCTTGTTCTAGTCAGACTCCCCAGATGAATGCCAAAAAGTTCCAAAAAACTCACTAAGAAACAAGCTCCAAGAAACAGCACAACAAGGGTACAGATCCCAGGTATGAAACTGATAAGAGTTACACAAGAGAAACACACCCAATGGAACAAACTGGGTATTTTCTACTCCAACCCTGCCAGTACCTGCTGATGCCAATCAAGAAGCCACAGGAACTCTCTGGATGTCACTACTGGGCATCTAACTCAACAGCTCACCTGGAAGCCAGCAATGAGGAAAGCTCTTCCTGCTTGATCCAAGAGGATCTCCCTGTGCTGCTCTGTCCAGCACAGACCTCACTTGCTAGTCAGGACTGCGACAGCAGCTCCTGCCTTCCTCCTCTCACTGGGACCGGGCTCCAAGACACAACAAGCAGTGAGCAGGATCTCTTCCACTTGGGCTTTCCAACTTAACAACCCTATTGTGTTCATTAGCTGGCTCATTCTTTTTGGATTAAATGGGCTTCCTGTAGGTCACAGCTTCCAGGGCTGAACAACAACTTTTAAATCAAAGTCACACGGAGCATCCACTAAATGCACATCTTATCCAGCTCCAAATCTCTACTTTTCCTTTGGCCTTCACAAAGCCTACACATTAACCCCCACTATGGCAAACCTGGTGCTTAAGGCTCTTTCTGCAAACTCATCCCATCAGTTTTAGGGGCCCACACTGACAGGGCACCAGTACTTCAGAAGTCAAATTCCTACCAACCAAGAGCTGAAGAGGTTAAAGGTCTAACTGAAGTTTCAGCCTGTTCACATGGCTCTCGTTACTGTGTCAATGAAAGCCATGTGTCCAAAATCCCTGGAAGCACAAAGGCTTCTGCAAAAAGGGCATGGACTCTTCCAGCTCTTGGAAACTGCTGCAGGAAGGAGTGAAGAGAAGCTTTGTACAGTACAGGAGCAAGAAACTCCCCCTCAAGAAAGCTCTAGAAACTGAAGCGGGAGGAAGAGAGCACTTGCTCTGCAGCATCAGCATCCTTTCTCTGCAGGATCCCTGACAGCATGCTCAGCCTTGTGCTGTGTTTAACTCCCATCCACATCCACTGAACCCATCCATCCCCTCACTTCCTCCACATCTTCTGACCTCCCACAGCACTCTCTTAACACCAGGCAACTGAAACAAAGGGGAAAGGAAACTTGTATCTAAAGGGGAGGAGGGAGAGGAAGGGAAGAGCAGTTTAGCATGAGAAGCAGCGCACAATGAGTGTTGCCCATGTATTTCCTACTCCCTTCAGAACCCTTTTGTAGTCCGACTGCTCCCAAGATACATGCCAGGCACCCCAACTGCCAAAGGACTCAGAAATGCAACAGCCTGTTGTGTTGCTATGGAATCAAGAGACAGGCAGTTAATTGATAAAATGGAGACACACTAGATTTAAAAGAAAGAGAAAAGAAAAAAAAAACAACCCAACCAAAAAAAAGAAAACAACCCAAAAACAAAACCCAAAAAACCCCCACCCAAACAAACAACAACAAAAAAACCCCAACAAAACAAAACAAAACAAAAAAGAAGATAGATTCGAGAGTAGCATCTTGTGTAAGGGAGGGAGAAATAAGCACAAACATGAGATTTACAAAATAGCTTTGCAGTGCCCCTAAAAGAGGTCTTTTCTTTCCTTTTCTATTTTAATTTTCTGAGGTTTTTGCACTCAAATATCATCACATCACAAGACAGCCTGATAGGTAGCACAGAGTTGCCCACCTACTCCTGGCTGCGTTCCCTCTCCATGGTAATCAATAAGCTTCTCATCCACTATCCACCAACAAAAAGTGCACCAGCCTGGCAGAACTGCCACTGTCACAAGACTGAAGGCACTTCCCCCTCACGTCACTGGCTCGTTCTGTAGATGCCACTAACCTGTGGCAGGAGGCAGGCAGGGCAGCAAGTTCTGCAGTCTGTGAGAATCTCAAAGTGCAGCCTTGCAACCAGACTGGTCAAAAAACTTTTGGTACCAGCTCTGCTCCTTGCAGCTCGGGCAGGGCTTCAGGACAGTCCCAAGACCAAGGACTGTAATGCCCATTTGAAGCCAAGACAGATTTTGTCAGTTGGAAAACCCCACTGCTGGCCACAGGGGTGCCAGCTAAAAGGAATAACATCTGGTTTTACTGCCACAGGGATTATGCAAGAGCCTTGGAGGCATTAGAGCAGCCTGGCTGACTGTTTGGTTCAATGCCCTGATGACGAGGTAGGGATGACAGTCAGACACTATCCCTGCTCAGGCTGCAGCCTGTGCTCAGGGCACCAAACATCTGCGGTGGATGATACAGCCCCATCCAACAGCCCACCACCCTCCACTGTGAGCTGGAGGACAGCATGGTCTTGTCCTTACAGCCACATAACTGTCAGCTCGTGGTGCAGTGGTTTTTGCTCATCTATTTACATTGCAGTTACTATAAACTTCTCTGGGTCTGCAATGCCACTTCATCTCCAAGCATTACACTGCAGAACTTACCTGATGGAGAACAGTGCTCATCAGAGCTTCCCCTCAGAGGGGGACAGTCCAGAGCATCTGCTCCCTACCGCCTACAGCAGCTAGTCTACTGGGCAAGAGAAAAGAAGGCACAACCTGCTGCACCTCCTGGAGCTGCCACCTGTGCAGGGAGCCAGGGATTCTTCCCTTGGCAGCATTAGCAGCAGCCACACAGGCACAGCCAAGGCACCTCCCATGGGAGAAGGGCTGGTGCTTGCTGCCTCCACAGCACTCACTGATGGTGAGGCCTCGACACACAGAATTTCTAGGTTCCCACACAGGGATTTGAGCTTCTCAAAGCAGCTTGGATTACATAAACATGAGGCTGTTAGCAATCAAGTGAAAGCCAGCCCATTGCCACATCCAAATTCAAATTATCAAGCACAGCAATGAAGCAGCTGTTTTCTGCAAGATTTATCATGGCCCTTTCAAGCTGCAGGATGAGGCAGAAACAGAGAGGGAAGAGGTGCCTGTGAGAAAAAGCAATACTTTGCAGACAATAGCCAACTGCCTGGCAGCACACTGTGGGAGGAAGGAGCCCCAGAGATTTATGGCTGACTTGGAAACAACGACTGAAAGCTCTGCAAGTTCAAAGCTGAAAAGTTTGGGCTGTGATCTGGCACAGAGGCAAGCTCTGCATCTGGCACCCGGAAAATCTATTGCCCCTGCTGCTCCCTGGAATAACCCCAATAGTGTGAATATTAAGATCTGATACAACTTCAGCATCCCTGGCTTTAGCTCCTTTGAAGAGAGGAGACATACCCAGAAATAAAACTGCAGTGAGGAGGAAGACAGTAAGAATGAGAATTATGAATGAGAAGCAAAACCGAGTAAGGACCACTGCAAAGATGTCTTGCACTGAATGCAAGGAGATGCCCATTGAGACAAATATTTGCCTCCAGAGAGACAGCTGGGAAGGGCAATGAACCTCAAACAGACATCCCAAACAAAGGCTTTCTTATAAAGGTCTCATTCAAGATGCTGACTGGTACAAAATCTGCTCTGCCACAGGCGAGACGCACATTCTTGGTGCCCGCTAGAGATGGGAGGGATGGAGGAGCTGGGGGGGGTTACCAGCTATGCTAGATCAAATCCAGTATAATTCTGAAAAGAAACAAACAGCAAAGCTACATATTTGTGTGAGGATTTGAAGTTTTTTTTCAAATAAGCAACGGTATTCAATGAAATATGCAAAGCAGATTGGTTTTGGCAGCACAGAGCACAAGGGAGGCGAGTGACTAGTAGCAAATGCACAAGGTTTCCTTCACTGAGGGATAATTACCTTGCAGCGTAGGGATGGATCTATTCATCTCAAGATTAGAGTCTTAATTTTTATGTAATTATTATTTTTAAAACCATAAGTATATTCTTTCAACATTCACTTTTCAATACTCTATTTAACTTTTTCAGCCTTAAAACAGGACCTATATATCACACCTCTGGAGAAGCATTTTTTCACAGAAAATAATGAAAAAAAAAATCCCACAATTTTAACAGTATTGCAATTTAACAAAGATTGGAACACCCATATCTTCTTCCCCAGCGTGTGCCACCCTTCATCTCTAGAAATAACATACAGACACATCTGCAAAACTAGAATTTAATAAGCCCCAGGTTAGTATGTTAAAGTAACCCAGGGTGTATTACAACATAACACAGGCTCTATTCTTCCTTAAATAAATAATAAAATCACTTCAGCTAGAGAATATTCCACATAGAAGCATTATTCACTTTATTCACCATAGCTTATTCTGACTAGAAAATACAGTTTTCCATTCAAGCAAGCCCTTAGCTCTAAAGACCCACTAAGTTTTGTCCCACTAGTCCCGTAGCCAAACTGGGTTACCTCACACAGACCATGAAAGTAATGAAAGACTTAAGGGCAGAAAGGAGCATTAGAAAGCAGCCCAGGGTAACCTGTGAGATAGCCCTGAGAGCAAAAACACCAGCTGGGAGGGAAATACTTACAAGGAAGGCTCCTGCCTGGCACGGGGAGCTTCCTTCCAGCAGCCCCAGTGCCACACAACTCCCCGTGAATGCCCGGCACACACTCGCACACGTCCTTGGCTGCAGAGCTGCAGTCACGCCGTATGTTCAGTTCTCTATAAAGCTAGCACAAAGCTGACTTCTTGGAGCCTTTTCTTTTCAAAGAAGCATGGAGAAGCTCGGGAAGGAGCTCAGCCTAAACCCACCATGCCCACAAACCCCAGCATACACACACACACACACACACGTGCACAGCTGTCCGCGGTTTCTTCGGCTGTGGGAATCTGTAAGGCGCAAGTGTGGTTTGGGGGCTGCTGTGATGGAAGTGAAGACAGCTGCTCTCAGGGAGCTGATCCAATGACAAAAAGAAAGAAAAGGAGGCAGACACAGGTCCTTAATGAGACATTTATAAACGATTTGCCAGGCAGAACACTGGCACTAGCACAGAGAGAAGAACAGTCTTGGGACACCTTCTGAACTGAAGAAATTTGTCTTGAGCACCAAACACTGTAAAGAGCAGCCAAGTAAAGCATAGTGCTTTCTCTACACCAGAAGAAGTAATTGAGCAGCACGGTTTTGAAATGTCACAGCCTTTTTACATATTGGAATTTTGCTCAGGCATCATTCCCACACAAAACCCACTTGGATGGACTTTGGGACCATTCCTACAGCACCAGCTGAGATGAGCAGCCAAGCAGTGCATTGCTCAAGCACGTGCACACAGAAAGGCCACTGACTTATTCATTCAGAAATAATAGCATTAGCTCAGTCCCAAACAAATGTAGAATAGAAGGTACCAAAAAAAAGAGCCTGGCTTTGTCCAGAGGGCAATTATTACTTTCTGATGAGACTGGAGCCAGTTTAGGGAATCCCAGCAGCTCCCTGTACTGGGAACAAGATGCACGAGAAGTTGCTGTGGGTGTATAACTCAGGCTGTTTACTCACAGGGCATAACCTGAGCAGCCATGCACACGCAGATTGACTGCACCTCTAACAATCCATGGGAAAGAAAAGTTAAATGACAGCAGACAGTCTAGTTTGATTCCAGGTTGGGTACAGACTGCCTGTGGGCACAGTATTTACTCCAGCTATGCAACAAGCATTATAACCTCTCGTATATCTTCACAGTGCTCAGTGATCTGGTTAGTCCAGTCAGGTCAGATTAGCTTGAGTGTGGCACAGTATTTTCCCTGGTGTGACAGGTGATGAGCTGTGCCACTCATACCTGTGCTCCCACTGCACTCTGAGCACTGCAGAGGCCCACATGCCCCCAGCTCAGGCTTAAAGCATCCTTTATTCGGTACGTTTGTGCAGCTGGAAGCTGCAAGCTCAGGCAGTGAGTGTTCTGCTGGCACCATGGAGTCTCCCCATGATAAGGGCTAGACATGTAGCAATAGAGAACAGCAGTAAGATCTTCCCCACTCCTCTCTTGACAGATAACCACTTCTCATTTCTACCTGCTGAATCTCAGAAATATGTCTTTGGTACAACCACAAGCTCTGACTTTCTAATTTTGCTTTGCTCTGCTTCCCTCTGGCAGGAGTTGGGATAATCTTCACAATTGCTCTTTACAAGAGCTGCCAGCCTGCAGCCACAAAGCGTATTTCCTCATGCCCTGTCTACAGCTACTCTTGAGAGGAGAAGTAGAAAAATTTAACACCTGACATGTAAGAATGAAGGAGGATGCTTTGTTAGCTCTTTATCTGCATGCTGAGAGGCTGGTTTTCGGTGTAACCAGCTATGCAGTTTGAACCGCTGGGATGGTACCAGCAGACAGACAAGCACTAGGCTTTCTACCTTGTATGCAGTTTTTCCCCTTCCTCAGTAGAAACATGACATCAGTACAATTGCATCATCTCCTTGAGTCGTCCACCTGAAAGAGGGAGGTTCCAGGGGCCATCTGCAGCACCCCAGTATCCCAGAGGAACTATAGGAGAGATAAAGATAACCATCTCATAACTGCCAAGCAAACCTGGGCACAATCCTGGGGCTGCACTGTACTGAACACAGCTCTGATTCATCCCTCCATCAGCCATTTATTCCTACAGCCATACATGCATGCACAGAGCAGGCTACACAGCACACAATGGACTGATTGTACACAGCCCCACGCTACACAGAATGCAGAGTTTGTTGGGCTGGCTTTGTTTTCCCTAATCTAATAAAAAGGATATTTGAGAGCAGATTAAAGTCATCTACTTTATTCCAAATACCTGGCTTAAACAACTAAGTATCCAATTCAAAAGGCAATGAGCTATACATGAACAGGCATCATTTGCAGAAAAGCCAAGTCACCTATTTGCAAGGGATGCCTAATTTTTTTTTTTTTTTTTTGGAAGTAAACATGACCATGATCCAGATCTGATCCTAAAACACAAGAGCTACAATACAAACATTGACCCCCACAGCAAGTGTTCTCAAACCCAACAGATCTAAGCCTCAGTGACCACCAGAAATGACATCTTACACCATTCCAGGAGTGATGGTAGGCAAAGTGAGCAGCAGTGGTCGTGGGGAAATTGATTATGTGAAGTGAGAGACCACAGATAAAGCTTGGGACATGAGGAGTTGAGCTGCACCAAAGACTGAGCACAGGGCCCCAGTAGGCACCCTGAGCACACACCAGGCTCCCTTTCCCAGCACACCTTACAGGTATAAAAGACTCACACGTGAACTATGCCTCTCTCTCATGACACTGTTTCAGCAGTTTATCAGATGATCAGTTTTAGGCTTTTATCTTCTGAACACCCAGCCAGGGCAGAGTCAGTCACTGAGGATGATACCCCCAAGCCCTTTTTAGGGTTCAGAATTTTCTCAACATCATACCATCCCTACCTGAAATTCTTCTGTTTAAATCTCCATCAAACCCTTCTCATTTCTAGCAAGTTTTTTGGGTTTTTTTCTGAGCAAATACCTCCAAATAAAATATTCTGCAGAAAGCATTTCTGTGAAATAAGTTATACAGCAATACAAAATGCTCCTGTCATCTTCAGGGACATGAATCCCAAACAACTGTGTAGACTGAAGTGTGAAATAAGACAGGCATGTGCAGGACAGAAACTTGCCCCATAACTCAATGACTGCACACCCTCAGCCAAATTCCAAAGGCACTAATGTTTACAGACACGACACTTCAGTCACTGGAAAGGATGAGGGGAAGTGGTATCAGAGAGGGAAGCTGCTGCTCCTGTGCCCGGACTGGGAGGACAAAAGGCCAGAAAAACCTGCTGGCCAAGATAACTTCCACTTTCACCTCTGACTTACAGGATGACATGGGCAAGACCTACTTCTTTAAGTTGTCTTGTGTGTAAGACATGGGTCATACTGACCTTCCTAACAGCCTTCAGGCTTTACACGAGGTGGTGAGGCATTCAGAGTCTTGAACAGGAGAGGTTACACGTGTGCATAGGAGGCTTATAATTACAGAAAGTGAGAATGACTTACAGTTCCTGCTTGGTAGGAATTCCTCAAGCAGATTGAGAACACTCCTGTAGCAGAGTTAACTGCTGCATAATGCTGCCCAACAACTGCAGCACTGGCAGTGCACTACATCACACAAATTAACTCCTGAACCTTGGTGCAGTTTCAGCTTTTAAGATGTACTCATGGCTAAGTTCATGACTGCTTTCCTCTGAGACCATTTAAAAATCCCCAATCACAAACATTTCCTTTCTCACAAAGAATTCTGCAAACACAGCCATGGAGTGCTCTGCTGCATCCTCCGGTCCACAATCCAGATGTAGCACATAGGACACACATTCATTGTGCTGGAAAACAGCATTGCCAAACACATTTTGTAGCAGAAAGACCATCAACTGTATTTTGAATAGAGTTGCTGAAGTCACAGACAGCTCAATTTTGACAACTCTTTATTATTTTAGAGCAAATGCTGTGATAAACAGTGTTTTCTTACAGACCTTACTCCTGCATAAATACCAGTTTCTCTCTTTTACGGGAACAGGATATTTATTTACTTTCTAGCATCTTCATTAAAAAGTAAATATCCTACTGAAATTAAATAGAGAATAATATCTGTATTCTAAATGTTTTAAGGCTTTTGTGGAGACCAAGTCACCTACTTGACTGCTTGCAAGGAAGATGCTCACATGCAGGGTCAATGTGTGATGGTTCATTCCAACCTATAGCAAATATTACGTACCAACAGTCTGATGCCACTTTAATCCTGCAGACTCTCATCCCAAATCCATCTATGCCAAAGGGAATCTTTCTTTTAATTTCAATGAATATTGGCTCAGGCCTTTAATGATTAATCTGCTCTTGCTGGATTAGTGCAATTGTTGGAGGCAGAACATGCAGGAGCAGATCCCGCCCTGAAGCTGCAGCCCTCCTCTGATGGGCATAACCACAGCCACACTGATGCTACTGCAGACTTACACCAGCCCAGCTGAATAGGATTTGGTTCATTATATTCCAACCTCCATAAGCTGAACATCTGTGGGAAGCTGATTTTCTTTCCCTGCTGTTCTGTGAAGAGATACAGACAGAGAGGACAGGACGGCGTCTGACCTCCACATGCCTTTGGTGTGTGCTCGCACCCCCTCCCCAGTGAACGAGCTGAATATTACAGATTGACTCTATCAAATCCTTCTAAGAGTATCTAATCATTAAGACAATTAAAATCAGACTCACAGTTATCTCTATATGTTACCTGGAAGCAGATTAAATTAAGATTGATTCAATGCCCTTTTATATTACT
Source organism: Corvus kubaryi (assembly GCF_017639235.1). NCBI lineage: Eukaryota > Metazoa > Chordata > Aves > Passeriformes > Corvidae > Corvus > Corvus kubaryi. Next base: position 3,392,800 of record NW_024581088.1, read on the forward strand.
TGGAATGAACTGAATTACTTCTTGGGAGAGGAATGCCACCAAGGGTACTTCCCCCCTTCAGGAGGGGAACCAGAAAGGGTGGAGGAACCACCACCTTCAAAAACCCCAGTACAAAAGGTATTTCAGAGTGCAGGATGACAGGCAGAGTGGCTCATGAATGGCACATGTGGGCTGAATACAGGCCCTATGCAAAAGTCAAGTGGTTGGTCCACAACCAAGCCAGCAAACCTTTGGCATAGGATACACCATGAGGATGAGAACAAATATGCAGGGTCTCATGACAGCATCTGTGTCCATGAGCAACTGGATTTGTACAGAGGGACATGACCTCCACACAGGGCACTTCAGTCAACCCACAGCAGCACTGAGGGGATACGCTCAGGCTCTAATGATCGCTCAGCAGAGCTGCTCCCATGGTTGTTGCAGTTCCCACCCCTCAGCTGTACATCAGCCCTGCATCAGCAAAACAGTGACTCTCATTTGCAGTTTTTCCTGCTCAGCCCTTGAAAACAATCTTGTTTTCTTTCAGATACCTGATAACTCCGTGACCAGGTGACTGCCTGTGCATACCTGGATACTGCAGCTCTGGCTACTAATGAAGTGCTAATCTGCTGATACTGTAATAGAGGCATTTGATCCTCAAACATCTCACTGGCACCTCAACCTCCCAACTCCCCAAGGAACTGAAAACACTGTGTATACAGACCCATTAACATAAAGCAAGACCTAATCAAACTTCATCAACACCAATGACACATTTCCAGCAGGATCACTAATCCGACCCCAAGAATATCCACTCAGGGTTGCAGCATGGATTTAATTGAGGACAGCACTCAGATGGGAGCTGACAATACCAATCACTCCATGAGGCCTGATGCAAAACAGCAAAACCAAATGTTTGCTAGAAATAATAGCAGCCCCTGGCCCCGTGATGTTGGGTCTTCTCTTTCAATTCACCAGCACACAACACCCCAAGCTAATATTAATCAAGAGGCACAAAGCCTTTGAATAGACAAGAATTAGGTCCCTATGTCTGTGCCAGTCAATCAGCTGCTCCGGACACTAGAATCCTATTTCTTTTGTTTCAGGCAAAACAGTGGTTTACTGTCTTTCATATTTATTTGGAAATTAGAATTAATAGATTGATACAAAACCAGAGAGCCTCAGCAGTTTCTTGCAGCTTTATAAAAAAAGCCTGTGTTAAGACACCACCAAACCATCAATAATTACCTGAGAACAACCTCCCCAAGTTCTCTCATTACTGAAGCATAAATTCCTCATTAAGGACACCATCCTTCCCTCTGTTTTTTACTGCAAAAAATTCTAGAAGCAAAAGAAATTGCTTCTTACTGCTATGCATCCAGCCAATTTAACTTAAACAACATTCTGAGAAATGCGAGGGGTGAACAACTGATTTCCAAGTTAATTTACTGATATGTTGCTGTTAATACTGTGACAGATAAATAAAAAGGAATGAAGATTTCCCACTAGGAAAGGCAAGAGCAAGGCACTAAATGTACAAGAGAGCTAAGGTGGTGGTGAGATTTAGGGTCCTCCAGCAGAATTGAGGCAGGTACAGATCAAAAGAGACTCGGCCATAGAACTGCTGAGTCTCAAACTAAAAGCGGCCCTCAAAACATAATCACATTTCTAGAAAAGAAATTAAGAAAAAAAACTTAACCCCCTCATGCAAACTCAACCCCTGGGCAGAGCAGTAAGTGTCCCCCAGGTGGTACCAGCCTCAGCCCATCAGTACCCAAAACCCAAATACAACTAACTGGGACCCGATACCCAGCTCAGGCTTATCAAACCCTCATTACAGCATGTTGTAGTTTAATTACCCTATGGAGCCCAGTCATTCCATTCTCTGTAACAGCCCTGGGAGCGTTCCAGTCTGCTTCACTCTTATTTTTAGTGAACCAAAGCAACAAACAGTGTTTGCAGAAGCAGACATTATGCCAGCATTATTAGCTCCGTGCGTTTATTCTTCATCTAAAATAATGCACATACACTTAGATGAAAACAGGAAGGCATTCCCAGGCTCCCAGCAATATGGTGTGTAGTTTAGCTATCACAGCATAGTTTTTGGCAATAAAACTAGGTAATGCTGAAAAACAGTTTTGCTATTGTTAGCCATGTCTAAATATGAAATTGATGCGACAGACACTTGCACTTGCCCATTCAGAAAGACAGGACCCATCTGTAAAATCCAAGGTCTGGATTCTGACTGCATGCACATAAGTCTCACAGAAAACTTAATAAGTTTGGGCTGTTTTGCCTCCAGCACTGAAGTCTCAATGTTGCCCAGCTCCATCCGCAAATCCAATATATTTCTTTTTTCCTCCACCTTTTGCTAGAATTTTTTAATTGAACATGAGATTTAAGAACCATAAACAAACACTAGAGCCAGCTGACAGCCAAATGAAGTATGAAAGGCAAATTTCTCCTCCAACCACATTACTCTAACACTGCTCTGAGCAGACAAAACCCACTCTGAAATGTGAATGCTTCTCTTCCCAGCAGCTTTCACCTGTTCCACCAGCTGGGAGGGCTCTGTGGGCCCATTCATCACAGCTTCCATTCTCTTTCCATCTTGAAAAAGCAGGCTTTTCCAGGACGAGGGTGGGAAAGAAACTGAGACATATGAGCTTTGTAACAAGAAATCAAAATATTACATTGAGCTCTTTACCAGTGACCCACACCTTTAACACAGAAACCTCTCTTGCATGTGGGGTCAAGAGCAGTGACTTTCTTCACTTGAAACACGGGAAATAAGCCAACACATTTGTGGGAAATTCTCTCCTGAGGCAGCTGGAGATGAAATTTCAGTCTGGTTAAGGAAAGTAGTTACTGCAAAGCAGCCGAACTTATTTTTTCCATTGTTAGAGCTTTATGGGAGTGAAAGGAGAAGGATAGCCAGCATGGACACCACTCAAGGCTAATTTCTTCCAGGGGTCCATGTCAGCTGCCAGTTCCCCACTGACTTTTAGTGGAAATGGCAATTTCAGGGTTTTTTTTAAAAAAATCCCCCAACGACAGCAAGCCAATGTGCCTGACCCAGACCACCACCACAAAAGCTCTTACACCTAATGGCTCTGTGAAAGCACCAGCTCAGGTAAGGAGACACAACAACTCTCCACTCAAGCAAAGTTCAAAGAGGATGTAGGACATTCTATGAGCAGAATTGACTCTGAATGTGTTTTCAGGAAAAATAACTCTGATACAGCACATAAGACAAGCTGGCTCGGTGTGACTACAGCACATTTGGTCTCTATAGAAACCTACAGCCCTGAATTGTGAAATTCTATAGACATGCACACAAAGCATCTCTCATCTGCATTGACCCTCCTTCTGGTACATAAGATGTGAGTTGTCAAGAGTACATGGAAATGTTGAAGAGGTATCTCCGTGCCTGGGAAAGGAAGAGAGAAATGAGAGACAGGTAAGAGACACTTGACTTTCTACAGAGGAATATGAGCAGAGCACTGGGGAAAAGAGAAAGGAGAAATCAAAGCAACTCTGTGTATTCCAGAGTAAGAACAAAGGGAAGTACCTCCACTTGCACTTGTGTAGACAAGATTGATAAACTTACGGGAGGGGAAGAAGATCAAAGTGTGAAGCTTTTAAAATTTCATTTGCATCTAATGGTTCTGACATATCTTCCATACAACTGGAGAATGGGCACCTTCTCTGAACACGCAATCTGAAAGATATAATCCCAATTTGGGGTCTTTCTGAGGCAGCCCCAAGCTCCCAGAGCCAAGGAACATCTCAGAGGCAACAGACTGGGCATTGCTGCAGTTTAATCCTGCGCTTTGTTGGATTTATGGTTCTCTTTTGCAGCTATATTTCAAGCTTTTGAGATTTCTATTCTCCCCCAAGGTAGCAAATTCATATAGATCAGTGTTGCAGCTCCGTATTTTGTAACCCAAACCACTCTGGTTTTCTTCCATCGAGCTCCAGAAAACAGAGAAGTCTCCTTTGGCTTTTCTGGCAAGAGGCGCGTTAAGTGCAGAGGCAAGGAGTAAGGCAGGAGTTCAGGGGCATGTACTGAGTTTTTGTGGAGTCAGGAAAACCTTGTCAGCCTCCCAGGAAGCACTTTCAATGCACAGACACAGGTCATAGAGCTCATGGTTTCTGCAGGGTTCTCAGACACCTCACAGAGACTCCTTCATGCAACTTTAAGATCTCATATGAAGTCTAGAGGTCCAGATTTGATTAATCCCAGGAAACGTAACGAAATCCACCTTCTACAGCCATCTACCACAATTCTTTGGCTGCAGGCACCCCCAAAATTCATGTAAGTGCCTGCTGTGGTTAGGGTTTCAGCGATGTAGACACTTGGCTCTGGAACAGAATTAAACCACTTTGACAGAAAAAAAAGAGTATTTTCTTTTGTAGTTTTCCTGTACCAAAGGCTGAATCCTGTGACTGTGCTGCAGCTAGGCCACACAGCCAACACAGATGCTTCTGTTCTCAGAGAAGGGCACACAGGCAGGTCAGCAGGATTTTGGGATGCACACTTTGTTCACAGATTATCTTTGGAAAGGAGACGAGCAAGAGGCAGCTGGCCAGACTTTTGGAGGGATTTGCAGGAAGAAGAGCAGGTACAGGCCATGCAGGGACACAGCAGCAGCTCTTGAGCAGGACACTGAGCGAGAAGGTGTCAGAGATAAAACTACAAGCCCAACCACTGTTATTCACCCAGCCCACGTTGTTTAAGTAGCCCCACAGGTGCTCTGTTCTCACCTTCTAGGTAGGAATGGCTCAGTGCTGTGATTGCTCCAGCAGCTCCACAATTTCCAAAAGCTTCCTGCACCATCCTGAGAGGCAGAGGAGCAGCAGCACAGCTGTCACACAGTACCAACCCACCATCACAAGACTTCTCCCCTTCTCCATGCCCACTTTTTTCCAGGAAAAAAACTTTAAACTTCTCAAGCAAAGTAGTCAGACTCTGTTTGGAGCCTGCACAGGGTACTTTGCTGCACATCCCTTGGTGACAGATGGCTGGAGCTGAACAAGGCACAAAGGAACTCCAGCGAACACGCGCTGCATTCAGCCCAGAGGTTGCCTTGACCCCACCATTGACCGACCCTTTCATACCACAACACATGCACCAACTGTGCCTGCTGAGATGCCACTACAAAGCCTCTGGGGAGAAGAGAGGCCTCAGATCTTTTCCCTCATTTTGGTGTTTTTTATGTGATTAAAATCAACTGAAAGCAACTCCATGACATACTGCAATTATAAATCCAGACCAAAGCACCTTGAGAGAGTCACAACTGGGAGCTAAATAGGCACGTCACTGGAGTTCTGGTTCATTTCTCAATCCCAGTTGAGGGGATGGAAAAACAAGGGGGAAATTCAGAAATACAGGGCCAGAAGAATAACTTTAAAATACACAGCCAAACCCATCAAATTTTCCTTTGTCAATTTGTGTTTCCCTCTAGCAAACAAATAAAAGGATAATTCAGTACCTTAGATTTGGGTGCAAAATTAAGAAATCAGGCTAATATTAAAACCCACTCACACAAAATTGCAACCCAAACATTTGTTAATCTCCACACATAGGGTCGAGTCCTCAACAAGGGAAGAGCAGTACCTCTCCAATCCCTACAGTGCTGTATCACACAAAAGGATCTGGAACTCTGCCCATGACCTCAAGCAGCAACTGGCCCCTCAAACAAGACCTTGCAGATGTGCAAAAAGCCAAGTTAGAGCTGTGACTTTTACAATACTGTTTGTGGAAAGAATTTAGAATGGCAGAGGTTATACGTACACGACTGGTCACTGAAAGAAGAGAGAGCTCAGCTGAAAGAATCCATGAGCAAAGCATAGCCCCTGATGAATAATAAGGGAGCAGAGTCAGTGGCTCAGCAGCAAGTAGAGTCTGTGTGTGAACATCCTGCACAGAGGGTGGGCCTGAATCACCATCCCAAAGTGCCCAAGCTAAACAGAAACCTCAGAGATGGGGTTTTTTGTTTAGATTAAATAACTAACACTTCTGCATTACTCTGACAAGAGGCAGCATTGTCTGGTGACACTCATTTTGCAGCACCATTATCCCTGACTAATTTGTCCGAGCATGCTAAAGCAAATTTTGACCAATATTATCTCCTTGATTGAAAATGCTGTCTGAGAGGTAAAAGGCTTTCCTGATCCTGCTAAATGTTATATATTTTGGGGACTGAAACATATAGCAAAGTAATCAGACATGTAGGAAGTGGCCTGAATTATAAGGACAAGAGGTTGACAGATCTAAAGAAGCAACCAGTGACCTTCTCAAATGAAAATGTAATATAGTGAAAGTACAAGTTTTGATAGGATATACATCATCCTGATGTGTTTCCCCAGAAGCAAGAAGAAAGCCTTTTTTAACAAAGTGAAATGAAAAACATGACATATAAAACTCCCATCTTGAATATTTACTAAATTATATATAATAGAAAACAACCCACCAGCCAATAAGCCAGAAAAATGAAACCTAAGCAAAACACACCCTCAATTGCTTTTGAAGTGTTAATTATACTGATAATGGCAGTCTGCAGAGCTTATGTATACACTGGATATAGATCAACAGCAGCAAGGCATGTGGAGGTATATGAAGGTAAGTCATTATTCAAATCCTAGGGCTTCAAATGTTTCTGTTTAAACAAAGGCACTAATTTGAGGTAATCAGCACAGGCCAAATCACCTTAAGTGCTCAGTTCTTACTCCTACATCCTCACAGGCCAATAGCAATGGCTACAGGGCAGTGTTTAAGGTCATCTGCCTAATTACCAGCCCTTCCCATGCCAATGTCTGTATAGGTACCTCTGTCAGCCCTTAGCATCAGGGGATCCATCTGTCTCCCACGAACTCCACAACTTGCCTCTTTTGTGCATTACTTGGGAGAGGGAGCCCATTTATTCAGTCTGTTAGACTTGTTTTGATCAGTCAACCTACATACAGATGGGGAATTCCACATCCCACGGAACACTGGCTCCACTAGTCCACTGCCTCCAAGCCAGACAATCACCTGGGTCAGCGAGCTCTTACCTTCTTTTGAGCCAGTGGTGACAGCAGCTGCAGTGGTCCCTGATGCCCGTCCCACTGGGCTGGAGTGCTTCCCAGCTCTGCCTGGGATTTTAAGTCCACTTGGTTTCAGCATGATTCCTGTCTCCTGTATCTCAGGCTCCTATTGCCAGTGTCTCAAGAGCTGTCCTGGTGTTACCGTTCAGGCTTCTCGATGATGCCCCTCTTCTTCCATTGTCACACACCTGGGAGAGAAGAGCACAAAGAAATCAGAGAATGAGTGGGAGGGCATGGAAAGGTTCCCAGAAAGCAGTGCCCAGCTCTGTCCTGACAGCCTTAGAAGAGTCAGAACCTTTCATTTCTTCTCCTATAAAACAAAGGTGATAATTTCCCTCATCTCCCATCTTCATGTTAAATTTTTTTCATCAACCTCGAAGTCCTGGGCCAAAGATGAAACCTCCCAGAGCCATTAAACAAGAATTTAAATACAGTTTGGGATCTGAGTAAATGAAATGGTTTTGACTGGTTTTAAATTCTAAAGCCTCAGTTCAGCAACAGCCAAGCCTCAGCTGAGCTGTCAGAACCCTGACAAAAAGCATCACCTTTGATGCACAGCCCTGAGTCTGACCAGCCTTCAGGGCAGCCTCTCCAAACTGGCAGGGGAAGGAAGGATGAAGCCAGTGTCTGAGATGGGGCTTTCAGCTCCTTTCCTTAAAGACAAATCCAAAAACTTATCACAGAAAAAGGGCATTTAACCCTATGGATTTACAAGAAAATTTGAAAAAAAAAACAAACCCCAAGCTTCCTGAAACTTAAGCATAACTCTACCAACTATTCATTAGCAAAGTCACAACCCTTCCTTATATCATTCCCTTTCCAGCAGGCACATGGAATAAAACCTCCAAATTCCTTGCAAGGATGTTGCATCAACAAGTACAATTTTATGACAAGAAAGGAAAAATAAAGGAAATGACTAAGTTGCTTTAAAAAAAAAGCAATAACATTCCTAATGGATAAAGAAAAATAATCATAAAATGAGTCTATCAGCCAAAAGGAAGCTGAGGCTGGGAGCCAGCAGGCTAGGATGTGGAGCAAAAAAGGTGGCAGCAGAGTAAGCCAGGGACAATGCCAATCTAACAGCAGAGGGAATTGCAGGGAGAGCAATCCAAGGACCAGCCAGAAACAGGGGACACACAGACCTGCTTCCTGGGCAAAGGAAGGAGGCAGCACCCCTGAGAATCAGTGCAGCAAAGATTTACAGATGCTGCAAGGAGGGAATTGCAATAATAGGATGGCAAGTGATTAAGGCATGAGTAAGGACCTCAACACAGGCTGGATCAGAGTGAGCAGAGGGCTGGCAGGGCTCCAGGAAAAGCTGCAAGCAGACACAGAGGAGGGAAAACCGCAAGGAGAATTCCAAAACCGTATTCTGGAGGGCCCACAAATATCTAAAACACCAAAGAGCAGTAAGAGTCAGTCATCCTACATCAGCTTAAAGAAACAAAGAAAGGACGGATCAGCAGAGACATCCTGGGGAGGGAGCCTGAGCAAAAAACTGAGGGATCAAGGCCTTTTCCCCATGTGCCCACAAAGGTGCTCAGTACCTGGGGTGGATTCAGACACCTGCAGACATTCACCTCACACAGAAGTCAGGCCTGGTTATGAGAGGCAGGATGCTCCAACCACATCACCCACAGCAGAAATAAGAGACAAGAGCAAGAATCTCTTCTCAAGGAAGAGAAAACCAGCCTTCCTGCAACAGAGCTGTCAAGGAACGGCTGTCAGAGCTGGACAGGAGGCGGCAGCTTCCAGCTCTGTTTAGCATAAAATAGGGAGACAAGGAACTGAATCTGGAGGTGAGAAACACTGATCAGCCAAGTTCCTTTTATCTGTCAAGCCATCAGATGTGGCATCTCCCACCCACTCCATCTCATACGACACATTTTGGCCAGGGCTGGCTTTGATTTTACAGACTAGTTTGATTCCTATCACTTCTGCTGGCAGGTGATGTGCTCTACCTAGATATCTCAATCCATCACCTTCAGCCTGAAAGTTTGCCCTCCTCACAACATGCCCTTACTCCTGACTCCTGTGCTTTCAACACAGTAATGCTAAAAACAAATGAACTCCACAGGCTACTAATCATGCTCCCCTTGGAACAGATTTTATCCTGAAATACAGCCACCATAAGCAGTTTGTGGCCACACTCACCGGGGTCACATACAACAGATTCAAAAACTTCTCAAGTGGGAATCATAGCAGATCCCCCACCTGGCTGTGCCCATTGCATGTCAGCTTATGGGGAGGGCCTGACAGGGGCAAACTCATCCATCTAAAGTGTCAATGTCACAAGCTGCAGGCTGACCAGAGCCAGGGACGGCTGCCTCAGCACATCCCTGCACATTCATCATCACACAGGGAAATTAGGATGAACTGGAGTAAATTTTACTATAAATGCAGTTTGTCAGCAATACACACATAAAAATAAACGTCTGGGACACTTTTAAAGAAGTCTGTGCCTGCTGCTAGGGACAGATACTCCTTCTCTGTCACCAGTTTCTCCCCCACTTCAACACAAATATATGTGATCAGATTTTTAGGAAGCTCTGAACACTGAGCACGGAGCTCTTCCAAATGACTCCATTAGGTCATCTTCACCACCCAGAGCAAGGCTGCCTGAGCCATCCAAGTTGCACGTTAGCTCCTGACTGAGTGATGCAGCTTTTATGCTGCAGAAATACCCTTGGCCTGGGACACAGGCCAGTGTCTCCACAGGGCACTGCCCCGCTCCATTAGAGATAACAACATGCTCTGAGCTCCTGTACAGAACCCTCAGCTCACCAACGGGCTCTATTAGCAGAGCCCTCCCGAAAAACCTGTTTCCAGCTCTTCTGAAAAATCTGGTTCCAGCAGTAAAGGCTGAACACAGGCAAATTTGTGGTGTAAGAAACACATGAGCCATCTCTCTTCCCTGACACTGAAATCAGCCAGAATACTCTTTAAGCTCTACCCAGCAACTCCAGGGGAACTGAAAATTTCTATTCTCTATGTTATTTATCATTCCTGCTCCCCATATTACCTGCACAAGCTGTAAGCTTTGCCTTCCTGCAAAACTTCATGGAAATGTGACTTCCTCCAGACACACTCCATCTGCTCCTCTGGATACTCCAGTGCCACCAGCTCTGCTTATTTTGTTTTTATTTCTTTTGTGAGATATGACAGACAACAAACATTTTCTAGATCTCTGCTACATTCTTCCTGCAATCTTTCCATACTGGGATGAATGGTTCTGTCTGTTCCCACAACCAAGAAAAACATCCCAGGAATGCACAATATGAAAGCCTGCTTCAAATGACCAAAATATTCTCTTCCTCATCCTTCCATCAAAAAAGGGGACAGCTGAATGTGAGTCACATAGGCTCAGATTCAAAAAGGGGAACTGTTCTCAACTAAGTACAGATGTACAGCCAAAAAATGCCTTTCACCAGGAGCAATATATCTGATTATGCCTGGCCAGTATCATGGATAATTGCATCAAAGCAGCACACATTAAAAACAAACAATTGGAGGTGCTTAGAGTAAGTTATTTCATAAATATGGTAGAGAAATAACACAAACCAAGGACTGGAAGAAAAAGTCTTTGGCAATACAGCTTATCCACAGCTTCTCTGCTTCATCCATCCCTCTTACCCTCAAGAAGGTACACAAGTACTTGCTTGCCACATGGAATAACATCCTCTTCAGGATGGGCATAAGCAACAAAGCAAACACCCGGACCCAGCACACTCCCCAGACGAAAGCCCTCATGGGTGTACACAAAATAAAGATCTCTTCACCTCAACATACTGAGTGCAACAACTGCAAGACACAGGAACAGGTTTCCAGACACCAGACTGGAAACTGAGTTGGCCAGAATCCCATCCTCTGCCTGGTGCTTCCTTCTGGCTGGCTCTGGATGTTAGGAAGTGTTTACCTAACATGACACCCTGGGCAAGGCACAGGGATTTCATTATGAGAGCAGACCCATGTAGAATTCCAACCAGCTCTATCTGAATACTGCTGTAACAGCTGGGTCTAGATTTAGATTTCTAATTTTCTGAATTTGAAAATTCACATGTAAGAAATCAAATTTCAATTTTTCAGTCAGAGATGCGCACACCTTTCCAGGGCTGAGGCCCATAGGAAAAAAAGGTAAAGAACAGCATTTTATTATCAGATTGAGGGAAACCAACATTATCATGTTGTCCAAAAGGTTAATGATAACAACAGTGCAGAGAAGCAGGACAACACTTTTATTTAAAAATTATTTTGACTTATGCAAATAATTACTTCAGAGACAATTATTTGGATAGGAAAAGGTTAGCACAATAAAGTCTCTGTTTTTTTCCTATTCCCATCCAGGACAGCTTTTTGAGAATCAATTGCTTGTGCCATTATTTAAACACTATCCCATCTTTTCTCATGTTCATACTACAGATGAGGAGCACCAGGGTTTGGGATGCAGCACATTGGCAAGCAAAATTTCAGCCCTTTTCAGGGCTATCATATGGCTCAATCTGCACAAAGACTCTTGCATTAGCCTCCAAGAGGTTTCTGGGTTTCATCCCCTGACTTCTGTCAGAGCCTCTGGGGCTCTAGAAAAGAGCAACCCTACTTAGAACAGCCCCAAAGCCACCCCTGCTTCCCCTCTGAAAACACCACTACTGAGGGCAGAAACCTTCAGCATCAAGCACTGTAAATGTTCAAAACAGTATGTGAAGCTCAATATGTCCCCAAAAATAAAACAGTAGAGAAGAATTTGATCCCCTGATCACTGGAGGAGCTCTGCACCCACCTCAATAAGCACACAGAATAAAGGCAAAAAGCTTTCAGAGCCAAATCTGGTATTCCTTTATTAGGCCTTATATAAAATCTTTACTGGCCTAAAGATACTGATTTTTTTTTTTTTTTAAAGTCAGGTGAAGTTACTTAATTTCTTGTTTCTGAGCATTTGGTTGCATCCACTCCATGTTTCTAAGCTTTTCAGCAACTTCTCCACTCCCAGGAAAATGAGATTTTCAGGCAGCAAAGCCCCATCTCCTGGAGTTCTTACTCCTGCATATATTAATGCCAAGTGTCCCATCCCAGGGACAAGGGCAAGTAAAGATTTGGTGCCCCAGGCTCACAACCTCACAACACTGACCAAACTGCAAAGATGGGCTAGGGATTTCAAGAATAGAATTTTGCCTTGAAATCCAGATCCAAGGGCCAGACTTGAAGCACTTAGTCTTGTGTGAAAGGGACAGGAAATGAATCTGATCAGAGACAGGATCTGATAAGGCCAAACTGCAGCTTTGCTAATAGAGACAGATTATGCTGAGAAGAAAAGGCAATTTTATCTTTTAATTCCTTAAGATGCTCCATCCAATCCAAGGTAATTGTGCCATTGCCTTCTCACTTCTCTGATTAGTTACTCCTTCTGACAAGCCACCAGAAACCCGTTTCTGACGCATGTGGCAGATTAGGAGTAAATCTTTGCACTTAATTGAAGTATAGAGGAAATGAGAGACACTCATTTTTAATTAAGATCAGACTCCTCTTCCAAGAGGACCTTTCCTTCTCCCGTAGAGGGAATGGAGACAGAGTACTGCAGGAATGAAAGGAGCATACTGCTTCCAGTTACATGTAGGGAAAACCAGGGAATCCTGGTACCCTCTGTCAGCCATCAGGATTTTTTCTCTCTTGCAGTTGGAGAATTCAAATAGATTTTCAGCCATAAAACTCTGTTGTTACTACATAGTTTCCCTGACAAGTGTGAAGTGTTGTTAACTTCTAGAGAAGCCCGTGTTTAGTCTTCTTGCTCACTCAAGTTTTGTAATAATTAGCACAGAATGCCAAGAGAAAGACTAGAGAACTTTTATTTAAAAACTCAGGTATTTTTTAAACTAATTCTAACCTCTATGATAAACTAAACATCTTGTGATTTACTTCTAAAACAAGATTTTTTAAAGGAAGAATGTGCAAACCCCTCCTCCTATTGCACTCTAAAAACCACAATGCAAATCCTGAGGCAAAGTGCAGAGAGAAAAAGCCAAAGTACATTTAAGGAAGTCATCACATAATCTGTGGAGTAATTATGGACTGGATGAGCTCGTGCTCCTCACACTGGCAAAATGCCTACTGAGGACTGACACAGTAAATAGCAACAATTCTGTACTAATTGAAGAGCAAAACTGTCTCTAATTTGTGGGGAAAATCCTGGGGATGGTCTTGGTTCTGCATGAGTTTCTGCTCCCTAGAGTTCAGCCCTGGTGGCAGGAAACAGTGTCCCTGCAGAGATTTATAGGAGCATGACCCCAAAGCTTCAGGCTCACACAGGAAGGGAACAGAATGTACACAGAGGTTTCACAACTGCTGTCCTGCAGATCAGTACAGACTTGATTCGTGGCCACTCTATTCCATTAGAGATTTCTCTACAATTCACGAGGCTTTGATGAAATCCAAGAAATCTATTCACAGAAAATCTTATTTGTCAAAAACAGCATCTGGAAGAGAAATATGAGGAGAGCAAGCAGAGTGCAGGAAACACAATGATACATGACATATATATTCCATTATAATGGCTTGGTATTGTTCTACTGGAGAAGCAATTTCTTTAATTAAATATGAGCTATACAACAACCCAGTCATGCTATGCATGCTGTGCAGGGCTGCAGAAGGATCTCAATTTCTGGAATTTCCTAGCTTTTAACTGCTGATTTAGCACAGCACTGAAGTTCACCCTGGCACTTAATCTGTTACTAATTGGAGCTCAGATTAATACATATATTTTAATTTGTGCACTTCTATAATCAGTCCTGAACTTTGATTATGAAACAAAACCAGGACCTGGGTCCCTTCTGCCCTGATTTTTCCCCCCTTTTTACAAGCTAGGCTCTGCCTGATGGCACTGCATTTGTAGCACTTTAAACTTGCAGATGATTTAGTTAAAAGCAAAGAAAATAAGAGTAGGATGCAACAAGTTTCTGGTGCACCTTGGAACACACTGGGCTTGCCCCTGAAGCCCTCAGTGTGCTCCACTAATGCTGTCCAGTGCCTACACACGCTCAAGTGCACTAGGAAAAGGTACCATGTTAATGCAACTCCTTTTGTGATGGAGACCTGGTCATCCCAGCAGGAACCAGACAGAAGCCTTGCCCTGGGCCACTGCAGCTGTAACATCTACTACAGAATCTCCTCAGAACAACCCCAGTGCAGTGTCACACCAAGGGAAACCTGACCCTGCCTCTCTACAAGCTGCCAGAACCTCAGGCAGGGATGCAGGATAGGAATACCCAACCCTGCCCCTGCTGCAGCCTCTTTCCATTAGTTATGGAACCACTGTATAAGATATTTCATTCCCAGCAACTTCAGCCTCCGCTGCCCAAGAAACTCCCCACCAGCTGCCAGTCCAGATTTACCCAAGCCAACCTTCTGCCCACGTACCTCCTGTGCCCTTTGCAAAACTCTGACACCCTCCCATTGTGCCCAACTCCCATGAGACAGCTTTGCCCTTTGTCTGGCTTCCCTGTGCCATTCTGAGCAAGAAATGCTCTCCTTTGAGAAGTCCTGAGATATGAGACTCACCAGTTCCCGGGACATCTCTTCCCAGGTGACCTTCTCCAAACCTCCTCACTTGAATTCAGTCTGGTCTAGACATAGGCAACCTGAAATGCATGCTGTATCCCAGGCAATGTCCCACCAGGCCAGGGACAAACTTTATACCAAATACTATGAGCTAACATCATCTCAATCCTTCAAACAAAGCAACTGTTCGCAAAAATTTAAAGAACTTCACACTCTGGGTGTTAAGATACAACAGGAGGGAAGCTAAAAAGTAAATACAGACTATGGTAGAACAGGTGGGTTGGAAGGGACCTTTAAAGATATCTAATCCAACCTCTAATCACCCCATAGCTAAGATACAGCACTGACAGCCAGGACTCCTGCTTCTTTCTTCCACAGTGGTCACTAAACATCCTTGCTACATGCAGGGGGATGGTAACAGTACCAATCTGTGAACTGTGGGGGCAGAGCAGGAGGTTACACCACTGGTACCTCTTAAAAGATCTGAGATCACCAAACCAAAGACACTCAGGAGGAGCAAACCCACTCTCCCTCTGGGACACCAAGAGCAAACCCCATCCCCTCTACCCACACAAGCATCCTGCTTCTTATTGCTGTACTGATGGCAACAGAGCAATGCTGGACACATGGGTTCCCTGAAGCACCCTCCTCCTCCTCCCTGCTGATTCACCAGCCCAAACTCAGCCTCCCACTTAAGCAGATGACCTCTGGGTTATGTGCATTAATTGCTGCTTTCTCCGAGCCTCTCTACAAACACTGCTAGCCCTCACTCACACTGACATATCCACACAGCTCTCACCACAACCAGACAAGGAGAACAGTAATTTGGAGAGTTTGCTTTCAGTCAGTATGTGTTAATCATGGAGTTTCTTAATTTATCACCTGTAACCTCACTCATCTCACACACTCCTCAGACAACAGGAGTTTGGATAGCTCATGGACCTTAAAGTACAAGAAGGAACATGTCTTATTCAAATTACACCCCTATCATATTCAAATTACATCCCTATCAATGACCAAAATCATCATTTTCCAAGTTACAATGTTGACAGGTAAGATCCAATTTGATATGTTATCTCCTCCTGCCACACAGATCCTTTTCCCCCACAACTCACACCCTGCCTTGCAAAAGCCAACGTTTACTTTGGATTGCACCACATGGAGAGAGACAAGATCCCAGCTCAAAGCCTCTGGGCACTAAGCCACACCAGCACCAGAGGACGACTCCCTAGTATCTAATACATGGGGAGGTTGGGGATTGCAGTTTCTAGGGATTGAGAAGATAAAACCCCACCCTGCGCAGTCAGATTGCACAGCAGGTGTGGAGACTGAACATGCCCACTCCAGCAGGACCTGTTGGGCTGACAGGATCAGGAGAGGCTGCCACATCTGGGCCAGGCTGTCAATCCCAGCCTCCTCCCACAGCAGCCGAGACCCTGCAGGAGCTGGACTCCTCCACAGCCTGGTTTCAACCACATCTCTATCCAAACACTGCCATGCCACTGGGAAGCACACACAGCAGTCCATGATGTGTAGATGCTGGCAGCCAAAAGGAAAGGGTCTGGATAGACAGATCAGTGCTAAAAATAGGGTTTAATGGTCTGTATCTCTGGAGATAAGAGTGATGAACTGCAAGAAGGTGGGCAGGACAGATGGATCAGCCCACCACACTCCTGGAGTACCACAGCACTATGTATTCTAGCTGGAGCTTTAGAGTCACCACGTGTCCCTGGCTGCTCCTTCACTTCTCACAGAAACAGGCTGTTTCTATACCCCTAATGCAGGCAAAGCCACAATCATGATTTTATACAGAGATCAAGATATAATCTCATCTAGCTAAGCAAGTACAGCACCCTTACAAAAAGCAGCCTCCTACATCACAGTGCAGAGCAGTGGCACAACATCTCTAACACAAACTCATCATGTTTCAGCCAAAAGGGAAGAGCAAAAACTGAGTTGTCACTTTTAACAATGGCAATCAAAGTTGCTGGTACCCTAAGGCAGAGTGTATCATAGCACTCCATAAACCTGAATCATATGATCACCAAAAAGTACCATTTGACTTTGACATTTCCATGTAAGTGTGCTGGAAGTGCTCCTACACCTTCTTGGCACCTAGCCAATGTGCTTTGGGGAGATTCAGAGATAAAAAGGGGAACAGTGCTTGCAGATGCTTCCGAGACATCAACATTAGGCTTGCAGGAGGCACTGATATTGCCAGTATTGTTTACTAGAAATATACATAAATATATGTACACATATAAACAAAGTTTTCCTATGGATGAGACTCAGCAAGTTCAAAAAGCTACTACGTAGACCCCAGTAAAAGCCCACATAAACAGACACATAAAACATGAGCAGTGAAAGGCAAAACATCCGCTTCCTCTGTCTCACCAGCATATTCCACACAAGCCTGCCTTTTTGTGCCATATTGTCCATCATTAAATCTCCATTAGGGATGGCTGGTGGATGGGCCATCAGCTAAACATGCCACACTTACCAGGCAGGAAACAAAAGTCCAGCGGGAAGAAAAAAAAAGAAGGCACTTATCCAAGGTTGCAGACTGACCTGCTCCAATTTGCATAGTAAGGATTTCACTTATAAAACAAATAGCTACGTGCTAAATATAGACAAGGAGGAGGCTTTACTCACCAGGGCCAACTTCATGCTGACAGGAGCCACTGAGGTAGCACAGTACACGATACACGCCAGCCAAACGTGAGGCTAAAAAGCCCATTAAACACAAGTGGAGAGGCCTCTTTTCCTAGGGAGGTTTGTTCTGCAGCCAGGACAGTCCCTGCCTCCAGGGGAGGCACTTGCAGGTCATGAATGGGAGTGTTTGCAAAGGATGGGAAAGTTTGTTTCAACAGGCAGCTGCTTTTTGTGCCTGCCAGGCCACGGAAAAGTTTCCAGTACTAATTACAGGACACTAAAGTTGTCAGAGCATGATGCAACAGATAAATAGGGGGGGAACATGCCAAAGGAAGAAAAAAACAGATCAGCCAGAGAAATCCTTTGTCAGTGACTATGCCAGAAGCTGGTGCCTCAGGCTGGACGCCTTCCCTGCCCCACCAGAGGATGTGCATCAAAAGAAGTTCATGCTGCAAAAGAAATTGTGTTGGTTTTTGTCAGTGAAACACATTTGTCCTTTGTACAGAAACAGGCAGATAGACAAAGTGACAATGACAACAACAAAACAAAGGGGAAGACATGCACTACAGAAAGGGTTCAAACTGAGCCAGACTGCCCAGAGAGGCTGTGCAAATTCCTTCATTGCTACATTATTCCTTGAAAAATACAAATCTTCAAACCTCTGTCTTGAATGACAGGTGAAGACAGATCCAACCTGGAACAGACAGATGGATCAGATGATTTCTTGAAGTTTCTGTGCAGTCTTTCCAGTGTAACCAATACCCACGTGGTCTTTACCACACTATGCAAGTTATTCAGTAAAATAAAATAGAATTAATGTCGACCAACAGCTCTGGCACATGCAATACAATTTAATTTGCATTACCTTTTTAAAGGAAGCACGTGTGAAAGCACAGGAAAGGTATTTATAAGGACCAAAAAGGGATTTAAACGTTTCAAGATCCACATACCAAACATCCCCAGAGCATTTCATTCACAAACCTCAAAGGAGGTCAGAATTAAAACACCCATTTTGTACCTGGGAGAAACAGATAGAAAGAAAGAATTTTTCTCAAGACTACTGAAAAACAGTGGCAGAGATGGCACCACTATCACCCTGAATATCCAACCCATCAAAACACTTGGGAGTCCTTCTGAAGTGTTTCTTTTATAGACACAGAGTATAAATATTTTCAAAAATAATCATTTGGCTTTCCCATGTACAAACGGAGTTATCAAGGGAGTCAACAGCAGAGTTTAGAGCACAAACTCTCAAAATAAGCCAAAGTCTAGATTCCCTTTGTGCTTCAGCAGACTATGATGAGGAGATGGAGATTCCACGACTGGCTCAGAACCTGCAACGTGGAATTTTGCCACATTCCTCTGCAACTATGCAGGTGAGTAAACATTAGCTCAATAAAAATACATCACTGAAAGGAAGGTTTTACTTAATTTCAGTGCCAGTTCAAGTCAGCATCATATATTAATCCATCTTTCTGAAGTTAAAAAAAAAAAAAAAAAAAAGACAAAGCTTGGCTTTATTTCTTCACACATCTTTCTTTGCTTATTCTGCAACTGAACCAATCATGGCTGTTTTATAGACACAGTTTCACTTATTTAGAATGAGATAATAAAAACTGTACCGCTGTGTGGGAATGATTTCCAAAAAGTCTGATGCAGAAACATTGTGAGTTTGTTGCAGGTTTTATTTAAGAGGGGTTTCAACAGGATCTTTTTTCTGGAATAGCAGAAAGTATCAGTCACATGCAATGAAATAATTTTTCCACAACAAGAGCTACTGCACAATCATATAAGAGCAAGAAATTAAATCCAGCTACAAGGGAAGTGAATTTGCTTTGTCCTGTTTAGCATCAACACTCAACTGAGCACACAGGCTGCTCTCAGCAGAGCAGGGAAAGGCTCCAAGAGCTCGGGGGTGCTGCAGAAAGAGACCTTGTACAACGATGCACTGAGATTTCTGTGTCTCCACCAGTGTCAGCCACGGAGACAAGACCTTCCACACAGGATAGGAAGGACCCGCATGGAGAAGATAAGAATAGAGCAGGACACAAGAAATACCAAGCCCAATTTCTTACCCTAACTTGGGATTCTGGAGTGAGTGTGGACAGTTCATCTCTATTCAGCAACTTAATGTGGTTGTTTTAGAAAACTGACCAGTAAAACAAAGCCCAAGTTTTGCTGGAGTCTGACATCACCAGTACTATCAGCCAAGGTGCTGTCCCTGGCTAACAAGGCCTGAAATTCTACCATAAATACCACAAGAACAGTGATAAAAGAATAGCCAGAGATTGATTAATGGGGGCATTTCACTCAGCAACAGAGGAAAAAAGAATGCTCTCAACCCATGTCAGCAACTTCCTTGGTCATTCTTGTGCTCAGAGCCCTTGGGAGATGGACAGGAAGAGAGTCACAAAGTATTTATAAAAGGCATCCATGAAAAAATAGATGTCTCTATAGATAAGTGCACACCAGTGTCTAACATAGTCTAGCAACAAGTCACATTCAGGTCTAGCTACCCACACCTGGGCTTTCCCAGAACTTTAAAAGTATCTAAACCTTGCCATGCATTGTGTACTCTCTGCAAAGTGGTACCAACACCACGTACCTGGGGTACAGAACTTGCTTTATCTACTGTTTCCTGTCCCCACCAGAATTATGACACATTCTCAAAAAAAAAAAAAAAAGTTAATTTCCCCGAGTTTCACGGACAGAGGCAGCATTTTGATAAATAAAGCCAACAACTTCAATCAGGAGGTGGAATCCATGCCTTCACCCATTTTAACCACCAAGCAACACAAGGGAAGAATTGGCCTGGATGTCCTTACAGAGCCACATCCCTTGGTAAAAAACTCCCCTCTGGGTTCTTCATCACTTCTTCTGCCAAATCAAAAAGCACAACTGGGGAGAAAGAGGAAACACAGCAGGAACTGCTCCTTGCTAGAGTAGATTGTGGCAGCCTCCAAGGCTAGAGGAGCACACACCAACCCTTGGCCTCAGTAGATAATCCCATCCATACTGATCCTACGAGCATCTCCCGAAACACGAGGTTTCCCTTAATTGAAGGCAGCCCCACACAAGTGTTCCCGAGATGACAGGCTCCAGCACAGCTTCTCCCTGCTGTGCTGCAGTGGCTGGTGCTAATGTTGTCACTCGTGCCATGTCTCAGAGCTGAGCCTTTGAAGTCCTGTACTCCCAGGGATTTCTGGCAGGCAGTGACAACTTTCATGAGAACACAGCTGTTTGATGCAGACTCCCTCCTTCCTAATCCCTGGAAGGCTCTAACAGCAGGCAGGTAGTATCTTAAAATGCTGTATTTCAGACCCAACTTTAGGATCAGGAGCTGCACTACACTCAAAAGCATCATCACCCTAGCAATGACAGACCTGTGCTGATTAATGGGGCTCTCTTGGAGCACTGATGGGGAGAGGAATGCTGTTAGCAGGCAGCTGGGCAGAGGCTAAGGCCAACAAGCCTGGCCAGGCACCCCAAATTTATCTCTGTCCACATGCAGACCAATTCTTGAGTTGCAAGTTACCCTCAAGGAAACACTTCTAGTCAGCAGTAATGGATGGACTGGTAAAACTTGACATCCATTCCAGCAGGATGAATCTCTGAGATAAGGCTTGTAGGCCTGTGAGACTGATGCTCAACAGAGCAGCAAATAACACTCGGTGCTGACACAGTGCTTTGTCTACCAGCACTTCCAAAACGCCACTGCAGCCTGCCCGGATACTGTGGAGATAACAACTCATGCCTTTGCCTCCATCCCTGGATGCTGCCCCAAACACCCTTTGCTGTTTTGTGTCAGGAGATGCAAGGAGCAGAGCCCTCTTCCATCTGCCTGGCTGCTCATAACCTGAGCACTGTGCCCATGGCAGCAGCTCAACCTGGGCCCTCCGCAGAAGCACATCTCCTTGCAACAGACAAAAAAACGCACATCAGATCCTGCAGGATGCAGTTAATGTCGATATCTGGATCGTTAAACAAGAAAAACTGAGCGAGGAGACTGAGCCCAGCAAGTAGTCAAGCTTCCCAAAGACAAAAGACAATTTTCCTCCCATTTCCAACCCAAAACTCGCTCGGCACCGAGCCATGCATGCTGACACCCACTCCCACCTCCATCTCCACGGCATCAGGCCGCTGCCTCCCTGCCGCTCCAGCCGCGCGTTTGCCGTGATCCAGGAGCAGCGGCGATCGCCCAGCCCGCGCCCTGCCTGGGGTCGGTGGGTGCGCGCCCCCGGCAGCCCCGCACCCCCCGCAGCCCCTCCCGCCGCCGCCGGGGGCCGGTGCTGCCCGGCCGCGGGACTGCCGGCCCGCCGAGGATGCTCGGTGCCTTTCCCAGCCCAAGGACAATGCGCGCGGCGGCCGAGCCTCCCATCGGAACCGAGCGGCGCATCCCCGCTGCCCGGGCTCCTCCCGCACCTTCTCCATTTACCCCTCCTTTGTTGTGGTGCGGGCTGCTCGGGCGCTGCCGTCCCTCCCGCCGTCCCCCTTACCCTTGGGCTGCCCGGCGGAGCGGGGCAGGGGGGCTCGGTGCCGCCGCAGGATGCGATCCCGGCCGGCAGCCGCCCTGCCACTCCCTGCGCGGCCGAGCCGAGAGCCGAGAGGAGGGAGCGGGGAGCCGGGAGGAGGGATCTGGGCGGCGGCTCGGAGCGGCGGGGGCGGAGGAGGATGCAGGGCCGGCACCGCCGCTCCCTCCGTCCCTCCCGGCTCACGGCCGGGCCCACACGAACAAAGGGGTCGGTTCGGAGTCGCCCCGCGCCGAAATCCTTCTGGTTGCCGGGCCCTGGCGCCGCCCGAAACCGCGTGGGAGGGTGGAAAGGCAGCGCGGAGGCTCCTCCTAGCTGCCCACAGCCCCGAGCGCTCCTGCCTTAAAACCCGAAATAATCCTAAAATCACCTTTTACTCGCTGCAGCCGCCGCCTCCCTCCCCGTGGCACTGGGAAGGGGCTCTGGGAAGGAGGAGCTCTCCCGGCACACCTGAATTTAGGTGGTAGCGATTTTGACTGATACAAGAAGGGAAGAGCAGGAGGAGCTGGTGGAGCTTCCTGGAAAAAAGGCGAGACTCCTAATTAGCTGGGGTTTAACGGGGAATGCAGCAAAGAGAACACACCTCCAGCCTTGGAAACTCGTTCATTCAAAGCCAGGATGGCCGGGCTGAGGTGGTGATCATCACCTGGCCCTCACCACCTCCTGCTGTTCCCTCCCAGAGCCGTGCCTAGGCTGACATTGCACGGAGATAGAACGGAGCAGGGCCGCAGAATCATTTAGGCTGGAAAACCCCTTTAAGCTCATCGAGTCCAACCATTCCCCCAGCACTTACAAGGCCACCACTAATCCATGTCCCCCACTGCCATTTCTACACACCTGTTAAATCCCTCCAGGGATGGCGACTCCACCACTGTCCTAGGCAGCCTGTGCCAGGGCTTCACAGCCCTTGTGATGAGGAAATTTTCCACAATATGCAATCCAAATCTCTCCTGGTGCTACTAGAGGCCGTTTACTCTTGTCCTGTCCCTTGTTCCCTGGGAGCAGAGCCTCACCTCCACCTGACTGCACCCTCCTGTCAGAGAGTTGTGGGGAGTGAAAAGGTTCCCCCCAAGTCTCCTCTTCTCCAGGAAAGGGAGCACCCCCAGCTCCCTCAGCCACTCCTCATCAGACTTGTGCACCAGACCCTTCCCAGCTCTGCTGCCTTTCTCTGAACATATTCCACCACCTGTCTAGTGTCTGTGCCCTGAAACTGCATCCCTAATTTAGACAGGAGTGGAAGTGCTTTGTACAAGGGCCATAACTCTGCTCAGTGTACTTTTCTACCTGTACAGACACCCCACATGACCCAAGGGACAGCCCAGGAGATTTTGCACATCAGATGTTGTGGTGGAAGGCCCCAGGATACAAAGAAACAGAGGAGGCTCCCACCCAGCAGCAATCCCAAGATTTTTGCTGCAATGCTGCTCTGTTTTGCCTGTGGGGGCCCAAAAAAGCAGAGGGGAGATAGAAGTGAAGGAGGTGCAGGCACCAAAGCAGAGAAGAATGGAGCTGTGGTCAACCGAGCATCATCCAGAACATGAGATCTGACAGTCCTGGCCTTAGCAAGATGATCCAGTCCCAGGAGGCAGCTGTAGGCATCCTCATTTTCTATCTTGCAGAGGGGAAGCCAAAATAAGGAGAAGTGAAATGGCTGGTCCAAGCCAAAAATAGAACCTGAAGCACCTGACTTCAATGCCTCTGCTTCAACTGCTAGTTCACTGTATTTCCCTGACATTTCCCTACATCCAAGCTCAAGTCATTGCTTTGCAGTTCTGAATACAAGAATTTTCGTCTCCTCTCTAATCTGTAGTTGCCTAGGGAGACAGCATGTCACCAGGAAAAGAGCTAGATGAGAAGGTGCCTATTGAATCAGGCTTGGACTCCAACAGGACTTCTCACTTCTCCATCCAGCTCCACCCCTGATTTGCCAGCTCAGTCAGTCCCTATCCTTAGGTCTAAGTCTCTTTCCTTATCCAAATGGTTGTGGAGCAATGACAGTGACCTCCCTTCGTGAGACTTAAGAAGAAGTGTTACATGCAGACATGCATTTGGTAAGGAGGAATGAAAATTTACAGCAGTTCTGAAAAAAAATCCTCTTTAATCTTTTCAGGTGCTTCAGGGTAGGATTTCAAATCAGGAATTGCTTAGAAGTTAAGCCTCATTTTTGATCAATTGTACAATTTTATGCTTAATCTTATATACACTAATTTGTTCTTAGTACAGGTAACTTCCACATAAATGTTTAAATTACAGCCCTGTGTCTACATGATGACAAAGAAGGTCAAGCAGGTCTGGGGTTATATTTTGGCTGCCAATAGTCTGTGGTACACACAGCAGCTCCAGGAGGAGAATCAAGCCCACTGGCTTCAATATGAGGAAGCTAGAAAAAAGTTTGCAGCTCTTATAGTCATTTCTTTGAATCATTTTGACAAATCTGCCTCTCTGACTAAACTTTCTCAGGGGAATTTCCAGGGAGAGCAAGAAAGACAATCCAGGGACAGAGCTCAGGCAGTGATGTGGCTGAAGCACCCGTAGACTTGAATCTGTGTTTTTCTATCAAGTGCTCTCCCACAAAGCTGTCCCTCAGCTTTTGTTGTACCTGCTTGTCACAAAGCTTCAGGATGACTATAAATGTTGAAATGCCATCATCCTACAGATGCTACTATTTCCCAATAACCACTTATTCACAGGGGCTCGTGTGCAGGCAACCCCACACTGATGTCCCAGACATTGGAGAGCACAGGAGACACTTAAGTTTCAGCCTATGAAGACGTGAGGACTTGTTAGTTTTACACAGAGTAATGAGCAGAGTAATGACTTTAATGAAACCATTATGTGTAGAGAGCTGGTATGTGATCTCTAACATCTCTGGGATGTCACATTTGCCTGATAATACTCTCTACTCCCCTTGTTTCCTGTGATGTGATATGATATATATCTTGTTTTGAAAAGCAGCTTCTCACAGATAGTCAAAACCGTCTCCACTTGACTGATCCATTATTGTGATGAGTATTTGCATTAGCTGTTGGGATCTCTAAAAAACTTCACTGTTTTCTTTTAAATTATTCTGACAAACTGAAGCATTACACAGACAATGCAATGTAAAAACCAAGGGAATACTCATGCTTGCATCTAGGGAAACAAAAAGAGCAAACATTTTGTGTTTTGCTGTTATCTGTATTGTTTAAATAAAGACAGCCAAAATGTTCAAGTACATTTCCATTTTATTCACCAGCATTAGGAGATAAAGCACCTCTCCACAAAGAGCTGATGAGATGCTCAGCTTGTCACATACCAGTAAATTACCCACCCTAATGCCCCAATCCTGCACTTGTTCCCCAAAGGCAGCAACCTTTTCAAGGTCACGGTTCACATATAGGCCACGTGAAGGGGTGATCACCATCAAGACCCCAGATGCCAACAAGGGCTTCAGAGTTGAATCCCTTAATTCTTTTCCCTACCACATGCCCAGAAATCCCTGCCTATGTACTGTGGGAACTGAGTGGTGGCAGAAACAGCATTTGAAAATATTGTGCAACTTCATTACTGTCAACTTTCAGTTATGTGATTTCCAAGGCCTCAAAGGTGCAGCTGCAATGACAGCATAAGCTCCTACTACTGTTCATTCAGGCTGACACTATAAATAGCCTGCTGCATTTGGGGGCAGAACATGAAATTCCAGCATTGGTGAGAGGAACAAGATTAAACCAGTGATCTAAAGAAAAGCTGTTTTTTTCCTTTGATTACAGAGCTGCTGAAAGACCTTCTTATCCTGAGGATCAGTGGCTGCTTTAGGCCTTACTCATTCTAGGCCGAGACTAAAGTTCAGAAACTTCTTGTAAACAGTCTTGTCATGGCTGGACACTGGCCAAACGCCAGGCACCCACAAAAGCCGTTTGCTCACCCTCTCTTGCTACAGTTGGGCAGGGAAGAGGGGAAAAAAAGAATTAACAAAAGGCTCATGAGTTAAGGACAGGGAGAAAACACTCTAAGGGCTAAACAGGTTCAAATTTAAAGGTATAAGGTAACTTTATTATTAACAGAGTCAGAGGAGGATAATGAGAAGTAAAATAAGCCTTTAAAACACCTTCCCCCCAGCCCCTGCCAGGAGACAGGGCATGGGGATTTTGGTCAGTTCGTCACTTGAGATCTTCTGTTCGCTCAGGGAGAAGAGTTTTTCCTCTGCTGTGCCGTGGGGTCCCTCCCACAGGAGACAGTTGTCCGTGAACTTCTCCAGCGTGGCTCCAATCTCACGAGCAGCAATCCTGCCAATATTGCTGCAATGTGAGTCCCTCCCATGGACAGTCTTTCCGAGACTGCTGCGGTGTGGATCGCTTGTCCACGGGGTGCAGTCTTTTAAGGACAGGCTGCTCTAGTTTGGAAGCAATGGCCCTCTCTCTCCATTCGGGTCTCCCACTGGATCACAGCTTTCTCCGGCATCCGCCCGCTCCAGCATCAGTACTTCTCTCACGGGCTGCGAGTGGATCTCTGCATCCCCTGTGGACCTCATGGGCTGCAGGGGACAGTCTACTTTACCACAGTCCTCACCACGGCCTGCAGAGGAATCTCAGCTCCAGCACTTGGAGCACCTCCTTCCCCCCTGACCTTGGTGCTGCCATGTTGTTTTCCCTCACATGTTCTCACTTCCTCCTCTTCTCCGACTAGAAGAAAAACTGCTGCTCCTAGGTACGATTGCCAACAAGTTCCACCAATTCAAAGACTCTTACAGCATCCCGCAGCGCCGAGTGGTTGATTTCGTCTGGGTTCCGTGTCGGAGAATCTCTCGCCACGTTTTCGCTGCTGGCCAGGCAGCCCCGCTGTCCCTGCGGGCACTGGCGGCCGCCGCAGCGCTGGTGCTGTTCAACGCCTCTCCTCGTGCGGGCACCAGGAAGGAGAAGCCGCCACCACCAGCCCTGGCCTCCTGCCCGCAGCGTGGCTGGCCAGGGGCGAGCAGGCAGGCGAGGCTTGCTGTGGGCCGCACCGAGATGGCAGCGGCCGCAGCGCCTCGCTCTGCGCTGGGAAGGCCCCGCTGGCGGCGCCTCGCCAGCCCTGGAATCAACTGGGCGTGCGCTGTTTTGGTTTTCTTCTTAAATGTGTCATCCCAGAGGCGTTACCAACCTCTCTGATGGGGCCAGCAGCATGTCCATCTTCAGAGCCATCAGAGACTGGCTCTGTCGGACATGGTGGAAGCTTCTAGCAGCTTCTCACAGAAGCCACTTCTGTGGCCCTCCCC
Source organism: Corvus kubaryi (assembly GCF_017639235.1). Taxonomy (NCBI): domain Eukaryota; kingdom Metazoa; phylum Chordata; class Aves; order Passeriformes; family Corvidae; genus Corvus; species Corvus kubaryi. Next base: position 3,419,833 of record NW_024581088.1, read on the forward strand.
CACTACCAAAAAAACCAGGCCATGCCAAATCAACACAAGTCTTTAAATTAAAACTAAGACCTTGCATGGTTGCAATGATTCAGCCAAGTGGTGACATGTTTCCAGGCATTTGTTATCTGACCCAGAGCCACCACAAAGCCTCTAATATCCAGCAGATTCTGTTGTATCTAGATAGGTGAGAGAAACCTCTCATCTTCACCCATTTATATCCAAGCCAACTGTCTAGACTTTCTATATAATGAGTGCAGAGGAACAGGCGCTAGGGTGGAATTCCCCTCATCGTACTGCAGACACCTAAATTGGATTAATTGCTCTCTAACGATGCTCCCTTCCATCCATGAATTGAAGAGATATCTGAGAACTAGCCAAAGGAGATGTTTACAGTTAAGTGAAGAGAATCCCACTCATGTCCCTTCCAGAGACGCTCAGCAGCTGATGGTGCTTATTTGGGTACACATAGCTCAGACGTGTGTGTTGGGTACGCTCTTGTCTGAAGGCCTCACTTTGTTCTGTTTCACTGAAAGAAATGAGACTGTTGGCCAGAATTCAACACAGGCAAGATCTGGCTCCACGACCCTTTAGGGAAGCACATGTGGCTTGTGCAGTGTACTGGAAAGTGCTTTGTGAAAGGTTTTCTACCAGCTGACTTCTGTGAGTTCCTGTATACTTCTTAACATAAAAGGAAGTGTGGGTGGAAATATGTTGAAGGATCATGGCAGTTCTCATTAATTATGAAGATCAAGAGGAGCTCTTACTGGTTTTTTAGTGTATTTCCTATACTGAAATTAGTGCATTAACTGTTACTTAAGCTTCAACCATCAGTATAATTTAATCATTAGCACAGTCTGGTTCCTGTTCTACATTTTAAAAGTAAACTACCTTGCTGCAGTAGCAATGATTCCAAGGAATGTGGGACAGCACTCAACACAGATACAAAACAATAAGATGGATCACGCTGCATGATTGAAGAAATAGTGTCATTTTCATCACAAAGGCTGTTTCCTGCCCATGAGCCCAAAGGCCAGTGGGTGTTTAGGGAAATTCAGCATCCATTAGGTGGAGGCCACCTGAAATTCTGTCCTCTGATACCATGTTTGTCCAAATGACCTATGCAAGTTCACACTGGCAGTGAAAAACTTGGAATAGCTCTTTTATTAAGTCAGTAGATTGTCACCAGTCTTTCATCTGAAGATGAAGCTCCTCTTTACAGATGAAGTAAATGAGTCATAGAGAGAAGAAATAACAATACCTGTGATCATCCACCTGAAACAGAAATATGCTGGTTGACATCTGCATTTCAGAGTCAAACATCTACAACTAAGCATGACTGAAAAAAAGTAATACAGGAGGATCAGAGCATGGAGAGACTGAAGAGAGATTTGGCAGTAAGGAGCATAACATCTTATTCATGGGTGGTGGGGAACAACACAGCAAAAAACCAGAGGTTAAGTATTGAATAAACCATTCCAGCACAGTACCACCAGTACTTATTTTCCCTGTTATTGCCCTAAACCTTATTGCTTGTCTGAATCAAGACAAAAGATCAGACTGTCCTTTACTTAGTTCATTTTCAGAGATCAGGGCAACTGCCAGTTGCACTTACCCAGGCTGGCACAGAGATAAAAGAGACTTGTAAGCCTCCTGACCTCAAAGGTGAGCAAAAACCACCTATGTTTTGTAGACTTGGAATCAAATTTGAGAGGGATAAATTTATTGTCCAAAGGCCCCTCTAACACACAGAAACCACGTAACCAGACCCTGAGCATTATCATGCTCTTCATTCAGTTCATGCACTTCTCTTTATACACATTCAATCCAGAGAAGAAAGTCAGCCTTAGAGCTCCCAGCATGGTGTCCTACACTCTGTTGATTAGGTGAAGCATAGCCTGTTTTATAAAGCCTCTGGTAAGTCTCTGTATAGTTCCATGTGTCCTCCAAAAAACAGGGAGACAAAGGTCCCCCATAATGGGGCAACTCCGCATTCTTCCAGATGTCAAAGCATCATGGGCATGCCTGCAAACCCTCCAAGCTCAGTCTCTGTGCATTGCAAATCAAAATTCCTTCTGGATCAATAATTTGCACTGGATGTCAAAAAATTATTCCCCTCTATATACCTCTTCTTGTTGTCACCAGAGGTGTCAAGATTTATGTGTTCTCTGACCTAGTCAAACAAGCTCTGTAACAAATTGGAGCCAGCCTGTACTTCGTGAGAAAAAAGAAAAAAAGCTGTTTATTTCCCTGTTGTTTGGGCCTTGCCACAAAGATTGTTTCAGACCCAAAGACTGTATCACTACCAGATGTTTTCTAGCAGAGCTACAGAATGTACTGCGAAAGGCAGGAGAATCCTGTTTCCTTTTCATGAACTGGAGTGTGTTAGAAGATCAAAGCTGAGGGACAGGAGCCAAGATAAAAAAGTTTCCTATCTCTGTCCAGGACTTCAAAAAATATTTCAGTACCTACAACCTAAGCGGTGTTTAATGAGTAAGGGGAGGGAAACAAGGCTTCAATTTTGACACTTAAGAAAAAAGCCAGGCTTTTAAAATGTCTTCAGCAGGCAATGCCTAGACATGGTTTGGACTGCTGGTGTGGCTCTGGGTGCTGACCACTGAAACATCCGGCTCAGTTTCTCTACCTTTAATTCTCCAGAAAAGCAAAACTATCCTTAAAAAGGCTCTGACACTGTAATTTAACATAGGGAATGCTTTTCCAGAAGATCCCAAGGCACACAAGAAACAATCTTTGTAACAACTTGCAGATGAGAAAATTGGAGCATAAAGGCCCACAGTCCCACACAGGATCACCTACGGTCCACTGATTTCCAGTCACTAAAGCAGCCAATGAGCCAGGTGGTCCCAAATAGGTTGGTGTGATTAAGTCCCACATTAATGAGCTCTGCCAGAGCTGTATGTGAGGTATGGAATAGTAGCAATTTTCCTGTGTAAAGCAGAAGGAGTCTGGAAAAGGTAGGAAGCTATTAACAGTACAACTAACTGCCCTCTGCTTCCTGCCAAAAAATGTATGCTTGTAATTAAGGAGAGGTTTCAACCAAAGACCATGTCTGACCTAATTTAAATACCACAGTAATGGGCAGAGCATAAATACACAGCTCAAACCCTCAGCACATCATGTTTCTGTACTGATGGAATAGGCTGTTACCCTGTCACCAGGAGACGACTGGAGAACCATCCACTGATCCCTGCTGTCAATTCTCAGTAAGATGATAAAAGGTTTAAAGAAAAGGTTTAGAAAAAGGAGGTTATTTCTTTATGCAGAAATATTATGTCCTGTGATAGGAGAGTAGCAAGATGCCCCAAATAACCTCACTCACCAACTGGATATTGCTGCAGGGATTGCCAGGAGCAAAGGGCAGCCTCAGCTCCCGAAAATTTCAGCCTCTGCTATAACAGATCTAGAAAGGCTGAGAAAGCTTGATCCTTTGCCAGGTGTTCATTTTCATTTTAGAATGTTTATTGCAGAAAATCCTTTATAACATGGATTTTGGCTGTCAAATGCCGTGATATAACCCAGATCCAGGAACTTGCACTCACTCCTTCAGTTTCCTGTCAATTTAGTTGTATTAATTGCACTACATAAATTGTATTATATGTTCCAGTAAAACAGAATCAATGTGAGAATACTGCCAGTGTAGCTTTCTACAGAGCACTGTACAGGGACACATGAGAACTGGCTTCTAATCCAGTTTCTGGTTTTATTGCTGGTGTAAAATGGAAACTCCCTCCATCTCAACAACTCCTTTCACAACAGCAAAAGGGAAACAATGATACTGACCTGATCTGTAAAGTGCTTTGAACTCATCAGAATGAATGTGGAAGACACTCATTAAAATAGCTAATGCTGCCTTCTTCCCTGTTCCAGTCCTAAATACTGACAGACAAACTCAATATAATATACAACAAATAAGTGAAAAAAACCCAAATATAAAGTTAACAAGTGGGAAAATACAATTAAGGTAAATTATTCTGTGGAATTCAATGCCAGAGTATATTAAAGGTAATTATAAGATAGTTATACTGCAGCAGTAGCTATATTAATTCTAATTAGAATTTAAAAGTTTGAGACAACTCAACTCTTGAAGAAAAGCAAGCTTCTCTGAACAGATTCTATGATTGTTTGATACCACACTTAAGGTTTGTTTCTCTTTTCTTTGAGCCTGTAACAGTAACAGTGAGCTTCTCAAAGGGGGTGTTTGCCTGAACAGGCATCTGTTCAGGTCTGTTCCAGTCAGTAATTCAGCTGTACCTTTCATTTCACATTCTTTGCAATACTTCTACGAATGTTTGTGGTAACAGAACAGAAATAGCAGGTTACTATCTGAGATGTTTATTGAAGAAAGGAAATAAGAAATTAATAGAGCCCTTTTTTTTTGTATGCAAAACACTCACATACGAATTAAGCCATGTCATGCCCATTTAGCATGCTAAGAAAAGAGATGAAGATACTTACAAACTGGGCTTAAAATGTCATGGAAACAGCTGTCCTCCCAACAGGCTGAAATTCATTTATTTGTTGTATCTAGACAAGTTTGGCAGAGAAACCCATGGCATTCACACCTATGTATCACATCAAAATCTGTGATTTTTAAGCGGACTAGAAATACCAATCCAAAATCCAAACAAATGATTGCACCTTGTTGGGATTTTTTTGTTTGCAGGGGTAGATTTAAGAGATTATTAATACTTTGTGACATCAAGGTCATAAAACAAAGCCATATTGCACATCCAGAGAAAATTGCCTTGCAAATGACATACTGCAGTGACTTTCAGGTCCCAATAGTCAAGGAGTTGAAGTCTAACAATTTCCCCACTTAGAATTCCCAGCTCATGCAGATCCTCCTTCACAGGGCTGATGTGACTGAAGCCCTGATTTTGTTTCCATGGAACATAAAGAGGATATTAGAATTAACCCCTGTAAACAGCACTTCAAACTTGGAAGGCAGTTTCACTTTCCCTATCCCCATATTGCAAAAAAAGCCATATCACTATCATTAAAGACCAGTTTGTGTCCCTGGTAGATCTAGAAGTACATAAGCAAGTCAATCTGGGCTGCAGATGAAAAGAAAGTAGAACCTTGTTAGATTCACTCCATCATTACTGCCTTGGGACTGTGCTGTTTTCAGAGGTGTCAAGTGTATGAAAAATCTTGTAAGCCTATATCCCAGAAGCAGATAGAATGGTGAAGGACTTTTCCTGTACCAGTGTGGGCTTGCAGGAAGTGGCTGTCATTCCCAACACAAAACAAGACCTGTCCCACAACAGTTCTGCCATTTGTTTTCACAGAAACTGTGCCTGGAGACTGCCAAAGTTAAGGCCTCAGCAAGGACATGCTGCCACCCAGCTCTCCTGGAGGTCTCTGATCTCTGCAGCAGCAGTTTGCAATCACTTCCCAGCTCCACAACCTACATCCCACATCTGGCTGTGGGCTTGTCTCAGTGAGAGAGATTATTTTGTCACCCATTGCCATGAAACTTCATCCAAGCACCCAGTGCTAGGAAACACATTGTGCTCCCAGCCTGCTGATTTCAATAGGGAATCGCAGCCCAAATTTAGCAAAAGTCATAAGTGCAGGTTTAACTCCACATACAGGAGCAATCTCCGGGACATTAATTAGATTAATCACACCATGAAAGTCAGCTCCACACCACGTGTGCACTGCTGTGCTGTGGCTTGCAGGTGCACAGTTCCCTAATCAGGATCAAGCCTTTCCCTGGGTTATATTTTTTGAGGTGCAGTGGGATGTCATTAAGAGACAACATAAGCTTGTAGTTCCTAAATCCTTCATTTCTTCAAGAAAGATCCACTTTGCTGCAGCATAGGATTTTCTAATTATACTCCTCCTTTCTACCCGGTTTTCCAGCTGCATAAAGAAGTCAAATCCCTCGCTTACACTGACTGATGTATTGGGGAAATAAAGTCTGCTTCTGGCAGCTATCTTTTCAATCATTCATTTCCATAAAATTCCAGTTCTAATAAACCAGTTTATAACCTACAATCTTGACGAGGTGAGGTGTATCAGGTTCCTCTGTACACCTTTCACTTGACACGCATGTGTGTGCACACAACATGCTATAGCACTGTATCCTGAGGTTATTTTCTATAAGTAATAATATTTCCATTCTGAAATGAGGTTTACTAAGCTCAGTTGTGATTACTACAATGCACTGAAACAAGGGAAGTTCATAAGGGGCATTTTGCTGTATTCTGGTTGTATTAGGTCAAACCATCCACTCACAGTTAAGATTCTGGCTGATAATCTGTACAATCAATCCCATTTTCAAAGCTGCTATAGATCCATTTTACAAAAAAGACTGTGTGTGCAGCTCTGCACTTCTCTATTCCATTCCAACAAGTTTCCTACAGTGAAGGAACTCAGTGCAGGTGGCATCTGTGTTCAGCTGTATCACCCATCAACAGGAGATGAACCCCTGGAAGACAGAGAAAGCAACAGCTCAATCCCATCTCACATTCACCCTAGTGACAATATGTATTTTTTGTGACTTTTCAGCATCTTTATCACCTTACGTCATGGCATTTTAGGAGGTTTTAAAATATGAATTCACTGATCAGACAAAAAGGGATGTCTCTAAAGAACAGTGTAGTCACAGAGGACGTAGAGCACACAGTTTATACAGCTCTACTGCTTGGGAAGCACCTAGCCTGATTAAGAATCCTCCTCTAGTGCATCAATAAACCATGTTTTACATTAATAACAACTGAAATACTGAGCAAATGTCTTGAATAAGTTAGTTTGTTTAATTTAACAGAGAAGTGGATGAAATAACCAATCAATCACCAAATAACCATTCTACAGGTGGGGGGAAATGCATTTCATGTTTAGGGAATAAAAGTGATATTTTTCAACATCTAAGACCTTTTTCTGAGCTATTGGTCAACTTGTATTTAACCAAACCTATACCGTGTCATACACAAATACCCTGCATGTCCAAACGTGTAAATACATGCACAGAGACATGCTTATTAATATGCATAAACCCTGCACAAATGTAATTGCGTATGTCATTAAAGGAGGAAGTCAAATGTGCACAATATAGGCAATAAAGGCCACATTGTAATGCCAAACCTCTCTCTTCTTGGGCAAGGCATTTCAAGCTTTCCTGGTTTAGTTTTGCCACATGTATATTGGCAGCATCTTTTTTCCAGCAAATGTGCTGGAAATGAAAGAGGTTTTTAGCCATTCAGGTAAAGATTCTATCAAAATGTCACTGGCAAGCATACATGCAGAACTGGAAAGCTAAATCCCAGAAGAGACTTGAAAACAATTATGAAAATATATCTACCACATTGAGCTGTTCTTAGCTGGTATGAGTACTGAATTCAGGGACTGCCTTAGGAGAACTACTGAGGAGGATCCAGAAATGGTGTGGGAATCAGTCTCTAATCTCAGCTCTGGTACCAGTATAACAGTGAAAAGAAATACCTGCATGGAAAGATTTGCTTGGCAGCCTGGAAATTTCCAGGACAAATGATGTTTAGGGGATAATAGTTCCTAAAACCCAGAAAAAAACCCCCCATAGTAAATACTTTTGGTATTTACTCATATGTGTAAGAAAGTAGTATTTGACATCCCTTCACTTCATCCATTAAGTCTTCAAAGTAGGAGCACAGTAACCAACAGGGTAATATTATTGTTTGCATATCCTATTAAATCTGAATAAAGTGCCAAGACAAGAGGAGCTGCAAGAAAAATTAAGCTAATGCAAAAGAATCCTGATAAACTCTTGAAACGGACAGAAAAATCAAGGTGTGATTCAGCTGTGACAAGGGATTGTATAACTCTACATTCATCTGGACAAATAATAAAATAATAAGAAAAAAAAAGGTGGGGAAAAGACTGAAAACCAAGCATTAGCCATGTTCTGAGAAAAAGATAATAAAAAATTTCAGTTCAAACTGAAATGCTTTAATTCCTCAGTTACAAACTGCTTGAAATAAGGTATTTCAAAGTCAGCTGTTCCTTAGTATTGGCTCCAGAAAGCATAGCTCACACTGTAAACAGTCACTGGACTAAACCCTCAAACCCTTTCCTCTATCCTCTGTTCTCCTTGCCAGTGAGGGCAGAGGCATCACCAACCACAGCAATAAAAAGCACTGGCAGTGGTTTCCTCCCTTCATGGCTCCAGGAGAACAGCTCATATTTTATTCAGGAAAAGCGAGGCCTCTGGAGGTCTAAGCAAAAAAACCAGGAAGTAAGTATTTCTTGGGGACAGTTGGTCACAGGCTGGCAAGTGTCCAGGACATCAAGAAGGAGGGGCAGGGGTGCAGGATGGAAGCATGAAAGCTGCTTTCCTTCCAGCCTTCCTGCCATGGTAGGAAGGAGCATCACAAAGGGCAAACTGTACCCGGAATGTCTGCATGGTGATCCAGAGCAGGAAGGAACAAACTCAGGTGGTGTCCTGCAGTGGGGATCCTGCAGGGAGTCACTGCCTTAGAGGGGGAATCCAAGATGTGCAGTCAGGATGGAGGCATTACAGGATGGGATCCCTCCAAGGTTTAGTTGGGAGAGCTTAATATTTACCCCAGCCACTTGCATAAGCTCTTGCTTTGAGTTCTCTGGGTAATTCCTCTCCCCACTTTGCCATACTCCTCTCATGTCCCAAAATTACATCACTCTAAAGATTGTTTTGCAAGTGCCTTCAGAACAGGACCACACCTGAGCCCAGAATAAGCACTTTCATGGGAAAAGAGATCTCTTCCCAGATAGCCAGACAGCCCTCTTCCACTGTGCCCCCAATAACAGACCACCCTTAAACAATCCTCTGCAGTGCTTTGATTTCCTGAGAAGACAACATGAAGGTGCAGATGTCATTGGTCATCTCTGGTTGCATGCAGAGGAACAACCATCAGTCCCTCACAGCTCAAACCGAACACCCAGCACGGGCTGTGCCTCCCCTCAGGAGCCTTTCCATCAGCACTGACTGGCTCTGAACTTTAATTATTTTGCACAGGACACTGAAATAAGAACTTTCTGAGAAGCTTGAACTCCTCCTCATGAATTCTGGAATCTTCAGGGAAAGAAAGACTCTACCTGTTACTTTCTGACAGACTTCCTAAAAGAGGACACATGCAGACGAGTTATCTCTTGAAAATTACAGAAGAAATGTAGTATTTTACATTAACATTCCTCCTTCATCGCTTTAGTTACTGCCTAATGGATATTAGCCCTCAGAATACCTCCCCTGTAGGGCTGAGCAAATGAGAAACAAGTCATAGCAGAGCAGTCAGAATGAAAGGAAGGGGAAAAACCAACGCAATAAAAACCCCCACACATGAGGAGAAGCAGAAAAATGCACCCTGGGATGCAGCAGCCAACATTCATTTAATAATGTCAACATTTGAGACGCATGGCTTTCCTGGGTAGCAGCAAAATATATGGATTAATAATGACATGTGGTGTGATCAGATAAAAAGTAAGTTTATATTTAAAGTGCTCTTTATGGTAAGGGGGTAAGAAGAGGAAGAAATAATTCTCTATCAGTGCAAGCATCACCTAAGCTTACTGTTGCACATAGAAATTTTAAAAACAACAAAAAGCCCTAAGAAACCACCCTTAAATTAAATCAACTATCCATATGTACAAAATGGTTTCATACTTCTCCAAGCCAATTGCAACAGAATCTTTTTACCCTGTGACTTGCAGCATCAAAGCTCTGCAAACAACCAAGGACGCTGAATCAGTGCATCTTCTGTGCAACCCAAACACTCTGAGGTGCTGTGAGTGCATGGAACAAAGGAGACTGATACAAGGATTTCCCTTCCTGCTACAGTTAAAGCTGCTTTGAGGAAGTACAGGTTAAAAAACACAAAAGAAAGATATGTAAGTTAATGTTTAATTGATCAGGTTAACTCTATTACCATTAAAGCAAGATTTACTGATACTAGATAGGCAATCTGTCTCATTGGGTTCTTACACACTGGGTAAATTCAACAGTGAAGTGAAAAATGACTGCTGCTTCAATGGAGCCCTCCCAGTATTAGAATTTAGTGCCCTTTCCTGTTGTGTTTATGTTTTAGAGGAAACCACCACCTTACAGTAGGTCAGCAGAAAGAGCAACCAGGCTGCAGGGAAATCAGGCATTTTCAGGAAAGAGACTAAACATCAGGAGGTTATCCAACCTGTGTTCAAACCTGCAGATGAGTCCCACTTACTCTATAAGGCACGCTCTGACAGGATTTGTTCACTTGGAAGTGGCACAGCCCAAGTGACTAATGCAAGAAAGAGAAACTTCTTCTCCTCTCCCCTATTTTTCAGACTTCTGTGATAACTGGAAACAATAAACAACAAATGTCCTAAATTGAAAGATATAGTGAACCTAATTAAGGTTTAATTTAGGGAAGCAGCCTTAAATTTAGGGAGTTAACCCAGGTGGAGGAGAGACTGGATTGCAGGGCTAATAAACAAAGGCTTACCTGCACAGGAATGTCCTGTCACAGCTCCTTTGAAAGAGGCTGCCTGGAGCCCTGGGGCCAACTCTACCTGTGCAGTGCCAGCTCATGCAGCACCTGGGTTTTGCTGGACTTCAACCCCATAAACCAGAATACATCTTCACCCAGTAACACAGGACTGTGTCCTTTCATGTCAGACTAAGGAAGGGTTCACAAGCAATTTTCTCCTCTGACAATCAACTGCATGTTTTGGTATTTGGCTCTAGACTTACTAGACCAAGTCATCATTTCAATCGCAAATTGATACGCAGCCACTAAAACGAACCTTAAGAGTACAAGTCCTGGTTTTTATTCCTGATCTAGGCAAAACCACATCAAACATTTGGAGTAAAAAAATCACCTATGCACACAGAGATCCGAAGAGAGTAACTCCTTTTTTATTTTTGTCAGATTTTTCTCACGTCTTCTATCATGAGCACTCTAAACCAAACCAGACTTGACCCTTACCGTAACCTTTTGCTAAATTCCTCCTTTATGCTTTAGGAACTTGATGGCTTGGAACACAGCAGCTCTTCCTTCTGATATTTCTAAATCTATGCTCTGCAGACTTGAATGAATCCAAGAGTTCCACAGCCTAGTAAGTCCTGGACTGTCAATAAACAACAACATTATGGCATTTCCATCTGTGACGTACAAAATGAATGCAGATCAATGTTAAGATTTACTCTGTTGCATTCAGCCAAACAAAGTCTCTGATCAAGTTTTGCCCAGCATTTAAGAGACTAGATACAGCTGAAATGGGTTGCATAATGTCATGCAGTACCAATTAGGGGCAGTCAGTGAAGAATGTTCCCAGACTGCTGATGCAAGGAATGAGCACAAGAAAGTACAAATGCTGGATGCACTCTGGCAGTATTGTGCTGTATCGTGGCTGCATGGTGTCTGACCAAAACTCAAGCAATACTGTAACGTTAAAAAGTACAATCCACTTTATATCAAATTTGTTGCAAATTTCTTTTGACGGTTCTGATAAACATAAATCAAGCCAGTCCACATTCTCATTTTTATGGGAAACATAGACCAAGTGTTACATCTGAAAACACAAAGAGAGTGGCACACTGGTAAAAGAATGGATGAACCCAGATTGTCTACCTCCATTTCAAACTCTTGGATTGTACCATTCATCAGAGCCCCCGAATCACTCCTGTGGTTCTGCACCAGCTTGGGGCTGAGTCTTTAAGCAGAAAGCTCACAGAGCCATTAGATTCTTTCTTCGTCATCAAGATCCTTTCCCCTACACAAGGGAGTCCCAGCAAGCACTTGCTCTGCAGGATGCTCTTTGCAACATCTATGTTTAGCAGTAAGTCATGCACAGAATCACTTTCTCTGCTTCCTCAGTGAAAAACTAGAGGCTGTGTCCTCCCTGGAAGCAAACAGAACCCTGCTACAGTCTAATGGTGATGTAAGACCCTGACACGGAGGAGAAAAGGTGGTGCTCCATACCAGCCCCAGCTGCAGGTGCAAACAGACAAGTGCACCCAGGGAGGCTGCACAAGAAGAAAAGCATGGCAAGCACAAATGATCATTCCCCTCTCCTACACTTTCAGCTTCATCAACCATGTTAGGAGCCAACAGCTGCATTTTGGCATCTAGGAAAAATGTACGTGTAGAGAATTTACCTGGTTTTGCAGACAAAACAGGAATTCTAAGAGAAAGTCAATTCTCTTGGATGTCCCAGGTGACCTGTGTGGCTTTAACCCAGGCGTCCATACTCCCTCTACTGACTGAAGCTGTAACCACGCGGCTGGACTTGGGCTGGACATCCGTTGCTCTCTATTATGTGCTTAAAGAAGAAAGGAAATTTCAGTCACATTTTCAGTCTTAAGCATCCAAAGGGCAGGAGAGTAGGACTGGCTAATCACTGCTGCTGCATCCTTTTCTTGTAACCTAGTGTAAAGCTCTGACAAATGCCTCAACACATGCAGAAAAATAATGATAAAGCTTCTCTGGCTTAAAATGGCACTTAAAACCCATTCTTTTAAGTATTTTCAGATGCTTATAGAAAAGAATTTTAAATACATGCAACTTTAGAGTCTCCCAGTAGCAATCAGCTGACCTTGATCTTTCCAGCTGCTCTGTCACCACAACCTGTGCCTTGCCTCACTTTCAGCACTGTGAATTTCTTAACTGCAGATGTTGGTGGCATGCTGCTTAAAATTTTGTGTGGTAGCATTAAAAAAAAAGATTTAAAGTTACTTAATGAAAATGCAAAAATATGAGATGAGATGAGATGAGATGAGATGCTGCAAATAAAAGTGCTCAGGTAACAGTGTGGGCAGGTGTCATGCTGTATTTACCCAGTGTGTTCTGGTGAGCTGCTGCTGCTGTGCAGCTCTTGGAGATGCTCACAAGAGTACGGATGAGGCAGTGGATGGAGAAATACACAGGGATATGGCTGTGTGCTGGTGAAGAGGAAATGTGGGACCTCAGCCATTACACTTAGCAAGAAATTTTAAAGGGTACCTTTAAAATTAGCTCAGCACAGCTGTATCCCCAAGGCCATTCTATGGATAAACATATGAAGAATGGACAGGGCTTGTGATGCTACAAAACAAGGACAAGTTAATACCTGCATACTTACAGCATCATTCCATTTTGCTCTAGAGCTCAAGCACAGCAGCTCTGCAGGAATCAGGGCCCCTGTCAGTCTGGGTGCAGACGTGTCAGGCCGAGGAAACTTCCTGATACGGTGATGCCCTATTTCATGAAGCACCAGCCCAGCCTCCCTTCTAACAGCCCCATCATTACTTTCACTCCCACTATTTGTTCTAGCTCTGCTCTCTGCCTTAAGCCTCACTGAGCACAAGATAAAATGGTTGGTAGCATGAGAATTCATTCCACTGTCTCCAGCCTAGCTGTGTGAAAGAGAGAGAGCACAGAGAGAGAATAGCCTGCAAGGGGACTGCAGACTCCACACGTCCCTGGCAGCGAGGCCATCTGTGCTTCATGACCTACTTGTGGCTGTGAAACAGCAGCAGGCTGCAGCTGGAGCCAAAGCTTTAGCTGCGGTGGTGGGGCCAGCGATGGACAGCTCAAGGAGCCCTGCACTTCTCTTAATACTGCAATTTCAGACCTCAGCCCCTGGTCTTCTAGACCTGCAGGATAACATGCATGTGTGTTAGCCCTAACAGTAACAGTAAGCTGAACTCACAGATTTAACCTAAAAGCAAAACAACCTTGAATAGAAAACCATTCTGCCCTCCCTCCCCAAACCACTGCATATAAGAAATTTTTATATATAATATACAGATCCATACTTTTTGCTAACAATTGCCTGAAGTTAGTTTCCTCTCATGCATTATTTCTATTGCTTTCTGGGTTTTACACCTCACATCACCCTCGTTCTTGCTTTTCACTGTCTTCAACTACTGTGTCACTTTTAGTGTTTTCACTAATTTCAATTTGTTGTTCAAACTCCAAACAAGCCACCCTCACTTTCACCAACCATAGCATGCAAAGCAGCAATTCTTTTGCCACGACTTCTGCATTTACCCAATTCTCTGAGGAAACGTGTTGTGCTAAGCTTTAGTTTCCCTGTGGGGACTAGAGCTTGAGCCCTTGACTTAGAGCTGGTCTGAGAAGAGCTTCCATACGATCTTTAGAAGACCTGTTCCCTACACCTCAAGAATCTAAAGCTGGGACTTCCTTGCTGCTGGGCTGACAAGATCATGATTTATTTCTCTGAAGGGGATCCCCACTACTAGTAATAGATGCTGTTTGAATACACTGAAGAGGAACACTCCAATTGCTGAATAAACCATTAGCAAAAAGCCTTTGTCGGTACTCTATACTGATTACAAGTACTTAGTAAACTTTTCTATACATCTTTTGGGGTATGAGCGAGAAGGATCTGAAAGAATAATCTTAAATTCAGGATTATTCTCCTTTCAGGATAACACAGTACATCTGCGTACACGTGTATTTAGGCATTGCTGATGACACATCAAAAGTTCTGCTATTTCAGCATTGAATTTGGAATTCATTTCACCCTGGATGTATCCTGTGATCTCAACTGTCAGACTACAATAAGAACAGCTCGGATCTTGGGACATGACGGGTTTTAAAACTTTCAGCTCACATTTGCCTCTCCACCTGCCACATATCCCTATCAATACTGTTATGCCTTAATAAATACTTGTTCTGTGTTTGATAAACCACTGTGAGAAGCTCCTGCCTACGCTTGGGCTGCAGCACTTTAGGAGACCATGCTCAAAACTACATTTATTTCAACTGTTAGCCGAAACATCACAAAATCTGTCATCAGGCTCTCTGCAATGGTTGTTATCATTAGCCTTTCTTATTGTCCTTTGAGTGCTTATCAGCAGCAATCCTACACATAAGAGTAGGAGAATTAATGCTAGCCAGGAAAATGATATCTTATCTGGAAACTGGTACTTCCTAAGAGCAGAACTACTGTTTAATTTGGCAAGAAACCAAAGCATATCCAGGGTGCTGCATGACAGGCTGTTATGACCAACAGTGCTGCAGTATTTCACTGTCTCATGTTGGATTCTGATGAGCACTGCAGAAAATTAAATCTAAAGACAAGAGTAAAAGAGTGAATTTGAGTGTCACAGGAACAAACAGCCTGAATACCAAAAAAAAAAAGCTAACTCTCACTCCCATATGCCATATAATTATTTAATTATCTACTTTACCTCCAATGGAGGCAGTTAATCCACTGTTGATGTTAACTCAGCCAGGCACATGAGGGCTGCAGAACACTTCCAATTTTACCTTTACCCTTACATAACACTTATCCTACAACCACTGGGACCCACTACAGCTATTAATAAAAACATGCAAAACAAGATTAAAGCACTTACCACCTACATAAAAAGTCAGATATTAGACGGCACTTTGCAAAACAGGAACTTCACCCTCCAGAGTTTCAGAGCCTTAGGAGAAACTCAGCAAACTCCATCACTGTCAGGCCATAGGCAGAACCAGTTTTACAGGCTGAAGGCAAATGCTCGTATGTCAACCTCAAAATACCAATAACAGGTACTGACAGTAACACTGGAATACAGATGTTGTACTTGTTGACAAGTAAGATGAAGTTACTCCGTCACTGCTCACACTGAGCTTCAAATAAGGCCAGTTGTGAGTTCCTGCCTCACACCAATCTTAAATTAGAAACACTTCCCAAGGAATCAGGGCCCAGACTGAAGGACAGATGCTCTGCTCACTGAGCTAACACAAATGTCATTAATTACGTGGAGCATAAACAGAGCTGAAAGATGTACCAAGGCCCCAGTAACTACTGAGGTTGAAAATGAGTACTGATTTCCAAATTCTAATGCTATGGATACAACAACCCAGTTCTCTGTCAGGGGCTGGTAGCATGTAGGGGCACCAATAAGCTTGGTACCATAACACTTCATCAAAATTATCAATTAATAAAAAAAATTAGTCTTGACTTAGGTGGATGAGCCCCCTTGACTTAACCTGGAAAAGAACATTTAGAATCATAGAATCACAGAAGGGTTTGGGTTGGAAAAGATCTTAAAAGCTCATTTCATTCCACCCTCTGCCATGGGGACACCTTCCACTAGACAAGATTGCTCCAAGCCCATCCAATCTGCCCTTGAGCACTTCCAGGGACAGGGCAGCCAGAGCTTTCCTGGGCAACCTGTATACATTGTACGTGTTCAATAAATAGAGCCAAAATCATTCCCCCCCCCCCCCCCCCCCCATAACGTAACTGCTTACAATATTTTGCAATGCATCTTGTATTGTTTTCATTTTAAGGGGGGAAAATAGCGGTAGATAGAAGAAACAAAGTTTTAGACCCCTGAAATGCAAACATGTTACTATTATTATCTTAACACGCAGTACGGTAAGAAGCCCAGCGAGTCCAAATAGCCGAGCACAAGCTCACCCAGCCGAGTTGCGAGCGGCCTCCCCCCACCAACAGTCCTTCCTCGGCATAGCCCAGCCCGGCCCCACCACCACAGGCCGGGGCTGCCGCCTCCCCGCCCCGCCGAGCAGCCACAGGAGCAGGCAGCCGCCCGGAGAGCGCCCACCCCGCTGCCTCCGCCGGCCCGCCCCGGAGGCGGGCCCGCCAACACGGCCCCCCCCTTCCCTCACGGCGGCGGCGGGGAGACGGGCCGGGAGCGCCAAGTGCGCCGCCATGCAGGTGGATGTGGCGGAGGACGAGAAGGCCGGGCCGTCGGCAGGCGAGAAGCGGGGATCCGCTGAGCCCGCGCCCATCGGCGGCAGCGGCCACTACGAGCTGCCCTGGTGAGCAGGGGCAGCGGGCGAGGCACTGCGGCCGCCCTGAGGCGCCATGAAGGCCCGGCGCAGGGAGCGGGGCGGGACGAAGCGCGGGGCGGGCGGGCGGTGATTGGTGCAGAGCGCGGAGGCGGGCAGGGCTGTGGGCGCTATGGGCCGCGCTGCTGGCGGGAAGGAAGCGGCTGTGGCGGCCGCGGGGATCGTGGCGGCCGCGCCCGGCTACGGCCAGACCCGCGTGTTCAAGGCCGTCCCCCGATGCCTGCCGGGGTGCAAGAGCTCAGTCTGGCTCGGAACCGGGGACTCTGCCTGCGCCCTGTGACCTGCCCGGTCTGTTGCCGGGGCTGGGAAGGCAGGAATCACAGAATCACAGAATGGTTTGGATTGGAAGGCACCTTAAAGGCCGTGTTGTTCCAGCCTCCTGCCATGGGCAGAGACACTTTCCACTAGACCAGGTTGCTCCAAGCCCCAACCTGGCCTTGAACACTTCCAGAAATCAATAGTGAAGAAAATCCCATTGTTTTCCTTTGTAACCCAGAGAAAAGTCAGCCCTGCACTGTATTGACTACGGGAGAGCACGCAGGGTGGCTTCTCCCCTCAGGCTGAGGCACTGAATTCCTGTTTGAGCGGTTTTTTCCCTCCTTTTTCTTTTTTATACCAATGGAATAAATTTTTATACCATCTGTCCTTCAGTCTGGGCCCTGATTCCTTGGGAAGTGTTTCTTTCAGGGTGCTACAGCTCTGGCACAGGTTGCCCAGAGCAGCTGTGGCTGCCCCATCCCTGGAAGTGCTCAGGGCCAGGCTGGACCTGAAGCAGCCTGGTCTCGTGGAAGGTGTCCCTGCCCATGACAGGAGGCTCCAGTGAGATGGCCTTTAAGGTCCTTTCCAAGCCAAACCATTCTGGGATTCTTTGAGTGAACGATTAGTTTTGTGGAATGCTGTGCTTAGCAGTGAGGGAGACCCTGCAGCACTTGCACTGAAGACATGTCCAGTCATCTTTGTCCCGTGCTCTCTTAACATAATCCTCCTTGTCCATCACTCTAAAGCACTATTAAAGCGTTATTAGATGTGGTGAAGTGTGTGGAGTTTTACTTTTACAGGGTGGAAAAATACAGACCCATGAAACTGTCTGAAATAGTTGGAAATGAAGATACTGTGAGCAGGTTGGAGGTGTGTAGCTGTCCCTGTATCTTTTTTCTTTATTTCTATAGATCTATATTTCTTTATAGATCCACAGACCAGTAAAAACACTGTTGTATTTTACATACATACTTGAGTACGTGTAAGAAAGCTTCCTGATTTGCTTAAAAAATTCCAAGTTTTACATAATATTTGAGTGGTGTGTTAAGGAAATATGCCTTTTTCAATTGGAATGTTTAAATTGGCTATTTGATACAGTTTAGATAATTTGTAGCTGTTATAATAATATTGTTTCAATTAATAAACATAATTCGTATAACAACAGAAAGAAACATAATTTTTTATTTTTTTTAAAGAAATGTTTGCTGTATCAATTCTTCCCTGAAATTGTCAAAGGCAATGTTGGATGGGGCTTGGAGCAACCTGGTCTAGTGGAAGATGTCCCTGTCCATGGCAGGGGATTGGAATGAGATGGGCTTTAAGGTCCTTTCCAATTCCAGCTATTCCAGGATTCTATAATTCTATGACAAATTAATCTGTGAACACAGTATGTTAACAGAAAGATTATACTAGCAAGTGTATAATTAAAACAGATGCAAAGGAAAGGCAAGAGTACTAAAGACCTGTGGCATTAAGTCCTTTTAAATATTTCCATATTATTCTAGGGGCTGATTTCTAACAGTTCAGTTAAAAAAACCAAACATATAAAAGCACCAAGGTTCAAAAAATGGAAACAGGAGGGGAAAAAAAGCATGTTTCTGATGCTTAAAATAGAACAGAATTGAAACTGCTTGTTCATGTTATTTTCTTACATACTTTCTTATTATCATTCTTTCTTAGGTCTTTGCAAAAGAGGGAAATGTACCAAATATTATAATTGCTGTGAGTATTGCTGTGTTATTCTGTATTTCAGTGTTAGTCCTGGATTTGAAATCTAGCCAGGATGGCCTCCCAGTACAGATCAGCTTTGTGCCTGAGTGTACCGGTGAGGGAGAGATATTGGTTGTGTGGTCTTGGAGCAATGTTCTTGGCAGAATACACAGAGAAACAAGTTTAACTCTGCCTCAGGTGCCTGCTGAAACACATCCCGTGCTTCTCCCTGCAGCATACGTCCTCTGTTAGGAGCAGAATCCTGAGCTCAGGCACAGCTTCCAGGCTGATGTTTTCTCTGCAGTTCCTCTGCTGCAGCCTTCTTTCATGACCGAAGAGATTTGTAGAGAGCACAGCTTAGACAATTGCATTAAACTTATCAGCAGTTGCTGCATTGTCACATTTTTAGGGCCCTCCAGGAACAGGTAAAACCACCAGTATCCTGTGCCTGGCTCGTGCTCTGCTTGGTCCTGCATTAAAGGATGCTGTTCTGGAGCTGAATGCCTCAAATGACAGGTGAGAATGAATAAATCTTACCAAATTTTTAATGAAAAAGCAAGTTTCCATTTCTGTTTTTAAACCCAGGCCAGTTTCATAGGCTTAATGCTATAGTAAAACCTCTAAGACTTATTTTAGTACAGTCTTTCCAATTAAAATTTAGGCAATCTTTGGTGTTCACCCATCAACACAGATATTATTTCGTGATGTTTTATAAACTTTATAGATACTTTCATTAATGAAAATATAAACAGGTAGAGTGCAGAATCCATAGTGGTACTTTTTTCTCAAATTTATTTGAAAGAGTTAAGCTTCCCACTGCATTCATGAGGATCCTAAGAATGAAATGTGAACAGGTTGTTTATACTGAAACTCTTCAGTGCTTAGAGGGAGAGGAATTAGGACTATAAGGGCAGTTGATTAAAATGTAGGATCAGGGTGTTAGATGTGTAGGGGACACTGACTGTACTCCAAGGATCTAATGGGCACTAGAGGCTGATTATGTTTCTCAGCACTAAGGGCTGATTACGTTTCCCAGTTTCTGTTCAGACCCATCCTGAAGTATTCTGACATTACCTGGTGGGTTGTCTGAGCACAATACCCTTCACCTACCTCTGTTAGTATCAGTTATAGAAGAACAACAGAATCACAACATTCTTTTTCTAAACAGAACAAAAAAGTAAAATCCTTTCTTAATAAAAGTAGGTCTTTGCACTGACAGCCATGTTGTGCTGATATGATTCACTCCATCCAGCTGTTTTTCTTAAACTCTTCTGAGCTACAGCTGGGGCTGTGGATGGAGCTGCGGGAAGAACTGGCAAAGCAATCTTAAATGCTTCTGCTGTTATTTATTACCCTTTCCTTGTGCCAAACAAAGTCATTTTGTGGTGGTACTGCAAGTAAGGTTACTGATTTTGTGTATATTTGTGTTGCTACTGTTAAATTATTTTCTTCAAGACCCCCTAAAGCAAGGATTGTTGGTGTTTGAATCCGAATCAGTTGGACAGTGTGGCTTACAGCATGGTTCCGTAGCAGTTGTACTGAAACAGCTGAAGGGACAGGAACAAACAGTGGGAGAACCAGGAGCACTTCTGCTGTAGCTGCTGAAAAAAAATCTATTCTGTATTTTCACCCAACGTATCATCAATCAATTGAATTATTGTTCCAGAGGCATTGATGTTGTAAGAAACAAAATCAAAATGTTTGCCCAGCAAAAGGTCACACTTCCAAAAGGTCGGCATAAAATAATCATCCTTGATGAAGCAGACAGGTATGTTGCTTTTCATGACCTCAGCTACTGTGTGAAATGTGCCACATCTCTCCTGTCTGTAGAGCTCCAATCTTGGACAGTATTGAGTGTTTCTATCAAGCTGTTCAAAACAATTTGTTAGGAAATTAATATGGATTGAACAGTGTTTTTATGGGAGTACTCACAGGAAGCAGAGATTATTGCTTCAAAAGAGATGCTGAATATTGACGTGGAGTGCTCTGGATATGAAACAGCACCTTTCAGTTTGCTGGAAAGATGCCCCATCCCTGGAACTGTTCAAGGTCAGGTTGGATAGGGCTTGGAGCAACCTGGTCTAGTGGAAGGTGTCCCTGTCCATGGCAGGGAGTTGGAACTGGATGAGCTTTAAGGTCCCTTCCAACCCAAACCATTCTGTGATTCTGTGATTCCTTCTCTTTGAAGAGTTTGGCTCATATAGAGAATTTCACTGGATGAAAATGGAACATTCTCCTCCTCCACCTTATGCAGGTGGTGTATTAATATTCTTAGCAGTGTTCTTCAGAGCATTAATGATTTCATTTTGCATGTTATGGATGTCAGTTTGCATGTTTTGGAGGTCTCAGTGACATTGCAGGGTTTGTTCACGTGACTAGAAAAAGCTGCTTAGTTTATCAAACCAGAATATTAAGTCATTTACAAAGCACAGCTTAATATCAGTAAACTCTGAAGCTTGTACGAAAATAGTTCTTAGGCTGCACTTATGAGTGAGCAAAGGGCAAAATCTGTCCTAACTCCTTGTCTCCCTCCAGCATGACAGATGGAGCACAGCAAGCATTGAGAAGAACAATGGAAATTTATTCCAAAACAACACGCTTCGCACTTGCGTGCAATGCCTCTGACAAAATCATAGGTAAGTGCTGCTGGTTCCTGGGTGTTCTTGTCATATGTTCTCCATACTGTTGGCTAACTTCCAAGGCAGCTTCCAGAAATACCTTGGACCAGCTTGTTGCAAGAAAGCATGGTACTTCTGAAAAATCAAGCCACCTGTAGTTCAGCTGATAGGAGAGTTTATTTGTATAGTCAGGGAACCCTTTGAGCAGCCATTTTTAATGGATAGTGCCATATGTGACTGCAGAAGCTTTGGGCTTAATCTGCATCCCACTCTGCTACAGTTTAAGATGTTTGATGTATTGTTTACTGGGTACCCTTTTTGTCCTTTCTGAATCATAATCTTAAGTTTGCCTATAGGTGAACACATTGCAGACCTTTAGAGCTCCCTTGATAAAATAACGTGATAAACATCTATATTCAGAAATCCAGGAGAACAGAGGAAGCTGAGCTTTGTATATATTTCCACAAAACTGGAAAAACTCCAGTAGCACATTTGGGCTCAAGGGAAGGACCGTAACAATTGTATGTGCTTAAGGAGAGGCTGTGTTCTGCTTGGAGCTTACATACCAGTTTTCTTTACAAGATGTAAGAATTGTTGGAAACTGAAATGAAGACATGTTTCATTGTGGGGTTTTTTGAGAAAAAGGGAGAAGCTAATTACACATCTCTGTCCTCAGAACCTATACAGTCTCGGTGTGCAGTGCTGCGTTACACCAAGCTGACAGATGCACAAATCCTTGCCAGGCTACTGAAAATTGTTGAGAAAGAGGATGTATCATATACAGACGATGGACTAGAAGCCATTATCTTCACAGCCCAAGGTGATATGAGACAGGTAAGAGGAGAAAGACACTGAAACAAAGGCTTCTATTTAAAGCAAAAAACTTCTGAATTGCAGCTCTCAAGGATTTCTCTCTGGAGAGGTAAAGCAACGGGGATGTGACTTATGGCCCAAGAGTAACTAAACTATTTGGTTTTGTGAGGGCTTAAAATGCTTATTAAAAGTGAGTTGGTGGGAAGTGGATACCAAATTTGTGGGAGGAAATAAAGTCAGCAGAAATAGGTGATTTTTTTTCTGTTGTTTAATTGCAAACTGCTTATTTGGCATCATTTCCTGAAGTGCATTTCATCCTGGGGAGAGGAGTGAGAAGTAGAGCACTTCAGAAAATAAATAGTGTCTTTTTTTTTCTTTCACAGGCATTAAACAACCTACAATCCACATACTCTGGATTTGGCTTTATAAACAGTGAAAATGTCTTTAAGGTCAGTAATAGCTGAAAACAGTTTTGCCAGAAGTTTAGCCCTATGGCTGTGTGAGATTCCATTGGACACATAAGCCTTTTTGCTAGTTTGCAGACAGCCCTGTGTATGTAGCAGTTACAGCATTAGACTTTAAAAAGCCCATATGCCTTTTGAAAAGATGTCCCTAATGGCACATCTGAGCCCCTGTGGCTTTGCAGCTCTCTCAAAGCACACAAATCACATAACTGCTGGGAAATTTCAGTGATAACTTGGGAACCTTTACTTGGGTGTTCTCATTTCATGCTGTTGAGTCTGCCATGACAGACTATCTGAAAAGTCAGATTACTTAAAATTTAGTCTGTATTATGGAATATTTCTGATTCAGTACTTCAGCTCCATGGAAGCTTGGTGAAAATACCAGAGGTTTAACACAAAGTCTTCTAATATTTTAAGTGTAATATTTCTCTTGGATACAGGTATGTGATGAGCCTCATCCTCTGCTTGTGAAGGAAATGATACAACACTGCATAAATGCAAATATTGATGAAGCATACAAGGTTGGTTTTCATGTCTTGTGTCAGTATAGAAAGACATTATTTCTCTACAAATTTTTTTGTTTGCTTTGAGGAATTCACAATGTGTGTTGTTTTTTAAGATAAGGGCAATACCACGTAGATGAACTAAATCCCTTTTGTGTGGGAGTTTGTTCAGATAAATAAGCCGACATGCAGAAAAGGAAGCTGTAGTGAAATTACTTGCTAGATGCTTGAGGTTAAATCAGCTGATAAATAGTACATGCAATTTCAGTTATATACAGCTGTTCCAAAAGTCAATATCTTGACTCACCTGGCAGATAAATGGGGGATTGTTCTTGCCTGCACAGATTCTTGCCCACCTGTGGCGACTTGGATACTCTCCAGAAGATGTCATTGGCAATATCTTCCGTGTGTGTAAAACCTTTCAAATGCCAGAATATCTGAAACTGGAATTTATCAAGGTTAGTACTAACCCAGCTCCTGATGGGAATCTTTTGGGCCTTTTCAAGAAGAGGATGTGATCGGGGGCAGCCTCAGGGGTTTCCATTTAAAATTTCTTGTATATTAGCATAAAGAAAGTGTTTCTTGACTCATTACAGCTTTCTTTCCCACTGCATCATCAGTTTGTCAGTAAGGGTCACTTGAAGTTTAGCATCTGAACATCCACAGAAGTGCCAGGGGGCATTTTAGTGATCAGCCACAATTAATAGCAGATGTAATGCTGAATTTATTATTTGTACCAAAACCTCAAATAACTCCTTGAAAATGTTTATCAAGTGCGTACTTGATTCTAGTCCAACAGATAGTAAAATATTAAATTATATTAACAGGCAGTTGACAAATGGTTAAGATGGTGATATGGAATCACTCTTCATATTTGAAACCTGTCCTTATATGTAGGCACCTTGCTTCTTACAAAGGAAGTGGGGGGGGAAAAAAGGCTTTGATTTTCAAAAAGGCATTTTAGTTGGTTTATAGAGTAGATACATTCTGTGAAGTTAGAGTGACTTGAAGCTGGTCTTTTAGCAGTAAGAGGTATGTTCTATTTAGTCATTAGTAAAATATACACAGACTGGGGGGGCAAACAGAAGACTTGACAATGTCTCTGTCACCAGGAAATCGGGTACACTCACATGAAGATAGCAGAAGGTGTGAACTCCCTTTTACAAATGGCTGGGCTGCTGGCCCGGCTGTGCCAGAAGACTGCAGCCCCTGCAGCCAGTTAGGCACCTCCTCGAGCCTGCTGAGAGGAAACCAGATTTTTTTGCAAAAATGATTCATGCTTTTTTATTTAGACCAATAAAGCTCTAAAATTTACTTTAACCTGTGAACTTTTATGTGTTTTATAACCAGGATAGAATGGAGGACTGTGACAGTCCAGAGCAGTAAGATCTTTCCAGTGCACTCAGCAAAACTGCTTATGTCCGTGGTACTGAGACCTAAGCAGGAGAAACGAAAATGGAACCCTGCTGTTAGGGATTACACTTCAAGCCTGGTCATCAGTGATCTTACCAAGACCAAGAAGGAATTTTTTTGCACAAAATACAGCATTAACTGAAGTTATAATTGAGATACATTGTGCAAGTGCCACTTTGTCCTGTGGGTAGGGAAGGTATGTTCACCAAACATACAGGAGAAATTTTACACATTTCTTAATGGTGCCACTATATTTTGGATATTCCTTCTGTAATCTTTAAAAATTTTACTAAATTCTGGGATGCTCTGCATGTGAGGTCCCTTTCCTGTCCCTGCTTGTCCAGGTTAGGTAATGGCATAGTTTCAGCCTGCCAAGAAGCTACAGAATCATGTTTTCCTGTCCAGTTTGGGAAACACCTTGCCAGTGTAGATGGGCAATTAAGTGTGAAATGCAGAGAGAAAGTAAATATAAATTGAATTTGACCACCTGATATGAGATGTGGGACTTGTGCCTCCAAGCAGATACATCTTAATATAATGAAGCCTGGTCTGGTTACAGCAGTCACACAAAAGACCACAGAGTCACAAGTTGCTGGTGTTGCACTTCTGCCCATTTTGTTGATGATTTCCACCCCAAGTGTTCAGTTCCCTACTGCAGCTGTCTTGGTGCCAAACGGATCCTTCCTGGCAGCACTAATTGGCTTCAGCCTGGGGACTGGTCCTGCACTGAGGCAGGGGCTGGGCACACTCTCCCATTCTCTGACAAGCCAAAGGGGTCACAAGTTTCAGCAGCAAGAGCTGGTGGCATCATGACTTTCCCCTCAAGTCTTCCTGCAACTCCTCTGGCAGAGCCTGCAGACAAACTTTTGTGATTCAATGTGCAGGAGAGCAAGGGTATTGGCAGCTAAAGTGCAGGGCATGCAGCGAACAGCTCTTGGAATAATGGATGTAGTGCTCAAAAGTACATTCTTCCTTCACTAGATATGTACTGCACTTAGGCTTTGGTTCCCAGCCAGTGACTATCAGCACAAACTCAATATTAAGTACACAACTAATAGTTTAATACTGGGGCTTGAGCTGCTGAGTTCTCTACAGACACAGCATCACAGCTTTCGTCCCCAAAAATTTAAATAAGGTTAATTTCCCTTTGACTGCACATCATAACCAGCCTACTCTGTCTCGGCTTTCTTGTTAAATGTGTTCATTGCTGAATGGGGAAGGAAGAGGTGTTAAATGGATGTTTCATAAAGCAGCAAACACTGTATTAGGACGACTCAAGGCCAGTCCTCACCCTGTGGAATGTGCCTGCCTACAGTGGTGGTGCCAGTGGAAGGGTGAGGAACATGGAGGGTCATGGCTCCTGTTCCTACCTGGTTTCAGAGGGTTTCTTCTCAACTATATTCAGTAGCTGCATTTCACAGCTCCAGTTTGGAGCACTCTCCTCTGGGCTAATCATTTCCAGCTCTGTGGGGACATAATCACACTCACTTTTCTTTAGAAGAGGACTAGTATTGATCCCAGAGGCCACCAACACCTCCTACTCTCCAAAGGTGTTTGTTCCCCCTCTGAGTGCAGAGCTGCTGCTTCCCAGCACTTAGCACAGGCTCCCCAGCTCCATTTCAGAGCTGCACCAGCGGTGCCAGAACTACTTTTCTAAAGCATCTTAAATTGAAAACAGGAAGTGAATTTCTCACTTGACTGCCTACCTAATGTGAGGAGAAGGAGGTGGGCCCAGGGGAGATGTAAGTCTCCTTGTATTAGGTTTAAATGACACTGCGTCTAGCAATTCTGATTGAGCACCAGAAATCCTTGCAAACCTAAAGCCAATCCTGAAAGGACAGCGTGTCAGTGGACACACACATCCGTACTCACTCATGGCAAAGACAAACTGTGAGGTTGCTCAGAGCAAGACTAGTAACAAACATTGATGAGAGCTCCTGAAACAGTCCCTGGATACCTTCCAGTGTAATGAGGTGACTGGCTGAGAAGTGCTCCAGAAGCTTTTACAAAGCTAAGGATGGATTTACCCCTCACTACAGCTGACTGCTCTGGAGAGCTGCAAAGGGAGATTTGCTCAGACACCCAGTAAGCAAAGGGAAAATTCTCCACATCCAGCTCTTGCCCTGCCTGCTTTGGCTCCACAGCTTTCAAACTCAGACTTTGGCAATGGAGGAACCTTGTACCAAGAAAATCTAATTGGTGTAATCTGCCTCCCTGCTTAGTGAGGAGAGCAGTAAATCTTGTCTTTTCATGTTTTGACCGTGCACTGACCTAATGCTTAGAACTTTCTGGGAGGTCTCCAGCTGGATCTGTTGCTGTGTGCCAAGGATCTGTAACTGCTGCTAATCTCCTATTCATGAATGGCTCCCTTGATTGGGAGATGAATCACCAGTGGGTAAGATCATCAGACATCACTTGGAACAAGCTCACCCTTGCAGTGAACAATCCACAGTCTGCAGCACTTCATGGACAGCAGGAGCTTCTTCAGGTGCTGAGGATGAATCCCAACAGTCTCATAGCCCTGTGAGGGCCAGGGACAATTTCAAGCACCCCTTACCTGCCTGGGAGCCTGTGCAGAGCCAGCACAGGCTGTCACTCTGTGCTTCTAGCTCACGGGGACCCTGCTGCCATGCACCTGTGCAGACTTTTTGCAGAGCATTTGACCATCAGGAAACCTAAGGATGCGAGGAGAAGCTGGGCTGGGGTGAGCAGAAAACCAGGCTGTAGCTCCCTGCCTGTGTGCATCCCTGAAGTGCACTAGATTTTCTCTGTTGTAAAAGTCCTGTGGAAACTTGTAGCAATTGTAGGAGCCACTAGTAAACCTTCTCCTAAGCCAGCCTCCAACCCACCCAGTTTCAGCTACACCAACAGTGGGCACCTGTGGTCTCTGGGTGATTCTGCTGAAGTTAGAGCCAAGTCATTTGTAGCAGGAAGCGCCTGACATCCCTTCTTCCACTCCACGGCTCTCTAACCCTTAGCTCCCCTTCTCTGCTCACTCACCGTGAGCGTGGGCTGTGTTCTTTCCTGAAACACAGTTTTCCAATCCGATTTTGAGGAAGAAGGCTTTTAAGGCATTTTCTCCCCATAAGATCCTGCACATTACTCCCATGTCACCTCAAGTCCTCCCATTTCTGTGTCACCTGACCATGAAGACATCTGTATAATTGCAAACCATAACAAAACGCCCCATTTTCTTTGGATGCTTTCAGTTTTAATAAATAAGTGTTCCAGAAGTGCCAGATCTGTGCATCAGGGCTCAGGAGATAGAGATTCTCTTTCTGGGATGATGTTCCTACAGCCATATTGAGGGACTGGTACAGTTTCTGAGGCTGGTGGCTGTGGATCTGACCCTCACAGTTGTTGCTGGTGCTTTGTATCATTATGAAACTGATACTGAAACATGAGGAAAACTGCTATAGACCAACACTGTGAATTACAAGCCATGGATAAGGCAGGCATTTAATCCTCTTTAGCTTTTGTGAACAGGTTGGAATCTCATTCAGCTCCAGACAACCACTGCTGTTATAAACACAACCTCTGTCTTGCCAGTTCCTCTTGTGTAGGAAACTGCTTCTGTAGGAGAGCACAGGAACTAAATCCAAACATAATCCCTATGGCTTAATACCATCGTGCATGAGTCACCCTGACAAATTAGGTAGCCGGCTGCATTACTGCTCAGCAAGTTAAGGATTCATTTCATGCCTGACAGCAGAAAACATTGCCCAGCCTGGCCATCTTCCCCCGAGTGGAGATGCAGGGAAATGAGATGGGATGAGGAGCCTGGGGCTTGTCCATGGTCGCTGGGGGCAGTGGTTTGCAGCTGGACTTCTGTGGGGCTTCAAGCAGCGCATTTCTTCCTTTCAGTAACATCCTTCTACATCATTGCAGGCACAGTTTGGAGAAGAGATTTCACTGAGGCATGGAAATCTCCCCTCTCCCTGTGCACGTTCGCTGGGTGCACTCTTACAGCTCAGCAAAAGATTTCTTCAGACTTCATGCAGAATACTTGAAATAAGAGGAGAAAAAACAGTGAGTCCACTGACTTTTAATCCCTGCTTTCAACTTAACTCTTCGGCCTGCTACATTTTCTTTCCAGGGACAAGCAGTGACATACACTACAAAATGTCCATGTCTAAGCAGAAACACCAGTTGTGCTCCTGGAGGATGATCCCTGATCAGAGCAGGACACACGGAGGCACCAGGAGCCCATTCCTCAATTCAGCCTCCCTTGGTGGAGAACTTCTGCTGGCATTTGTTAGTTGGAGATTGAGATTTCAGAATATTGTTATGCTGGCAAAGGCTACAACAGAGGCATCATTATAATGGCAAAAAATGCCTGGCAGCAAGGTATGGCTGGGTCAGGTTTCTCAGGCTGGGTTTTTCCATGTCCAGCTACATCTGGCAGAAGCAAATGCCATAGGGTGCAGAATAGGATGACTGTGCTTTGCATGGTGGGTACAACTCTTAAATAGTCTGCATGGCTTCAGAAAGATCTGATTTTGGGAGTCTGTGCACTGCTGGTGCCTACAGTCTGGGGAATATAAAACCCTATAAAACTACAGCAGCTGGCACATGGCATAAGGACAATCCCACTGGGTCTCTGCAGGTGCTCAAGAGAGTAAAAATCCAACAAGGAGAGCGATACTGGTCCCAGTCCATCTCCCAGCTGGAGTCCTAGTCCAGCCTGGAGCAGGGTGACCAGCACTAACGAGTACATCATTCACTGTCCCTCTGTCATGCAACCTTCCTGCAGCTCTCTGCAGGTTTTTTTCCTTTATCTTCCTTGACTAATTCTTTATCAGCAGCATCAGGTTGGTGCTGATAATGGGGCAGGATATGTGGTCTTAGCACAGCAGGCAGGGCTTAGCTGAGGGAATCCCTGCTCAGAGCCGGGGGGTTCTGGGTGTCCCTGTCCACAGCACGTAGCAGCGCTGCCTTAAGCTGCTCTGGAGCAGTTCAGAGTTCCTGTGCCTGTTGGAGGAGGGCAGCACTGGAGCTGGGACATGGACTTGGACAAATTTGTCTCCGTGGTCCGTGTTAGCTTGGCATTAGCCAGAGATGTGGCACAGCACAGGGTGGGCTCCTCCCACTCCTCCACTGCCCATGTGGGCTGCTGTGCTGGTGCTGCCAGCCGAACTCCCTTTGGCATAAACCAAATCCTCCCACCCCTAAATAAACACCATAAACCAAATCCTTCCACTCTACATAAACATATCAACCATTTACTCTGTTTCTACCTTTGCTCTGATAGCAGGGCAGGGCCTGACACAGGACCCGCGTTGATGTAGTCTGGCTCATCATCCGGGCTCTCTGTCAGTGGGGCTGTGGGTGAGGATGGGAAGCACTCATCAGTGAGTGGGTTGATGTAAAAACACACAGACCACTGACACACCATGTGTCCTGCCAATATTTAGCCTTTGGTGCTGATGTGTTTTTGTGCCTGGTCTAAGAAACCTTAGATCAGTGTCAAGGTCTCATTGAAGAGGCTTCAAAATGATCATAGCAAATTTGCAAACACTCTGGGCAGCTCTTCAGAGCCAAAAGGGATTTAATCTAGAGAGTGTGCAAACAGGAATCAGTTTCCTTAGGCAACTTTCACACCAGAGACAAAAAGCTCTTAAATATCTATGTGTACGCTCCCCACTATCTCCCAGGCCAGAACTCCCCCCCATGCCTCACAGGAAGCCACAAGTTAGATTAAACTGCAGTTAAAAGGTCAACTTGAGAAGTAGGCCCCCTGATTACAGCAGGAGAGTCAAGGGCTGACCCAGTGGGTGTGTGCACACAGTTCTGTGTCACAGGGGATTACACAGCTGTGCTTGCACTGAGGCAACCTCAAATGTAAGAGGATATAAGACCTGAAGAGCAACATTTTTCTGTAGCATCCCATGGTCAGGGTTTAGGCACAGCCACCCAAATGGTGGCCTTTTGAGTACGAGATACACCACGTCCCAATGGAGCAGCATTCAGTTATGGGCCTGTGCAGCAATTTGCACATTGCCTTGGATATTTATCACAGACAGTTGGGGAAAAAATTAATTCAAGACAAGGGTGATGGCTGTGTTGCCCTGGCATGGTCTATACTGGCCTAGTGTAGCAGGCAGTCTGCCCATGAGCCCCATCCCCAAACAGCAAATAACAGCTGAGAACGTACCTTGCCCTTGCTGGAGTTTCCATGTGTGTATCGCCATGCTGTTCTCATAGTCTACAGTGTCATCTGTGACAAGGAAGAGTTTGGACAGGACAATACTGAACAGCAAATGGACTAAAAATGGGCCTTTGTGAAACCCCCCTCCCACCACCGCACCCTGACTGCGCAGTGCACGTGGCCGAGTTTCCAGCCGGCACAGATCTGCTGATGCTGCCTCATCATTTTTCCAGCCCTGGCCATGTGCCTGGATATGTGCAGGCACGGATGGGGATCAGACGGGTCCCTGCTGATCCTGCCTCCTCTAATCACTCTGCACAAAGCCAGGCAGGAGCAGGGCAGGCTTTAGCAGTGCAGAAAGCGTGTGTTAACTCACAGAAGGAAACCAAACTGACTTCCTTTTTTGATTACAACATCCCAGGACTGATGCTGGAAGCCCTGAATGGACACTGGGCCAATGTCATCCTCCAGAAGCTTTGTGGCTGCAGCCTTCTTGTACTGGATACGGTGAGAAAGCTGAACCATGGGCTAGAACCATGATCAGCCTGGCTGTAACAACACTAAAAACCTAGAGATGTAGACCCCAAAGCTCCTGAATTGCTGCAGAAACCACCAAGTCAAAGGGATCAGGTTGGAGGTATCACCACGTGCATTTTCCTGCAGAAAGGGGAAATGCTCCAGGCCTGCTCTGTGCGTGCAGCCACCCCTGGAGCTCCAGCTCCATGGCACAGAGCCAGTAGGAAGAGCTGAGCTGTGAACAAGCAGGTTTCTCTTGGCTAAGCAGGTCACCATCCCTCTCTGCACTTTGTGTAACACACACGAACCATGACAGCAACACACTTACCTGGATCGGAGCCCCGAGACGCTCCAATGGTGACATTTTCATAGGAATAGGAATCCTCATCTTTCTCTGACAGAAGAAAGAGGAGTGACAAAGGACCTAAGGAAGTGACCTGGGAAGATCCCTCAGCAGGAGGGGGCTGTTTCCCACAATGAAATGTAGATTAGCTAAAAGATAGATAGTCTTTGTGATGGCCTGTGGTGACCTAGGGATGGGATATCCCAGTGCAGTGGAATCGGGTGGTCACTCCCACAGGAGCATTATCGCCAATGGTTTTGGGCTGTCCTGTTTATAGGCAACAGATGGACTGATGGGGGCTTGGACATCCCTCAAGCCCCACAGCCCTGCTACACCCCTTTAATGAATGTGTCTCCTGGACCCACACTTGCTTCAGGCCATACACAGTGATGCACAGACCTCAGCAAGAACAGTCTCACAAGCTCCCTGAAGCCATGGGACGGCCATGCGAAGGAACCCACCTTGCTTGCCTGGGCAGCTACCACGGGGTGGGGCAAAGAACCTGGTGCAGTTGTAGTAGTAATCCAGAGATATGGGCTCCCTGTGAGAAGAGCAGCACTGTTAGCTCCTCCTGCCCAGCACAGGCTTCCCAGGCTGAGCTATGGGAGTACCAGGACAGCACTGGGACCAGTATGGCTCCACTCGACCGGGCTGGTGGCAGCACAGGGTACTTACACATAGGCAGCATCTTCTTGCAGGCAGTTCTCTGCAAGCACAAGGGTTTGCTGTCAGCACCCCACCATGGCATCAACCTGAACAGCCATCCCTGGGCACAGCTGGACAAACCCCCCAGCACAGCCACAGCCGATGTCCCCAGCAGCCACAAGCCCTGGCACAGCCCCGAAGCCCATCCACAGCAGAGCCAGGTGGCTGGAGCACAGGGAGGTAGCCCTGATTCACCCCAGGTCCTGAGAAAACCCTGGCTCTGCACTTCTCATGGACACATCCTGCCAGCTGGCAGGGAGATGGGGAATATGCTTCCCAGCTTGGGAAAGGAGAGCACAGCCCCACGCACCAATAATCCTCTTAGGGCAAGCACCAGCTCACACTGCCCCGGGAGGGAGCAGAGGGCTCGGGAGCTCTGCCCGTTAGTCAGATCAGTGTGTGTCTTACAAAGCAATCTCTAAACTGACCGAGCCAGAGCTCTGCCAGGTGCAGTGCCAGCTGCCTGTGTGCTCCCTGCCAGCTCCCATGCCCTGGGACCTCCCATCCCCTCGGCAGCCTTCCTCCCCAAACCCCCAGACATGTGGCTGCAGCACTTACCTGCAAGGAAATTCTGGTACCTGGACTCATCCCTGCTCCCTGGGGACAAGAGATGATGGGAGTGATGGGAGCAGTTTGACAATGGAGACACTCAGTATTTCAGCAGCAGCAGCAGCTCTACCCCCACTCAGCTCTGAGATCAGGGGACATGGCTGCAAGGTTGGACACTCCAGGGTACAGGAATTGGGATAGCTGGGGGAATATTTTAAACAATCTATGCCTGTGGCTCTAACCAAGACTGGTCAGCCAGAGCAGGATGAGCACTGGGCTTTAAACTCAGACCTAGGATAGACTCAAATTAAGATGGAGGTGGACTTGTTGGATCAAGTCCAGAGGAGTGCACAAAAATGCTCCAAGGGCTGGAGCCCCTCTGCTCTGGAGACAGGCTGGGAAAGCTGGGGTTGTTCAGCCTGGAAAAGAGAAGGCTCTGGGGAGACCTTAGAGCCCCTTTCAGTGTCTGGAGGCAAGAGAGACTGGACAAGGGCTGGGAGTGGCAGGACAAGGGGGAATGGCTTCCCACTGACAGAGGACAGGGATAGATGGGATATTGGGAAGAAGTTTTTCCCTATGAGGGTGGTGAGGCTCTGGCACAGGCTGCCCAGAGAAGCTGCGACTGCCCCATCCCTGGAAGTGTCCAAGGCGAGGCTGTACAGGGCTTGGAGCAAGCTGGGATAGTGGAAGGTGTCCCTGCCCATGGCAGGGGGTTGGAAGGAGATGATCTTTAAGGTCCTTTCCAACCCGAACCGTTCTGTGATTCTGTGATTCATTGTATCTGCCTGTCCTAGGAAGCTGCTCACCATATCCAGTGTGACAGGAAGCACTGAGCTCTTCGGTGGCTTTCCTGAAAGAGAGAAATGAGACCTAAAATCCCAGGTCTGAGCACACCCTACCAGCAGTTACACACCATCAGAAGGACCATCCATGAAACTTCCCTGTGAGGTTATCAAACACACACGGAGCAAGGGGAGATGAAGAATTTGGGGTAAAATCCCAAGACAAAAATACCTATGTTTGAACACTGCAGGAGAGTTATCACGGCTGTGCAGTTTCTGGGGGTTTTGGTGATGGGGAGAAGGCGATTTTTCACATCAAACTGCTTGTAAGTGAATAATGGCCATTTCTTTTCCACAATGTATCTATTATGTACAGCCACAGCTCACTTCCCTGGGTTTGATTTAATCAGTTGCCAGAAGAATGCAGTCAGACTGAAGAAAATCCAGAAGAAGTCTAAACATACTATTGACCATCGATAAATGAAGCAACCTGATCAAGTTGAAGATGTCCCTGCTCCTCACTGGGAGCTTGGACTAGATGACCTTGAAAGGTCCCTTGCAACCCAAACTATTCTTTGATTCTAAAATTCTAAATCCAAGCCACATCTATAGGGCCCAGAATGCAATCCCAAGTGTTCATGTATGTTGTGTGAACTTCATCCAACCTTGGCTCTAGAGCTAGATTTTATTTGAGTTTTTTACCTACCTTGCTATTGAGAAGTTTTCAGGTTCCTTAATTTTTTCCAGCCTTCGGGTTGCAGCTGGCAACAACAACACAATTATCGTGTAAATTATTATGGCAGCAGCAGATATTTCAAAGCGCACAGAACATCCACCAGAGAGGAATCCCCAGGACTGGCAAGCATTTTCCTAATGCATCCTAAAATAGCTTCCAAATTGTTCCTTGAATGTTCAAAAATGGTCAAAACAGGAAACAACTAGAGAAAAAGCTGGTGTCTGTGCAGACCGCAGAGCTTGCAAACACTTGCTGGAGGAAGCTACAATCCCAGCTGCTGCCTTGTTGCCTGTTGTCCCCCAAACCTGCTTGATTTGGGGGTCATTCCCCTCCCTCCACACTGTGAGGTGCAGTCGAGAGCTTTGGTCGGGCTGGGACGAAACAGAGACTTGTGGAGGGGTTAAGGGGCTTGGACCCAGCAGAGTCCTGGGGCAGGGCAGAGCCATCTGCAGATGGACACATTTCACATGGACTCAGCAGCTGCTCATTGTGATATAAAAGCCAAAAGGTCAGCGCTGAACCCAACCTGCCGCAGGAAGCAGTGAGGGGGGATGATGAATGAGTCACTCCTATCACCCACACCTTCATTTTCACAGGGTGCACAGCATGGTTCCAAGAGCCCCAGAAGTTGAGGTGTCACTTTTCAACAACATTGCTTTAGTGAATTATTTTCAATGCAAAAGGCATTTTTTTCCTAGAGCTCAGAATTCGCATCCCTAGAAGCATCTAAGGTGGCTTGGACAATCCAGGCCTCATCATTTCATGGCCTGGCTTCAAGGTGACCCTTTGAATATTACTTTCACCCTGCTCTATGCATGCAGAGCCCCCACACCACGAGGCAGGAGCCACATGCAATGCTCATACTCACTGGTATGGGATCGAATCACCTCAAATCTCTGCTGGCTTTCGAGCCTGGAAAAAATAGCAGTGAAACATCAGCTGAATTTTGGGGTTTATGACAAAGAAAACAGATAAAAGAGACTTGACTCTTTGGTGAGTGGAGGGCAGAGAGCACCATGCTGGGCTCTGGGACATGCCAAGCTGCATCACTCAGCACGTCATGCGGGGCCTGTATGAGCTGGCAGCATCTTCCTGGAGACTCTTCTTTGATCCTTTAAAGACAATATGTGGTTTTGGACCACTGGTAGAGCAGCCAACATCAGTTAAGGGAAGGGTTCAGGGATAAGGAAAACATCTCTTAGGATTCCCATTCTGATGCTTCAGCAACCAAAGGCCAGAAGAGCCTTTTTTACCCACAAAAAAATGGATGTTCATGCATGAAATGGCTTCAAACCCCACTGCTTCGCCTCCACTGCTGCCTCTGCCCCTCCCATCATTCCTTAACATCAATATGAATAAAATAATGTTATCAGTGATAACCTATGCCCAGTAACCTCTTTACTTTTTAGTTAATAGGAGAGCTGCTTTTCAGAGCACGAGAGGATTCAACACCTTTTCTACTGCAGGTGTTTCTACACAGACACTTACTAACTCCAATTTTGGGAACCATTTCCCCCTCTTTCATTGGGGTTGCCCCATACCCAGCTGGGATTCATGGCACAGGGCTGGTGGGAGAGATATCAAAAAACCCAAACGTAGAGTCAAACCACTTTGCTTGCAAGACACCCACACCACATCTCTAAAAAGAGCACACACCACCACAAACCTGAAGTCAAAGCACCTAACCCAGGTATGTTTCAAGAAGTTGAGACAATTCAGCAAGAGTCTGTGAGGGATGGAGCCCGTGGGGGATGGAGCCTTCAGTGGCTGCTCCATCAGTCTGCAATGGATCCCCCTGGAGCCTTTCCCCACAGAAACAAACACCCCAACCCTTGGAGGCCTTTGCAGAGCCCTGTTGCACCTCGTTTGCTCTTGTAACAAAGCTTACAACCCAACTTTTCTTTTTAAATGTAATTTACTGTGGTTTGTCTGTTGCTGAAGGAAATAAGGGGTGGTGCATGTGTGTACACTGCATTTCCTTCATTTCTTGTGCCGCAGGTCAGTGGTTGCTCTGGTACAGGGTCCCACCAGCACCAGTCAAGGGCAGGGGCTTCTTTACAAAGTAACCAACCTTTCTGTCTCATCTCAGGGCACAACAGAACAGGATAAGAACTTGCCCTTCTCTCCCAGACCTTTTTCCAACTAGTTAGTGACTCAAGACATCACAGTCAGAGCTTCAGTTTAATTCTGGATTATTCTCTGTAAAGGCATTGCCCCTTCAGCAGCACCTTGGGCTGGGGGACACCACCTTGCATCCCATCCTGGCATTATTTTATTTTATATAAACCCAGATTTCAGCTTGGATCTGGCTCTGGGGCTCACCCTGGGTGAGTTGTTTGGGGGAGAAACACAACAGGGAAAGGCAACTTACTGGCTCCTCTGCTCATGGAGCTGTGTCTCCCGTTTGGTAGCTGGAAGAGAAGGGAACAAAAAGCTCTTAGAAAGGATGATTTGGGAGTTAGAGATCAGAAAGGCCAATAAAATACATTCACAGAACTTCTTCAACACATCAGGACAGTGGAGGCAGTGAGCAGCAGCTGCACTAGGGTTTTGATGAAATTTTTTGAAACCATGTTTAAATTGT
Organism: Corvus kubaryi; assembly: GCF_017639235.1. Taxonomy (NCBI): domain Eukaryota; kingdom Metazoa; phylum Chordata; class Aves; order Passeriformes; family Corvidae; genus Corvus; species Corvus kubaryi. The sequence goes on from NW_024581088.1 coordinate 3,456,729, forward strand.
GGTTTTTGTCTCAAACGCCACAAAGCAAAGCAACCAGTCCTGTCCCCAAACTGCAGCCTCTCCCCCACTAAAACCCCCCCAGTGCTTGGGAAGGGGCTCAAACCCCACTGGGTGCTCACCCTACTGTCTGTATGAATTTATCCTCCAGACTCCCCTTCCATGCCTGCCCTCCTGTCCCAGACCCTCTGCAGGATTTGTGTAACCGGAGCTGGTTCTCCCAGGTGGAGTCCCAAAACCACGATGACCACAGAGAGGGGTCTGCAGCCCACAGTGTTGCACCCACCCCAAGGAAGGGGTGCTGCAGTTTGGGTGCTCCTTCCCCCGCAGCTCTCTGGCAGAGCCTCTGCCCCGCTCAAGCTGTGTGAGCATCCCCACAAGGGCAAAGCTGGTCCATGGCTGAGCAGAACCAAATCCACACGGCGGGGGGGACATTCCAAGAGGAAAGCCCAGCCAGGGCGGCGGGCAGGACCCGGAGCCCGCGGGCAGAACTTACCGGAGCGCTGGCACTTGAGGCAGAGGCTGAGGGCCGCCCCGAGCAGCATCAGCGCCGCAGCCGCCCACAGCTCCGGCTGCACCATGGCCCAGCCAAATCCAGCCTGAAACACATGGCAAGGGGACCCCGTGAGCTGGGGGAGCACACGGGGGTGTGAGGCTATCCCTCAGAGAGCTTTTACCCCCAAAAAGCCACGTGCTGTTTGCCCTCACACCCCCATGGAGCCAGGAGGCTGCTGAGGGTGCAGAAGGGACTTTCGGGTTGTATGACGGGGCAGCAGAGGCAATGCCCTTTCCTGCACTGCTCCGAATTACTCATTCCTAATCCCCAAACCCACACTGCTGCCATCAAACGCTGTCAGCAGACAGTAATTTTTTAATATCTAGAATAGAGGGAAAAAGGGAGGCACTCAGCAATAGTTAAATGGTCAAGACCTTTGCACAATGTGCTCTGGCTCTTTTCTGCAGCTCAGAGTGACTTCCACTGTTAAATTCCCCATGCCTTTTTCTGCATTGAGCTGGCTCAGCCACCGGCTCCTTCCCCTCCTTTCCATGACAGGCTTTTCCAGAAACAGCAGCTAACAGTTTTCAACAATCAGCATGATTTGGCTTCAACTTCTTCCTTTAAAATACAAAACATCCTATAAATATCACAGAAAGCAGCCTGCTGGCACTGAGATGGATCATTGAGCCCATTCCTATTCCCCAGGGCCAGATTTTTTTAAATTACAGATTATTTTAATTTATTTTGTGTTTTTAATAAACTTTTTTCCCTAGGGATGGAGATGCTTCAATGTGCCAAAGGCCAGTACGTCATCGCTCTGGCTGGCAGGAAGCTTTCCTACTGCCTACCTTCAACCTCTCTTATTACAACTTAAGCCTGGATTATACTGGTGAATGGAGGAGGAAAGATATGTTATAATAATTGATAATTAAAATAATTCAAATTAATGAAACAAATGCCAGTAGCAGACAATAGAAAGCAGCAGCTTGATACTGCCCTGCTCAGCACCTTCTGTCTCTGCCTGATTAAAGTGGAATAAACAACATTTCTCTGCCCAAACTCCACAGAAGTTTGGAAGTTGCTCTGACAGCCCAGTCACGTCGGAGAAAACCCAAAGCCTTCCATGGCAGCTGAGCCTGTGGGGACTGAGCAACATCCTCCTGTCCCTGCCAAGCACTTGGGACAGCAGCTGAGCATGTTGGTGGGAGGTTTGTGGTCCAGTTTGTCACTGAAGTCTCAGTCCTGTGCCAAGGTCCTAATTACCAGGGCATGGTGAAAATAATCATGGTGTAAATCAGCATGGGGCAGGGAAAGGAGACGAAGGGAAGTCCCTCATTTCCACTCAGACAGACCTTGAGCAAAACAGGGAGCAATGGCTGAAGGGGTTTGGTGTCAGCATCCTCTCAGTGGTTCCCAAACACCGTCTGGCTGCCCAGAAGTGACCTCAATGAGGCTTTGAGACCACCCCTTGCTTGAGAACAAACTGGGCTTATTCCTATTATGTTCCAGGTTCCCTGGGCTCTTCAGGACCCAGCAGCTACCAGCACTTGCTCCACCATGGCTTTGCCTTTTATAGACCCCAGAGGCCTCTCTTTCTCTGCACAGTTTTTTGCAGCACTTCCTGAAGAAGATGAGACGAGTTGTTCGAAATTTAAGTGCCCAGACCTCCACGCACCCACCTCAGAGGTGCAGGACCAGAACCCAACAGGGCCTAGTCAAAACCCTGTGGTTTCTCCCATCATTTTTCCTTTGCTCAGCATCCCCCATGGAAATCATGAGCTGTAGATCATCTCCAAAGCATCTCCAAGAGGCAGCTGCAGGAAGTTGGCCCAATGCTGGTGACCAAAATACAAAGGGCTGCAATGCTGCTGCCTTGTTTGTGGGCTTTCTGGCTTTTTTTCTCTTTTTTCTTTCTCTTTTTTTTCTTTAAAGTGAAGGGAAGGCAGAGCTGAAGGCACCTGACAACACTGACCTAGTTTGTCCCATTGCATGGCAGGCCACCTTCTCCCTTCCAGAGCCAGTTTTATTTCAGTCGCGGGCAGTGAGGCAGCAAAACCTGGCTGCTCCTGAGCCCCCACTCACCAGGGACACAAAAAGTGGTTATTTGAGGGGCTGATGAACAGGACATGGTGTGTCCCACCCCATCACAGCTTTATCCCCCAAGTCACACACACACCATCAGCCCTGAGATCATTTGTGTTCCCCAAATACCCAAGTTCATGGAAAATCCTTTCTTTTGGTACAAGCCCTGCTCTGGTAAGGAGATGACAGAAGGAGGTGATGAACAGATTTATGACAAGCAGAAGGCTGGAAGCACTTACTCATGGCTGGCAGGATATAAATAAAATATTTGGAAGGCTGAACATGCTTCCCTGTGCTCTGCCTTGGGGAGTTGGAGAGGAGAACAAATAGACTCGAGCCATGGGGGTCTCAGCACAGAAGGACATGTGGAGTTCATGGATGGCCAGCCCTGCTTTCAAGATGCTAAACCCACACTCGGGGAGCAAACAGGTTCCCATCTAGTTTAGTTAAGTGTCGCAATGCCCTGTTCTGTTCATACACTTCTCTCTTCTCCTTTTGCCTGTTTTTCCCCGTTTTGTGCTGAGGAAGCCAGGGGGGCCATGGCACACCCTGAGCACCACAACCCCACAAATCCCCCAGGAGCAGCTGCTCCAGACAAGCAATGCCTGGGAGAGCAACACGCTGGAGTCTGGATAGGGCTGTGGTCTCCTTCAGAGGGCGAAGCTCGCCTTCCCAAACAGGGGCTGCTCCTTCTCTGGCCTCAGATATTTTTAGCAATCAAGGAGACAGGCTTTTTCTTACTAAAGAAGTTTAGGAAGAATTAACTAACTTGCAAAATCTTATCCACTCTGTGCCAGGTCTTGTCATTCCTAATTTAAGGATTCACCCCAGTAACAAGGCTCACTATGAAGATCCAAGGGAAGGAGAGGTGGTTTTATCCAGGAAGACCAAAAGGTCTCCTGCTTTTAATTCCACTGAAATGGAGAGTAAGAGGACATGGACACTCACTGTCCATCTGTCCAAGAGCTGCACAACAAAATGAGAAAAACTTTTGAATTGAACTAAGGCGATTCTGGCATGTAAAGTGAGTGGATATAAGCTGGATATGCACAGACTGGAAATAAAATTCCTAATGGATGGAAAGTCTGGAAGAACTTCCCAAAAGCAGCAGAAGAGGCACAAAGCTCACTAAAAAAAACCTGCAAGAGCACTTAAAGTGAACTTTAACTTTTTACTGAGAAACCAGGAGGGTGAGGAATGTGTTGATGTGGCCTCAGCAATGCCTGGTTTTCCATGAGATAATTTCTGCTGAAGACATTTTAGCCCTTTGCAGACGTCAAGCCCACCCCTGTGTTTACATTGCAAGATAACGACTAAAATAATGTATTTATATTATGTATTCTATCTATTCATCAAAAAATCCCCAAAAGACAAATATAAACCAGTCACCTTCTCTCCCCTCCAGAAAGTTTTGTGGTCTGCACCAGTTTGCAGTAAATTAATTCTACTTCAGGCTGGTAGGATGAGTCACTGGTATGAAATACGAAGTGGAGAGTGTATTTAAAGACTCGCCATATGAAATTCAGCACACTGACTTGTTGAACAGATGCAATATTCAGCTTGACTCAATGTCTCTAACATGTCTAAGAAAAGCAACTCCACTTTCTGTTTGCCTGTGTGGCACAGATTGCCACAGAAAGTCCCATCAATTCAGAAATTAAAGTCTCAGACCAAGGAAGCTCCTGTGGCTGGAACCACTTCAATGACCAGCACTGAGCCTCCAAAAAAGCTCCTTTCCAGAGGTCTGTACATCTCATTTCCTACCAGATTTATGCCAGTGTCAGGCTTCTTAGGAAAGCTGCTGCCATAGAGTTAAAGTCTGGGGTTTTTACAGCTATTCAGGCAGATCAGGATTTTATGCCAATAGATGCATTTCAGTAGAACATATGATAAAAAGGGGAAAATTAGAATTGATAAACCAACTTTCACATAGATTATAACTTCGGAAAATACTTTAAAAAAAACCTTGGGTGGAAAATACGGTGCAAAACCCCAGTCACAACAGGCATGGCAGCACAAAAAGGTAACTCACAGACGTATCTTGTATTTGTAACTTCCCTGTTCCAGGCAGCATTGAAGCCTCACAGCATCATCCACTTCCACTGGGAGCCCAGGGGATGCCATGTTAGCAATACAGGCAACCCCTGTGTAACTACATACTCCAGTACCACGAAAATGAGCCAATCTCACACAAGATTATCCCAAAATTACCCTCTTCTGCTAAATTATCTGCCTCATGGCCCATATTACACTGAGCATTGATCACGCAAGAGAAAACTGATGCAAAACCAAATCTCTTTCCATCTAGAATTAGCAATTTCAAGAACTTACATGCAGTAAAATAAATACATTCATATCCATGAAACCAGTCAGGTCTGTAATCAATGGAAAACCCAGAAACTGTCGTTTGAATCAGCTATTTTTGAGGATTGGGCTTTGGAGGGGGAGCAGCGTGGGCTGCAGCAGTCCCAGAAGCTACAGGCAGGAGCCAGAAGAAAGACCACGCAAGGATGAGGGAAGCTCAGCAAAGATTGAATCTTCCAGAGTATTTTAGAAGATGTGAGTGCAGAAATAATGTAATTAAACCCACGTTTCCATCAGCAGATGGATGAGGAGAGGTAAAGGACAGTACTGTAAAACAGGCAATGCAGGTTGTGTAGGACGGACTCATCTCAGGTCCAGAGGGGTCTAAATGCTGCTGAGAAGAGAGAGTTGGTAATTCCCACCTTGGAGCTGGTGATGGCCAGAAGCAGCAGCGAGGAGGGAACATCCACCATGCTGCTTTTCAGAGAGGTTTTACAGGGATGACCTTGAACTTCTTTAAAGGGTCACCGAGGTCTAACCTGGGATCTCTGAGCTCGGTGGGCTAGTGGCCCCAGAGGAGCCCCAAGCACCTCCGGACACTTTCCTCTCCCCATCCCTCCCTCCCTCCCCCGCCTTACCCACAGCCTCAGCCGCTCTCCCCGCTGTGTCCCATCTCCTCCAGCACCTCTGGGGCGCAGCTGCCGGGGCTGGAGCCGGTTCCTCCCGGGCTCGGAGCAGCTGCTGGTTTCCTGTCCCCTGTGAATCACCAACCCCAGCATCCGGGCAGCGCCTCGCGGCTCCCCGAGGGACGGCGCCTGCACAACCCCGCTCGGCTCACGGTGGCCCCGTGGCGACAGGGACAGGCTCGGACCACGCACGGCACCGAGGTCACTTCCCTTGAGGTGCAGATGGGGCTGGTGCCCCAAGGAAAGTTCAGGCTTCCTTTTGGCAAAGAGCCTTCACAGGAACGACGCTGCGCGCTGGAAGTGGCAGGTGCTGCCTGGAAAATCTCAAAGCAGGCACAACAAACTGCAAGCCCTCTCTTAGTTTTTATGGAAAAGATGGTAACAAGTTTCAAAGGCAGCAAATAGCCCGAGGTCACCATTGCTAGTGGGCAAACCTGGAGCTGCTGTCCAGCGCTGTAAGAATAAAATCAGCTCATAGGCTTCAGCATTGGCATTTTGCACGCAGCAGGCACAATTTCACTGCATTCCTCAAAATAAAAAAACCCCGTAATTCCTCAAAATTTTTGGTGCTTGAATGGAATAAGGAGGGTTCATGAATAATAGGGAATTTATGTACTGGCTGTGAGCCCTGTCACACTCCATGAAAGAGGGACCCTACTCCAGCACTAGGGAAGTCTGCACACAGACAGAAATGCGTGGTTGTGCAACAAGAGTGCAAGAGCCACGGGGCTCACGAGTTACAACCATAAACAAAACGTTTCATGCTGCTTTCACTAAGGCTCTACAAAGCCTCTCTTACATGTAAATTACACAGTAAAGGGAAATTTTGTTATATTTAAATTAGGGCACTCCGAAGCTGCCACAACCAGCCACCTACACCCAGCTCTCTGTGCGAGAAGGGGACTCTTCATCACAAAAATGATTAAGGAGCCAACTGGTTACAATTTTTGCAACTCTGGGATGAAATCTGGCTATTGAGCTTTCAGAGGAAACATTACTTCAATAAGATATTAACCACTGTACATGCAAATAGACTTTCTCTCTTCCAATTCTAACCTGAGATGCAAAAATAATGCACCTTCCAGAGCCATTCCCAGACAAAATCCGGGTGCTGAAGCCTATCTTGAAATCAGTATAATCTGAACCAAAGATAAAAAGAGGCAGACCCAGCTTTCAATTGCTCACGTGGTTTCTGGGTGGTCTTTGTGTAAAGGACATTGCAAAAGGTGAAATGTTTTTTTTCACTGCCAAAAAAGTTGTTTCAAAATTGGCATTTCTAGCAGAGGTCTTAATGATTAAATAGTTTACTAACAGATTTCTTGCAGGGTTTTTACATGTTCAAACATAAGCTGACAACAGAAGTTTTGCAAAAGAGTTCTTTATAGCAGAACTGATAGTCTAAATATGCTGGAGACTAAATTTGCCTTTTGTACCTGGAATCAATCACATCAGGAACAGCCACTGCTAAAAAGGAGCCATCTATTTGTTTACAGGTTCTCTGGTGGGTCTCAGAGCTTCAGGGATGACTCGGTGCTGTGGTGTGGACGTTACCCTGGTTGGCTTGGGCTGCACCTCGTGTTAGTCCCCAGACTGTCCCCTGATGGACCACTCAGCCTCTTCAGAGCAGGCAGAAGCTGCTCCTGTGCCCAAGGAGCAATGCAGCAGAGTCACTCCAGTGTGATATAACAGCTCTTGGGCAGAGTGATGCCCTTCAAAGGCATCAGTCCTCTGGAGAGGCCAACCACCTTGATTAGAGGGTAATTACTGCAGCAGCACATGCCTCTGTGGGGATCCTATCTCCCTTCTTCACATTTCTCCCAAGAAGGGCTGGATGTAAAGGTTTAGGATGAGTCCTCACTCTGAGAACTCTCCAGCACAGCCACAGGTTCTGCTCTTTGTGAGGCCAGACCAACGCCCCTCCAACACACACAGAATGACCCCTCAGGCATCAAACCTGGCTTGGGAAACTGGGCTCTACCCTTGTCTGTCCTCTCCCTCCTGTAACCCCTCTGCCTCATTGAGACCTGCTGCTGGAAACCATTTCTGATTTGACAAAAGGTCAAAGACATAGGAGCAGCACGTTTTTAACTACTGCAATAAGTTACAGAAACACCACAGTATAATTTCACCTTTCACATTCTTTTTAAAGCTCACCCGTTTCAACTTGGGTTTGTTTTCCCCCCATGACAAACACATAGTTCCTACTCCTTCAGGCAGGCTCACCAGCTAACCTAACCCACTTTTTCACCTTTTGATATAAAGCTGACAAGCTGCAGAGAGATCTCTGGGGCCCAGAGGGCTCATTAGAACCCATCTTCTACCCTGCACAGCTTACCTGGGCCCTGGGAAACCAAATGCCCTGAGGGATGGTTTACATTCTTTCAGATAAAGGTAGGGGCTGCTCCAAGACCAGCTGGCTTGCTTGAATCAGGTGTTGTGACTAACTCTGATCAAAAATCAGCAGTGAAACAAGGACCGGAAAACAGGGCATCATCTAAACCTCACCTTCTGCACAAACACACCCAGTGCTGGAAGGTTTGAGAAAGCCCCAACATGCTCCAAGCTCATGCTCATGCATTTTCCCAGCTCCAACAGGCTCCAAGGTCACCAGCTTTGCGAGTCAAGCATTGCTGTGCACCAGCATCAAGCCCCTCTTGCTTTGAGACAGAATGAGCACGTGTCTCATCCCAACCACTACCCGGGATTACAATGAATTCCATTTGTTTAGCAACATTTTCATGGCGCTTTAATGCAAGCCATATCTTGGAGGAAATTTTCTGATGTGCTGAAGTAGTCCTGGATAGTTTTGTGTACACCTAGAAACGGCTTTTCTCTCTGCCGTAGTGGAACGAGTCTTTCCCCAGGCAAAGGGGAAGTGCTGCCTCCTCCCCTGCCCCAGCTGCACGTCAGATCTCTCTGAGCTGAAACCGAAAGTGGCTCCGTTCCTGCTGAAGGAAAATAAATGCTGCTACCACCCAGTGGAAAGTCATCTCACAGCCAGGATCCCTGGGTGCTTCTCAAAACTTTGGCCAAGTGAACTTTGCAAAGACTAATCCCAAACATCCCTATGGCCACAAAGTTTCCCGTTCTTATCCTGCTGAGTTCATCCTTGTAGACACAAGAATTCTTAAATTTGAAGACAAAAACCTAGAAGGTTTGAATGCTTTTATTTGAATTTTTATACAGCAATACAAATTATACAGATTCGTTACAGTACAGATTTTGCAGGGGTTTATAGAGGTACTTTGTGAGTTTTTGGTTTATTTAAAAGAAAGAGGCAGATCTTGGGAGCACGGTGACATGAACAAAACAATCTTGTGGTAGGAAGCAAATCCTGACCACAGGGAACACTAACCTGGCTGAAACCTACTGGGCAGAAACGTGGTGGCAACATTCCCAGCAATAACATCCCAAAAACATCAACCCTGGGATACTCTAGAGCTTTACACAGGAATTGGTGAGCACACAGGTAACAGGGTTGTTAACGCTGAAAGTCCTCAAAGCCCTTGGATGTACTTTGCTGCAGAGGGGACAGAAGTGAGGGAAGCTGATGTCACACTGAACCTGCTGTTGAGCAGGTGATGTCACAGAACAGAGTTGTTGACGCGGTGGAAAAGGAAACCAGAAAATGCTTTAGATTTAGTCACTCAAACAGGTACAGTAAGATGAGGAACACGATTTAAGACCTAATAACGCTGCCTCCATGGGCACACCAAGACACCGCATGCGCCACCAGAACCTAATGGCTCGTGTCTTGTGTCCATCTCGGGTTCCTGTGAGCAGACTCAGGAGAACAGCAGAGCTTCCCTGCAGGGGCTGAACAGATAATGTCATCAAGGTATTGCTATTACTAATGTGCATCAGGCTTGAGAGTCAAGTGTCTGGCACTGAAGGATTAAAGCCTTTCAGCAGGCAGGGTCAAAAATATGATTACACCATCCTAAGTGCTTCTATTCAGTTTGGTTTAATACTGCTATAGCAAGTGCTATCACAAACAACAGAATAAATTACAAATTATATAAATAAAATGTATGCACCAAATAAAAGATATCTCTCTGCCAGTTTGAATATACTTCGTTCCTGCAGTGGGTAAGTGGCATTTAAGAGGAGGGAGTCAATTACCAGATGAGAAAATTCCACTCTCAGCTGGAAATCAAATTCCTTTCCAGTCACAGAAACTCCCTTTTCTAAAAATTTAACACAAGCAACACCAACTAAATTGCATCCCGAGAATCCATCCCAGGGAAGCCCTTGAAAGGTACAAAGGTAACTGATTCTACACTAGAATGTGCTGGAATAGGCGAGCGGTCCCTTTCCTTCAGAGCGTTTGCACTCCACTGGTAGTGAAACAAAGAAACCACCAGAATGTAGAACATAACACAGATTTCAAGATGCTCAATGATAACAGCTGCTCTTGCTGTGAGTGCGAATAACCACGAGACGGCTTCTGCGCACAGAGAGGGAACGGGGTTGGTACAGAAAACCTGTGACTATGCCTTGGAGCCAACCTGACACACAGAGCCGCTGTCCAAAACACACCCAGGAAAACAGGGGGATTCCAGCAAAGTCACTCCAAGCAGATTTGTCCAAAGTAGCAGGACAAGGACTGCTCTGCAAGCTGCAACACGCCAGCGCTCTGATTGAAGGGGCTGCACGTGCATTCCAAAATCTGCTGGCTTTAATATTAAATCTTTCCTACAAAGAGGAAAGGTTGGTTGCAACATTACAGGATTTGCTCTAAAATTCTCACAGTTTTACCATCTTTTCTGAAGACAAGTCAGCAGCCAGTAATACAGGTAGCAAATGCTCCTACTAGATTATGTACTAAATTCAGGATTGAAACTGTAACAGCATTCATGACATAAGTTAAAAATATCAGTATAATCCAAAACTGCCCTGGGACAGCAAGCTTGGCCACAATCATCATCAGCCCTGGGAGACCTGCAGAACTTCAGAAATTCATGGGCAGCACTGGAGACTCTGAATAGTGGCAACACATCTCAGCAGGAGAACAAGTTGCTGCTTAGGAAGGCCAGTAAGCCACACTCGAGGGCATGAATTTAATGTGACTCTACCATCACCAGCCCATTATTTGAGTGTGTGAACACTCCTCCACCTCTTTTTTCAGCCGTCAGAACAACCTTGATGGCCACAAGCACAAAGAGCCCCCTCAGAATCTGCTCCAGGCTCGCACAGCCCAGCAAGTCGGCAACACACCCGTGCCAGCACTGGGTGCTGCTCTGAGTGCTGGGATGAGCTCTCCCAGGGCCATTCCTGGACTCAGGAGTTCAGTGGGGATTACTTTTTGGTGGTTGACAGCAGAGTTTTGCAGCACATTAAATGCTGCTGTTCACTGCTGCAGTGTCCAACAGCTCTTCCAGACTCCCAGCTTTCCCACCTGCAACCAAACTGGAGTAACATGGCAAAGCACTTCCTACAGTAGCAAAGCAAACTCAGCTTCAGTTCCAAAACCTGCCTGGTGCCTTCCTGCCTTCAGTTTTGTTTATTTTTCTACATTTAAGCTGGAAGAAAGCTCTGCACAGCCACCAGAAATAACTCAGTGAGAACATGAATACCCGCAAAGTGAATTATCCATTTGCTACACTGCTGGTACCTCCTCAGTCTGGGCTTTACCATGCGAGGCTTAGCTTTAAGCTGCAGGTAAAGTTAAGCATCACAGGTTAAACCTCAACTGCTTTTCCTGGTGGGATGGAAAGAAAATCTTGCTTCCTCCTACAAAACTCAAATGCCGCATCCATACATTAAATGTAGTTGTGTCAACTGTTGACACAAGCTGGTTGATAAGCTTCTGTATAGGAAAACATCCATCCACTAAATTTTTGAAGGAGGGAAAGAAAAAGGACTGGAGGAGTCTGACCCTGCACCAGGGGAGGAACAGTGTGGAATGCTCCAAAGAAGCCATGCAATGCATGAATGTTTGCATATGAAAAATTACTAAAAAAAAAAAAAGACACAGTGATTTTGGGACCAGGCTGCATTCACTAGTGGGAAACCCTTCCAGAACTAAGATGAGCCATTTGCCACCTCTCTCACTCATCAGGGTTCCTTTTCTCCATGCAGTGATGAAATCCCTGCTTCCAGCAGCACCAGTTTCACAGGGCAGCTGTGGATAAGCTGTGGCAAGAGCTGCAGGGGACCAACTCTCAACCAGCCCTGCTCTTCTGCACTCCTCAGGCTGACATGCAGGACAGCCAGGTACTGGCACACACAGCTCCAGCACAGGCTCCAGAGCAGGACTGGGACTCTGCTCAAGCTGTGGTAAGAGTGGGTCTAAAGAGAGGGTGGACTGAGCAGCTGGAAGCAGGAACACCTCCCATCCTTTCAGGCTATGGAAAGCAGTAAAACCAGCAGGGAGGTCAGAGCTCATTTCCTCAATAAAAACATGGCTCTATCTCTTTCAATTTACCCTGCAGTAAGCGCACACTTCAAAGCCACAGGGCAACAGCCTCCTTAACTATTATTCCTAGTGGGAAACGGGTCAGTTGGAAAAGGTGGAGGAAGTGGGCAAAACAGCAGTAGCTGATCCATTTACTATCTCAGCACAAAGCCCACAGAGCTCAGTACTCACACTGGAAGGACACATCCTGCCTGGTGCTGGGCACAGGGCAGCAGCACCCATCTGGAGGAGCACAGCCTGACCAGCTGCAAGACCTGCAAGCTGCAGGAATTCCAAATCCCACCTAGCAGCCTTAGCAATGCACTCAAGTGACACTGAAGTCACAGGACAAAAAAGTTGGGCTCATTTCCACCCATAAACAATTTTGACTTCACTGTTCCAGCACTCTTTAGATTAGATTCCTCCCCTTTATCTTTTCCTCTTCCCCCCTTTATTTTGTATCAGAATGGCTCTAGGACAAATTAACACAATATTTGAAAACTGAGGGGGGGGAGAAACATGGTAGAGTAGACTCAATAAAGACCAATGTTAAGTATTACTTAATGTTTTCTTTTATTTAAAAGATCATTCACAAAATACCATATCCATAAATTTATTTTGTTATGAAGCAGAATGTGTTAAGTGTTTGGAATTCTTTTTTTTTTTTCCTTTGTTTTTACATTTAAAAGTCAACTGTCTTGACTAGAAGTGAGTTTTTATATGGGAATTTGTTCTTAAAATCTTTTCCACATTGAAGATGTAAATAGATCAATTATTGGTTTGGAATACAACCACACAAATGCATGTCTGTCTTAAAATTAAGTATTAGTGTTAGACAAATGGTTCTTATCTCAGAAGCAGATTAAGTGAAAGGCAGAAAGAAGGAAAGAGTAGTTCTGTAAATTGCTGGGACTCTGACTTAAAATGGGAACCGTAGGGAATAAATTCATCACTAGCAGTGGTGCTGGTAGTGGGGCAGCCATGCTTCCAATCTCTTCTTGTAAGTACTCTGGGGTGCTGGCTGGTTTATCTGAAGGCTCTCAGCACTGGCAACAGGGGCCCAAGCTCTTCCCATACACTGGACATGTCCACACTTCAGTGTGGTAGAACCAGGTTTTGGTTTTAAACATTAATGATTTCTCCTTTTGCTTTAGCCTCCCCTCCCTCCTCCCACACAACACTGACAAGAAACATTTCAAGTGAAGAGAGGTGCGGCAACAGGAGATGCTTTTTACCAAAACTTCTGCATGAGAATCTATAGCAGAAAGATCTCTAATCTGCCCATTTTCAAAGTATTCTGAAAGCTGAGGTGCTACAACTGTACCCCACTGGGCAAAGAAATACAGGGGATAGTGACGGTCAAATACTGCATGGCAAAGTATACACTCCTTCAACAAAAATAAAAAAGTCAATTTTATTTGTAGAAACTTCATTTAAAAATTTACCAAACACGTAAAACCCAAAAAAGTAAGCAGAAAGAGCCAGTGAGCAGTTGTGCTCAAACAGGCACAGCTTTGCAGCACTAACCTTGAGCTCAGAGGTGTAGTAGCATCATACCATTTGGAAGTCAAGAGCCAGCAGGAAGAGGCTGCTGGAAGAGGCTTTATCCATACTGATTCCACCGGCTATTCACCAGGCTTGTCAGGCAAGACATCCATTAAATTGATCCTTCCTGACAACCCATGTGAAAGGGCAGCTGACCCCCTTTGTTTTGTAAGGGGCTCTGCTGTGAACAGCAACTATCACCAATTGTCATAAATGGTATTTCACTACTCAGTTAGAACTGAAAATTTCTGTTCAACTCATCTGGACTCTTCAGTTTTCCTCTTCAGAGCCACAGCAATACAGAACGAGACATGCAGGTCAGAAGAGGAACACTGAGGAAGTAAAAGGAAACGATCCAGGGAAATAACTAAGTCTAACCTGTGCTTCTAAAGTAAAACAAACCCAGAAAGGAAGAAGTGAAGCAGCACCTTTGTCCAGAGACCTCCACACTTGTGGAAGCAGCCACACTGCCTTATCTACTGGCAACTGTGCTGCTTGGAAGGAAACAGAAGAGGGAAACTCAGCACAAAGCAGGCACTAGATACAGCAAAGCCAAGAACGTACTAAAAACCACTTGTTAACAGCTGACATGCATTCACAAGCTCTGTGTTTTCGGTTTCAAAGAGGACAAATACCAGATGGCAGGAATGGTAAACTGCAGGGTTGACATTCCAGCAGAGCTAGTCACTCTGTACTGTCTTGCTTTTTCTCCCGCCTCCCCATTCCCTCTCAACCCCAAACTCAGTCGTGCTCTTTTACTACTTCCTCCCGGGGCTTGGCTCCTCCAAAGATTGCAGAGTTTGGATTGGCTACTTGATTGAGGGGAGTATCGACTGTTCGAGGTTTGAGCTGGAGTCGGGGTCGCTGTGCTCTTTCCTCTGAAAGGAAAAACATTCCACTTGTGAGATCTGCCTGTCAAGGGCAGGAGCTTTACCCTGACAACAAAACCAGGAGTCTCCTTTGCACAGGAAGACTGAATCACACGTGGTAGGAGTTTACCTTCTGTTGGCTCTCTAAAGTCCATGGAAGACCCACGAAGGGGAGGCCCATCTCTGAAGCGACCAGTGCCACCACTTCCCATGGAGGCACCTGGTGGTCGCCGGTCTCCAGGGCGGGTTCCTCTACCCCGACCTCCCAAGAAGTCATCATCTTTGAATCCTGAAGATGGAAGACAGTGAATTTAAAGAGCATATTTTGAAATGTTTTTAATCTAGACTTTTATCTGGATGACTGGAAAACCTTGCTAGTCACCGCTGTCAGTCCAAGGTGATGCACTGAGAGCCTTTGTCTGCAGACAGATTGTTTCACAGAGCTCTAGCACCTTCTGGAGGAGTTGTTCGGGTTCCATTTGAAACCAAGTATACTATGCCAAGTTCAGGAAGTGCTTTATCCACCTAGAGGCTTATTGGAGTGTTGGAGAGTGGGTCAAGCGTGTTTAAAATATGAACCTCAGCTGCAACTTCAGTTTGTTAACACCATTAGCTGACTTGACAGACAACACTACAAGAACTCAGAGTACTTCCATAGCCAGATCATCACACTGGCTACACAGCCTTAGCATGAAATCTGCAGGAGCAGAGCAAATGGGAAAATAGCTGGGGAGTAGTGAAATACACAGTCCTTATAAAACAAAGTAAAACCCCAAGGCTGTTTAGCTGTACTATAAACTGACCAGGCATTTACTAGACTAATTAAAGGGCTGGGGAAAAAACCAAATGAGACTTTAAACTGACTGCATTTCTTCAGTTTATGTATCACAAAAAAAAAAAAAAACAAGAACTATCGTCACTGACCAGAGTTCCAGTCTGTACCAGTGATTTTCCTTGAGTATCTCTCCAAGCCCCCACTGCCTGCATTTCAGTGGGAGGAAGATACTTCAGGCTAACAGCATACAGAAAGGGAATACACTCAGATTTTCAGAAGCTGCCTGGAAGAGAAAGTTGTTTGGGTCCCAACTGAGATTTTCCTTTCCACTTCAGTATTTGGCAGAGTTGCAGAGCTGTCCCTTACTTACTTCAGTGCCAAACAGGCCATCTTTAAAGACTTGATCTAAAGCAAGGCTGAACAACCTGAGAAGAAAAGCTTCTGTAGCAGCTAAGACTGAAATGCTAAACTTTTGGCTCACAAATCACTCATCCAGCATTTATCAGGCTGAAATGCATCCACATTTGGAGAAGCTGCCAAAGAAGGTACAAAGCTGTGACACAGAACGCTTAGCTCCAGAGGCAGGTTAAGCACAGCGCTGCAGCAAGCTTCTCTCGCCAGCATCACGCTCCAGTCCATGCTGGGGGCAAGGGCACACTTTGCTTCTCCTACATCGTTCATTCCACTCACGCAGAGACCAGACACTGCAAAGTTGTACTTGCCAACATCTCCCATCAGAAAATGGACCAAACCCATGAGTTCAGAGGACAAAAGCAATTGTGTTAATGATACCCTGCATTCTAATAGCTAGAACTGACTGGAAGTTAAGAGCAAACCCGGTAGCTCAGTCACTACCTTCCACTCAGTAAGCTCAGTCACTTGCTGCAGCTGCATTACCAAAACAGGTCCAAAAGTTAATGAACATTTTGCTTTTACAAGTGCTTTGGGACACTAATCTGACTTTAGAGAAGTCAGTTACTTCAGGGACACATGTACAGTGACATCACATCTCCTTAAGAAGATGAAAGCCTCTGCTCTGACAGAATATCAGTCTTCCTACATGATCTGTCTGTTTCTGCTACTATTCAGAAATTTACTTAGTTGTATGTTTGAGAAATGCTTAAAACAGTCACCATAGGCTACATCTGGACAAGAATTCTGTCATTTAGGGTCATTTCATAGACTTTTTGATCAAGACTCTTTCCTCTGTTACAAGGCAACGGCAGATGCCCCATGAGGAATCCCACCACAGCTGCAGGATGTCCAAAGTTGGCACATACAGTAGATTCAATCAAACCAGTAATGGGGACAAATGAAAATGATAACATTTCAGTGCCTTTTAGGCTTCCTATCTGTACAAGTGTTAATACTGATACCAGAATTGAAGTCATCTCTGGAATCCCATCCACCTCCTCTGGATTCTCGGGAACCTCCTCCCATTCCTAGGAAAAAAGCCACAATTGTGTTCAGGTCTGAAGCTGTGGGAAAGACTGAGCAAGGGAATACCAAACCAATGTTTCAGTCCTTCAATATCCAAAGTTATGCTGATGGAAAATCCTTTTCTTTTGGTACTACCAAGTTCCATTGCACAGGAACAAACAGTTTAAGTTAAACAAGAATAAGTGGTCAGAAAAATTTCTCTAATGCACATTCAATGGAAACCTCTGGTGAGTCTGGTTCAACCAACTTTCAGCTACAGGCAAGAATGTTTCTACACTGGAACAAGAGACATACTCCAAAATAAGCACTTGTCTATTTGTGCTTACTCACTTTTCATACATCATCATAAAATAGTAGCAGATCAGACTGTTGGGCTTATGATTGTCCTCTGCAAGACACAACACATTATTAGGGGTATTGGTCTCACTTCCTGGGTTAGGAGTGACAATACATCCAGCCTTTGGACACAAAGCACAGCTTAATTCCAGACACCTCAGGAGCAGCAGCAGCAGCTGGTTAGAAACAGGTAATTATATACATACAACATTTCACCTTTCAATATAATCTTCATGTTCACTTGCATGCCTTGTCTTAGCATTAGTCAGCACCAGAAGCCATAACTACGACCACTGTATTAAGAAGCTACTTAGAAAAAGGGAAGTCACCTCTGTCATCCGGCCCGCCACCTTTTCTGAAGCCAAAGCCACCTTTATCCTGTTTCCTGCCTTCTGCTATGTCCACTCGGAGTGATCGGTCACCCAAAAGCTGTTAAATCAATGGAAGAATCTGTTCAGGATGTATCGTAAGGGCTGCCAAAGGGTTTGAGACTTATGCTTGTCTTTGATTTCACAAATTAATTGCAGGTGTACTTACTGCACCATCATATGTAAGAGCTTCCTTGAGTGACTCCACCTCATCGAACTCTACGTAACAAAATCCTGTAAGGAACAAATCTCAAGTTAATAGCACTTTAAAAGGCCTTTGTAAGAAGCTGCTCCTCCTGCATGTCTGCTAATAGCTTCCTTCTCTTTTAAACATGAGTTGTGATGTGCAAATGCAAGATGTGCATGGCTCAGAAACCAATCATCATCATCAACAATGAACACATTTACCTGCACCTGTTAATGATGGGGCAAATCCTGAAACAGAACTCTGGGCACTCTGTGAATGCCAAGAGCCTAATTCCCTTTCCCACAGAGTTCTCATTATAGATTACATCTGATCTATGCCTTCAGACAGTTATTCAGCTGAATACTGACACTTTGTTCCTTGTGTTTTTAAACAAGAAACTGAAATACCTATGTGGCCAGAAGTGTGATTTTGTGTCATCACATCATTTAGTGGATTTACTCCTTTTCAAAGGTCCTCTGTTATCCAAGGTAAGCCTTTTCCACCCCTTAAAGTAACTTACAAATATAGTCCATTTCCACCAGACAAGTCCCACAGCAATTGAATTTGCTTCCTCTAAAACAACTGCCGGAGTGGGTTATCTATTTGCTTTTTCTCCCTGTCTACTAAAAAAAACTCCAGAGCTGAAGCAAGGGGAGTCTTCTGAAGTAAAGGAATTACTCAATGCTTAAGGTCATGGGACTTAAGTGGGTCAGCTCTGGTAGAATTCATACCAGACAAGGTTTGAGAAAGTTCTTTTATGTCAGGGCAAATATTGACTCCTCATTCATGTTACGCTGTATCTCAAGGTGATGGAACAATGACTCTCATTCAAATTATACATTTATATATTAGTGAATAAGAAAACCTGCATAAGTCAACATAAAACAGAGAAAAACTGTGCTTTAGACTGAAATTCCCTATTAAAGTGACTTTTTCTCCTACTAGTTTTTCATCTGCCACCAAAGAACTCTGAACGCTCACCTTTAAATTTGTCTGTTTCCTTGTCTCTGACTAGTCGTACGCTCCTTATGCTGAGATCCTTGAAGATGGCATCTATGTCTCCTTGGACAGTGTTGAAGGGCAGATTTCCCACATATGCTGTGAAAGGGGGTTCTGTTGGCAGCTCTTTATTTCTGCGGGAACCAAGGCCACCACCACGAGACCTGTTGAAAAAAGCACAGTGCCTCTGGAACTGCCTCCCAGCACAGCCACAGTGCAATCCATAGCACTGCTCAGGTGCTACGTCTAGCTGCAAGTTGATTTTCCCACAACTTTGGTTAATTTTTCTATCTTTTTGCCTGTACCTACCACCTGAACTGTTGGTCAACTCCTTTCCAGTATTACCTGATGCAGTAGTTCAGTGGGAAACTGAATACATTACGAGGCGAACTCATTAATGAAGCGATGAATGAACTTCTCAATCCCCAATTCATTAAGGAAAGCAATGTAAGGTTATCTCTACTGTCCCCTGCTCAAAAACATTACCTCCAAAAAACAACATCTTAGAACAGATTTTAAGAATAATTTATAGCAAAGAAGAAATACTTGCATGGCACAGGTTTGTCAGCTTATCCCGAAATTAAGCTGGATCCAATGCTTTTAACTAAACAGTGTATTACCAACACCCACTCCACAATCATCCAAATTATCTCGGCAACATTTAGCTTAACAGAAACACCTTCCCCTCAGTCTGAAGCTGTGGCCATAATTGTTAGATATCTGGACTGGAATGCTTTGAACTGAACACAAAATAAATTTGGTTGAACAAGGGGTTCTGAGGCAGAAAAAAATTCTGTGCTGTCTGGATGTTTACATTTTCTTTTGTCTTGTGAATTACAGAGGTAAACTGGGTGGTCTTTTCCTGTCTTGTCCCTCACTACCAGTTAAACTCTTGGCACTGGGTGCTTAGGAAATAAATTGTCCCAGCTAAATTCTTTACTGTACTAATGTAACACATCTGTGTGAACTTCCTGCAGAGCCTCATCTTCAAAGGCCAACTTTGAGAGCAAGGTATATACAAGGCAACCTGAACTTAAAGTTCCTGGAATTGTAGACTATAGGATACCACTGGTTCCAACACCATTTGTCCCACGTAAGCAATCTCTGACCTTTACCTGAAATATCTACTTACTACTCTATCTTCCCTTTATCACCTTCCTTCTACTGGGCTTTGCTTGTGTCTGTTCCCTTTCCCTGAGGCTCCCCATGCATTTAAAACCACGGTGGAACACAAGCTGTACCAAAGCAGGATTTGCCAATGTGACAAATTAGATTGCTGCAGTCCTCCCTAAAATCCAGTAGGTCAAATAATTTTATCATTTCCTTTTATTCTGGCTGGTTGCATGCAGCCAAAAATTCCACTGGGCAAGCAAGGTACTTGACAGTATTTTTTTTCATTCAAGAATAAATATTTTATTACTAATGAATCAGATAATGCATTAAGCTTGAATAAGATTTCTTAACTCTTCCTAGGTGAGCCCATCATTTGTGCCTTATTTAGCAGCTCCATGCAAGAATCGTTTGTCACCAACACTATCAACATGCTGCTAAATCTACTTGAATCACAATCTACATATCTTTAATTAGTGTCCACCCAGGTTTGCATTTTAGCATTTTTGACAATATTCCTCATCTGCCTTTGTCTCATTAACAAGTCAAAAACATACTGGAGAACTAAAGCTATAATAGTTGTGAATTAACTTTAGTCACAAGACTGAGTTTTAAGGAGGAACTCCAAGAAAGCTGAGTTACAGTTCTAAATAATCCCAGAACATGTAGAATCAATTCCATGCCTTTGTCCTTAATTCTCATGTACAGTGTTAGGAACAGCTATTAAAATACCATACATTTAACCTGCATCCAAAAAAAGAAAATCTTAATGTTTATGTCCTACAGGAACATCAGAATTTCCCCAGGTGAGTTTCAAAGGAGCACTCCCTCCTCCTACATATTCTCAGGATATTCCCTGTGCTGCCAGTCACCTCACAGGGAGCTGATTCACCTAAAAACCCACCCTGGAGTTGAATCCTCAGCCAGACCAACAAGGTGATCTGGACAGCTGCAAAGAGCACTTTGCCAAGATGGAAAGAAGGAGAGCAAGAGCTGGAACTACAACTTTCATCAGCAACCTCTACTCAGCTGCATTTGAGCCACTTCTAAATTCACACCCTCAATCCCCAAAAGGATTTTCTGTGCTACTGACAAACCTTTCTACCACAGTGCACCAGAACTTCATGGGGTGCATTGTGTGGAAATCCATGCCCTACTGTGCAATCCAGACTGATTTTAAAGTCAGAAAATTAAACATTCTTCTCCAACTTGATATTAAGGCTTTAGTTATCAAATACATAACTATACCTTTGGTATTTTACTTTCCATTTGAAGAACAGAAAGGGTCAATAACAGTTCCAAACCAAGTTGCTTATGGAACTCAGGTATAGTAAGACAAAAAGAAGCTGTTTCTATACTTCCCTACATTTTTTCCAACACTGAAACTGAAATAAAGGAAAACGGCTGACTTCAGTAACCAAACAATGAGATTGGAAGAAGATTCTCTCATTTGCAACAAAGTAGGACAAAAGTAAAAAAATAATTGAAAACACATCTGAACTAAGCAAACCAGAGTACTGAATGAGTATCTGCATTTCCCACTCTAAACTTTTGCTTAGACACAATTAGGTAATAATTATGTCATCTTACTGTGGGAATCTGAAAGACATGATCTGATTTCCTTTTCAGAAAACCAAAGCAGAAAGCTGAAGAGGAAAGCTTGCTTCTAGCAACACCCCCATAATTAAACTTTTGTGGGCTGAGTTAACAGCTTTGGCCATATTGGATAGAAAACAACTAAACTCCCATTTTGAGTAACTCCCATTACTCTTTTGCAAAGTTTAGTTGTGTCTCCAGAAAAAAAGATCTGCCAAAAATTCAAAATGAAGGATATTTTGAAAGCCAGTGTTTGAGTTAAATAGCCTTTCACTAGAGATCAAAGCTCAGGATTTACCTTTTGCACAGCAGAGACAACAGCCTACCTGAGTTCTGACAGAGCTTTTCTGGGGCAGCATAAGGATCAACAGGATGACAGGGTCAACCCTCCAAGACCACAACACTAAATTCAAACCAAATTTATTCAAGCAACCCAGGACATGTCTGGAGTAAGTATCAGATGTCTTCAGCAAAAAGCTTACCCAAGCCTAAAAATTAGGAGGTATCTTTTAATGCTAGATGGGTAATACATGGGACCCAAGCTGCCAGAAGCATAAGGACTAACTCCCCATTTTCACTGACCAGCACTTCAGCAGGTGAATCTCAACCTTTAGTAAGGTGCCCAGCACTTCAAGACACACCTAAATAAACAGCCTAGCAGCATGTCAGGAGTGGTAAACACTCCCTTTCTATCAACTCTGAGCAGCTTTACAGATGTTCAGTTTCAACTAGGCCTCAGTACGCTTAACTGCAGGCTTTCCTGTCAAATTTCAGGCTCCAAAACACTTTATAAAAAGCTTATAGTAAGCCTTTTGTCACTAATGTCAGCACCACATTCTTCACCAGGAATAAAGTGACTTTTGCATTCCTGAATATTATGATTCAGCTTTTAGTCAGTGCATCACTAAA
This sequence comes from Corvus kubaryi, assembly GCF_017639235.1. Classification (NCBI taxonomy): domain Eukaryota; kingdom Metazoa; phylum Chordata; class Aves; order Passeriformes; family Corvidae; genus Corvus; species Corvus kubaryi. The sequence continues at coordinate 3,478,828 of NW_024581088.1, forward strand.
CATCTCAGGTGTAGCAAAATCCCATCTCACCACACCAGTCATATCCTGACTTCCACCATAATTTTGATGATATGAGAAAGAGGAAGATAACTTACATATGTTAGAACCTGTTGGGCACTGGTTTCCCATCTGTCATACTGAAATCCTGTGCTCTCTTACTATGTACACCAAAGGTTATGCAAAATGCAACTTCCACAAAAACTATTACATCTCAGCTGAGTTTACACTATTCCTACAGTCCTAGAGTACCTGAGCAGGAACCACTTTAAATTAACATGGGATTCTTAAACAGAACCTTCCAGAACAGTCATGTTTTCATTACACTGCATATATCACAGAACTTTATAGAACACACACAGATACCAGTTAAATTGTGAATTAGCTATTAGTAACTTAATAGTGATAATGATAAATTAGATAGAAGTATACATTGGACTCTAATATTTGTAGTATCTGATGTTTAGAACTGCAGGTGAATCAGAGTAAGTTCATTTTCTTATCTGTAAGGACATCTATTAATTTGCAGGATGCCTTTAGTTCACCAAAGAAGGATCCACATCTTGCCTGAGAGCAAGTTTAAGTTTTCTTACAGGAATCTGAATATCAGATAAAATTTTAACTGGCATTTTTTACTTCACAGAATGTGCCTACATTGACCAGGATACACTGTGCAGCAATATCTGAGTTTATTATGAGTCAAGTGCCACTTTATGCTGCTGGCAAAGTTATTTTGTTACAGAATTTAAAAAAATAACAGAAATTCAAGTGGCTACATCATCTGCTTGCTCTGGGACATCTCTGAATTAGACACAAATGGTATCAATGCATGAAAATTAGCTTGAAAAGCTTAAGGTGTCAGAGTATTTCCAAAGACAAAAAAAACTTACTGCTGTTCTAACTCCAGCAGCTCCTCCCTGCTGCCTAAAGAGTCTGAAATGAAACCAAGTTATTCACCTAAGAGCAGAAAAGGGCATGAACACTCTTGATCAGGAAACACACCTTGGAAGATTAGATTATACAGTAATATACTTGTGAAGATTTGCTCACAAGGAAGTTTATTCCACAGCTTCATGACTACTGTTTTATTTCAGTGCACACAGAAACTTGTAACGGCATCAACCTCCAAAAAAAAAAAAATCAATTGTTTGATTGCATCTTCCTAACCTAATTTAAGATAAACTTCTAGTTACTGGTTATTGTTTCTACAGCTCCTCCCCTAAAAACACTCTCAGCAGAGACACAGACAAGCCCGATTCCTAAGGATCAGGGATTTGCAGTCAGCACCCGGAGCCCCGGATAACGCAGGACGGCGGCTCCCAGCGCTCCTCGAGCGGAGATACCACAAAGCCCTCCCATTTCCTCCCGCCGCAGGCACCACAACGCTGCCCGCTCCCGGGGGCGTCTCGTCCCGCCAGCACTGCGGCCTCCTGCCCTGCTCCAGTCCTTCAGGGACGCTCCCTCCACTCATCCTGCTCCGGCCCCGCACAAGCTCCTTAGGGCCTTACTTGGCTCTGGCCCAGCACCTCCCTAAATCCCCCCTCCACTCGCCTCCGGGACGGCGGGAACAGCGACACCCTCCCCCTCCCGCCTCTTGCCGGCGCTCCCGAGCCGCCCAGCCCTGAACTCTGCGGCGCTGGCCAGAGCAGTGCGGGGACGGCCGGGACCCCCCCCGGGACCCGCAGCCCCCACCCCGCCGCACAAAGCGGGTCCGCCACGGCCAGCGGAAGGGCGCTCCCGCGCTCTGGGGGAGAACGGGCAGGGGGCAGGACGAGCCCAAACAGTTCCCGGAGGCAGCGTCCTCGTTCCGCAACCCCCGCCCGCCATCCCCACGGAGCGGGGCAGGCCGGGCCCTGCGGCCGCGCCCCAGCCTCGCCCGGCCGGGGGCGCTGCTCCCCGCTCCCGTCCCAGCTACGGGGGGAGCCCTGAGTGCTGCCCCCAGCCCCACTTACCCGCGGCCACCGCCGAAGCTGCTGTAGGCCCGGTCGTCGTAGGGATCGAAATCCGCCATCGCCGCCGCGGCCTCGTCCCCGTGCGAGCGTGACAGGACCGCGCCCGAGGACCCCGCAACGCTTATATATGGCGGCGCGCGGGCCGGGGCTGCCCCGCGCCGTGCCTGCCTCCAGCTCCCCGCCGTGACGGGGCTGTCCGCGCCGCTGCCTGTCTGGAGATGTGCCGCGCGGCTCCGTCCCGTCGGCTCTGGGACGACATCTGCCCGGGCATCTGGTCGGTGTCTGCTCTGGGATCTGTGCGGGATTTGCCCGCGGCTCTGCCTGGGGATCTGCTCCGGATCTGCCTGAGATCTGCCCGTGGATGTGCCCGGGATCTCTCGGGGATCCGCCCGGGGATGTGCCCGGGATGGGCTGCGGTAACGCCTCCGGTGAGCGTTGGACTCTCCAGTGCTGATACAAGCCCAGCCCGCGGCTCTGATTCCCCAAACATCCCGCTGTCGCTGCGGGCGGGGATCACAGAAATCATGGAAATACATCCTGCTCCAGGTGTCACAGTCATCCTCTAGGAATCACAGTGATCACAGGGAAGGATCCTGCTCCGGGGTCATTCCCTGCACTCCCGCGGGTGGCATCGGTGTCTGGCAGGGCAGCAGCACTGCGCAGTGCTCCGGAGGATAGTGCTGGATTTTATTGCAAATTAAGACAACGGGCGGTATCCGAGAGTTTCACAGTGTCCTTAAAAAATACCGTTTGCACCAACTGGTTTGTCTCCTTTTGCCAGGCCATCATTTAATGTTCTTTAATAAAACCACATGACAGATTCTCATACGATAACCGACTGTCCCCACACCTCGGGTGCCTGACCCCGAATCGCCGATCCCGGCTCACTCCGCAGGCTTTGCCCCTCTGCCCCCGTCGAGCCCCGCGGAGACAGGATCCAGCCTGGATCCAACCCTCCCTCCAGAAATGGGAACCAGGTGAGGGAAGCCCAGGGAGCCCTTGGGGCAGAGGAGGGACGAATGAGTCCTACAGAGGAGCAGGGCTGTTGCAAAATGTGGAATATGTCAATATTATCTTAAGTAGGGATGTTCTTTAGTGTAAGATCTTTGCATACTTTCAGCAAGAGAGGAGACCTAACCCATGGGGCAGGCAGCAGTCAGCATCCCTTACTCAAGGACATCCTGGAACTAATGAGCGTTAAGGATGTAGAAATTCGGATGTTGATGTATGTCTGTGTATACACTGTTAATTCAGCAAAAGACTCAAGGTCATGTATCCTATAGCTGACCTGTGTTCATTATAATTCTAAAAAGACCCTGTGAAGACCCTTCCCCTCAGCATGTGTAGAAATTGAGGTTACACAACTTGTAGATTACTAATCAACCCCAATAGATGAGCAGTACTTGGGAAGATACTAACTCTGAATTTCTGAGTATAAATAATGGTGTGAAAAGCCCGTGGGGGTGTGCTGGATTTGTGGAACACCACCGAGCACCGCGGCTCGCGCAACTCTGAAATAATCAATCAATGTGTCCGTCGAGTGTGTGGCTATTGGCTTGTGGCACACCGGGTAAGCAATCCGGTTTTGTGGGATGAGGGGCTGAGGGAGAGGGGTGTGAAGGGACAGGAATGGGGCTGAGAGGAGCGGGGTGCGCTGAGGGGACAGGAGTGGGGCCGAGAGGAGCGGGGTGCGCTGAGGGGAGCGGGGAGTGGGGCTGAGAGGAGCAGGGAGTGGGGCTGAGCGGAAGCGCTGAGGGGAGCGGGGCTGAGGTACCGGGGCCTGAGGGTAGCGGGTCACACGGCGGCTGAGCCCGTCCGGCGGCGGCCCCGCTGCCCCGGAAGAGGCGGAGCGGCGGGCGGCCCCACGTGCGGCAGCGGTGGCGGCATGGCGGGGATGGAGGAGAGGGAGCAGATGGAGCAGCGGGAGCAGCGGGACGGCGGCGCGGCGGTGACCGACCCCCGCGGGGTGCTTCGGCAGGGCCGCGCCTTCCTCGACTTCTTCTGGGACATCGCCAAGCCGGAGCAGGAGGTGCGGCTGGAGGCCACTGAGAGCCTCCTGCGGCACCTGCGGGAGGGCAAGAAGGTGAGGCGGGGGCCGGAGGGGCGGTGGGTGCGGGCGGGCAGTGGGTCACACGGCTCATCCCTCCGCTCCCGCTTGGGAACGCGTCAGTGCGGACGGGGCACGGGCCGGGCGCGGGGGTCCGGCGGCCGGGCCGCGCTTGGAGCAGCCCAGGCACCGCCCAGCTCGGTCTCTCTTGCAGGACGATGAGCTCAAGTACACCCTGAAGCGGCTGGTGGAGGGACTGGGAGCCACCCGCGAGGCCGCCCGCCCTGGCTTCAGCTTGGCCTTGGCGCAGGTCAGTGTTTCCCAGCGCGGGTCAGAGCCGTCGGCAGCCTCTGCCCATGCCTGGGGTCCCTTTTGCTGTCTGTGCAAGGCTGGAGGGCTCCCTTCTGACCGCTCCTGCGTGCACATGGGAGGGAAGGCTCTCACGATGACTGTAGTGGTTTTAGATGGTGCTACTCTGCTTAAGAAACTCTTAAAAATATGAACTATACCGGTATCACATTCATACTACAGAATTCAGTCCTGCTTCAAGGACTGTCCTTAATTTACAAACTTTGACCAAGTTTTCAATTATTCTGCATTTAGTACTATTGCTGCTTCTTAAACTGACTTGCCCCTGGTCTTGGTCTGTTGATGTGGGATATATGAAAGGGCAACCCTTTAACAAACACTTCAGAGTTTTTTCCTCCACAGTGGTTGAGTCTGTGACATAGCAAAGACTCCCAGCAATTGGGATCACCAGTGGTATCTGACCTCATCTCACCTGAGAATTTGATAAAGCAGAAGAGCTTATGTGTTTCCTGCTTTGATCAGGGCCTTGCCCATGGTGAAAAATTTGATTACCTCTGTTATGAGGTCAGGTAGTTTCAGCAAAATGTTCTCATTATTAATGTGTCATGTACAGAGAGAAAACCTGGAATATCAGTAACAATATTTGTGTTTGCATGGAATCCTAGAAATGGTTTGGATTGGATGGAACCTTAAAAATCATCTCCTTCCACCCCCTGCCATGGGCATGGACATCTTCCACTATCCCAGGTTGCTCCAAGTCCTGTCCAGCCTGGCCTTGGACACTTCCAGGGATGGGGCAGCCACAGCTTCTCTGGGCAGCCTGTGTGAGGGCCTCACCACCTTCACAGGGAACAATTTCTTTCTAATATCTAACCTAAACTGAGCTTCTGTCAATGTGAAGTCATTCCTCCTTGTCCTGGCACTCTGGGACTCCAAAGTCCCTCTGCAGCTCTCTTGGAGCCTCTTTAGGCACTGGAAGAAGCTCTAAGATCTCCTCGGAGCCTTCTCCAGGCTGCACAACCCCAGCTCTCCCAGCCTAGTTCCTGTTCTATACATCTTTACTGATCTGGTTGTCTTTATTCTGGCCTGATAAAGCAGCACATCTGCTGCTGTGCTGAACAACTGTTCAGCTCTAGTTTAGCTTAACCCAATATGTCATGAAATGGAAGAACTGCAAACAGCTATTCCATCTCTCTTCTCAGGTTTTGCAGGCTTTTGAGGAAATTCCACTGTGCAGCATTTTGGAACAGATAAAAGAAAAACACAATCTGGAAAAAGTGAAAAAAGTAAGTCAGCTCATGACAACATTTGCCAACTGCTACTTTAAATTAATTGTTCCCTATTCTTTGAAGTCTTGGTGTATACTGTAGTCTTAGGGTTCTTCTTAAAGCAAATGACTATAATGAAATAACAAATATTTCTAAAAACTGGAAGTTGATGACATTGTCATTTGGCCCTGTTTTAGTTGAGATTTATCAGTGTGATGAAGAGGTAGTCTAGGACAGTTCTTAAATATTGTGCAGGGGGTTGCTTTTCAGTATGTTCTTTCCATGGTCAGGTGTTCAAGGCTGGATCTTCCTGCCATCTTGTTCCACTGATCATGTAGCTGCATGTGAAATCTAACCTCTCAGGAAAGTAGATTTTCAGCTATTTTTTCTTTCTTCCTTTTTTTTTTTTTTTTTTTTTTTTTTCTTTCTTTCAGAAACTTGTGAGAAATGCTGCTTTTGGGAACTTTTTTGGAGTCATGGCTCTGTTCCAGTCTGGGCGGCTTGTGAAGGTAACACTGCTGTCAGGTGTGTCAGTTCTGGTTCTGGGGCTTCTGATGTGGAAAGAGGATTGACAGAGGAAGGCTGGGTCACTGGGTAATCGATGCAATGGCAGTTGAAGCATCGAGGTCAGTTCATTTCTATTGCATAACCCATGAACTCTTTGTGCCTTTTTAGTGTCTGTTCCTGAGCAGAATGTAGGAACTGTGTCAAATAGTACAGGAGGTTCCTACCTCTCTTGGAAGGAAGGGGTCTGTGGTCATACCCAGCTGGAAAACACCATTTTGAAAAAAGCTGAGTGGCCTATTAAGAAACAATTGTCTGTTTCTTATTACAAGTAGGCATAAACATCTAAAGAGTGGATTACTACTTGAGCCATCAGCTTAATTTCTGATATATGTCCTCTGGTTTTGGCTTCTCTTTCCTTTCTAGGACCAGAAAGCTCTGCTGGAGAGCATCCAGCTTCTCCAGCAGCTGACAAATTACCAAACGCACCTCCGAGATCTCCCGCGCAAAACTCTTATTGACATCACCTCTGAGGTACAGGCACAGCGCGTGGAGTTGTGGGGGTGGGGTGGGGAGGAAGAGAGGGCTTGGCTTTGGGGTCAGATTTTCCTTTAGTTTGTTCATGGCTGGAAGTTACAGGGAGTGTGCAAGAGAGTGTAAACTGTGGGAGCTGTCCCTATATTGCCTGTGGGCAGATGCTTGTATTCTGGGGAGGGTGCTCTGGTTTAGCTTAGTTTGACTTCATCGTGGACAATCCCACAGTCTGTTCCCCAGTTCACCTGCTTGGATGATGTGTTAGACCATCTACTCTTTTGAATAGATGTATGCTGAAAACTCTGAACAGCAAACCACCAAGTCTGGGCCTAAGGTTGAATTTTGGGCTGTGGGGAATGAAATGATGTAGGGACGAGGAGTAAAGAACTCTGAGTATGTAGTAAAAGAAAATAGTTTATTTCCTTTTTTTAAAGTGGACGTTGTTTGTAGATATGAAGACTAGCAGTGTTAAATAAAAATAGAGAGTTTCTGTGTGTGTGGGTTGCCCGGCCTGGGTTGTCCAGGCAGAGCAGTCAGACAGCAAGAGAACAATTGCAGCTGGAGTCAGTTGACCAGAATTGCTGTCTGATGACAACATACTGTCCTACTCCCCATGGTTAAGCACCTGGGACTGTCTGGCAGTCATGGACACATCTGTTACTTATTTTACGTTGTGTCACATAAAGACTATTTCTAGAGTTTCCAGAACACTGCAAGCTTTTAGTAAAATGTCCTCCAATGCAGATACTTTAACGTACTTATTTCACTGCAAGTTAGTAAGATGCCCTCAGATATTTCTCATATGCTTTCACCCTTGTTCCTGTCTAGGTTCCTGAAACTGTGTTTGAGGAGGTCCTGTTTGACATCTTGCAAGGTGACCTCTCTTCAGCCTTCACATCTCCAGAGAACCTGCACCTTTTGCTTGTGGGCATGCAGAAATTCCCCGGTGTTCTGAAACCTAAGAAACTGAAGAAGCTGTTTGGCTCACCTACTGTTGTAAATAAGGAAAATATTTCCAGGTAAGTTCTTAAATAAGGAGGTTTAAATGAACATTCTTTTTCTCTTGGCTAGCAGTGAGAGAAATATGGCTGTGATTCTGATACCTGCCTGTATTTGCCACTACAGGTGCTGCTAAGGGTTAGGTGTTAATTGTTATGCAGATTCCCAAGTTATGGTTGTGTCATTTCTCCCAGGAGGCACAGCCTGCAGTTCTTGGGAAATGTTCTGTGTCCTTCGGCAGGATGAATTTGGCCTTCTGCAATTCCCTTCCAGGTCAGATCTCTCACATTATTTTATTCCTTCTTCTAGACTTGTAGAGCTTCTGAAAAGTGCTGCCAAGTCTGAGAAGGAAGACAAGAAATTGCCCAGTGTAGTATTTGATTTGCTACAAGTTGCATTGAAGGAAGGTGCTTTTGAACTGTTCTGGAATGAAGTTGTGGAGAATGGGCTATTGAAGGAGAAATCAGGACCTGTGAGGTTTGTTTTAACATACACTGTTGGTCATTTCCTATGTTATCCTTCTGTTTCTTGACTCAGGGATTTTGACTTACATCTCTCTGCATGCTCCTGTAGCCTGCCCCAGCACTCCCTCTTTGTCTTACCCCTGTGTGTGGGTTTACTGCTGTGCCTTAGCCTGAGGGAATGTTCTTTGTTCCCACTCAGTTACATGTGCTACCGATTGCTGGGCAGTGCTCTCCCCTTGCTGTCCATGGAGCAGCTGCAGGTGGTTCTCAAAGGGAAGGTGATGCTGCACTATGGAGAACACGTGGTAGCGACTCAGGTAGGTCTTTGAACAAGCTAAAGGCCATGTCTTGAGCACAAGTTCTCTGCCCCACTTCTAGTTTCAAATCATCTTGTATAAAAAAAAGTTTATGTAGTTTTAGACTTTGAACTCTTATGAAAAGCAAGGTTATTGTTTGACCACTGGTTGCAGTGGACTGAGTATAGCCTGTGTTTGATTGTCATTGCCTATTTTAAGGGAATGGAAACTGTTCAGCACTGCTCCACCTGCTTTCATTGCTGCTGCCGAGAAAGCTCTAATGATGGGGGAAGCAGAGGAAGGGCAGCCCTCAGGAAATTGACAGTGTCATGTGGCATCCTTTAACAGTCCCTTTGGTTTTGTGTATCCAGAAGCTCCTTTTTGTTTATCATTGTGCTGGGTGTCGCATGAACATTGGAACACAAAGACAAAAAGGGACGACTCGTGCTTTTGTTTGTTAGTGCTTGTTTCAGTAAGCACATCTGAGGTTTAAGCACAAAATTTATTTGGACTTGGATTTTGGAACTCCTCTTCCTCCTTCCCTTCTGGGAAGCCAGCAAACAACATGACCCGGTAATAAATGGAGGAAAAATAAAAGGGAAATACTGATAAAAATAGGTTTTAGCTTGGCTTTTTGTGGTAACGCAATCCCAAACCTCCTCATGTGGGCCCAAAAATAGTTGTTGTCTCTGGGGAGAAATAGGTCTGTGTGATCTTTTTGTTCTGTTATCAAAGCAGCAATAGATGTGTGGGTTTGCTCTGCAAATACTGCGTACCATGGTGCCTGCCTAAATGGACCAAGCTTTCTCCAGGATTTATCCACTGGCTTAGTAGTTTTCCTATTTCTTACTTTTTGTGCTTGTTGCACAGTAAATTAGGCTGTGCTCTTCCATGTGCATCAAAAATTTGTTAATTTGGTTCCTGTCTGAAGTGTACAAATCCTGTGAAGATAATGAGACTAAATGGAAGGAGATGCTCCTAATATTGTTGATGATGAGAGAGTAGAAAAGATCTTCGTTTGAATTAGATTCTGGTTTTGGGGTTTATTTTGTTTTGTTTCTTGACAGAGGTAGGTTGTTTTGGGAAGTAAATGCTGTTACCTTGCACTTCCTTATGGGATTCTGGTGATTGTTGGAGATGGAACTAGACAAAGCTGGAGTCTGATATCTACTGGCAGTTATCCTCCTGATTCTACTTTATCAATAAGGGAGCAAATAAACCTGATTCGCTTTTCTTGAGAGGTGATTGTTGAACCCTCTGTTGAGAGCTGTGAGCCTGTTTACAGTGTCTTTTCTGGAGTTTTTCTCCCGGTTTTCATATTGGTGCACAAGTACTGAGTTCTCCAACAGTAGAAGCAGGAGCTTGCTAGATTGTGTTTTTTCTGAGATCTCTTTCAGGGCTATTTATGTTATAATTGGATGGATTTGTAGTTAATTACAAGTTTATAGCTCCTTTATTTAAAAGAACAGTGTTCCCTAGACTTTCATTACTGTTTTGCTCCTGCTAGGTCACTGTATTGAATGTGACAGTAGATCAAACAAGTTGTTTTATTAATTTAAAAAAAGATGTGTTGGACTTCTGGAATGAAACCGCCTCTTTGAGATTTCTCCAGTTAAGCATATATTTTTTTTCCAGAACAAGTTGAGTGGGATTGAACACTGTGGGCTATGAAAGACTGTAAGGGATTGGGATGCATGGTGAAATGGGACATGTCCTGGTCGTCTCTATGCTGCTGGACAGTGTCCAAGGCCAGCAGCCTGCCAGCTGTATGGCTTGTGGGGCAGTGGCAGGACCGAAGATAAGACTTAACACAAAACAGCCACACTTCAGGGTTTGAGTTTAAGCTAAAACATATCAACTCCCCCTCCTTTCAGAATGCCTCAATGCTTCTGAGACACCAGGGAGAGGAGGTGGCATTTATTCTAACCCCTGTAGGTCAGCAGGCTCCAGGGCTGCTAGATGAAACTGGAATTGATGGTGGGGAATTTCCAAATCTAGGGAAACTCTAAGGCAGATGATGTGAGAAACACCCTGGAACTTTCACACAAAGTAAAGAGTTGATCAGCCTGAGAGCTTAGTTGCACTGACCAGCATGTGGTCAGTCTACTGAAGCCTCACTGTTCTGGAAGGTGCAAGTTACAAGGTTGATGTTGGTACATGGCAGGATTCTGTGGTTGCTTACAGTGGCTGCTGCTGTGAGAGGAATACCATGAGGTGAAATTGATGACTGACTGTAAGCCTTAGGACAAATATTCAGGCATGTGACTTTAATTTACTTACTGCAGCCAAATTCTTTCATGTGCTTTACACTGGAAGTGTTCAAGGCTAGGTTGGATGGGGCTTGGAGCAGTCTGATCTAGTGGAAGTTGTCCCTTCAGGCCCATGGCAGGGAGTCGGAATGAGATGAACTTTGAGGTCCCTTCCAGCCCAGGCCATTCTATGATTCTATGATTTGTATTTACAGAGCCACTCAGGCTGAGTATGAAGTTCCTAACCTGCTTCTTTTGACCGTGTTTTTCAGTTTCCACAGGGATTTAAGTTTGCTACAGAGATGGAGGGATATATAGATACCTTTTTGAGTGGCTGCGATGACCCAGAGAGGCAGCTGGCTGTGATGATGGGCTTCTCTACCCTTACCAATCAAGGGAAGCCAGTGTTGTTGAGTACTTCCAGGGTAGTCAGACATCTGCAGGCAGTGGCCTTGCAAAAATACATCTGCTGGCTCAAAGACATGTTCCTCAGGCCAGACTTGGACTGTTGTTTAGACTTCTCAAGTAACCGGCAAAAACAGAACCGGGAAAATGCAGACATGTGAGTACATGGGTATTGCACCTTCTTCTCAGCATTTGCTGGTTCCCTTGCCATGAGTTGACAATCGTTTATTTGCTCGGTCTCAGAAAGTTTAGCCCCAGCATCTGACTCTTCTGCTGGGACAAAATTCAATCCTGCAAATTCTGCAAGCATAGTGAAAACCAGCCAGCCTGCCCAAAGCAGACTGGATCACCAAAAGAGCCTTTTCTCTTCTTTTTCTAGCCCTGACATTTGCTTTGGAGAATACGTCCCATGATTTCCTCTTTCACTACAGCTTCTCAGGTCTTTGTAGGAATTGTGCCTCTCTTTTATCTCTGTATTAGACACACTGGCACTCAGGCCAGGTTATGTGTTACCTGTGCACCTATAAACCTCACTCTACTGACTGCTGCAATTCTTGAAGCGCTTTTTGCTCACCTGCAGAATCTCTGTGGGGTAAATAGATTACCTTTTGCATAGTAAAAGGCAAACTTGAGAAGATTATATCTCTTCTTTTGTACCTGTTGCTTTGTTACTATGTAACTTTGCCAATTCTAGTGTAAAGCCTCTAAATATCTGAAAGTCACCTCTTGATGCAGTGGATTGTGTGGTGTGTATTTATGTTGGGTTAGTGTTCAGACTGCTGATGGTACCCACCTTCTTATTCAAAGAGCACACCAGAAGGCTGCTCGATTGAGAAAATGGATCATCCACCGACTGGTTAGCGTCACTGAAAGCGCAACGAAAAAAGAAGAGAGCCTTGTGATGGACATTGCCAGGTGAGACTGATGTAAAGACACGTGTGCTTGGGATAATTCTTTTTAGCTCAACAGCAGTATTCCAGATAAGCTGTCCCCATGACACTAGGAAAATCCAGTAATGGAAATGCTCCATAATAAATAATTTAGGAGACTATATTGTGTTTTCAAAATACCTTCTGCATAATTGGACTAATCTGTGCCGTAAGTAGTTGTCACTTAAAACCACATTAGTCCTCTTTGTTTTCCATAAATTTTCCATTCCTACTTGCCTAAACTGCTTGAAGATTTTACTTGTAACATCAGGTCTTAATAGGTATTTATCTGTCACTTAAAGTGTCTTGGAGAATATGATCCACATCTGACAGTCTGAGTATTGTGTTTTGTGGCCTTAAGTGTTGGTGCTTCACTTTTGTGAAGTCCTGAGCATCTTCTTCTCTTCTTTACCCTGTGTATCTCGAGAAAAGGGTCTCATTGTAAATAGTGGTTTTTTTCAGTGCTTGGACTTCTTGAATGTGGCGCTGTTTGGTTTGCACACATGGGCTGATTTTGCTTTGTTATGACCAATCTGGGTTTTCATTTTGTTCCTATTTCTGTCTATTCTAGGTTTTGCTTCTTCCATGCTTTCTTTGTTGCTAAGAAAAAGAATTCCCAGATAGCTGAGGCGAGTGTCCTTCCATCAGAGCCCTTAAATGAACGGGATCATATGGAGACAGAAAACTACTTCTTTGGGTAAGTATTTGATTGTGTGCTTTAAGCTTGGGAATTTCTCTTTTTTCCTGAGGATGAGATCAGCTTGTGAATGGTGAGGCAAGACGTTTGGAATGGTAGGCTGCTTTTGGAGGATTTCTTTGACTCCAGCACCAGGGAATGGCTTTTTTTAAGGAGATCCTGAATGGATTTTTCAAAGATCCATGTTTTGTCCATGGCAAATCTGATGTGTATGTGTGAGATGATATGGCAGATGTGGAGTTGAGCTCATACTGCTTTTTCCTATAGTATTTCCATTGCCTCTTGCAAGCTGGAAGGGGAAGGACCCAAGAGGGAGGTGCTGGGGTTGTGCTTGTGGCCGTTGGCTTTCTGCCCACTCTGTGTGTGAGGTGCTGGTGACTCCACAGCCCTCCCTGTACTAAGGGAGGTAGAGTTGGTAATAGATGTTTTTAGATGATTGCCAAACCTCAGTAGAAGGAAAGCAAAGGACATGGTGGGACACAGAGTGGGAAACAGCTGAGATTAATTGTGTCCTTGAGAGCACCAGATGTGCTTGGGGCCACAAAGATAATGAGCTCTGCATTACTGTCTTGTGTGCATGTGTGGGTTGAAAGTTGGGCACTGTCAGTCTGGGTGGCAGTGAGTGCCCAGAGCTGTAGGATGAGAGTGCTTTGCTGGTGGGCATTATTTTGGAAAGTGGGAGCAGGCCATTTGGTTCCTCTGACAGTAACATGCTGGCTGTCTTTCTTTGCAGGTTGCTTCAGACATTAAACACCCTGCCTGTTTTGGGGGATACAGCAAAGGCTGCAGCCTTGAGAGAGAAGCACGTCCATGGTGTGACTGCAGATGGGAAGCTGTGGGTCTTTCTTCTCGTTGAATATGCCAACAAGCTGCTCTCCAGTGAGCATGTCAAAAGTGTGAAACCTTTTACCAAGGAACAGAGGGATATCTGGGAAAGGTGAGAACCTTGGGAAACTGGGTGCTAGACTGGTGAAGTGAGAAAGGTGGGAAAGCCGTGGTCTTGGTCTCTCTTTGGGACAGTAGAAGAGACATTGTATTCTCTCTGCCTCCTGCTGTTCTGGTTGCTGTAACACAGCCATTTCACAGGCCCTGGCAGTTCTTTTTCTTTCCTTTGAGTATCCTGCACCCATGCCTGGGTTTCGGAGTATCTTTCTGTTTCTTTTCACCCCATTCCTTTCTTCCTCTTCCTTCTATGTGTTAATTACGTGATAGCTGTGTCCTTTTCTGTTTTTGCTCATAGTCGCTCTCCCAGACACGATTGTAACAGTCTGCTCATCTTTTCTCCTAATAATGCCTGTACAAACTTCTCAATGACTCTTTTCTGAGTTCAATTTTCTATAAAGGTCTAGCCTTGGCTGTGGTATTAGGAATGCAGTCTGTGCACAAGTGCTGTTTTTTTATAACCCACATTCAGTGCGATACTGTTATTGGGTTAAGATTGTGTACCGTATGTGTATCCAATGCCAATAAATTAAATGTCAACTATACAAAACAGTACTACAGTTTTGGTCACATTTTTAGTCTGATCATATGAGAAGATTGCTGTTGTAATTGCAAAAAACTCAGAGAGGTTTCTTTCTTCAGAACACTTCAGTCTGTGAAGAATCTGCAGAAGAAGGAAAACAAATCAGACAGTGCCAAAGTTGGTGCTTTCCAACAACTTCTGCTTTCAATGGCCATTCATCTTTTCAAGGTAAGACCTCTGAAGAATATTTCTGTGGTATAAAACATGCTGATAGCTGCCTTTCTGAACACCAAGATGGGGAATTTCTCTGTGTTCGGAGATCCAGCCTTTCAGAACCTCTGGCTTCTGAAAATAGGCAACTGGCAGCTAATAAACTGTGATTCTTACACTACCCATAGATCTGTAAGGGGCAAAGCTTGGCCTGAGCATTAGTTCTGCCCTTGATTTGCTGCTGACTGGAGCAATTTTTACTTAATTTCATGGTTTTTTTCTGCAAAAGAGTTATAGTAGTTGACTGTAATATGTGTACCTGTTTAGAGTGGTCCTTAGATTTGGAGCATATTCCTTCTGTTGTTGGTAGTGGGGAATTCTGAGCCTTTACTGTCTGCTTGTGATCGAACAGAATCAGTCTGAAACAGTGGATGTTCTGAGTGACCTTCTGAGCTGCACAGAGAGGGCGTTCAGCAAAGAAGCCAAGAAGAAGAAGACTGGTGAGTCCTTCCTGCAGAAAGAAAGGGAGTGGGATTGGCAGTGGTCTGTCAAAGACAGAAGATGGCAGTTCTGCATTAGTGAAGCACTCTGCATTGGTTCTGGCTTGATGCACTTACCCCCAGTAGAATCCCTTCTTCATTCTCTTTCCGTGCCTAAGTCTTCTGCTCCAGCTCTCTGTCAGGGGGTTGTGTTCCTGTGTGCCTCGGAAAGGAGAGCTGAGCTCCACAGCCACCCTTGTTTGGGTGAGCACTCCAAGGGAGTTCACTCTTGAGTTGTTGTTCTGTGTGGGCCATGAGCTTGACTGGTGGTGAACTGGTGGTGTCTGCCTGGCAAAGTTGTGGGCTCGAACACCTAGCAGGCATGAAACATGTTTTCTTCTTTGCTTGAGTTCTGAGCAAACTAAGTGTGTCCTGGGTGCATACACAGCATGTTTGGAGATGGAGGCTGATCCTTGTTTGGGGCCTGTGGGTCCTCTACGTTGGGACTTGACCAGGAAAAAACTTGGCTTGATCTTTTGATTTCCTCTCCAACTGTGGTCTTGTTCTCCTGAAATCTGCATAAATCAATTTGAGGGCACTGTGAAAATAAAAGCTGTAATTCTTTGGTGGTTTGGTTGGTTGTAGATCAGGATTTCCAAACTTTTGGACTAAAGGATGAATTTCAAATGCCATCACTTTTCATGGGCTGCTGCAACTTCTGATTTCATTGAAAACACTATAAGATGCGTATACTTTTGCTGACCAGCTGCTAATTGCTTTACTGTGGCCAAGCAGGTGTCATGGGACTTGCAGAACTGCTAATCTAAGTAATGATTTAATAAATAGTAGCTCTTGTTACCTGGTAAGGCTTTGCAGTGGTCAAAAGACCATTTCAAGCGTGTTTCTCCCTGTAGTTTCTCCCTCCCAGCCTTCTGGTCTGTGTTGCTGAGTGGGTACTTTGAAGAGTCAGCTAGAAGGACAATTCTATTTTTTATTCCTTGGTGAATTTTTCTGTAGTTTCTTACTGATGTACCAACGCCTCTTCCTGTCATTGTTTGTTTGTTCCTGTGCAGACATCTCAGAGCCAGGATGGGTTGAAGTGATGGTGGAAATCCTTCTCTCCCTCCTTGCCCAGCCCAGCCTCCTCTTACGTCGGATTTCCAAGAGTGTGTTTGTATGGATATGCCCCAACCTGACCAAGAGGGGCTTGCAGCTGATCCTGGATGTAAGTGAGGCACTAGCAGGGCCTTGTACTGTTTGCCTGTTTTGTCTCTAACAGATGTGTGTACTAGCACATCTCGATTTTGGGTTTAATTTAAAGTCTACTTGATTTAGGAAATGTCCGATGATGTGTGCTACTGAATTTGAACTGTAGTTTAGAGAGAGTTGGGGCTTTTTTTTGTTTGTTTTTGTGGAGGAGGAGTTTGTTTCTTGGGTTTTTTTGTTTGGTTGTTTTTTTACAGGAGCTTGAGATCTGCTAACTTTAAGCTGTATTATTTGGTAGTTTTAGGCTGAAGAAATTCCTGGGTCAGTTTATATAACTGGTAGATCTTACATGTGAGTATAAATGGTAGCATTTCTTTTTTCTAGAAAGGTGGTTTTTTCATAGATGTGCTAAAAATAAGTGACACTAAAAATCTGAGTTGGTTGTACCACTAAGAAGTGTGGTGTCTACTGAGAAAGTAATGTGTGGATTGCAAAGATGGTCTGTCAGGTACTTTGCAATGAACCAACTGCTTCATTTGTAACAAACCAAGATGTGCGATGCCACTGGCCTCTTCAGTTTTCTCCACATTTTTTGTTACTTACAGAAAGACCTTGGCATGTTAACAAGCAGAAACTTAATGTCCTCACTTAAAATTTTGTTATTTAGCTGGTTTACTGTGCTGAAATTTCTGTCTGTTGTACACAAGAAATGCTTTAAAACAAAACATTGAAAAAACACAAGTGCATATTTTTTTTGGTAGGTTTTTGACCCTAACCAAGAACAAAATGAAGAAAGTGCAGTCTTTGTGATGGAAGAATCGAACAAAAAGACCACATCTTCACAGGACATGGTAATTGTGCCATTGCCAGTGACAAACACTCTTCATATCCTTAGTGTATAATGTTTCTCCTGAGCTGTGGTAAGAGATTAACATCATTTTTCTATTTGAGGAAAACAGCTGTCGCTCTATTAAGATTTACTTTAAAGGTGCAACACACAAATGGCTTGTTGGAAGTGCATGCTTGAGTCTCTTGGCCTGCTGTTGTAGGTGTGGCTGGTTGAATAGATGCCTTTCTGAGAAGAAATAGCTGCATCCTAGAATGAGCACAGGCATCTCCTTTTGGCAGCCACAGACAGAATTGTGGCTGTGATGCACAGCCAGCTGGATTCCAGATCTCACTCTTTTAAGGACTGTAGAGATTCAAGTCACAGGCATCGGCAGAGAGGACGGTCACATGGGAGCTGTTCCTTGGAAGCTTCTCTTTGATACTTATTTAATATGACAGAGAAGTCTGTATTATGTTCCACTTTTAGCTCTTGTGGAGACATGATACCCCATTATCTGAGGTGTCTGTACTTGAACCTGAGGGCTAGAGGGAAAGCAGTAGGGGAGGGGAGGGTTGAGTTTTTATTTCTGAACAGTGACACTTCTGAGAATTGAGTTTGTCTTGTATGGTGGGCTCAGGAGATGAACTTTCCTTCCTTAGGATGAGGAAGGAAGTGAGGATTCCTCGGATGAAGACAGCACTGACAGTGGAGATGAGGAGAGTGAAGAAGTTGATGATAATTTTCGCAGTCAGCTGATGAAAGTTCTCCAAGCAGGGAATACTTTGGTATGTTTTTACTGCCTACCTTGATACAGATAGCAGGAGTTTGGGGTGGTGGGAGATAATCTAGTAACCCACATCCTGCCTGAACTCATGGAGTCACAGCCCTGGCAGCCATCTTTGTATGGCACTTAAAACAGCTCAGGATCTAAGGTGAGCTGTGGGAATAAGTCACTTGTTCTTTTATTTATTGTTCCTAAGAGCACTTTATGTTCCTTGAGTACTTTAGCTTGTCCAGTCTAGCCTGACACAGCTTGTGCTCCTGCCTGTAATAAATGAGATTGATGTGAACTAAAGCACTGAGATACTGTTCCGTGTGTTGGCTGGCCTGTGTGGAGGAGTGTTCCTTGAAGGCTACTCTGGAGAGTTACTGTAGCAGTGATAGAGTTTGGTTTAATGATTCCCATAAAGGTTGCAGACTTAGGAACATATGAAACACTTTGCTGAAGGAGAAACAGCACAGAGAGAGTCAGGTCAAAACTTCAGCCTCTTTCCTCTTCTGATCCTCTCAACATGTTAGTGCTGTGCAGCCAGATTACCTGATGGGAAATATAAGTGAGATTTCTCATGGGCCTGAGCATCTGTGTTCCTTCCCTGCAGTATTATTCTGGGTTAACTATATCCCTACTGGAGTGTGGTCTTGGCTCTGGTTCCCTCCCCCCTGTCTTTTTGAAGTATATGAGTTGATGAGTTGGGTTCTGTCTTCTAAAATCAAAAGGAAGGAGATAAGAGTGATGAAGAGCTGGATGATGAGGCTATGATGGCTCTTGACAAGAACATCTCAGCCCTTTTTGCTGAGCAGCAGAAACGGATCCAGGCGAAGAAAGATGAGAAAGACAGAATGCGGAAAGAGAAGATTCTACGGAGGGATTTCAAGGCTAAGGTGGGAGAGAAGTGTTTGGTGTGAAGACCTCTGGCTTAGTAGCATGTTAGTTGAAGCCTATGCATGCGGTGAGCTACCTAACACTGAACAGCTTGGACATTGACATATATTGTGAGCTCCTGGAAGCTAGGACTGGATTGTTCTGGCTTTGTACAGGACCTGGCACGCCACTGTTGGGATCAGTGACTGAGGCTTCACAGGCCTGTTTAAAAACCAGGATTGTGCTGTCAAGAAGTTCACCGTGGTTTTCATTTGCTGATCTGAAATGCTTAAATTTATAAGATCCTTTCCTGCAGCTACCCAAAGAGGTTTGTCAGTTTTTGTAAACTGGACAAGCTTGGTGTTCCTTAGTGAGACGTGCATAAAATGCCTCAGGTCATTTTGCAACATAAGCTTTTATTGGCTTGTTATGCCCATAAAATCAGGGGGGATTGTAATAAACGCCCTGGTTGGTTGTAACTGTAATGCTGCGTTCAGGCCGCCTGGCGTCAGCATGGACCTTCTGGGACATTCCAGCATCCAGGGACAACTCCAGCCGCTCCCAGACAGAAGTGGGAGTCAGTAGTCAGGTTAGCCAAGGTGAAGGCTGAACAGTGAAGTGAGCCAGTGGCTCTACTTCGTTTCCCTTCTGATGCTATTTTATGAAAAAGGCTGATTTTATGCTAATGTACTGTCTGGAATTCAAGAGGGGCTTGCGGGGGTGAGAGCTGTCAGTCAGTGGTGCTAACAGGGACCTGTGCCAGGTTAGAGTGGCTGCAGGTCTGGCCAGGTGACACTGATTCTTGTAACTGTTCTTTCTAAATGGTGTCACTGCATGAAATAAAGTTGAAGCCAACAGACAACTCTTAATCCTCAGTTTCAAATTTTAATTTCCAGTTTCCCATGCCCTAACTGTACAAATGATACCAGAATGTGTACAGATCTCAGCTGCAAATAATTTTCTTCAGCCCCTTCCAGCTGCTCCATAGCCTACTGGTAGCTGCTCTAGGTAAATCCATCTTGTTTCACTGTCTGCTGTACTCCTCACGTCAGCAACTCTGTGGTTGCAGGTGTTGGATCTGATCGATGTGTTCCTGGTTAAGCAAGCAGAGAACCCCTTGGTGTTTGATATCATTGAGCCACTGCTTCAGCTAATTGAACAGTGCATGAGCTCAGACTCTGACAAGCAGGAGGTTGACTTCCTCCAGAAAACAGCCAGTATCTTCAAGTAAGTATCCTTAGACCTCCAGATAATAGACAATGGCTTTTGATAAACAGCTGTGGTATTGGTTGAACACCAGGAGCTGGCCTAAGGCTGAAGGCAGTTGCTATGCTTATAGGTTGTGTAGGGTTAGATTACAAGCACCACACATATACACAGTGCTTAGTTATAACCTGCAGGAAAGGAATTAGGGTCTGGATTTTCTAGGCTAAAGGACTTCAAGTGTCAAACCTGTTTGCAGGTGGAAGCCTCAGGAACTAACACAGGTATTGCAGGTATGGAGCCATGTCACTGAATACCTCCATGGGCCTCTGGCCTCTGAGTCTGACATGCAACAACTCCCAAGGCTTACAGGATTGCTGCTGTGGCTGGAACAAACACTCAACAAGTTATTTCTGAGACAGGCAGAGTGCAAATCCTCTGTTCAGGGCCAGAAGTGAGGGATGATACCAGCTAGACAGACTTAATGCATTCTGTGTCACGTGTGTCCTCTGTGCACCACTTCTTGACATCCTCAGCACTCTCTAAAGCATTTTCAGTGCTGCTCTCTTGCCCCAGTTAAGAAGCAGTTGTGAAGTAACAAGGTTTGAGGTAGCCAGTCCCCTTTGTGGGAGCTCTGAAGGGAAGTCAGCTCTGATGCCTATATTTGTGCTTGAAGGTGAAGAGTGGTTAAGTGTTCTCACCCTTCTTGCCACAGCCACGTGCTGCCCACAGCTAGCATTGTTTCTTATCACTCAGTGTGTTCTGGTTTTGTTCTCACTCACCCTGATAAAGTGATAAGTGTTCCTGGCCATCTGTTCCCCAGAGCTCTCTCTGTAGGTAATGGCTTTGGGTTTGTTTTAATGCTGTGCAGGAACTCGCTGTGCCGCAATAAGCAGTACTGCAAGAGAGTGGCCTCCCTGCAAGAAGATGTGCACGCTTTAGTGCAAAGACTTGTCAAGAAAGCCTGCAAGCACACCGACTCTGCAGTGGCTCTCTATTACTTCAGGTGAGTGTTCATAAGGAGCATCTCTGCTGATGCTGGGAGATCTGAGCAGGTGTGGTGTTGTGTGTTAAAGAGTCTGGGAAGCGAGAGCCTCGCAGAAGGCTTGGTACCAGCATCTGTGTCTTACATAAGGACTAGTCACTCCTGGCAATTGGAAGCATTTTCAAGCATGTCTGTTTTTTGGTGGTTGTCTTTTATAGCTTCTGTGATACAGAAATGGTCTGGTACAGCTTTGCTGTGGCTGGTGGGAAGTGCTTTCTTGTGGCTTCTTCTGGGAGTAATGCAGTGTGTGTGATTCAGTGGGGGATGAGTGTAATTCCTAGTCAACCTGTGATGATTATTCTTTAAATGCAGTGTTTACTGTCTCCATGATAGCACAATGAGGACAATAGTGATCGAATCCTGACTGTACATACCAGTATTTTCTCCTTTGCTGTAGAACACAGGAAAATTAGGATAAGCCAGATATGTATTTGTTAGAAAGATGAGTGTTCTTGCTGTTCCGTGGTGTAAATGGGAGTGCCATTTACCAGCAGGCTCTCTTGTGACATGCAGCCAGTTTCATGAGGACTTTCATACTCAGTCTGGGATTTTTTGACTCAACTGTGTGTGCAGTGGGTACCATGTTGCGTAGTCAACCCAGTGTCACTGGACAGTGTTGGCTCTGCAGCACATCTGCCCCGTGGCTGTGCAGGAACCGTGGTACTTCTGGCAACACAGGACTGGCTGTGTGTGCTGCATGGCTCCCTGACAGCTTCCCAGCAGTGGCAGTCCTCAGTGGAGCAGTGCCCAGTAAATACTGCGTTTTCCAAAAGCACAGAGGTTTGCACGCTCTCCCAATGGATATGCCTGAGTTCTCCAGCACGTGGCAGCTGGGGTTGAGAGGCCATGATGCAGCACTGGCTGAGCTGTGCAGGCTCAGAAATCCTGGGCAAGTGCAGAACTCCTCCAGCAGTGCAAAAGCTTGAGCTTGAGGAAACCAGGCTGATAGTGGGCATATCTGACTGTGAAAACAGTAAATAATACAATGATTCAGCTTCCTAAGATTTCTCTGTCTTTAGGTCTGGCCAGAGTGGGTTAGACTGAGAGAAGGGGCCCTCGCAAATTCTGTAACCATCTTTGCTACAGAATAAGCTGCCTGCGCTGCTTGGCTGCTGCCCTCAGGTGGCTTTGCAGTGGCACTGTGGCACTGTGGTAACTGCTGTGTTCTTCCCTTTTCTTCTATAGTGCCTCATTATACCTGCTGAAAGTGTTGAAAGGAAACACAGCATCAACTCTGCCTCCCCCTGGGCCAGAGAAACAGAGTGACAGCAGGGAGAAGCAGGCGTGTCAGGTAAGACATGAGGCTGCTCCTGAGGATGTGTTTTTTGCCAGTAAAGCTGCATTACCTGGTTTTGCTGAGTGGGCCTTGCTCGTTCATTGTCACTGGGCCTGCTGCTTGCAGGTACCCGTCTACATGATTTCCATAACACTGGAAAGTTCCCCATCCCTTTCTGGCCCTCCCCCTCCTGCCTTTCAGTGCCTGCTTGCCCACAGGCACACGGGCAACTGATTCAGTGGATCCAGGTTGTCCAAAGAAGCCTGATGTGTATTTGTGCTGTTCTCCTCCCTGATTTGCTGTTTTTTCCATTAAAGTCCTGGCAGTCACTCTGAGTTTTTTTCCAGAGGGTGCTGAGGAGCAGGAAGAGACAGATGTGGATGAGAGTAAATTCCTATTCCCCTGAGGTTTGGTCTAAGGTGAAGAGTGAAGGGTGAAGAGTGTGTGGAGCAGCCCTGATTTTGGTGGTAGTTGTTCGGAGGGAGACTTCATCTGACTGTGCTACAGGTGTCCATTACTAGGGGACCCTTACTCTTGATCCCCTAGCACCTACTGTGTCTGCTGCATTTCACAGTATGGTGACCCTTTATATTGGGCAGCCCACTCTGGTCACCTCCACTAGAAACGTAGCAAGTAGTGTCTCAGTCTCACCAGCTGATCCTGACCTTGCTGCTGAACCCCTCTAACTGAGCACAGGAATTAGTGCCTTAATCCTGCTGACATTTTTTGGGGTAGAAAAAGAAATGGAGCTCCCTCATGGAAATTACACACACTGATGTATTACTGGAGGCTGAAAAGACAGCCAGTGTTTCTAGGGCTAGTGAGAAGCCGAGGGTGTTAATCCAAGTAGCTCCTGCAGTGCTGGGCCTTTTGTGAAAGAAAAACAAAATGGGAGCTCTGGGGGGAATATGAACAACATACTTGACTTTGAGGCTGTAGTGAGACGTTTCACAGCACCCTTATGCAGCTTCACAGGGAAGCCTCTTATTCCAATGGGAGCAGAGCTCTGGTCCTTACAGAGCCAGTAACTGATGTGAGCTGCTGGTTTGAGGGAAGTGACAGCTCAGTTCGTGTGATGCTGCTGGTGCTGACATTGTCTTGAGGCCAGGGAGGTTTTGCTGTGGGGAACCAGAGACAAAAGTGTGGTGTCTTTCCAGTGAGCTGTGCTTTGTGAGCTTAACTTGCAGCTTTTCAATAAGCAGGAGAGTGGGACTAGAGCAGACACTAGGATGCAGTAGCCAAATTTATGGAAAAACTATAGAAGAAGTTTTTTACAGTAAATATATGCATAGAAGGAGGAATCAATTTTTTCCTCTGCAGATGCCTGTGTCAAATAGGTGCTAAGTAGAGACACTCAGCTAGAAAAACTGAGGTCACACATTTCAAGACCCATCTGCTTTGTTCCACTTTAGCCTGTGTTCAGCTGCAGTAGCACTGGGAGTTTGACCTGAGAACAGGACACCACGTTAACATGGCTTTAGCTTTCCATGGGGCCAAGGAAAAATTGCTTGGGCACATGTTCACTACTGTGAAGATTACAGCTTTTTCGTCCTGGGCCCTAATTTTTCGCTCTTCCCAAAGAGCAGTATTTCCCTGGCAATATGAGAACAGTCAGGAACGTTGGGATGCAGTGCTCCATACTTGGCTCTTCAATGACTCCTGTTTGTTTAGATCCATGTAGCCTGAGCAGGTCTCAAATGGTTGCTATGTGTCTGGGATTCTTGTTCCCCACCAGAGGGGGATATTGGAGCATGGACACAGTTTTGGAATTGCTGGATCCCTGATCAGTGCTAGGGCTTGTCTGCTGAGTACCTAGGAGTCCTGGACATAGCTGCTAAGTGTATGTTGATACAAATACGTACGTACACTAAAATCTACAGATTCAAGTAGCTCTTCAGCTGAGAACACCATGTGCACAGCCCAGCTACTGCAGGATGGGCTCTGTGAGCCTTGTGCATTAGATGTGCCAACCCCAAACCTAGAGCACAGCCCCCACACTACATGGAGTGTGTGTAGTCCTGCTAGGAAGCTGTGCTGCCCTTTGGTGAAAAGGTCATATGGCTGTCAGTGCCTGGGAGAGCATATTTGGGGCCCACTTGGTTGTTTCTTCATGGTTCTGTGTCATATCTCAAGTATATTTAGTTGTTGGAAAAATCTCTGAGAAATTATGAAAATTAATTTATTCATTGTTAGTGATTCATTCTTGTGTTTCACTGGAAAAGCTTTTGTTCTGTTTTTTTCCCTACAGCTTTTGAACCCAGGTTGTTTGAATGTGAAGAAGGTGGCTGTTATCTATCAGCAGGCACTGACCCAGTTCCTTAGTAAACGGAACAGTCCCCTTACATGCTCCATGTTCCATGATCTCTTCAAACGCTTCCCAGTAAGTGCTGCTGACTGTGTGCTATGTTGTCTTCTGCTGGCTCCAAAGTATGATTATAATTCTGGGGAAAGTAGGGAGAGAAACTTCTCTGCTTTACTGCAGACTTTTGAAACTGCTGTGAGGTTTCCTTGGATCTTCACCAGACTCTTAATTCTGCATGTTTTTATAGCAACACTGCAGGAGGCCAGGATCTTATTTATGGTTTGGACTGGGATACTGCATGCAGAAAGCAGGTGAACAGAAGGCTGCTCTTTAAAACATGGCCTAAGAAGCTCTAATTTTTTACCAGTATTCAAGACAAGATGGAGGAGCAAATTTTGCACAAAGGCAACACAGATCACCTTGTTTGAACAACCAGTGTAGCTCCTGTCCAGCTCTGCTCCGACTGCATGCTCAGTTTCTCAGTTTTCTTCCAAGAAGGCTGAGGAGTGTAAAGTCTAATTGGAATCTAATCTCTAAGCCTGATACTCAGACTGTGCAAGTGTCTGAAATGTTTGAGGTATTTCCTGCAAGCTTGACCTATGCCTGGGGCTGGTCTCCACGATGAGGACAGCCAGTTTTTAAGAAACAGGCCTTGGGCCTGAATGTCATACAATTCTTCAGGGATTTTTAGGTCAGAGCAAGCTAGAGACAGCTGCCAGAAGCCCTTTCTTGAAACCTTTTAGAATTGATGTCTGACATGAGGGTGGGAGGAGCTGTAGGCTTGTGTAACTGGGGGAAGATGCTTTCAGACTCTGAGGGACTCTATCCAGGAGAGAGTTCCTCTGCTTGCCAGGTTTCTTAGGACACCAGCCCACGATGCCTCATACGTAAGTTTGAGAAATGGAGGGAGAGCAAGGTTGTGTGTTGCCCACATGGACAGCAAACCTAAGATCCCATCTGCAGGTTTGTAGAGCCTGTGGATTCCATATGACTGTTCCTTGTAGAAATGTCTTTTAAAATCACCACATCCACGTCTTTCTAAATACCTCCAGGGATGGTGACTCAACTGCTTCCCTGAGAAGCCTGTGTGAGTGCCTGACAACTCTTTCAGTGAAGAGATTTTTCCTAATACCTAATGTAAACCTCCCCTGGTGCAACTTTAGGCCCTTCCCTTTTGTCCTGTCATTTGTTCCCTGGGAGAAGAGACCAGTCCACATCTGGCTACAACTCAACGTGTTCTCCTTTGCCTGGAACTGGGGCTCTGCACAAAGTGAACTGACACTACAGAAAGTGTCAGCCAGATGCAGACTTTAGTCATCAGTAAGCAGAACACAGGGGGTGAAAAATACTTGCCTGATTTTTCCAAGTGAATAGAGGTGAAGAGTTTTGCTGCTGTGTTCTGTTGTGATCAAAATTTCACTCAGAGGTGGTGTGAACAAAGCTGTTAATTTTCAAATAAGCTGTTGCTGATTTCTGGGCATTTCTCTTTCTTGTGTCATTTTCTTCTTACTCAAGAAGCTGTGTAAAATATAGACTATTTTGCTTGAAAAACAAACTCCTGTCTGTCAGCAAACCACTAACAAGAGACTGTGTCTTTCTTTGTTACAGATCATGTGTAAGCCGTTATTAGATACTCTTGTTGAGTTTATCACAGCAGCAGCCAGGCAACATCAGCAGGTAAGAATGAAAGTAAACAAACAAAGCTGTAAAACAGTCAATCAGAGAAGTCATTTAAACATGGCAGTTCAGATGATTTTTAATATGTTTATAATATGCCTTTAGGGCTGCCCAATTTTGGAAGTGGCTTCTGGGGGACCAGAGCTTTTGCAAATACTGCCTTGCTGCTTCAGGTGTGTGAAGTTGTGGAAATGCCACACAATATATCCACAATCATGGGGGTTCTTTGGTAGCATCTCCTTTAAAAACTGCCTGCAGCTTTCAGGGTTGAGACCAGATGGTGGTAGGCATTGACTCCAGTTGCTTATTCCTTGATTACTTCCTTCTTGGTGAGATGTTCCTTGGTATTAATGGAGCATGCTGTAATCCCTGCCTCCTCATGCTACCTCGAGGTCAGGTTCTGTGCCTTGCTAGCTGTCCTGCATTTTCTAGTCCATGTGTTGCTATATTTAGTTTAAAACCACCTGTGCCACAGATCTGATTTTTGATGGTTGGTTGCCTGTGCCTGACTAACACAAAATTACTGGGGCCTTATCAATAAAACATTGCAGGGTGAGTGCACAGCTCAGTGTTGCTGGTGCAGGGAATGAGGCCTGTCTGGATTTTCACTGCAGTGGGGGGGCCTTCCACACAGTTAATAACCAAAACCCCTCTAGGCCAGTAGCACTGTCTCAAACTTTCCCACCCCCCAGCTGTACCCTGTGTCTGTCTCCTGCAGAAGTGCATCCTAGATTGATCTTTCTGTTTCATAAATAGCTGTTTTATTGTTTCTGATCATTGGAGGGAATGTGAAGGGGTAGGTATGTGTTTACAGTAGGGCTGTTTTACATTGTCAGTGTAAATTGCAGTTCAGACTGTTTTACCCAACAGGAATGGCTTTGATTTAAAGAAGAACAAAACAAACAAAACAAAAAAAAAAGAGTGAATTAAGCTATTAATAATTTCAGTGGATGGTAATAAGGATGTGTTACACAAATAACAAATTATTGTAAGGCCTATACTTGATCCCATCCTCAAGCGACCAGAACAGCATCCCAAGCAGACAGCTCCATTATGTGGGTATCTTTGCTTCTCCACAGGGAATAGCATTGTCCTTCTACCAGGGCTTCCACAAAGCTGCTCGAGCTTTGTTTGCAGAGCTTGTTTGCCTGTAGATGGGAGGAGTAGGGGAGGACGTGTGGAGTGTGTGGGAGCTGGGTACAGAACATGGATATACTGCTGTTCAAACAAAGGCACATGGAGAGTGAGCTCTCGAAAGCCTGTGGAGCTTGGAGTTGCAGCTTTACATTTTTTATGCAGTGCTTCCTTTTCAGGCATTCTGGCTTCCCAGCATCATATGTCCAGTTTGTTAGGTCTTCGATTAAATTTCCCCACTGATTCTCAATGCAAATGTGCTTTGCTGGTATCCTAATGGGTAGGGTAGAAGTCTGGTTAGGTGGGTGTACATGGCAAAGTGATGTGGGTAAGGCAGGGGGATAACTTCTCCCTGGCAGCTTCTGGGAAAATGGGGTGGAAGAACTCAGCTTCCAAAAGGGCTGTACTAACTCAGAGTCCTGAAGACACCAAAGGTCTCATGGTACTCTGAATTTGGCCAGCCCTGATGACTGAGAGGCAAGTGGGGTGGTCTTCCACTTTTAGCCCTGAATATTGACTTCTAATCATTAAACTAGCTTAGTCCCAGGGACTGGAGGCTTAATTTCTGTTCTAACACTCCTCTTGTTAGTGGTGATTGTTCTGGATATGGCTGCTGCATCTCTGTGGACAGCTAATCCCACTGGGATTCTGATTTGGCTCTGCAGATACCTTTAGGAGGGTGTCCCCAGGGCCGTGCCAGGTGGGAAGAGCCATACTCTGCATGGGAAGGTGGAGGCTTAGCTCTGGGCAGGTATCTTGTGTTGGGCTGATAACGAACCCTGGGGTTCAGCAGTGAAACCTGCTCTGGCCCAGCAGGGCTGCTGGCCACTGTCCCAGCCAGCCTGGGGGAGGAGGAGATGTACCTTCAGGTTGAGCTTTACGGTAGTTGTGAACAAAACGAAAAGCGATTCATGAAGAGGATGTGAGGCGGGTGTTCCTTCCTCCTCACCCCATGTACCTGGGAAGGTTGTGAGAGCAGCATGGAGGCTGGGGGTCTCTTCCACGTCTCCTCTCAGCCAGACTGGTCCCTACCTTTTTAGAGCCTCTAAGCAAGATCTTGTGGCCACTGGCCTACATGCCCAGCTCTTACTTCAAGGAGCTCTGCTCTTGCTGGGGCCTCTAGTGTAAAGTTAAACGTGATCGTTAAGTGATTACCCTGGACCAACCTGGCTGAGGTGGTTTGCAGAACACAGTGTACAGCAAGGCCTGGGCCTGCCTGGGGTCTGGTCAAGAAACAGCAAACCTGAACTGTGTGTGCACTGTTGTTCCTGTGCGTGCTGTTGTGGGCTGCTGCAGGTCTGTCAAACTCAGTTTCTGGGCAGTGGTAAGAGAGAAGATCCTGTAGGAAATGCAGGAGCCATTCAGATGCTGCTCAGCTGGCACTGGCTTGGAGAGGAGCAGTCTGGCCTCTCCAGCCATATGTCCTGACGCTGGGGACCTCACTGTCTGCCTGCTGCCCAAGTGTTCGTGCATTTACGTCACAAAATGGGACAGGAGGATGATTTGACTGAAAATTTATCTTGTCCTTGCACACACAGTTTTTTTCCCCCTTTTGCCATGTTAAAGTTAACTTCAGTCAATTCACTGCTCTTGTTCAGGGCACAGGGACAGTCTGTTCAGGGGCAGGAGTATCTGGGTGAGAGCTGTGATTTATTTCATCAGAGGCAGTGCTCATTAACATGAAATTACGGCTTCTATGAAGTCAGTACAAGAATATTGGAAAAGATTGTCTGTGGACTGTTGGCTGTAGCTGATGACCCAGGCAACTGGGTCTTGCACTGCTGCAGCCTCTCTGTGCATCCTGTCTCCCTCAGTTGGTCACCTCTACAACCTGGAGAACAGCAAACTCTCAGCAGCAGTGTTGTGGCTTTACAGACACGGAGGTGTTTGTAGCTACTGGGTGGGTGTTACTTGTCTTTCTGGGAGGCACTTTTCTTTGGCCTGGGTGTTGGCTGTAGAGTAGGGTGTTTTGGAGATATATTCTTGACGTAGAATTTAGCAAAAGAAGCTTTAAAACATATATAGTTTAAGCTTTAAAACATTATATAGTGTGACTGACACTGTTAGCCCTTTTCCTCTGACACTGTTCCTACATGCCTGAAGGAGCAGTGAGGTTGTTCAGCTCCATGTTGAAGTAGTTTGTGAGATAAAACAACGCTTTGGAGGGGGTGAGAGCTCTCAAGGCAGTTTTAAGTGTAGCTCACAGTGATTGGGTTGATAGGTTTCCTTAGCAGTAAGCTCAACCTGTATAACAAGTTTTAAACTGGAAAGGTGAATTTGCAATGGTCTTACTGAGACTGAACTTGAGACTGAAGCTTGTACTTGTGGCCAAGGTCTGCTCCTCTGATGTTACTACTGGGGCACCGATGCCTGTAGGAGACAGTAATGCAGCAGTTTCCCTGGAAAAGGACAGAGACAGAGAGATTGGTGTCGTTTGTGACTGGGGAGACAAAGGCAAGGGATGTTTTAACCATGGAAAGGGGGGTTGTCATCCCACCCTGAATTCATTTAGTACCTGTTTAAACCTATACATCAGAAAGATACAAGATGAGGATGTGTGTGATGGTGGATCTGCAAAACCACCTTGTTTCAGGCAGTTCATGCTTCTCAGCTGGACTTCTCACCTGTTGTGAGACCACACTGGCTGCAGGGCCCTGTGACTGGAGCTCTGCAAGTTCAAATGCATTGTGCCTGAGGCAGCTGGTGCTCTGAATGCTCAGTGATACTGGCTGGCCTGTTTTCAAACTCTGCCTTTCTTCAAGTGGGAAGTTAAAGTCTCAAACGTGTGTGTGTGAAAGTTAAAACACTTCAGGCTTTGAAAAAAATCAACATACTAGTGTTTGGTTGTCACTCATTTATTGAACTGAGAAATCTGGTGGGGTTTATGACGGTTTGGGTGGTTTTGGTTTGGGTTTTTTAATTTTTGTGGGGGTTTTTTTGTTTGTGGTTTTTTTCCGTGGGCTTTTTTTTTTTGTTTTTTTCTACAGTAGGAGTTGGGATCCCTTTCACAAACTTTTGTAGATCCTTGCCATCCCATATGTATGTTAAATCAGCATATAACTTAAGGCTGTACTGTCTTCTCAGAATGCGGCCTGCCTCATCCCTGCCACGTACCCTTGCAGTGTTGTCTGTTGTAGAAAGAAGTGACTAGAAACTACACAGAATCATTTGATTGCAAACAGCTACTGTGAAGGTTTTCAAGAGGACCTTTAGTGTAGGAGAAGGTGCTACAAGTTAAAGTAAAAAAAGGAAGAAGGAGGTAAAGAATGACTTCGTAGTGCAGTCTCATCTAGGTTGTTGAATGCAGTTGTGCAGACTGAGGTCCTAAGAACCAGTCACACCATGGCCTTGTCCTTGCAGAAGTGTCTTCAGTGGTAGGAAAATGGGGCCAGTGCCCACATAACAATCTTTTGGTACATCCAGGCAGATCTGAGAACTTTCCCTTGCAGACAAAGTGCTTACACCAGAGTAAAGTGTAGCTACCATTTCTGGAGTGCAGTGACCAGACACATACCTGTCACACACCTGAGGGGCTCAGGTACAAATGGCAGCTGGGGAAACAGACCCCAGTGATAACTGGTATGGGAAAATGACAAGCCATCACAAGTGGAGCTTGCATTTTCCCTTTGAGTTGTCCTGGCGCTAGTGAATTGTGATAAGTGTCTGGCACAGATGATCTCACTGGCAGTGCAGTTAGCTAGCAGAACGTGTGTGGTGCTGACAGGATGGGGGAGGCTTGTGCTGTTTCATGGACAAAGGATGTTTCTGTCAGCCTGATGTCTTCCACAAGCACTAAACATATTTTCTCAAATTCTGTTTGGAAAAAAATGTGTGTGAGCTAGTCCTCACTTCCTCCTTTCTTAGTGCAATTTGTTCTTACTGCTGCACTCGCTTTCCAGGAGTCCTTGACCTTCAAATTACTTCCTTGTGCCTTGTTTCAGTGGGTGCAGTGTTGCTTTTTCAATATGCACAAAAGCTTGGTTTTTAAGTTTGTGCTGATGGAGCATAAACCAGGGATCAAGATGTGTTTAATTTGATGATTATTGTATGACTCAGCTACATACCAGAACCCTCCGGAGCCTTAGGTGAGGAATGTCTTCCTGATTTATTTTTAGCTGTATTGGTCTGATGAGCAGAGCTACAGTAACATCCAATTCTGTAATTGTGCAGTCCTGGGCTGTCCCTGGGCTGATGCTGTTGTAGCACAAACCCCTCAGTGCTGCACTGGTAATTGTGGTGAGGTTCTCACTGCAGTATCCCCCCATTCTCCTATACGAGAACTGGATGAGTCCATGAACTAATGTTTCTACCCTAAAAACTCCCTCTGTGAGCCTGAGGATCAGGTGAAGAGGGAAAATGTGTGGCTCGTTGCATTGCAGTACCCAGGTGTGCTGCTGATGCAGGCTCCTGCAGGCAAGGGCACCTGCCAGCTCCCAGCTGGAAGCAGGCTGAAGTGCAGCCTCTCTCAAGCCTGCCTGGAACAGCTGTGCTTTTCCCTGAGCAGTCCAGCTTGTTGGCCAGCAGTATTGGAATCAGTTTGGAAATGAGCACTAATAAATGAAGCATCACTACTGCCAGGAGTAAGTAAGGTGTTGTCTCCATCTTGCTTGTAGCAGACACTTGAAACCTCTTCCAGTCTGTAACTTTTTCCTAGGATTTACAGAAATGATTTAATATCCATCCCTTGTTCTTTTCCTTTGAGAAAGGCACTGCGAGTGAACACAATTGCTAAGAGCCTCTGCAATTACTTTTGCCCTGTGGTCACACATCAATTTGAATACATTCCTGCCTTCTTATTTACAGTCAAAGCTATATTGATCGAGGATGTTGCAGTAGCTGGAAGCATAATGAGGCTGTATTTGTCCATGAAGTGAGTTTATTTTCTGTGATTTGGCTGGAATTCTGCAGAGCTGATGTAAGTGCAGAGCTGTCATGAAGTTAATAAAAGTCATTTTACTTAGTGTGGAAATGAGAATGGGCACTGGGACAGAGTTCAAAATGTCATCTTATGTCATATAGATTCATTAGTATTCCAGAATGTGTTTTGATAAAGCTGTCTGTGACAAGGAACCCTTTAAGATCTATCTAAGAGAGAGTGTATTTTAGGTAAGTTGCTAATTAATCTTGGTGCTTTGGCAGTCTCCCCAAAGGGATCAAACATATATAGACATAATTTTACAGAACTGAAGCAAGTCTGTGCCAGAGCTGCCATCACCAGAAGAGTAAAATATGATCCCAAAGTCCTGCCAAAGAGGTCTTGGCTGGTTGACAGTTGTCCTTCTGAACAGTTTATGTTTGATGTAAATATCTAAGTTAAAAAGTAATTAAACTTTAATACAGCAAGAGCAGTAAAAGTGCTGCAAAGCCTCAGAAGCCAGCATCCCTCTGTGTGAGTGTTTGGGAGTATTTCACTTCATGCTGGGGGAGATGAATGGATCCCCACATTAATGCACTGTGGCCTGCCTGCGTGCTCACAGATAGCTTCCAGCAGGTGGTAGAGGAAGAGCTTGTTATGGAACATTTTGCATAAGCTGTTAGTAAAAATGAAGCAGAATAAACCTTCCCAGATAAGAACCAGCACCAGTTCAGCTCTACCTGCTATGCATCAGGAATGAGCACTGGGCAACTGGTGGGAGCTGAGCAATAGGCCATGAGTGAAAGGCTCTGTTCCTTCAGAGCATCCTCTGTTGGCACAGGTCAGACACCCTGTGCCTGTGTCCTCCGTAGAGGTGTCACAGGTGGACAGGCCTTCAGAGGGTGAATTGTCCACAGGCAGTGAGATCCAAGGGATGCAGTGCTGGAGAGGCTGTTGCCTGTAGAATCCATCCTTTTCAATATGTGCCCTCTCCTCAATGAAAAGAAACAATTTGCAGCTGGAAAATCTACATCAAATTGAACATGCTTTGGCTGCAGTCAGTGTCCTGTTCCTGTTTTGTGCAAGGTGATGGTCAAGGAGAGTCAATGTTTTGCAAGGTGAAGCTGAACTATGGATGGGCTCTTGGGCATTTTTGATCTATTTCATCAGAGCCAGCAAAGCCCTGTGACACGGACTAGCTCTAGGTATGTAAACTGTCCGCTGAAGTTGAATGGGAAGCAGTTGAATGCTTAAGTGCTTTGCTGGGTCAGGGCCAGAGTGCTCTACGTTTTTTTGTGGAGATTTTTAGTTCCCAGATCTTTAGGATGGCTGTGCATGTGGATTATTGCATCCCAGCCTTTCATTTTTGAGAGTGTTTCTTACACGGGGATTGCTCGAAGAAACCATTTTCCTTTGGTGAGGAGGACATTGACAGCATCTATAAATAGTCTCTGATCTTCTTTGGAAAGGTGTCTGATGCCACAGCAAGACGTGTCTCCCTGAGGAATTGCTTTCTAAGCTGTGTTTCTCTCTTATTTGTGTGAGATGGTTGAAAATTTTAAAAGGTCTGTGTAAATTTTTCAGGTCCTCCTGACTGCATTTAAGCTGAGTGCTCGAAATTCCAAGGCATGAGTTTTCACTTGTATTTGCATTGAGAACTTGGTGTGCTCATGGTGAATTTCAGCTAAATGTGGGACCCCTGTCACTGAACCTGCACGGTCTCTTGGGAGCATCATGCATGTTGTAAGCTGCTTATGTTTGTTTATTTTTCCTTCACACAGGTTTTTTTTTTGTTGTACTTCTTGGTGCCTTCTAATGGTCTCTGTGTCTTTTGCCAGAAGTGTCTAGCAGACAGATGCCTGCATTGCCCACAAACAGATCCATAGTTATACCAGGCATTAACTGGCTGGCACAGAGACACTGCCCTGTTATCAGCCCCAGTCTTTATATTCCACCATACTCAGTGCAGCACAAGCAGAACATGAAAAAGCTTCTGTTTGCCTCTTTATTGTGATTCTGGAGATACAGGCTGTGTTTATTTTGCTCACTACTGTTCAGCTGATTGTATTGATGATCATATAGCAAATCCTCAGTAATGGAGGAAGCATTCCAGTCTGTTGCTGGGAAGAAATAAGAAAATTAAAAGGTCACATAACTTTCAGTTCTTGCTGTAGACACAGCTGCTGGTAAGAGCTGTCCAAGGAGAGAAGTGCTCCAGAGCAGTAACAGCCCTGTGTGTAGGATGGACTTGCTGAGTTAGATCTATACCATATTGCAGTGATTTTCCAACTGAGTCATTTCCTAGCCTACTAAATTAAACTTGCCATCTGACACATGGGTAGTTGATAGTTTTTAAAAAGTGAGTTGATAGTTTTTAAAGAGATTGAACCACCCAAGTGTGTTGTGTTCAGCCTGCCAAACACAGCCCCTTCCACAGTTTGAGGAGTAGATGTTTGTGTAGAGCAAATGGGAAAATTTTGCCCAGAGACAAGGTCATTGCCCTGTATTTAATAATGGCATAACAAACACAGGAGGGGAAGAAATGGCTGTGGCGTGATAAAACTAGCGACTCTCAGTCATACGGACTCAAGATACATTAATGTTACAAAATATAAAAAACCATCAGGATAGAATCCTGTTGAAGATCCGGAGAATGATTTATGTTCTGTTTACAGTGAGCTGTGGGATCTTGGTTTGGGAGTACTGGCAGGTGTGTTGGAAGGGTGTTTTGTTGGGAAGCGAAGAAAGATGAGGGCTTTTATAGCATAAAATGAAATGCCAGTCTGGGCTCTGCTCACTGACAACGATGTCCCCAGGTGGGAGGTCCGTTTTTGTTGTAGTATGGGGGTGTGGGAATAGTGGGGTTTGGCTGCTTCTCTTTCTGCTTTCCCTTGGGACATACTAAAATGCCACTCTGCAAGAGCTGAAGCACAAGAAAGGAATTCAGGTTCCTCTGCAGAATTTCTCAGCAACCTCCACACACAACAGGGTCTCCAGCCCTGTCCCTCTTCCCAAGGGCACTGTGCCCTCTGTCTCGTCATCGTGCCTCTCTCAGTGGATTCTGCAAAATGAAAAGGGGTCTGCTGATGAGCATCCAAAGCAATGAATCTTCAAAGTTCAACCCAGTACAGTTTCCAGCTTTGTTTTTTTTTTTTTTTGCTTAGCAATGCTTTTTATTTCCGTATTCCAAGCTAACAATTTTAGTAACGTGTGAGTACCTTTTTTTTTTAAATACTGCATGAAAGCTATACTTCAGTGGTTGATGTTTGAGTGAATTGGAATTCTAATTTCTCATTATCTGCTGATATGAATGAAATATTCTCAAAAGATGAAAACCTTTGTCCTTGCAACATCAAGGCTGGTCTAGTGTATCGGGGGCAGAGCTGAAAGCACACAGTGCCTAGGCAACATGGGCTTTTTTTAAACATGTGCTGCTCTTAAATCTCCTAAATTATTAAATTTGACTTCAGCAAAGTCTCTTTAAATATGCTGCATTATGCTGTAGCTGCCTTCTGAATTGCCTCAAGAAAATCCTATTGCGAGTCTCTCCTGAATTGAGGGCTTCGTTGTGCAGGGGAGACATCTGGCTTGGAAAGTATTGGGAGGAGCAGTGAGGGTGAGGCAACTGGGGTGACAGTTTTGGTCTTGGTGTTACCAATGTGTGTGAGTAACTTGAGATATCAGTGGAGCCTCTTGGTGTTCAGTATTACAATATATAAATAATAAATAAAGTTAAGTAGAAACTGACAAAATTAAAGCTTTGGGGATAGGTTGGTTTGGGTTTTTTTTCAAGAGGAAAACCAGAGTTGGGAGAAAGGAGGGTGTCCCAGATAATTTCCTGAGAGGTTTCTTGGTCATGTTTCTTTGAGCCTCAGATACTGGGATGTCCTTCAAGAGTCTTTGCTTTGATTTCTTAACAAAAAACCATTTCTTGCTCTGATGTTTAGAGTGAGAAACTTGTAAAAGCAAAGCAGAAATGCTCCAAAATAAACAGGGTCTTATTAAGAAACCAAATTGTTTTAGATTATTTTTTTAAATTGTGACTGTGTCCTTAATTTGGCAGAGAAGAAGGAAAATGGGCATATTTTCTGATTATTATTTTTTAATGTGGGAAAGGGAAGCTTGGTTGCATTGCAGGGTCCATTCCTGTTCTTTTCTCCCTGGTCTCAGTATGCTTTGTGGTACCAGTATTCCCCAGCAGTGTTTCACTCCTGTAGTTGGGCATTACAGGAAGAGCAAGAAAACATCAGAGCTCATGGATGCTAATCTGTGTTCTGCTGCTGACTTATCTTGTGTCCTCATGGCTCACTTAATTATGGCATCTTTTCATTTTCCAAGAATTTAGGGTAATAATATATTGACTTTTTTTTTTTTGGAGCAAAACATTAAGACTGATTGGCCTTTCTGATATGGTAAGTGGTTACCCCAGGGAGAAATGAAACTGTGTGTTGACCAAAGCAGCAGACCAATATATGGATTGTGCTGTATGGATTGCTGTGTCCCAAGGGTCTGCCTGTTGGCCTCCGCTGAAAGAAGAGCACAAGGTTTTTCCCAGCCCTGAATGCTCACCATTTGTTGTATACAAATGAAATACTCAGAGCTGGTATGTAATACCATCAGCCAGGCCTGGCCCAGGGGTCCTGTGTATTATTTTATATGCTCATTGTTTTGACTGCACAAATGTCCTGCAGACCCTTTATCTGAGGCAGAAAACCTGCCAGTGCATCCCACTATTTACCATGTAGGTATCCTCTAAAAAACTGCACTGTCAGATCTCTCTGTGTGTGCTGACTCCTCTCTACTCCCTTTAAAATATAGCAACTTCTTATTTGTATCACTATGTCTTGTTAGACTGTGGTGACCAAAGGAGGAAGCTTTAATTTTTTTTTTTAATTATTTTTTTGCCTCTCCCAGCTGCCAACAGAACAGTGCTGAAGGAAGCAGCTGTACCTGTGCACACTTGTATTGGGCACGGATGTCCTGCTGCAGTGAGCAGACTCTCCCAAATGGGCCCCTCTGGTTAGGCAAGTGCAAGTTGAGGCTTTTCCTCTGGCAAGAACATCCTCCAGAGCACTGTTTGTAGGGGAACCAAGCATTGAAAAAGTCCATTCCTTGGCAGCAGTGAAGAGAATGTGATTTGCAGGGTCCCTGGTTAAAAAAAGTACTAGGGCATAAAGAAACCTGTGAGTGAATGCTGTATATATGGTCTGCAGGTTGTATATGTAATCTGCCAGGACTGCTAGTCCTGGGATTTCTGCTGTCTCAAGTGCATTTGAAACTCATCTGGTGTGACTGTGTCAGTGAAATCAGTGAGTATCTTTACCTGTAGGGTCTAGACTGACACAACTTGTGTAGGTGCAGCTGCATTATATAAAGGTGGTTTGTGTGGGGTATAGCTCAATCCACATTTTCAGCCAGATTGAGCAGCAGTGGTTAAAGTGCTTGTCATGCTGTAGCCATTTTCAGGTTGTGGAGGAGGATGTGCCAGTGTAACTAATGGGATAAACTTTCTGTGGTCTGGCAAGTGCTCAGTCACAGCAGAATGAAGTGAGCAGCTTGTTTGATCAATGAACTGCTGCTCTTCAGAGCCTTGGGAATAGTAGTGGAATCATACAGGTTGCTTAACTTCTCCTTGCTACTGCCTAGAGCAGGACATCTGAGCCATAGGTGAAGAGGTGTATGAAGGACAATAGAAATAGGAGAGGGCAGTTTGCAGGAGGGGTAGGAAGATGGAGATTTCTTCACAGCCAGTTTTGTCTCTGCTTCCAGGGAGCTTTGTTCCTTTTCAGAAGAAAGGTAGCAAAACCTGAAACTCAAAAGTAGAGTATCCAAAGTGGGCACCAAGGTCTGATCTAGCTCTACATCCTGTGCTTTTCCTCTACTTGGAAGCATTTTAGCCAGAGATTTTCGCCATCCCTGAGTCTTGGTCTTGAGCCTCTCTCATGGAGGTGAGGGATCCAGTTCACCTGCTACCTTAGGAGATGATGAGCAGGCAATTGCTTTTCCATTTCTTCCATTGCTGAGATAGTGACTGGGAAGTTGACCTGCACTGGGAAATACTGGGATGTATTAAACAAAAATCAAACTGTATCAAACAGTCCCAAGTGGACACGAGCCCCCTTTGGTTTGCAAACTGCTGATCTGCGTGTTAAACCAGCCAGAGAGAGGGAGGGGTTTAGGAATAAAAGTTAAACCCACAGAGTTTATTACAGAGTTTATTCATCATTTTTGTGCTCAAGAAGGCCTAAACAGATCATTCATACGATGGTGATGGTCAAATGAGCAAAACATTCTTGAATGGCAATTATTTTCAATGTGCTAATTATATGTAAGCTGTTGTGAGTGGTTTAAAGGTTCCTGCCAGATCTATGGAAATCTGCATTTTTACTGGGAAGGAAGAACAGGTAAAAGTGCCTTAAGCTGGGCTGCAATGCAGGTTGGCTTGTTCTGAACCACTGAAGATTGCAAGAGCTTGATGACGTAGGATGTTTGGTGGGAGTACACGGAGGTTGCCTTTATCATCCCAGGTTGTAAAATGTGATTTAGGTGTCACTTAAATGCTTTACATGTTATAATTAACCAGCCTTGCAAAATTTTTCTCATCCATTTGTCACAGGAACTTAATTTAAGCAGTAAAACATCATTTGTTTTCATCACTTTTTAGCAAGGAGAATTTTTTTCCTGAGCTCATAAATCTCTTACTTGGTTATTTTTTGGCAAAGCCAAACTGAGGGAGGAACCTACTTTCTGACCCAGAGTGTGATGTTTGGAGCACTGTGAAGGTGTGGGAGCTGGGGATGGTGGATGATGGCTGGGGATTTCTGCTCAGTGTTTACTTCTCCTGCATTCTTCTATGATCCCTGTTTCTGGAGGCAGAAGGACAGACCTGGAAACTGTCATCTGACAGTCTGACAGCTTCTGTGCTGGCCAAGTTGTGTCCTGCTGGTGCTCTGCCGACCTTAGAGAGCAATATCACACCTTGTCAGGGCTGGCTGAGGGAGCGCCTTGAAGAAGCCATTTCATTAGTCTGAGGACACTGGGTTGTAGCAGGAATTGCTGAATTCAGCTCCAAAGCCAGGTGATCATACAGAAGATGTTTCCATGGTCTTTGTGGGCAGTGTGAGCTCTCTCTGACTGCTTTCAGGCACAGGAGTCTGTCTAGTGACTGACAGTGTCCTTGTGCCAGGCAGGACAGAGGAGCCAGCCAGGAACAAGGTGCAGGAAAGACTCTCCTCGAGTCCCTTAATTAGTGGGATAACAGGGTAAATTTGGGGTAAAAGTTGATGTCCAGTTTTTAAACCAAGAAATAGTTGTGTTGTTGCTCAGATGTCCTTGCGCAGGCAGTTCTGCACAGCTGAACATGCCAGGCACATTCTCATAACCATGCATGAACAGAAGATGAACATGAATAGCCACATTCTCCTAACAGTCCACTTATCCCCGAAGGTGTGAGCACGTTTCAGTGTGAAACCTTTTAGACAGCTACTAAATGGCAATCTCTTACTGTTTGTGTGTGCCTTGTTTCAGTGGTGGTGAGGAGGGAAAATTAGTTTTTGTTATCAAAAAGTAGTTTTCTTAAGCCACAGCCAGGGCTTTGTCTTATCCTCTCTCCCCGTTGGATTTGAAGTATGTATGAATCATGTCTGTGTGCACATGCTGTGTATGAGATACTGCAGTTACATCTTGGGGATTGAGGAAAAATGATTTGGCACAAACGTTTCTTAAGCATCACTCGCTTTCACTTTTTGTATCTAAAGCCTTCAAATAAGTTTTGTATGTTTTAAGTAAATAATTGGTGTTTGATGCTTGTTTAGCGAGGATACGTGTTAAGGATCTTGAAGCATAATTTCTTGTTCGTCCTTAAATTTGGAAAGAATCCTGTTCGGTCCCTCTTCTTGCCTCCCACTAAGGAGGCCGTGGAGATGCTCCAAGGGCTGGAGTCCCTCTGCTCTGGAACCAGGCTGGAAGAGTGGGGATGTTCAGCTTGGAGAAGAGAAGGCTCCAGGGACACCTCGGAGCCCCTTCCAGTGCCTAAAGGGGCTCCAGGAGAGCTGGAGAGGGACTTTGGACAAGGGCCTGGAGTGACAGGACAAGGGGGAACGGCTTCCCACTGCCAGAGGGCAGGGATGGATGGGATGCTGGGAAGGAATTCTTCCCTGTGAGGGTGGGGAGGCCCTGGCACAGGTTGCCCAGAGAAGCTGGGGCTGCCCCATCCCTGGAAGTGCCCAAGGCCAGGTTGGACAGGGCTTGGAGCAACCTGGGATTGTGGAAGCCCATGGCAGGGGTGGAACAGGATAGGCTTTAAGGTGTCCCATCCAGGCCAAACCATTCCATGATTGTATGGTATACACAGCATACATTGAACTGCCGTTGCCTCTGAACAGCCTGCTGGGAATTTGCTGTGTGGAACAGTTCCAATGTTGTGGATCTTATTGTCCCATCCCTCTCATAATTGGTCCTTTTGAATAACCTTCAAGGCTGAGTTTCTAACTCGGACTCAGCTGCCAAACCAAGATCAAACAGACTTGTAGCTCATGGGCTCAGAAATGCTCAAATGATGAATCAAATATTGGTTAAGAAATAAGAAGCCCTGAAACTCAGGACTGCTCCAGTGGAGCCTTTATCTCCATCCCACATCCAATGTGAATGTAAAAATAAAATAGTTTGACTGTATGAGCAGAAATGGGGGGGTAGATTGGCACTTGCTTCATGGCTTTGGATGCTCTTTGTTTTCATTTTAAAAAAGCTTTGACAGTAATTGGAAGAGGCTTTTGCTGTGGTGCTTTGGATCTCCTGCTCTGTAGTAATAAATGATAGGTTGTTCTCCTGTAACCAATAGCCCTGTAAGGTGGAGTTTTTGGGTTTTGGAGTGGGTTGGTTGGTTTATTTTGAACATGTAGTAAATTACAGGTAGCTGAGGAATTTATTTCACAGTTTTATTATTTATTAAAATTCAAACAAAACTTATTTATAATTTCCCATATTCTTGGCCTCTGTTCTTTTACCCAGCTTTCTTGGTAGCATTTGTCACAAATGCAGCATGTGATTCATGAGACTGCAGTCTCAAAGGGCTTGGGAGGAGAGAATTTCTAGAAGTGCAATTATTTTTTGCCATATCTCTGTTGCTGTACACGCTGAGAGTTGCTGTTTTATGCCTTGTGCTGGCACTGAGTCAGATGTGCTGGCAGGGCAAGCTCTGTGCCTGAAGGGAGGCATTAGTGCTCTGAAATACCAGTGGCCTCTGTGGTGTGATACCAGCTCTATATTTTTGTCTCCTGGACTTCCAAGAGCAGTGGAATGTTGATAGTACTAAAACTCTTCTTCACTTATAAAAATGCATTTGAGTTGCACAAACCTGTAATTTTCCAGGTAAAATGTTTTCTTTTTTAATATATATATACTGCGTAAAGGGAATAAGAAGATCTTGCCACATTGGTGACATGTTTCATGTGGATAAACTTTGTTCATGTTGCAAAAACAACAGGCAGAAAGATGAGGAAAATCCATCTTTATGTCTTCTGTAACCATTTAAACTCCCCACTACTTCTCTTACAAAGTGTAAAGAGGTGTGATAAGCTCAAATACTGTCCTGGGTCAGATCTAATAAGAGCTTCTGTCCTGCCATGTGCTTGAGGCAAGCCAGGCAAACTTGCTGCCTCTTTACTGAAAGCTGGAAATGGCTGTCAGGGAATTTGGAAGGGTTACTCAGCTGTAGCCTGCAAACTGCTTAGGGATCACCCAGCAGAACAGCTGTGTGAAAACGCAGGGTTTGGTGTATCACAGTGCAGGCACATCTTAAGGTTCCCGCTCCTCTGATGGTGGCAGTGGTGGCTGCTGATTTCAGTGTCTTTTCTCTCAGGAGTGTGCCTGGGTGGCAGGTTTTTTCACTTGTTTACAAAGCCACCTCCAGCCACTATCCTAAACCACTTGGGACTGAAGAGTGTTTCTTTTTGCATCAGAAACAAGTGTCCCTCTATTAACAGAGTGCTTTTCTTTGGAAAAACAACTCTGAATTTAGGTCATGCCTTCATCTCTTCAGAACTGCAAACAGAATCTCTACAGTATTGCAAAGGCTTATTTGTTTTGTTCTTTCTGTTCTTTTTCACAGCAGTGATTGAAAGACATCTCAATCTGTTCCCCTCCATCCAGCTCACCTGGATGGTGACAGAGGAGAGCAACTTCTGACCTACCTGTGCTAGATAACCTGCTTTCAGTAGGAAAACAGTGGCTGGATGGGTAGGGGTTTAATCCATTACCATGTTTAATGGTTAGGCCAGATGTCTTGTCCTTCCCTGTGCAAGATAAAGTTGGGTTGTGTGCAGCCTCCACTCACACTCTGTTTTAGTATCTGGCTAAGGTGGGTGAGCACACCTGGGAATTACCAGCACATCTTGGTTACTGCAGTGAGCACGTTGCCTGTTTCAGAAAGAAATCACAACCGTTTGCACTGAATAGCATTTTGTGTAATCATTGCAGATAAGAGAGAAATGAACAAAGCCATAGAAAATCTTAGGGTCACCACTGCCCTTAGTTACTGTTTGTTCTCTGCTCCCACGTGGACTGATAATGAGCCTTTCTGCCTCATTTAGTTGCATGCTTGATAGATATATGTGGGAGTCTCTATGTGTATCTACTGTGCCTGCTTGAATAGACCTCCCTTGTATTTTTTTTTCAACTATTTTACTGTTTTTACTACTTTATGGTCTTTTTAAAAACTGGCATTTAGGAGAAAATGTTTTGATTAGGCAACTGCGTGGCTTCTAGTGCACAGGATGCACTGCAGCATTCAGCTCCCTTTAGAAAAAGCTCTAATCTGGCTGTCAGCTGCTTGTAACTATTGTCACACATTCTCATTTCAGAGACTGTGCATGAGTGGGGATGACACCCCTCTTTTCTGAGTTGGACTGGAGTTTGGTAGCTGGGACTCTGAGTCTTCTGCTATTTTTGTCCATTTGTGAAGTGTTGATAATACTTGGCTCTCTCGTAGGGCTGTCAGGAACACAGCAGGCTTGATTTGGCACTGAGAAAATGGAGAGAATCTTCTATGATATTCTTGGGGACAGTATTGTTCTGCCAGCCTCCAAAATTGCCAAATACTTGTAAGACATTCCAAAATACCAGTGTTGCTGGGGAGGGCAGGAGGGAGAGAGACAACTGGCTTGTCTAGTAGTTGAGCTTCAGGTCCGTGCTGGGTTTTGTGGAAGTACTCTCCAAACTTCAAATTGCTGATGGTCTGTGATGTGATGGTAAAACATGCAGCTGGTCCCTGTATCATCTGTAAAAGACACATCATGAACATATTAAGGGTAAGTTATGAGCTGTGAGAAATTACAAGGGTTTTAAGTGTTGATGGAAAAGATTTGAACTAGCTGGGGTGGCTTGGCTCCTCCTAAGGTGCTCTGTGTGTGGTCTTGTATTTCAAAAGTTTCAGTGAAACCTCTGCATCACAGAACAGAACATAGGTAAATTTTGTGACTATTCTTCATTTCTGAAAAGATCTTTCTGGATTGCTAGTATTGCCACTACTGTTTGGTGGTGCTCCAGTGATGCGTTTCCTGAAGTTGCTGGGGATGGGAAGATCCTCATTCCAGGAGATGGGTTGAAAAATCCTCTGAGCAGTCTCATTTTCTTTTTTAGGCTATTTTCATTAAAAACATTTGCATTCCCAAAAAGTGGGATGTGTTGAGATGGGTAAGAAAGTGGCTTGCAGTATCTCTGACTGGCCCTCTAAAGCAGGGGAGGGGTGATGAACATTCACTCCCATGTGCATGGATGTCACGCCTGTAACATGTCTGCTTTCAGCTGCATTGTGTCCATGTATTTGAGAAGATAAAACAAGGAAAATGAAATGTAGCGGCAGAGCTGTTTCTCTGCCCCCTCAAGGAAATGGTTCCTGAAGATCTGACTGACTTTGGGTCTTCCTTTCTTATGCAAAGTGCTCATACTCTTAGCTCCCCTTATATTAGGTGGTAAAGCGAAGCTTTTGTTACCTGGTGAAGCTCCTGAAGGTCATGAAAGTGATTGCACTTTTGAGTGTTCAAAATCGTTTTTGCAAACCCTGCCAGGAGGGACTATTCTACCTGGAGCTATTCCATGCCCTCCCAGCCAGTGCTTTGATGTTTCTCAGCCCTGACAGATGAATTGTGGCTGAAAAGCCATTGCTGAGGACTGTTGCTTTCCAGGGGGAACCTGGAAACCAACCTTTGTGCTCTTGGTTGCTCGACTGTTTTCTCTGGGTACATTTCCTTGTTAAGCAATCTTCTGATGACATCCAGGATCCTTCTTCACGTGCTTATGGATGCTGTGAGTGACATGTGATGGTTGCACCACCTTCTAAAGAAAACTTGGTGCCCCTCCTAGTTTCGTTTGAACTTGCTGAGGTGGGATGGCATCAGCAGGAGGAGTGAGAAATGTTGTTTCTTATTGGGTTCACCCTTGGACCAGGACTGAAGAACTTGATTTAGTTTTGTTTCTGCCCTGATGTTTTTGGCTGAGTCCACTGATGTCAGTCCCTCTCCCTGTGGTTTAACTTTTGCTGTTGAGCTGTTCAGTTTGCTGTAAAAGGATAGGCTGTACAAGGGCTGTATGTTAGTAACAGCTCTAGGAACAGGGAAATCATTGACTCTGGGATGAATATGATAACCTTAAAGTACAGCATAGCATGGTACTGACAACCCTGTAGTTATTAGTGTCATGTTTACTCTCTGACTGAGATGTTCTTAAGCCAAATTTTATTTCA
Organism: Corvus kubaryi; assembly: GCF_017639235.1. Classification (NCBI taxonomy): domain Eukaryota; kingdom Metazoa; phylum Chordata; class Aves; order Passeriformes; family Corvidae; genus Corvus; species Corvus kubaryi. Next base: position 3,523,540 of record NW_024581088.1, read on the forward strand.
ACCAACAAGTAAATATTCTATTTTTGTTGTTTCAAATGAGAAAAGTTGTTTGTGCTTAGTACTAAATTATCATTATTAAATTAAACAATCAGGAAAAAGGATAATGTTGAGTAGAGCAATAGCAGTGTTTTAATTATGTGAAACTCAAACATATTTTCACTTTGCTGGAATCTAATACACAGGCTGGAGGCATGAAAGCTCTGAGTGTGACAAAGTTACTAAAGAGTGATAGCACCAGCCAGGATCCTCACATGATTGGGTGTTCTGACTTCCTCACTTATGTCACACAGAAGGGAATGCTCAGTGGTTTGTTTTTTTTTTTTTTTTTCCTTTCTTTTAAAATACTTTTCAAGCTTAGTGCTTACCAAGGAGTAGGTCCCATTCAGGGACTGTTCTTCAGTGCACCATATGAGTCTCAGGTCTCCAGAGCTCCCATTCCTTTGGATGGCTTTGATTTCCTTCCAGTTCTTTTCCTCATTAATTTGCAGTGCTCCTACCCACTGCTGACTGGAGCAGTTCCTGAGCAGGCCCTTGTCACTGGTGCCTCTGGAGTAAACCTGCAGTCCTGAGATATCCCAGTACACCTTAACATGACCCTTCTCTCTGCTTTGCACCCATTTGCAGTATAAATGTGTTTGTAATTGCCAGAGAAGAGCTGGTGCCTGGAGGTTTGTGACCCTGCCTGGGCCTTTCAGAATGAATTGCAGTCTTTCATCTGCTCCAAGGGTCACATTTGCTTTGTAATTGCACTGAAGTGACTTTCCACTACATTTGGTACATGCATGCAGACATGCCATAATTTGTTCTGTAAGACACAGCCTCCCCATAATTACAAGGAATATGTAAGCCTGCCTGCCTTGAAGATGGCATTAGGGTGTTTTCGCTCATTGAATGAGCATAAATCTTCTGACATGGTCTCATTGGTTCCCTGCTGCACTTTCACCTTCGAGTAAAGAACAGAATTTCTGTTTGGATAATTCTCTTCACTGGCCATACTGGTGCAAACTGGAGGTAAGCTTACAAGGATGTGTGACATTATCTGTTGTGACACAGATACAAGTGCTGGTATTCTCCAGGGAGCAACCTGTGTTCCAGTATCCCATCTGTCCCAGAAGCCTGGAGTATGTTGTATAGGAAACACAGACCTCCTTGAGCTTGTGACATGTTTGTTTGACGGCCTGTGACTCTGGCTGGTCATGCTGCTCTCAGGGAATCCAGGGATTTCTTCTCTTTGCTCACTTTGAATAATTCAGTAAATAGTTCCCTAGAAGCGACCCAATAAAAGTCTGGGTCAGGTTTTAGCCTCCTGCTCCATGTTTTTCAGGTTGCTTCTTTTTGACCCAAGGGGTACCTGGAGGCCAGGTTGCATATCACCATGTTGCTTTTATCTTTGAGGTCTTAGACTTATAATCTCAATGATGTCTTTGATAAAGAGCTTTACAAACTTTGCTCATTTGTTTTCTGTGATATGTGGTTAAAGAACAGCAGCCGTTGCTTTTTTTGGATGAGATTAGCTCTTGTAATTCCTTCGGTTTTTTGATATTTGTAACTGCATTCAATTTTGGTCTGTGTGATAGCAGCTAGAGGCAACATTATTTTCTTTATATGAGTAGAATTTGCTCACTAACGCTGTGCTGCTACAAAAAATCCCCCCTTAAATCCTCTAAGCTATTTGTACTAATCCTCATTACTGTATTTCGTGCATTTTTATATTTTGCCTTTGCTGCATTTTTCTCTTGTACCTAAGAAAGCCTTTAAATAGGAATTCTGGAATAGAAAAGGATGTGTAAGAAGATTGCAGATTACTGTTGGTTTTCTAGTGGCCATTCTTTTCATTGCTGTGTTAATATAGAGGCTTAATGAACAAGTTTGACTCCAGGGCAAGGCCAAGTGCTGCTCTGAACTGCAATTCCCATCTAGTATTCCTCTGAAATGAAGCATTTGCTATCCTGCCAGCTTTTATTTTTTATTATTTGTGCCTATTGCATTTGTCAGGGTACGGTAAAGGGTGCAGTCACTCAAAGGTGCTGCCTCAAAACTTCGGGAGACCAGTAGTGATGCCCTTGGAGCAGTTGCTAATGCACATTTTGGATATTCATGCCTAAATCTAGAACTGTAATGATCCATTCCACTCCCCTTTGACCTTCTCTTTTTTATATGTTCATTCAACCAAAACCCACCACCCTGTCTCCTGAGGGGTGACTCTATAAGGACCTAGAGAATGTTTTCAAACAGAGCTTTTTGCTGAAGGAGGACAGATTTAGGTTGGATATTAGGAAGAAATTCGTGGCTGTGACGGTGGTGGGGCACTGGGACAGGTTGCCCAGAAAAGCTGGGTGGCTGCCCCATCCCTGGAAGTGTTCAAGGCCAGGTTGGATGGGGCTTGGAGCAAGCTGGGATAGTGGAGGGTGTCCCTGTCCCTGTTCTGGCCCTGGCAGAAATTAGGGTCCCTTCCAACCCAAACCAGTCTGTGACATACTTGTTTGGCGAGGGTGTGCAGTCTTTGTAATGTGGCCTCCCCTAGATGGTATGCGTAGCTGTTTACTTTAGCAGGGTATTTACATTGCTAACACCTTCCCTGGAGAGTTTCATGTTCTTCTCTCCCCTTTCTCTTTCAGGCCATGGCCTGTTTGCTTCTCCACAAAGTTCTGCTACTTCATGAACTGAAGCTCTTCATTACAGAGGAGGAATGGGAGGAATTGATCAGCAGAAGCATCAGCCAAGTGACAGAGGTAACAAGCTTCAACATGTTTAAAGTACAGATGACACCTGATGAGTGCTGCTTTCATCTGTCTGGTGCTCGGTCTCAGAGCTGCAGTCTGGGACTGTGCTCAGCTTAAGAGGTCTTAGAGACCTTGTGCCTGCTGGCACTAGGTCTGAATAGTACCCACCAGGCTGACAGAATTCTTATAACACCACTGTGATGTTCCTGGTGCAGCTCAGCAAGGCTGTGTATGGATCCAAGAGACAGAGCTCAAACTTTAGGGAATACACTCATACAGATCAGTTTAAGGTATTTTAAAAAAAAATATATAAAAAGAATGGAATGGTATTTTGAACATGAATTTCAGGACATGTCATGCAAGTTCTTCATTGGAATGAGCTTCAGAGCCACAAAAGTAGAGCTGAGGTGCACTGGACTTTTGGCTCCTGGTGCATTGCAGGCCTTCTGGACCAGACTCCCTTGCTAATATTGTTCAAAAGGGAAACCTTAAAATACATTGGAAAATAATTTGTATAGAAGAAACAGTGAGAGAAATTGCAGGGCTCCCGACACAGTGGCCAGTGCAAATTGTACCTGGGGATGGTGTTTGGGTGCAGCTGTTACGTGGGAGATAATCTGTGGGACAGGAGGTTGAAGAAGCAAATGCTATTCACTTTTATTCTTGTGGATTGACGTGAGGGGAACCAAGCAGCCAAATTAATGTTGTGATGTGGTGACTAAACTTGATGACATGGGAGATTCCAGTGTTGGAGTTTCTGTGTAACTGTAATAGTGACCTCTTTCTAAGGGTGGCTTTCATTCTTTACTTACTTCTTCAGATGCTGGTTACATGGTAATTTAGGCTATTCTATAATTTGCTGTATTGAAACAGAACAATTAGATCTGTTTCTTTTTGTCAAGGAGGAACAAAATCTTTGTTTAAAACAGGGAATTTAAAGATGCTGTTTATAGTTCTGGAGAAAGCAGGTAATCCTCGGTTTCATTAAACACTTTCTATTTAAAGATTACATCAGGAATCCAGTGGGTGGAGTTAGGTATGATTTTGTTTCTCAGCTGCATAAAACGTGCCACTCCTCCCAGCCTGGTCATCTCCATGTTTCTCTCTAGCAGCTGAATACATGCAGAACTCAGTGATTCACTGGGAAACCACAAACATTTACAATGCCTTTATGTTGTTCTTGTTAGGGAGAGTTTAGCATCTTGCAACCCATCCAAGATTATAATGAGCTTTGCTATTAAAGTTTCCTCAGTGCCTCTCATTTCTGTGGTCATGTGTGTTTAAAGAAAAATTCCTGAGAAATACTGTCAGTTTGTTTGGGTTGTCCAAGGTTTACCCTGCGGGCAGGAGGCCTCCCATATTGTTAAATGGCAGTGGCATATAGCTGCTGGTTCTCTTTTTGGCCTGCAAAAGCCCTGAGATAACATTTTTACAGACTGCTGTTGGTGTTCATACATGTGGGGCTTTTGTCTCCCTTCCTCCCGCTCCCCCCATGTACTTAACCCAGCTGGTGTGGCTCTGTGGGGCTGGGGCAGCTGCGCATTAAATATTGCTGTAATGAGAAGGGGTCAAGGACTTTATATTCCACATAACAGTTTTGATTCATAGCCAAAGCTGGCACTTGTGCTGCAAGACTTACTAAAGCTGGAAAAGGAATTCTGTGTCATTTTGGTGGTGCAGAAACACTTACTTCTCTGAGTAAGAGCTGTAAAAACGTAGTAGCTCTATGGTGTAGTAAAACGGTGTTCTCAGTGTCATTGATCTCTTTTGAAGATGGTAAAAAAATCTCTTGTAGTAAAAGCCAGAGGCTGGAAACTGAGCAAATTTAGAATCTGTAGAAAGTATGTATTTGTCAAAGAGACTAATCCATCATTAAAGTAACTTGCTGAAGAATTTATTAGCCCTGAATCTCCAGGTGGAAGTTGTGTGCTTGGCTGACAGAGAAGCTGCAGGTTGGGTAGAAGTTCCAGGCCCGATGTTGAAGTTATGGGGTGATGTCCTGGGTTGCAGTGTATTCTATTACCATCCTCATGAGCTGTTGAAACCGGGTGGGGCAGTGTTTCCTTGCCTCCTCCCCCCAGACTATCTTTCTGTTAATGGCCCATCAATGCCATGCAGGACTCAGAGATAACTCCCTCTGGACTACCTTCTGTTAATGAGCCTAATCAACACTTGGCCTCATGACTCATTACCCCATTGTGAGATGCTCCACCCAGGGGGAGGAACCAAGCATTCCATCCTTGATATAATCTGAGATTCTGAACACCAGAGACACCCTTTCCACTGGATTCCCAGAGGACAGGAGCTACACAGCCACCACCGGACCTTTCCAAGGAAGAGCAGATCCTTCTACAGGATCACGGCTTCCACAGAACCATCGCACCTGCCCTGCTCACCGGGAGCCGCCAGCGCCCCTGCCGGCTGCGAGCGGAACTGCACCCGAGGGGAAAGGGCCCGACAGCCGAGAAGGCTGGGACTGGGTTTGGGATTGTTCGCTGTTACTGCCACAGTTATTGCTGTTTGTTCGACTGGTTATACACATAGAGATATATAATAGTAAAGAACTGTTATTCCTATTCCTCTTATCTCTGCCTGAAAGCCCCTTGATTTCAAAATTATAATAATTCGGAGGGAAAGTGGTTGCATTTTCCATTTCAAGGGAGTCTCCTGCCTTCCTTGAAAGACACCTGTCTTTCAAACCAAGACGGATGAGTTTGTTTGGGAAGAGCTTGGACTAAACAACAGCCCTTTCTGTCGCTGCTGTCCTCACACGCTCCTGCTTAGCTGGAGGATTGGGAGGACGTTTGCAGAACTCTGAGTTTCTCCTGCAGCTCAGTCTCATCCCTTTACTTCTGAGACTTGTTTCCATAGGACATTCCAGGTCAGCTGTGATTTCAGAGGTATGTGAGTAGATGCTGGCAGATGTGGGTGCTTACCTGTGAGAACCTGGACTGAGAGCTGTGGGGTGTTGTGGAAAATGATGGTATTTATCACCCTGCCTCTGCTTGAAATGTTTGTATTTGTTGTCATTGGCCATCCCTGCCACTGTCCCTCACAAATAGCTGTTTTAAGAGGAAAAAAATTATAATCTAGAATTTTGTACCTTTCTTTGACCCAGGGAGAGGTTTGCAATGCTTTAACTGATGTGCACTTGTAATTCAAGCAGTGCTGTTGCTCACAAGGAGACTGTCACCTGAAGGCTTTGCTGCACTCTGTATCCGGGGTCACATTTGCAGCTCGGAGGCTGTAGCTCCCAAGGTGCAGGATTGCCCTGGGAGGCTTAAGGCTGTCAGAGAGGACAAGATACTATCTCCTGGTGTCTGCCTGCTTATCCTGTCTCGCCTCAGGGATTGCACTGCATACCTGCTGAGATCCCTTGGTGAGGAGCATCCCCACCAGGGAAATCTGGGATGGGTTAGGCAGTGATATGAGCTGGAACTGGGGAAGAGGCAATGTGAGACAAGTGCAGTCTTGGATATCACTGAATTATGCAGGCAAAGCTAAGAGGCAGATGAGGGAGAATCAGTGGCCAGGAACGTTAAGTGAAGAGACAGGTTCCCGAAATAGCAGCTCCGGCTGCTGCGAGGCAATGGCTCTTGTGCTTAAATAAGCTAACTTGACCTTATTTGTTCCCAGATTGTTTAAGCATGCTTATAAAACATACATCATGGTCATGAGGGATCCATGTTTGCCCTCTCCTTGCTGTCACCAAGGCAGGTCTTGATGTCCCATTGGGTACTTTGGAGTTGACTTGCTCGTGTGAGAGCCCTGCTTGCTGTTGGTGCTCTTGGCTTGTGCTGCTGGGTTACCTGGGCAGAAAGCCTCATCCACAGCCCTTCACTGCAAAGATGAGGAAGCAGAAAAACAGCTCTGGCAGAGTTTTGGCTTCCCAAATCTTAAATAGTTACCTTACACAAAGCAGAACCTTGCTACAGTTGTTCAAGTCTGTTCTAACTGGGGGTCTGGATGACTCAGTTTTGTTCATGGTATAAAGAAATAAGAGTTGCTTCATGTTACAAGTGACAGAGCTCACCTGGGATGCTGGAACATTTGACAGAAACATCTTCTCTTGGAGAGCTTTGTTCTTTATCAGTAGGTCTAAAAGTGCTTTACAAAGGAAATTCAAACCAGTGAGTTGTTGATGTAATGCAGAAAGTATTTTGCAGAAACCCAAGACATAATGGATTTGGTTTGCTGAAGTCGTTCATCCTGTTTTACAGGTGACGCTCCTTGGCTGGGAGCTGAGCCAGGAACCAAACTCGGGTCTCTGGAGACATCTCAGAGGCCCTTCTTGTGCATGGACAGTCTGACTGTCTCTTAACTTGGCTTCCGAACAGCCCCGTGTGTTGGACAGTCATCTCTGTCCCACGGTCATCTCTGCTGATTGTTGTGAGTTCAGGCAGCCCCGAATCACGCAGTAAAGTATTGCAGAGCCCGAGAGGTCCAGTTCCCCATTCCATACAGGAAGCTCTCACACAGTTTTGGTGAGGGATCTCTGGGTTTGCTGCTATAGCTCAGACACTCTTTTTTACTCTATCCAGCATCTCTCATTTTGATCTTTCAGCTCTCCCGGTTGTCACTGTAGGCACGTTTTGGTGTTCCCTTCCCTTGTTAAGATATATTTATGTTTCCTTTTTATATGTTACAAAATTGCTGTCTTGGCTTTGGAGAGATCTTGAACCGGTGCCAGTTTTTTTTATAACTCACGGACAGATTTGGGGCAGGAAGTTCCAGGTTCTGAATACATAATTTCGTTGCCTTTTTTTGTCATCCCTTTCCTAGGGACCAGCTTGCCCTCCTGAACTGAGATGCTCTGTGTAATTCCCAATTTATGCTGAAACTCCCAGTTAGGATGTGAAAGTCAAAGGGAGTGGGAATAGTCCAGAAAATACATATTTTGATGGCTGTGAACTTCAAAACAGAACAGCCCTCAGAAAACTTGTTAAAACTGCTTTCTTTGGCTTGAACACAGTGGTTTCCTGAGGGTTTCCTTTGTCTTTCTTCTGCAGTAAGTACATCGTAAGAAGAGACAAACTTTACTACTGATTTTCCCTTTGCTTGTTTTGTCAGTGTCATAAGGAATGGGCAGAGCACACAGTGTTCCAGTTGGCTGTTTGAAACCCAGACAGGATCAAGGCATCCTGCACTGTAAAAGTGCTGACAGAATCTGATACCTGAGTTCAGTGCAAGACCAAAGCACTCCCAGTCACCAGTTCTGGAGGCTTTCAGATAATTACACAAAATCCCAATGACATGCATTTGATGCCTCCATACACTTAAGTCGTTGCTTAGGCCTGGACTGGGCAGACATGAATGTAGACAGGGAATTACATGGCCTGGGAAGGGGTGGCATAGATAACCCAAGACCTCTTTTCCATATCATGTGGAAGTTACTGTGTGCTCCCTGAAGACTTTTGTTGTATGGCATTCCAGGGTTTTGTTACTATGGTGTTGTTCAGCGAGGGATTTAAAATAACTATTTGGAGCTACTGAGAGAGTAGGGGAGAGAGGGATATACTATCTGGCCTTCCAGTGTAGACATGCCCTTAATTTCTGAAGGGCATCACATTTGATTATCTGTGTCTTAATTTGTAGTGAGATACATTATTAAAGTGACTTAATCAAATCTCTAAAAAAGCCATCCTTCAATTTTTTTCCTTGAAGATTGCCTGAACTTTTATCTGTCCATCTTTATAAATTCTTAATTCACTGCCCTTTCTCAGCCTCTTAGCTTGTAAAATGAGGCCAGTAGTGATTTAACTGATATTTTCAACGTGCTTTCAGAATACTGGATGTCTCTGTGGAGACTTCCTTCTCTTCTGTTCTCTCAGCTGTCCTGTGTGGTTTTTCCCTGCTGCATTTTCAGCTGGCCTTTGGAAAAAAAATCAGATCATTAAACTTGGGAAAGCGTTGACATTTTCTGTGAGAATGGCTTCTGGATTTTTTGTCTCCTCCCTGTAATAACTGCCAAAATAAATATCACCAAAAATGTCCTTTATTTACACCCTTCAGCATGTGGGTCTGCTTAGTCCCCTGCCTTCCCTTCTTCTCAGTCAGGAGCAGGCAGAGACTTGGTGGTTCCCTCCTTTTGGGAGCATTTCTTGATGACTTGTTTGTGTTAGAGATGCAAGGAGTAAGTTTTGAACATTTATGCTTTCAGTCTTTAGAAACTTAGAGAAAATGGATGGAGGAGGGACTGTCAGTGCTTCTTTTCGGCCTTTAAGGCTCAGTAGCAGCTGCTGTGCTGGTCAGGTGGGTGGTGTGAGAACCTCTCTTTGTGTGCCTGTGTACCTGGAATTGGAATTGGAAATGGATGTGGCTCTGTGGATAGATGGAAACTGGAGTGAAGAGATATACTCCTCTTCCCTCCTTTCTTCTTTGTCTTCCATGATTTAGCCCTAAGTTCTGGTTTGGGATCTACTGTATAGTGAATATTATTGTCTTGGTTTTGGAGACAAATTTAGGAGAAAACGCTGTGAAATGAGTGTTTCCTCTGAACAGAAGGGTTCCAGTAATCCCTTTTGCCAATGAGAGAAACAGATACCAGTGGGCAAAAGTGAAAAAAAACTCCTGTTTATGAGCAAAAAAAGGGTGCCTGCAAGACACAGAAAAAGAAAGAAAGAAAAATATTGAATGAATGCTAGATACTGAAATTGTGGAACCTTACCCCCGCCCAGACTCCCGCTGCCGGCCTCCATCGGCTGCAGGCGCTTTCCCCTCGGTGCAGCTCCGCTCGCGGCCACCAGGGGCGCTGGTGGCTCCCGGCCGGGCGGGGCGGCTGTCCTGGTTCCCCGTGCCTGCAGGGGGCGCTGTGGCGCCAGCTCGGCCTCATCTCCCCACACAGCAATGGCGGCTCGGCCGCCGGGAGACGAGAAAGGGCTTCCTTTCAAATTCACAGGGGGAGCCGATCCTGGTGCCCCTCTGGATAGCGAAAGGGGCTGTAGCAGGGACTTCAGAAGCAGGGCAGCAAGCAAGAGGCAGCAGAAACTCTGCAGCTGTAGCGGGAGGCATCCCAGCAGGCGGGGGGGAAACAGCCAGAGTGTAGCACAAGCCCGGAGCAATGGCAGAGGTACGGCGGGGGCTGGGCAGCAGCAGCCCGGCTCCCAAACACGGCAGAGAGAGACTCTCCGGGATTTCTCATCGGCGCTGGCTGGGCCCTGGGTCTGGGCTGTGCGGAGAAGGGTGCAGCCTCCCAGCGGGAAACGAGGGTGGTCCCGGGTGCTGGAGCGGCATGCACTGGCTCTGGGCTCCCCCAACAGCACAGCAGCAGAGAAGATAAAGCAAGCCAGCAAGCCCAGTCACAGTGCCGAAGCAGGCAAAACCCACAGAAACAGCAAGATCCTTGGTCAGAGATGCCGGCTGTGTGTGTCCAGTCAAACAGTCCGTCCCAAAAAGTGGGAGCTGCCTCACGCCACCCCCAACTCCCTCCAGAAACCCTGGCCTGACTCCCATTCATCACGAATAGTCCCAGGGCCAGGGAGGATTGGGGGACAGCAGCCACCCTGGGCACAAACAAAACAAAACAGATCAAAAACCCCCAAAATGGTATGGGATAATAAACCATTCCCAAGACAATTATCATGAAAGGAAGTATTTGGGGTCAGCCTGTCTGGATTTTGGGAAGCTCAGAGTTGACTCCTGGCTCTGTCACAGTTTGTGTGGCGTCATGTTACTTGGCCTCTGTGAGATACGGGGAATGATGCTGGGTTACCTCCTTCCTCTCAGGAGAAGCACAAGCAGAATTACAGGCGAGGCCAGGCAAGGGCATACTGAGCATACGCTATTTTGTATGCTCACATGGGGTAGTAACAGGAGCTGTGAGCATACAGAATACTGCAGTCCTTCAGCTGGTTGTCAATTTCCTCTTAACCTCTCAATAACACAGGAAGGCTCTGTCCTTCCCAAACCTCACCTGTATGGTGATGTGGGACATCTTGTCCTTTGGCTCAGGTTCTAGACATGGCTTGTAGGTCCCACAGTGCTCTTGCTGGGTTCGTCTGGGTGTGATTCCACCACAGGGACCTGAGCCACACCACCAGCAAAATCTCACGCTGGATGTTCTGGGATCCTGCATGCAGCACGGAGCTGGGGCACAGCTTCGACCTCAGCATTCGGAGCTCAGACCTCTGGCACTTCCTCATTGTGGCTGAGGACATTCTGTGGGGTGGAACCTTTGCTGAACTCTGCTGCTGGAGAAGAGACTTTACCCCAGGAACCCTGGGCTGTCCAGTGGTGTAAGGTTGTGGAGGGGTGTGTCTGCGGAAGGACTTGGCGCTGTGTCCAGCCGTGAATCCGCACATTCATCCGTCAGTGTCTGCTCTGCTGTGTGCGAGGAGGGGCTGGATGGAGGTAGCGCAGCGTGCAGAAAGAATGCACGTTGGCCGGGCTTCTCCAGCTCTCAGTGATGGATCTGTTGGGCTGATCCCATGGAGGGGAAGGGCTGTTTGTTTCAAACAGTGGACTAGGCTGAAGGACATGCTGGGAATGCATAAATATTAAATGGTATTCAACGTTCCAGTTGGGAACTGAGCTTGTCTCTAGTGGCAGGGCACTCTGTGGCACTGAGATGCTGCTGTGAGTCTGGGCTGAGCGTGTGCCCCCGTGGTCTCTGTGAAAGGGGCAGAGGTGCAGGCAGGGGTGGATGTGGAGACTTACAGAAACATTGCATGGCTCCGTGTAACAGCATATTGCCATCTCCCCTGCAGGGAAGTTGGGCAGCTGGGATGCTGACTTTGGCTCTAGGTGCACATACAGCGCTTTTGCTGTGTGACGGGTTTCAGGGGAGTTTTGGACTTAGAAACTGATCTGCGTGGTAATAATTACCTGCCGGCCCTCTGTCCTACCTGTGTGACTGAAATTACTGCAGCTATGCACCTCCTGTGCTCTGACTAACTTGTTTTACACTTGGTGAAGATGGGGGAATGTTGTGAAGTGCAATGCCACATGGAACGAAGGCTGGATCCTGCAGTAGTTGGGATATAGTCATGTGTCATACAGGAATGAGGGATATAGTAAAACCCACTGATTGTTAAGATGCTGGCAGCGTGAAGTTCTTCTTGGAGAAATCTGAGAAGCAGAGAACTTTGGATCTAGGAGTGCCCTCCTCCAGAAACAGCCAGAGGCTTTTGGAAGCAGCGTGTCTGACATAACAAGACAAAACCTTCTCTGCCGGCTGAATCCACGTAGGGTGAGGCAGGAGCTGTATTGCTACATTGGCTTGAGGTGAGATGGGAGTTCCAGCTGTGAAAACTGCCTCCATAGTTTTTCCTTTTGAAAAATGACCTGCCCAGATCTGCTGACAGCTCAGATGTACAGGCATGATTAACCATCACAGGTATTGCTGAGCTGGAACTGGAACTGAGATATCCTGTGAAGTGGGACAGGCTGTTCCTGAAGCAGCAGAGTAAGAAAAGCAGAAAATGGGAGAAAAGCAACATAAATCAGCAAGTGATGCCAGTGTAGCTGTTGGGTATAAATCATGTGGTCTCTCTGCTTTTAGTAGTGCGTAATTGGGTTGTGTGACCCTTGGGTTGGTAATGCTTCCAGAGGCCAGGGAAAGAGGGAATTAGATACCTCTGGAACAGCACATGGCAGAGAATCACAGAATAGGTGGTTGGACAAGTTCTTCTGGGTTTTCATTTAACCCTCCACCACTGACCTGTAGCATAGCTGGAAGCAAATCCCTGCTTTGTGCCTCAGTCTTGGATGTAAAACAGATCTTTACCAGCCCTGTGCAAGTGTTTGTGATCTGATCGGTGTTCGAGGCTCTCCCAGGGGTGCTGCAGAGGACTGAAATACTACTTCTCTTTTTAAGGCATGTTTGCCATGTGTTGCAGTTTGCCATCTGTTACATAATAGCTTTTGCTTTGATTTTATGATTGGATTGTGTACATTCCCCAAATAAAATCAGGGTAGGCCTGTAGGAATGATTGACCTCTGCAATTGGGGTGGCAGAGCTGATTTCATCTCTCGGGGAGCTGAGTGAGGGAGCAGAAGACAGCATGCAGACAATGGTCGGTACCCTGTGTAGCAGGAAGTTTTATAATTGCTTAAGTTACATAAATTCTTGGGAAAGTTGCTTTGACTTCTGAACCCAGTTCCCATTGAAGAGGCTTTGGATTTCATTGCCTGGGAGCCATTTCCCCAGGCTTGCCAGTAGTCCCAGCCCAAAGTCAGCTTCTTTTACATAACAAGAGTGAGCATGTTTGTGTCTCATGCTAACACAAATAACACAAATCCCATTGAAGCAAACAACACAAATAACACAGATCCCATGGAAGCAAATGCTCCATTCTGTGTACTCCCTGCTGTGGGAGGAGGAGAATGAAGCAATGCCTAATCAGAGATACTATCTCATGGAATGCTAATGAGAAGTGCTCTGAGTGGCGAGATCAAGATAATAAGTGACTCTGGGCTGAGCAGGAATTGGGCTCAACTCTTTAAGGAGGCTTTTGACTGTCTCAGCCTACCACATACAGAGGTGGTGGTGGTTTTGTGCTTTAGTAGCAAATTTGTTTTACACTCTCTGTAGCAGAAGGGAAAGGGAGAAAGGCATATGTTGAGGAACAGTAAAACTTTACCTGAATCCAGCTTCCTTAAAGCCAATCCTTTCTGCTTCTGGGCTAGAGAAAATTGTACAGTCTGTAGGAATGAATTATCTGCTGCTTCTTTGTGGCTTCTTTGGCTTCTCCCCTCACCCTCCTTGTTCCTTCTCGGTCTTTGAGAGCTGTTTTGAAGTGATCCATTTCAGTAGGGAGATCTTTGTTTGCAGAGCATCTAAATTGTACCAGTTTGCTTCTGGCTATTTATACTGGTGGAGGTGTGGTTGTGTTTCCAGATTCATGCAAAACACTGCTTTTAATGCAGATGTTTAGTCACTAGACTAGTGATGTTTTCCATCTTCAGCTGGGCCAGCCACTCTTCTTTCCACATGAATTTGGTTGGGTACCTCCCACTAGATGCACATCCCAGTTTCCCCAGCACATCCCAGTTTCCCCAGCATCTGAAAACTTGCGTACTGGTGAAAATCAGCCCCTCAGGTGTTGTTTCAGAGCTGCAGGACTTTTCTGTTGACTTCAGCAGGATTTATTTCAAACCCTTCAAAGCATCAGGGCAGCAAGAACAGGCAGAGTCAAGCCAGCGTGATTTGAATGCAGTTGTCTACATCACTCATGTACGGTGAAGAGAAAATGCAATTTATTTTTAACACCATTTTAATTCTAAAGTGTTTGTATATTGAAAAGATGAAATGACAGTTGACTTTGCTCTGGCTCCATCTCACAGTACTGCCCTGATTCTTCTTGTCCCAAGGAGCTGACAATCCATGCTGATTTTCTCATACTGTGAACTTGTGCACAACTTAGCAAAATAAGGATCTCGCCTAACAGCCTCTCTGAAAGCTGATTTAACCACAAGGAAGACTGTTAGACTGGCAATATTTTGTTCTTCAAAATGCAAAGAAAATGTTTATGTAAATCAGCCTTTTTTGTTCATTATTTTTATTATTAGTGGTAAGCCTCATAAACTGAATGTGCCTGACCCATGGGGTGTTATAGCCTACATGGGAAGATTTATGTTTTTTTCCAATCACCCCCCCTATATTTGTTTCTGTTTTTACCTGGGAGACTTCAGAGCTGTGGAATTGTATGACCTTGTAGGTTAACGACAGCTCTGGAATAGAGTTGCAGTGCATCTGTCTATATCAGGAGAGAGTAATTAGCAAGTTATTGATAGTCAGATGAAGTTGCAGCTTGAATTCCAGCCAGCAGAATGGCTTTCTAATACAGGGCTTGAGTGGACCATCCTGAAGAGGAAATAACTGTATCTTTATTATTTAAAAAAGATACTCCCAGGGTGTGGAACCTGTACAGATAGTGAATAATTCTACTTGAAGGCTGCTGTTTTTGCAGACATGTTATCTTGTCTCCCCACTTTCTATGCTGAAAGTGTTCCCTACACTCTTGCTGGGCATCATTATTTTTCTGTTGTGAGTGTCAATACCGAAAGAATTTGCTTTGGGGAATAGATTTCTTACTTCTCTCAGTGTCTGCAAGGATTTTTATGTTATTTGCCAACTTCATGCTGATGTAGATGGAGAACAGTTTGCTGAGTCCTTAAATTGTTTCCAATCTGGTTGGAATACAGGATCTGTGAGAGAACAATGACATTCCAGTGCTGGGTCCAGGTTTGGGGCAGGGAGTTTTCAGCCTGAGGAACTGAGGATGCTGAGTGTGGTGTGGGCTTTGCCCCTTGGCTGTGTTGAAATGTCCAAATTCCAAGGATAGGAGGGCTTGGCCACAAGTGCAGCTTTCTTTGGCTGCCACTGTCTGCAGCACACTTGTCCCTGCAAATCCTATTTCATGTTAGTGTGATCTGTGTGGGGTTTGCTGTGTCCACACAGAAATAGAATGGGGAGGAAAAGGACCATGTAAACAGGGATGAAGGACCAGCTGCAGGCAGAGGATCAGTGCCCCTAAGCCACTCTGCCACCTCTTTGATCCAGCCGCCTTTTTATGGCTATTTTCTGCCCTTTTTGTAAATAACTGGCTTTTATTTGACCTATCTTTGGAGTGATTTTCCTCTAAGCCAGACCTTTCAGTGTCTTGGAAACCCTGCAGCATATAGAGAGAACACAGGGGAGATTTTTCCCTCAGTTATTTCAGTGAACTTAAGCTTGACAAGGCCTGTTATAGGCAGGCACCTGGGATTTCCTGGGCATAAGTCGTAATGGATTTTAGCAATAATGCTTTATGTGTAAATCCGAGCTCCTGAAGCTGAGTATCTGTGGTCCCTCAGGTCTGAGTCTGTTTTCTGACAGCTTCTTGGCCTCTCCAGGGCGAGGTCAGGGATTATTGTACCTGTTTTTCTCCAGGAAAGCATCTCCAGTTGTGCTTTAGCTTAGAAACTATGGACAGCAGCAAGCTTGTGCTTCTGTGATATGGCTTGCTCTTACTTTGTCCAGTTGTTTCTTAATTACCTGGGCATCAGAAGCTTTCCCCAAGTGCCTTCCTGAGCTTTTCCACAGTTTGGTGGGGTTTGTGTTCCAGAATTACTTTGCTGACAGGTGAATCCTGCCATTCATTACTTGTTCTCTGCTTTCTCCTGTGAAGTGTGGTTTGTTTCCCCATCTAATGTGTGTTTCTTCTCAATCTTCTTATTTAATTTGCAGTGTTTGAAAACACTTGGAAAACCCATCATGAAGGCTGAGAAAGAGAAAGTTGCCAAGAGCTTGGAGCTGTTGAACTTTCTCCTTAAAACTGTGACAGGGCAGGTGAGTGTGTGACCCAGTATGTGACAAATGGCTGTTTCCTGAGTATCTTTTAAACGTCACACTTGGATTTTGCCATGTAATTACTACATCCCACCTCATTTCCTACCAAAAGTACCTCTAGAGGGAATGCCTGCTTGGATCTGAGGACAGAAGAGCCCTCCTGTCTGAAGGAGTGATCCACAGTCTTTATGAGCTGATCTCCAGAGGAGAATTTGTGCAGTGCTCAGCAAACACTTGTGGCATCTGCTTTCTTAGCAGCAGGAATCTAACCTGGGGTACAGTGAGCGTGGGCTTTATCCCAGGTGATTGCTCTTTCCACTGAACTCCAGAGATCATGATTCCCAAAAATAGACTTAATAGCTTTAAGAGCAGGAGTGAAGCTTTGTTCTGGGGCTTTGTTTTCCCTAATAAAAAATTACTTTTTTGAGCATGTGAAGATTTTCTGTAGGCAACAAAATATGTCCCTAATGTGGTCTTTTTTACTGGAGGAAAACACCAAAAGCAGCAGAATTGCTGAAGCCCAGTTTGCTACTGATAAGCCCAGAACTCAGACCACAGCCTGTTTCTTTGTGAAGACCTAACAGGACAGTGGGTGGAGAAGAGAGGTTATTTCCAAGGCTCTTGTAGGAGCTGAATAGCCTTTGAGACACCCCTTTCTGCCTGGTTTGACTGAGATTATGCAGTGGGTTACAGAAGAGGGTGCCAGATCTTTAGAAACCAGACTGAACATGCTGCTGCTTTTCTCCTGGATGGGTACATAGTCATGTGTCTTCTCTTCCCTGCTCCCAGCCATGGACAGGAAAGGAGAGCGGACTGAAGGACCCTCCAGTTCTTTTTATGCCACTACAGTTCTGTTAGACTAATGCCTCTCATGGTAGGAACTCAAGTTGTTGAGCAAACCCAGTACCTGATGGCGTGGTGTGACTCACCAGTTTTTGCCCCAAACTGAAGTGGTGTTGCAAATGGACTCAAGGCAGTGGCTTGGAGAGGCCAGGCAGGATTGGTAATTCCTGCCATAGCCTTCCCCTGAGGATGGCCTATGCCCTGCTGCTGTGAGTGCCCCTCTCGAGTTCACTCTGCAGATTGCCTCTACTTGCCTCTTGCAGAAGCTGAATGTGAAGTTGACAGAGGTGGAGAAAGTGCTGCTCACTCTGAACCAGCGGGAAGACATTGGGAATTCTCCACGGCTCGACTCTCTCTACTGGAACGTCATGCGCTGGTTGAACTACACGTATGTGTGCTTGGCATCCTGGCATTCTGCCTTGTCTGGGTGCTTGTGTACAATGATGTGGGGAGGTGGGAAGAGAAAGGAAGTCAAGGCAGTGAGCTCAGGGTGGAGTTTAATGGAGCTCTTTGGTTGGTGGGGTTGAGACACTCACTAATGCTTATTTGGAATAATACCGGGCTCATTGTTCTGTGTGCTTACATCTTGGGATTGGTCCTTGATGGGAAAGGGTTGTAACACATGACTGACATATCTGATACCTGATCATGTGTTGCCAGAAGACTAAGAAAGCCAGGGCCACAGGCAAGCATTACCTCACCTCCATGGATAACCTCATCCTCACAGCATTCATCCTCATCCTGTGCTTCTGGCACCTTTCTGGTGCTTCTGCCTGTTCATGGACTGCCTGTCACATGGATCACACTGTTCCCTGGCTGTAAATTAAGTTGCTCTTGATTTTTGGCATTCTCTCTGCAGGAAGCCCAAGAAAGAGAAGGCAGCCAGTAAGCCTGCTCAGGGAGCGGAGTCGCTTAAGCGGAAGAAGAAAGGCTTCCTGCCAGAGACCAAGAAGCGCAAGAATCGCAAGAAAGGCATCCAGGAGAATGGGGTGACACCGGGGGAGGATGGAGAACCAGCAGCCCCAGAGGAGCAGCCCCTGGGAACAGAAACCCCCAAGCAGAAGAAAGTCCTCGTGCCTGGTGGTAGCAAAAAGAATCCAAGCAGGGGGGGCAGGGAGAATGGAGTGGCAAAGGTGGGTGGTGGGGACCTCCCCACTGCTAATGGAGGAGATGCTGTGGCTGACAAGAAGAAGAAGAAGAGGAGAAACAGAAAAAGAAAAGGTGCTGCAGGCGATGAAGCTGAGCAGGTTCCAGCTGCAAAGAAAACCAAGGGGAGTGTTGTCCAGGAGACCCAGCAGAAGCAGAACAAAGCCAAGAAGAAAAGAAAAGAGAAGAAAGCTCGAGTTCTGCAGGAGTAAACTCACCCATGGACTCACCCAGGCCTGGCATGGCTAGCATGGCTCAGTAGACTGTTGAAATACTTTTTATATCTATAGTTTTTATGCTCTCCATGACTTTTAAATAAACCTTCCATGATGCTGAGCTCTAAAACTGCGGGTCTGGCTTGTGTGGAGGGTTCAGCCTAGAGCACAGAGAGCTTCAGGAGGTTACATACCCTCCAGGCTCTGGGAGATGCCCACTCTCTCTGGCAGTGCCAAAGAATCCTGTCTCCATGATTTCCCAAGGCAGAAGTGAGAGGCTGGTTTGGATTCCTTGGGGAGTTGGGGTGGGTGTGCTGGCACTGCTGAGTTATGTGGTCAAGCCCTTGTGGGAGATTCAGAAGGAGCTCCTAAAGGCTCATCCCTGTCCTGCCCAGGCCCAGCAGTGCTTACAGCTTTTCCAGTGTGGGAGATGCAGCCTCCAAAATGCCTGGGGTCAAATGGGTTTGCACATGCAAACTCTGGGGTCAGCTATTTCCAGTTTGAGCACTCTGGTGTTGTCAGTGGTATGGTATGGTTTTTCTTGCATTTTTGCTGCTGAGTGCAGGAGGGGTCATGGCCCCTGTGGTAGTGCAGGGATGTCAATAAATTAGTGAAACAATTGAAATGGTTGATTGATTGGCCACTCTGCCAGGCCAGCAGTTTGTGTGCAGCCACGCAAGGCACCTGGAACAGCAGGCCTGCAGGAAATGGTCTGGGGAGGTGACTGCCTGGAATTGCATCTGCTTATTTATCCCCAGGCTCCTGAATGCTGAAATGCCTTCATCCCTTTGGAGAGTGCCAGGACCAAATTCTCCCATGTGTTGGGTACCTGGTTCTTGTTGAGAGCTGAGGCTCAAAGTGTTTGAAACGCTACTCATGCTTTAGTTGCCACTAAAGCCTCCTCCCTCCCCTGCTCCTCCCCACCTGCTGAGCACCCTGCTCCTGGATGCCAGAACATGGGTGTTGGTGCTTGGCCCTGACTCCTCTCCAGCATCCAAGGGAGCAGTGCTGGGTTAATGGTTGGGCTTGATGATCCTGAAGGTCTTTTCCAATCTTAGTGATTCTGTGGTTGTCTGAGGGCCTCAGTGCTCTCCACCTTACTGCAGAGGAGTTTGGTGCTGGCTCCTGGCAGAAGCTGCTGCTGGCAGAGGGAAGGGCCGGGAGCAGGGCTGTGCCTGTTGTGCCTTCGGTGGGTCTGTACTACCAGGCAGAGATAAAGGCACTGGAAATGTCATATTGCGTTTGGAGGGGGTGAGAGAAGAGCTGCAAAGGGCTGTGTTTCTCCATGGCTGTTTATCTGCCTTTGCAATGATTCTCTGCTCCAATGGCACAGAACTCCTGGAGACAGCGGCTGGCAGCGGCACAGACACATCCCATTGCAGACCCCTGGTCTGCAATCCCATTGCACACCTGCAGCTTCCTCTTTCCCTGTCCCAGCAGTGATCCCACAGGCTGAGCTGCACATCCAAAGTGTGCGCTGGCTCCTGCGAGCAGCAGGTGGCAGCTGGAATTTCTGTGCCCACAGCACAATATCCCTCCTGTGCCTGCCTTTCACTTCCTGCCTCCACAGCTGGCTCCCGCGGGCACTTGGCTGAGTCAGGACTGAGGGGCACTGTGGTGTTGCCTTGGAGGACACAGCCCTTGTGCACGCTGGATGAGGAGGACTTGGCAGGCTCTGGACTCTGCAGGTCAAGAGTCTTTCAGGTATTGGCATAGATTGGGCGGGAGGTGAAGGGCAGCTCTCCTTGTGCCCACCCTTGATGGCTGTTGGCTTCCAGCCTCTGAAGGGTTTGCAGAGGTACCCAGACAGGATGGAGACTTGGGCTGCAGGTGTGTGGCAGGATAGTGCAGATGGTTCAGGAGGTGGCTAGTTCCTGCTCTCTGTGGTGCTCCCACGCTTGTCTGAGCAATTCGGGGCTGGACTCGCCCTGCTGGACCTTTTCTCCCAAAGCACTTTTTCATCTGGATGTGGCTGTAGGCTCTTGACTGGAATAGCTGCTGTTGCAGCCTGCAGAAGAGCTGCAAATCTCTATTCCCAGGCAGAAGGTGTTGGCAATTATTGCCAGTCCTGTCTCCAGGAAAAATGTGCCTCTGCTCCAAAGGGGCCTGTTGGCACTGGGGATGCTGCCCTGCCTCTGCCATTTACTGCTGAAAGCTGGTTCACTGCCTCGTTAAAACCTCAATCCCAGCTAAGCCCCTCCAGCTGTCCCCTGGGTGATGACTTTTCATGTATTATGCAAATGCAGCACATAGGAGGCCAGCAGGTCAGGCCTGTCCGTGGTTTAATGATCCGGAAGGGCTCCAAAGGGGACCAGGGGCTTCAGATCTGAACTGCCTCACTAATGATTTCTTTATTTCTCTCTGTGCCTGTAAGTGGGACATCCTGGGATTTTGTGCCTCTGCTGTGTGGAACCAGAGGAGGAACAGCAGGCAGGTGTGGTGGGTGGGAAGCAAGGAGTGAGCTGGTTGAGAGGGTTCTCTGCAGGCAGCTTAGGGAGGGAATCTTCACCTGCCTGCAGAGAGCACAGCTGTGGCACCCAGAACCACCATGCTGGGCAAGTCCTTGCCCACATGAGGCCACAGAGCCTGGCTGAGCTGCTCTGGGATACCTGCCAGGGTCACTGCAGTGAAGAGTTCATGTGGATCAGCGTGTCATTTTGGGAAGGGCAAAGCATGAGGCCAGAGCTGTGCCAGCTGTTGTTTCTGACAGAAGGATGGCCACTGGGTAGTGCCAGATGTCAGCTGTCAGGCTGGAGAGGTTGACTGACCTCTGCCTTCTGTGTTCATTGGTGTGCTTAGTCTCCAGGACTAGCAGAGTGGTCAAGGGGAAAAGGGACAGGAGAGCTGCAGGGCACAGTGCGAGCCATGCTTCCCTAACAACTCTTTTGCCAATTAAATTACCTGACTGTAGGCTGACTTCGATGCACAGCTTATAGAATGCAGTCACTAATCCACCAAGTCAAATTGTGTTTCACCAGCACTTAATTGGGCCTTTTAATATCAATCACAAAGGTTTCATTTTACTTGATTTCGGGTCCTGTCTGTTGCTTGACCTTTAAGGCTTTAGACCACTGAGTATGCTTTGATTTAAATGAAGCATTTTCTTCTCAGCTGTCTTGGACTCAGAGCTCTTGACAGAGAGCTCAACGGTTCTGGGTGCAAGAAAACAGCCACAGGCCCTGGGCACTGAGCTGGGGAGGGATGCAATGCTGGAGAGTGGCCAAAACCATGGGACAAATCCAGGCACGTGGAGTCTTGGGAGAGTGGTGAGGCCCTGGCAGAGGCTGCCCCATCCCTGGAAGTGTTAACGGCCAGGCTGGACAGGTCTTGGAGCAACCTGGGATAGTGGAAGGTGTCCCTGCCATGGCAGGGGGGTGGAATTAATTGGTCTTTATGGTCCTTCCAGCCCAAACCATTCCATGATTCTGTGATTTCTGATGTAATATCCTGTATGCCATACAGCGATTTTGCCAAGGACTCTGGCAATGGGTGCAGTGTTGGAGTTGTTCAGGAGAGGTTGCCATGCAATCAGCACCTCTGTGCAACGTGATAAATGTAAATGCACCAGTGACACCAGGGCACTGCAGCACAAAGAGCATCAGCTTGTACAGATCAGCTCAGGAGAGGGTCAGAGTGGTCACCCTGTGCCAGCCCATGAGGCTGTTGTTTGTCAGAGCATGGGTGGCCCTGTGAGAGCTCTACAGGCAGTGACAGGAGGGTTTCTGAAGCAGGGATGTGGAGTGAGTGAGTGTGTGGGGGCACACACACCAGAGGTATGATCCAAAGCCATGATCCAAAGCCAGTGTGGACAGCACACTCTTGTTAGCAGTACTTGATGGATGGAAGCTAAAGCTGCTGAGCTTCGAAGCTTATCTATCTGCTGGAACATCAGAATTTGGAAAATTATTCTTAATAAAGTCATTTACAAGAATGATTAAGCAGAAAGCCCCGAGAAGCACTGACAAAAGGCCATCAGGGGTGATTGTTTTAAGTGACAGAGCGTTTGCTTCCGCGGTGTCCTGGCTTGGACACTTGCCCTGTGCTGAAGGAGGACACTGAAGGGAGGCACTGCAGGGTGCTGTGGGAGGGGTCTCTCCCAGCTGGTCAGGGGAGCCTCAGATACCCTTGTCTGTGTGTCACGGCAGCCCAAGGCAGAGCTGCAGGGCTCCTGATGCAGCAGGACCAGCCCTTCACTCCTTTTTTCCACAAGCCACCATCCTGTGAGGTTGGTGGGCATGGCTGCTGCAGGATCACTGGAGAAGGGCAGCCTTGATGCTCACTGTGGGACCACTTGGGAATTCATTTCCTGGCTTCCTGTCCATCTTCCTGAGCACCTGACCCATGGCTCCCACACCACCCATTTTCATCAGTCCATCAGCCAGGTCCTTTAGTTGTGCTGTAGGGAGCCTAAATGGGGCTGGAGCAGGACCCCACCTCTGTGCCCACCACTGACTCCTTCCTCCCAGCTCTGATCCTGGCTGGATCCAGCTCAGAGGGAAGAGGAGGCTGTAATTCACCACCTTCCCTGCTCCTGGTGTTATTTCTCAACAAACTCCAGGCAGGCTGGCGTCCAGGTAAGTCCTTGGCAGCTCTGTGGGTGCTGGAGCTTGGAGCATCCTTATCCCAGGGACCAGCCCTGCAGGCAGCAACCACAGGAGTGCACAGCCAAGAGGTGACACAAGAAAAGGAGCCAGGAGGTACATTTTAAATACTTTTATTTCTTAATTTACATAAAGGTATATATTTGGCTTATCTTTTTTTATACTCTGAGATTCACAATCAATTGCTCTTAAAAAATAAAATAGTCATTTGCTTCTGAAAGAAATCAGAAAACTGTTTTATACTCCTCCCTTGTATAACAAGAAAATATACTAATACTCCCATACATCACATAGTAAAAGTGATTGTAAGTGCTGGTTTACCAAACAATGAAGCAAATGGAGAAGAAAACAAGCATTTGGGATGGAGCTTGGAAGAACTCTGCTTCCCAGAGCACAGCCAGATGTTTATGGGGTTTAATCACCATGACTGTAAGGGGAGAGGCTCCTGGGGCCACCCAGACCTGCTCTGGGAGCGGTGGCAGCAGGAGCCGCTTGGGTTGGCAGCTTGCTGCCTTTTGGGTCATTCTCTTGCCTCTTTGGGCAGGTCCCATTGCCTCAGTTTCCCACACTGTGTACAAACCACCTCATTGCCAGTGCAGGATCAGCTGGGGGGAGTTAATGCTTTAAAAAATCCCCTTTATGTAGTGGAGTAGAAGAAAACCCTTGTGATTAACTGAGGAGCATCTGGAGCCTCCCCGGTGCCTCTGGACACTTGCACAGACCCTGGTGAACGCAGCAAGGATCTGGAAGGAGCCTGAGCCTCCCTCTCCTAGCCTGGAATGTATGAGAGCAGGGATTCAGGGATCCCTTGGTGAAGGTAGGATGCATTTCTCACTCCTCTGTTTGCTCCCTTCCCTCTGTCCTTATTTAAACAGAATCCACAGCATTTCCTTCATGTGCACAGAGGATAAAACCAGCACGGAGCTCTGACAGGGACTGGAGCCTGTCACAAACAAGGACTGCCAGTGACATTACAGAACATTTCAGTTCCCTTTTCACTGTTGACTCCTGAGAATTGAGTTTAAGGAGAATTCCTAAGCTCTGAACCTTAGCAGAAATGTTCCATTTTGTTGACAGTAAATGCTACAACAGAGAGAGCCTATCAGAAAAGCAATTTAGGAAATGTGGTTAATCTTCTTTGGTCTCTGAGATGAAATGACTGATTGTTGGGTTGCTTTTTGTTTCTTTTTAAACAGCTTAAAAAGGAATTTCTTAATGGGAATCAGAAATTCATGTGCCTTTAAAGCCAAGTGTTTGGCTCCCAGACTACAGCTGCTGTGTTTTCCCTCCAAGTGTAAATAGTGGCACGAGGTAGGAAGTGAAGCATTGTTTGGGATTTGCTTTGCTTTGTTTTTTCTAGCACCTGCTTGCTCAGGCACTCGAGGAACACTTCTGGTTCTGGTTCTTTAGCCATGTCTTAGAGCTATTGTTAAGGTATTTCAGGTGACAGAACCCTTGCAGAGGAGTCCTGTGAGGTCTGGGGAGGAGGAAAGGCTCACAGGATTATAGGGCAGGGACTTGCTATGGGGTGAGCACCTGGAGTTACAACCATCTCTGCTGTGCTGTAGGTCCCAGCACATCCTGGCAGGGAATGGGAGATAAACCCAGATTTACTAACAGTACCTTCCTGTGCCTGACTAATCCTATGGCCCAACCAGGACAGCAGCTCCCAGCCTTAACTCACATCCAGTCCTGGTTTGGCATTTCCTGAGCTGATTTAGTCCTCCTTGGAGCCTAAGTGCAGCCACTTGTGAGCACAAGAGCGAGGTGCTTTCACCTGCTCAAGTTGTGCTGAACTGGAGGGGTGATCTGAACTGTGAGAGGGGGCTCAGAACAGAGGGAATGGGGGCTTGCTGAGCCAGTCCCCTCCCTGTGGCAGTGCCCTCCCTGTGGCAGTCCCCTCCCTGTGGCAGTGCCCTTCCTGTGGCAGCCTAGCCCTCTGCAGGGTCTGTGCTCCCCTTCCTCCTCCATCCAGCTGACACAGCATAAATTTGGCTTGTGGAGGCCAAGTGCAGGAAACAAGACTCCAGTGGAATGGCACCATGACACGCTTCTGCACTTGAGTCTAACCCAGTTTAGGCACTGGCCTTGTCTGAAAGCTCTCAAATGCACCTTTGTAAAGGTACAAGTGACACCCCAGTGACAGCGCCCTGGGACAGGCCAGGGTTGGGTGTGCAGGAACCCAAGCACTGCTCCGAAGGCAGTGTCAGCCACCTGCTTTGGAGTATGGACAGGGAGAATTAGCATTGACAGTCTGAGTGATATGGTATCATGTAAACAAAGCATGAGGTCACTGGCACAGCAGTATTGCACTCCCAGGCCCAAGGTACAGCCATTCAGCCAGGTGGATTTTGGTATTTTAAAAGCCTGTGAACCTCCTAGGCAAGGCTGAATTTAGCATATGGAAAACTCTAGAGCCTGTAGGGATTTCAGTCCAATGTTCTTCTGGGCCCTTCTGTGACAACCAGCAGCATACCCAGTGCAGTGAAACTCTCTCCTCTGTCCCATTGCTCAGTCTCAGTGACAGGTAGGTCACCCACTGGAAGTTTTCCTGTGGTGCCCTTGCAGGCCCTGGCACCAGGGCACTGAGAGGAGGAGGGCTATGGACGTTATTCATGTCTGCTATGGTTGCACAGGCAGCTCCAGATTTCAAATGTTTAAATAAAAACTGTTTATCTAAATATATATATATATATCTCTCATCTAATGTCTTCAGCAGAGATAAAGCATCTTACAACATATTTAAATAAAAAATAATAATCTGAATTGAGCCTTCAGTGTCAAAGAAAAGGTGATGTACAGAACAGGTCCCCAACTAGTGCAGTCTGTGGGAGTGGGAGTGCTGGCAGAGCAGCAGCATTCCATAGGACACCAGCTGCCCTACAAACAATGGACTTCATTGGCTACAACTAAAACCATTTACACAATCTACAGTTGCTCACTTGGGCAGCATTTTCTGGGTCCAGTGGACAGTTGGTTTCCGTGCTCGGGGACCCCATGAATGTCCCTGCGCTCCAGGAGTTCCCATGTTCTTGGCTGCCCTGCTCGTCTCCTGGTGCCTGGCCCTGCAGGCTGGAGCAGCGGGATGGATTTGGTGCTAGAGAACCCCTCTGTGATATGGAGCTGAAGGATCCACTGATACCCAGTCCAGAAGGGCTTTGAGCTTGAGATTGGTATGGTGGGAGCAGGAGTCCACGTGTCATTGCCTTCACTGGCAGCTGCAAACAGGGAACAGAAGGAGGTGGTTACTGGGGAAGTCCCAGGTATGGATTGGTTTTGTGGTGGGGGCCAGCTAAGGGACCCCGGGTCTCTGTGCAAGCTGGGGGCTGGCAAAGCCTGCCCATGGTGGAGGCAGCACTTTGGGATGTGCTGTAGCCATTTGGAATGGAAACAAATGCACTGTGATCCAGGCCCAGGCTGCTCCGGGAGGTGACCGGCAGCAGGTGTAGCTCCTGTGTAGTACTTAAGGGCAGGTGTGTGGGTACAGCTGCTCCTGGTGTGGGCTGAAGCAGCACAGCACATTACAGGCTCCATTTCTGTAGACTGTTTTTGACCCCCTCACTTTACTAAAGAAAAGAGGGACCACCTTGTGCCTTAAATTGTCATTTTTGAAACTGCTGTTCCTTGGAGAGCCCAGCTCAGGTGTCAGTCCAGCACAGCCCAGCTCAGCACGCTGCTGACACGGCAGAGCAGGCACTGCAGGTGGTCCAAGCTGGCTTTAAGGAGCATGTCAGCACCTATCCACTGAGGTACTACTGTGGTGGCCTATCTGGCAGCCAACAGCTTTCCTAGTTAAGGGGGGCACGGAAAATGAGTTCTCTCACTGCAGGATTTCCTGTGAGAGGATCTGTGCTCCATGTTATGCAGGAAATTGCCCCTGACCTTAAAAATCAGTGACTGCTGCATTACAGAAGAATTCTCCTATGATGGTGCCCTGGTTTTTTTCAGCCTGTATAAAACTGGACCAAAAAAGAAGAAAGTGCAGTGAAAAACCTTGGTGTGCCCAGGACCTAGGTAGTCACTGGTTTATAAGGCAAGTTTCAGCAACAGCACGAAGTACTTCCTCCCAGATTTACTGATGGCTTTTTTTAAAACAAACCTCCAACTTTATCTAAAAGCTACTGTTAAATAATACTGTGTGAGTACACATCCAGCCCAGAGCCTGCAAGCTCCAGGCAGCCCTATGCCCGAATCCACTCCCCTCTGTGGAAGTAACACATCTGCTGTGCTAGAGATTGTATTAAATCTTTTCTCTCAAAAGGCCATTCTTAAATGTCTCATTGAGTTCTGATTTTCTGATTAGTCTTTCAATGCATTTAATTTATGGGAAAGAAATCTCCTCCTCAAAAACTTGCTTTAATTAATTTTGGCTCCAGTAAAAT
The DNA here is from genome assembly GCF_017639235.1 of Corvus kubaryi. Classification (NCBI taxonomy): domain Eukaryota; kingdom Metazoa; phylum Chordata; class Aves; order Passeriformes; family Corvidae; genus Corvus; species Corvus kubaryi. Next base: position 3,550,720 of record NW_024581088.1, read on the forward strand.
GCTGGGAAGTGTTTATCACTTGTGGCGGCCCCAAGCAGCAGCGCTGTGGCTGTGGGGGAGTGATAAGGACAGCGTGACCACAAGGGACAGGGTGGGCAGCAGGAAGGGGACAGTCCCTCGGGCTCAGTGCTGTGGCCCTGGATCGAGGGTAGCAGAGGGGACAGTCCCACAACAACACGCAGGGTCGGGTGCTGCCAGGAAACACTTTCTGCAAAAAATTTGGACTATGCCAGGAATGGTGCTTTGGGAGCAGCCCATGTTTGACCCAGAGCAGGGCAGCAGGAAGTTTTGTGAACACCAGAAGGTTTGAAGTTCTGGCCTGGGACAGTCACACTGCTGGTGGTCAAGGGGACAGGGGTAATGGGCTTTTCTGCTCAAAGAAGGGAGCACCAGGTTCTGGAAGCACCTCAATACCACAAAGGATACTTGAGCTGACCCCTGGTTTCCCTGTTCTTGATCTGCTCTGCTTTGGGCTGAGGGCGGCAAAGCTGCAAACCAGAGCTGGCTAAGGAAACTTCTCTGCAATACGTAAGGAAAGAAATGGGCTGACAGGGGTTTGGAGCAGAGGGGTAGCTTGAAACCTGCTGCTGGTTTGGGTCACTCACCGTCTCAGACTTTCACAGAGGCTGGTGGCATCACAAGCTGATTCACCCTGGTGAAGGGAAAACAAAAGTGTTGTGTGAGAGCTGCAATTAGCAAAGAAATGGATTCCTAATAACATACCAGCCTGGTAAATCCAGGTTTTGGTTGCTTAACAGTGTCTAAAGAAGTAGGACATTAATAACTGTCCTGCACAATGGTATAAAGCTGAAACCCTGTCACACAGGGGTGCCTGACAGCAATGCTGACAATGGCTGGAACATGCCAAGTAACACTGCTGGCACTAATTGACAAGGATTTGGGAACGTCCCAAAGGCATCCAGACGTAGCAACTATTTCCCCAAGCCAGTACAAGATTGTACAGTGGCTGTCAGTGTCCTTCAGCCTGACAGCACAAATGTAAACAGTCATCACTGATAAAAATTAAGAAAAAATGAGTTGTCTTTCAGTTTCCAGCTCCTGAAGACCTGCTGCTGTTCCAGGCACCTGCTCCTGGGTGATGGACAGCGTCTGGCAGGGACTGCAGCGTCACCAGGCAGGAGCTGTCCCACAACTCCTGGGATGAGGGCAGCAAGGGGACAGCTCCTGTCTGCTCTGTGGGACCCAGGGGACAGCAGCAATAGTCCTATGAAGTCCATCCCTTGCACCTGCTGCTTGTCCTTGCAGTACATGCCCTGGAAAATTCAACCTTCGACGGCAGCAGCTCCTCTCCCGTCCCCTCCCATGCTGTTCTTGTTACTCAGGGCAGCAGTGAGTGCCTTTGATAGTGACACACACAGCAGGCCCCCGGGTGACCTGTCAGAGTTGTCATCCTCGGACTCTGAGACCTTTGGAACTTGCTTTCTAGCTCAGATGCTCACTGACCTCAGTGGGAACACCTGGATTCTTACAACACTGGGAAACCCCCACCACACCTACGGGCCTGCCCTGATGTGGCCGTTTGAGTGCTTTACCCAAGGGCTCACTGGCTGTACTTGGGCAGTAGCAGCATAAATAAATCTGAGTCACAAAGGGAGAGTCTCCTCCTACCAGTGCAGGTCAGCTGTGCCAGCTTCAACTAAAAACCAAACTGCCCCAGCAGTGGTTTGTACCTCTGCTGTCAAAGGCAGCTTCTCTCTGCATCAGTGAAAGCCTTGGACAGGTGCACAGGGGACATCACAGAACTGCCACTGCCTGAGGCCCTGCCAGGTGACAAATTCTCAGGAAACACCATTCTCCTTTGGACACATTAAAACTTAGTTGTGGCTCTTTACCACACTTTGTACCTGACCCAGAACATTTTTTTGGCTGAACTGGACTCAAACATGTTCCAGGATAAAAATTAACCAGTACTCAGGGGACATCCAAGAAATAGCTGCATCAGGAATTGGTCCAGTTCAGCTCTTAACTTCACACCAACCCCACAAGTCTCCAAGGTGCACAGAAGCCTCTGTCCCTTTCCAGGCTATAAACTGAAATATTTCTGATGCAAGAGCTGACCCAAGTTTCTTTGTACAAGTCCCATCCTTGGTAACCCCACTGCACTGGAAATCACATTGTATTGGACACTGGAATTGTGCACAATACATCAGAGAAAATTACCTTAGAATGCTACAGCCAACTTCAGAAGTAGGAAGCAAGCTCTGGAATGTCACAGAACTATCACAGAACACCAAAACTCCAGAGGTTTGAGTGAGACATAAGTCATATCCCTTGCCACGTCATTCCATGTTCTTAGAGGATACAGAATCTATACAGAAGAAGTCAGTTTTGCCATGACTTTAGCACAGAGAACCCACCTGCATTGCTGACAACTGTAAATAGACACAACTTTCCTACTCATATAACAGTTCAGCCTCCTAGGGGATAAAATGTACCTCTCTTTTATTTTAACATTTCTCTCAAGTTCTGCTTTATCTCTGTTTCACAGATGGGAACAGAGGCCTGGAGGGGCTAATCCTGAAATGCGTTTCGAAGATTTCATGGGAAATTAGACTGCACATGACTTGTGAACCTCCTGGGGAGAGAAATGACTTTCAGGGATCACACAGGAAGCTGGTGGGCAGGAGGGAGAACTGAAATAGTCCCCAAATTTGGGACAGTGCCTCCTCAGTCCCTCTGAAGCCCTGTGCTGCAGACGGTGGTTACTGCCACAACCAATGGCAGTGGGGCTCAGCTTATGGGTTAGGTGGGATTTTGTTTACTTTTTTTAGAGCAAAGTCACAAATAATAAATTTTAAACTCTCTTAGGTGGCAAAACGTAGTGCATGGGTTTAAAATAACAAGGTTCAAGAGCATCTAAATCCCTGATTAAGTACCACTTGCCTTTCTAATAACAATAATCCCACACTGAATGGATCACTGAACAGTGGCTCCTAAATTGTTCTGTTTTCTCTGCAGTGTTTTCTTAAGATTGAGAATGTTTTCATTCCTTGAAGAGAGTAGGGTGGGAACCAGTCTGTTATTTCTAGAGGAGGAAACTCACCCAAATTGCCTTTTAAGAACAGAAGCTGTACAACTTTTTTTGTTTTTTTTTACTGACTCCTCCAGCAGTTAAAAATGTGGCTGATTCTCTCTAACCCCATCACTTCCTCTCCTGTCAAACCTAAATATTTCTCCTAGATCCTATCAAGTCATTTCCGTGTACTGTGACAGCCTCTATAATTCTGAAGTATTTATAAGACTGTCTGTTTAATATTAAACTACATGCTCTAGAGCTGTTAAATATTTATGCTATGTAAAATGGATCTAATTTCACTGTACCTCGGCCGGTTAGAGACCTGCATGAGGACAAGACAGCCAATTTAACTTAACAGATGACTGGCTAGGATCTTTTACAGGTCAGCTATGCTCTATTTCAGGAACTGGGCAGGATTATTCTCCAAATGCTCTGTCCCTTCCAGCCTTGCTGGTGCCCAAGCCCGCAGCTAATGGAGATTACAGGTTGTAGTGCAGCCAGCACTGCTGGGCAGTCCCAGGGATTTGAAAGAATTCCTGCTGCCTACATCCAGTGCAAGAATGTTCTGCTCTGCCCTGGGCCAGCAAGGGGAGAACCCAGATCCCCCTTCTCACCTGCAGCTCTGTCTGCTCCAGCTGTGAGGAGCACTGGTGGGATGTGTGTCCCACTGACTTCCTGCTGAGCTCCAGGGATGTGTCACCTCTGTCCCTGAGCTCCAGCCAGGAGCAGGATGTCGGGAAGGAGGACACACCTCTGTGTGCAGCACTACTGTGCCCAAGGCTCCAAGAGAGGCTGTGCTTACAGAAAGCTTTTGGGAATGCTGCCAGCCCAGTTAATGTCACGTTTCATGCCTAAGTTAAACACCACCTGTATTTCAGTATCCTGCAGCTTTCCCAAAGCCCAGTTTTCTCACTATCTAAACAAGCCAGACTCTGGCTTTTGTAACTGAGAAGCATACTAGGAAGTGATGTCCTGGTTTTTACAGCCTGCTGTACTTAACATCACTTAACTTTTACAACCAGCAATAAAATGCTTCAGTAGGGTCCTTCTAGCCTGAAAATAACTCAGTTTTTGAGTTACTGAGCAGGAGTTTTTTAGTATTGAGTTTTTGAGCAGGAGCTCATTAGGCAGACAGAAGTACTGGGGCTACAGGGGCAGCTAGACCACTGGACTTAGCAGCAACTCCTGCCAGTGATTAAGGATCCTTCTCCTTAATTTCAATGGAGAGAATTCTGTGCTTCTGCTGCAATGTGCCATCACATGCCTGTTTGAAACAGTGCTTTAGGAAGGGACACAGGGGGACCAGTCACTAATGGCAGCCCCCAGCAGATTCCTCCTTGTCTGAACTTCCTCAGACATTGTTGGGAGGTTAAAAACATCTCCAAAAGGCCTTGTGAACACACTGAAACCTGAAATCTTAGGTGATGAAAAGTTCATGGCCAGACATTCAAGGTCATACCTTGAAAGGTAATGAGAATTTATGGCCTTCATCTATGAAAAACAAATCTCTTTTTCAAATACAGCCAGTTAAAGGGTGTTTTTTGGCATCAGAGCATAAGGGACAACACCACCCTCCACCTGTGCCTGAGAGATGATGAGCAGCCCAGCCAGATGCAGCAGTCTGCAATTCCAGCTACTGAAACAGCAGCATTCAAAGCTAATGTTGCTGCCTGAGATTGGACAAGGAAAACAGGCTAAGGATGGTCATTTGTAGCTCCACACCTGTATGACTTCAGCTGTAGAGTGAATTTTATCAACTGAACACAGGAAGGGACTTGCAGTGATGCTGCTGTTATCACTAATTCCTGCAGATAACTGATGAAAGAATTATGGAGTAGGAGAGCTGGAGCAGGCCCTGTAACAAATCAAAACTACAACTGTTCTGCTTTCTCTCACTGTTTTGCTCAGTGCAGAAGCCAAAACAAACCAGAGATCTCTCAGCTGGACTCTGCCACACCCTGAGTGCAAACACTGGCCCCAGTCCTGCACCACCTTTCTACTAGACACTCTAGGAGGAGCAAAGCCAGCAGGCTGGACACTCCAGTTCAGGTGTGTACCTTTTATGCCCTTCATTATACGGTTTTTGATCAACAGTGCAAAAGGTAACTGCATTAGATGTTGCTGCCCTGCAGTAGCTAAGCCCATTTTCACCTGCAGTTAGCAGGAGATGGCTTTGGTTCCCTGCTCCACAGCAGTTCTCCCGGGATGCTGAACAAGCTGCCACAGCCTCCAGCTCCTCCCAAAAAAAGGCTGCAGAACATTAACCCTCACTACAACCTGTTACCTTCAGTAAGAACAGTGGAATCGAGGATTGCTCCCAGAGAGCAGCTCCTGCTCTGACTGACCTCAAGCTGTTTTGATGGTGAAGTCAGTAATTCTGGGACAAGACTCGTGATTGACAACATGAATTCCTGCAGAACTTCAGACTCCAAGTAGGCTGCAGCTGGAAACAGTGACTGAAAGGGAAGGAGAGCAACAGTGATACATCAGCCTACAGAGCTCCTAGTGAGTGGCACAGGGATAAGATGGCACAGTTAAGAATACTCCAAATACTGAGCTTCCTGATGCATCTGACAGGTTATCCAGCCTGCAGGAATGGGCTGTTGACGGAGTTGAGGTCAGTTTGCTGAAGGAAAAGGATGCTAAGACAACTCTAACAAAATTCAACCAACTATCTGGCACAGGAGGAGTTTGCTTTGGAGCAGGAATAGTGCTCACTGTGGCTGCTGCCTGCCTGTGCTCTCATTCCCAGCCAGGGATGGGGCCTGGGGCTTTGTGCACCTGCAGCCCTCCATCCCAAGGCTCACACAGGAGCTGGTTGTGCACAGCAGCAGAGCCGCCCTTCCCTCTGGATCACTTGGTCGGTGTGGAGTGACAGCTCTCCAGAGGGGAGAGGGGCTTCTCCAGCTGCTCTGAAGAAATGAATTGGCTCAAATCCCCTTTTCTTCCTGCATGCCAGTGGGTTTAGCAAACAAAATATGATAATCATGTACAGCAAATATATTTTCCCCTCTATTTGGTTCAGCCCCTTAAAGCTGTACAGACTGTAAGATCTTCCACCTGTTCATTTAATTCAGGTGCTGATTTGTCTCCAGAGGCAGAAACATGGGTCAGCTTCACTTATTCCTCTTTCACAGATCTTGACTGAGGAGAAAACCGGCATAAAGGAAAAATCCTTTCCTGCTATTTTCCCAGGCAGCTGCAGCAGAACAGATGTGAAGATGAGCAGTTAACAGCACAAATCAGGGTCCCAAGGACCTGGATGGAAATGAGCTCCAGAGCTCACCAGTCTGTGGGGGTACTCTGACATGGACCCCTGAAGTCTGTGAAGATGGGGGTCTCGAAACCTTGTGCCTGAGTCTGTCTCTGGAAGTATAATTCTGCCAGATATTGATGGGCTTAGTATTGAGGTGGAGGGATTTTTAGTGCCACGGAAGATGTGTGTAACATCATATATTTATGTCCACTGAAATAATGGAGAAAAGAGGCAGTGGAATACCTCGCTTTTTGATTGAATGGCAAGGGAGAGAAAACATGACATAAAAAGCAGATTAGAACTATTAAATCTTAAAATAGAAAATCCTGTAGAACTTCCTGATGGCACTTGATTAAAAACATACTTCTTATCCTCCAAAATAACTGCCTCATGCTACAGCTCTTTTCACAAACCTCTGAGCTACCAGGTGTGGGGAACTATAGAACCATGGAAAGAAGGGTTGGAAGGGACCTTGAAGACCATCTCATTCCAACCCCTTGCCAGGGGCAGGGATACATTCCAGTAGCCCAGGTTGCTCCAAGTCCTGTCCAAGCTGGCCTGGAGGCCTCAAGGAAACATCCATCCATTTCACTCCACTGTAACAGTCCTGGCAGTCCCCAGGAGGCTTGTAGTGGTCTGGCAGCAACTTTGGAGATGACCAAGCCAGAGCACTTAAGACACTCCTTACTGGAGCACTGGAGGTAATACTCCAACAGTTTGTCCATGTTTCTCTAAAATACATCATTTAGGCTGTGCTGGGTTTGGCTGGAGTAGATTTAATGACATTTTCCTCCCAGTGTCTGGAATGGGGCTGTGTTTTGGATTTGTGCTGAACATGGGTGATAATACAGAGATGTTTTTGTTATTCCTGAGCAGGGCTTGCACAGAGCCAAGGCCTTTTCTGCTCCTCGCCCTGCCACGCTGGTGAGGAACTGGGTGTCCATGGGAAGCTGGGAGGAGATACAGCCAGGACAGGAAACCCAAACTGATATCCACACCTTTTGACACCGTGCTCCTTATATAAAGTGAGGGGAAGAACGAGGAAGGGAACATGTTTGGAGTGAAGGTGTTTGTCCTTGCATGTAACTTGCATGTGATGGGGCCCTACTCTCCTGGGGATGGCTGAATACCCACCTGCCATGGGAAGTGGGGAATTAATTCCCTTGCTTTGCTTTGCTTTGCTTGTGGTGCAGCTTTTGCTTTCCCTATTAAACCATCTGTACTCAACCCACATGTTTTCCAGCTCTTACCCTTCCAATTCTCCCCAGTGCACTGGTGGGGCAGGGAGTGAGTGGCTGTGAGGGACTTGCTCGGGTTAAAGCCTGGCCCAGGCCAAGGACCCAACAACAAGTGAAGTGCTCTAACACACCCACAGTCACAGTATCTGCCTTGCAGATTGCTGCACAAGGAGAGGCTGCTGATAAAAGCCAATACCTCTGCAAAATGCTCTGACATCAGGAAGCAGCAGGGCTGAATTTTTCATGATTTTTTCCATTTCCTTGTGTCAGAGACTGTTTCTTGCTTGGAAGGCTGCTGCCTTCTGCTCATGCTCCAGACACCTGTGTGGGATCTGATCAGATTTTGTTTCTATGCCAGGGCAGCCTTAGCAAAGAATCTGTCTCAGTGAGAATTTAAAATCTCCTCCTGCATGGCAAAGTCCCTCCACGCCAAGAATTCTCCTTTGCAGTGTCAATGCCTGATAAGTCCATTGGTAGCATATGATTTCAGTGCCCCTTGTACATTGTGGGAAAGTGCCTTCAATCCTGTTTTACAGCTGATGAGCATTTTAGGGACAGCATCTGACTTCTTGGGGCTCACAGCAGAGAGTCAGTAGCCAAGACAGCAGGAGGACTCCCAAGTAGCTCTTGATCTGGAGCTCTTGGAGAAGTGAGCTTTGGCATTCCTATAACATAAGGCACATGGAGAAGTTCCATTCTTGCTGTAAGAGAGCACTAAGTAACTAGGAATAGTGTAGGAATGTTGTTTTCCTTTCTCTGTGGCACAGGGGATGAACCTGGGAAGGTCAGTCTGGTGGGGAATGGGTGGTTTTGGAGAACCCAGAGCTCTGCCTGCAGCCTCTTCTGCAGCTCAGGAGTTCCCAGAGCTGTGCCAGCACCAGCTGCCCCCGTCCTTCTGCTTGGGCTAAAGCAAAGCTCCTGCTGCCAACGCTTAACTCCGACAGCACGTTTCAAACACCGTGTGAGGACCACAGCTGAGCTCAAACTGCCTGTGAACAACCACACTGACCTCTGACACCTCCCTACCCGACCTGTAGGAAATCCACAGGCTGACTAACGTGACACAGCAAATCGTTCTCTTTGAGACTGTTTTCCATTTGCATGACACCAGCAGCTCCCAACTGCAGCAGCAAACCAGCATTTAAAATTCAAGTCCTAAGCTGCTATGTTCTTGGTTTGACTAACTCTGTTTATGGAGTTACAAACATGGCCAGTAAACACGTGAGAAAACCAACAGCTCTACAAGGAGCTTTTTCAACCAATAATAGAACTACTCACATTTTCACCACCTCTCCCCTTCATATTCTTAACACGAATTCTATATAAACCATCCAATAGTCTAATCTTGTTCCATCTGCAGTCTGTGAGTTTTTATCATGCCACTCTCAGATACACAAAACTCAGTCCTTGCCTCATTCCTTCCATCACCCCAGATCCTCTGCATCCTAATCCAGGCTTTTTGCTGTAAATTCACATGGCTTCAAAGGCCAAGGATATCTTACCTGGGCTAAAAAAGCCTTGTGAGTTTCTACCACTGTAGGAAACATTTAATTATTGTTCTTTTGTAAAGTCAAAACAAAGCAATGATATTCTTCCCCCTAAGCAGCTGAATATCAGCAGTGAGCAAACTGTTCTCAAATATCCCTTTTTGGGAGTTGTTAAAATCCACTTGCATCTCCTGAAATCCTCAAATCCAAACTCTGCCTCAATGCAGCACTGACACATCTCTCTAAAATAAGTGTCCAGCCTCTTAAAACCCTCTGTGATACAGCTCCAGCTATTTCAGAGAAGGAACGTTCTTTTTGGCAATGCAAACTACCAGAATGGAGCACACTCAGTGTCAGTCAGCTGCCACTTTAATACCTGGGAAGTGGTTAATGGAGGGGCCTCTGGGCTTTGCTGGCAACAACATCAGGTCACCTGGTGGGTCCTTTCTGTCTCCAACTGCTGCCACAGAAAAATCAGAGAAAGGGAGGGTTGACAACTCTGTGAGTCCTTCCCCCGCCCCACATAATAGAATCTGCAAAGCAAAAATAAGGTCACTTTCAAACTGCTGCAATAGGAGAACTGGGAGATCATTTTATATCCAGTTCTGCAAAAGGCTAAAAATAAGCATGATAAGAGGCAGAAGAAAGAGCCTGAAAATGGATTATTCTCATTTTTCCTGTAATGCAATTTGCAGATGTGCCACATTTAAGACAGCAGAAGTGTCTGGACTAGGGATAGTTCTTTTTGTGGATTTTGCTATTTCCTCTGTAAAGAATACTATTTTTCTAGAGTTTGTACCCACCACTTTTAAAATGAAATGTTCACCAGCACTTCTACTCAGCAAGAGCTTCCACACCTGATCAAAGGTGTTAAGAGTAAAATTTTTTTCTTATTAAATGTTTAATTTTCATTTTAGGAGAAAAGAAATACCTGCTTGAGTTGTTTAAATAACCTGATTCTTGCCATGTAAACAAAGGGGTGCATGATTCAGGCTTGCGGGGCTCTCAAGTGCTGAGTGGTTGTCAGAGACTGAAATATTATAATTTATGATAAACATTTTCTTGTAGGACTTTTAAAACTGTGTTACAAAAGCTGCAGAAAAGACTACTGCACCCTGGATGGGGCCCTGACTGAGGCCTGACACTGCTCGCTGATGAAGATAAGATAAAGTAACAAACTCAGGGCTGGGGACATTCACAAAGCACAGGCTTAACAGCTCCAAGGTGGAGACCACAGCCCCAGGGCGATCAGTGCCAGGCTGGAACAGACCCTCCACTAAAGGGCGGGGGGAGGAGAGGCTTTGGGTACCTTGGAAAAGCCTCTGGTCAGAGGGGCAGTGACCGCCCATCCTCCACTGTGCAGAGCCCAGCTGCGGGGTGCTCACCGGGGGGAGGAAGCTCATCCACAGCAGAAGGGGTGACATGGCCCAGCACAGGGCCCCCAGACCCTGCACAGAGCACCAGAGATGATGCCACAGACCCTCAGTGTTGCAGGGGACAGTGTCAAACCGGCCCCTGCCAGGGAGACACGTGGGCGTTCCCGCCTGGCCCAAAATGTGCATTAACCCACGGAATTCTGCACCCTTTGGTGTGTGGTGGTGTGGCCACAGCGGCGATGGGGGACCCTCAGCACCCGCAGGGCAGATGGAGGGGAGCAACGAGACATCGTTGGGACCCTCAGATGGGTGATGGGCTTGCACCCAACCCCTGTCACCTCTCCCTGTTCCCCCACCCCCCACGCACACTTCTTTCTCCCGTTTCTTTCTCTCTTCCTTTTCTCTTCCCTTCTCTTTGCCTCTTTTACTATTAAATAAAATACATCCATTTTTTGGCATCAACATCTAACCTCGTTTGGTTTTAATCTCGTTTCTGGGAATATTTAGAACCTTCTAAGTTCTTTCTGGTTTATGCACAGAGACTTAGCTTGCTTTGCTTTTCTGGGTTTAAACCGGATCGTAACAGGGGGCACTGGTTAAAGACTTAAATTCTTTTGTTCTGACCAGCTGTTTATTCCTGCTCTGGCTGCACCAGGGATCCACAGTGCTGTTGCATCCCACTGCCTGATCTGCTGTATCCTTGGCAAACATATGCAGCCTCTATCATGCAGAGAGGGACTGAGCCATTATAAAACTTGGACACCCATCCACCCATCCTAAGCATCTTTTCATACCTCTGGAAAAAACCAGAAAAATCTCATGTTTCCAGGTGTAAAAACAGGGATTAAGTAAAAAAGGAAAAAAAAAAATTAAAACAACAAAATCCTTTGAGGAGTAGAGTATCCCACACCTGCACAGGGTGGTTTTTCAGGAAGAATCCAGGTGAATTTGGTTTTCCCTCAGCAGCAGCTGGGAGTGGCAATGGCTGGGGACAGGGCTGCAGGATCACTGCACTCACTGCCCAGGAAAGGATCCTGATACACGCTAATTATGGTGATTTATATCCCAGGCACCCAAAAATTGTCACAGCTTGGGAAAAGGACTTTTTTGAATCCCTCTTCATAAGAAAGAAAGCACATTTTTCCTAATTATTGATGGAGCTTCTAGCTAGTACCAAATGTAGGCTTTTCTTCTGCAGGTCTCCAGGGTGAAGCTTTGTTTGTCCCAGTTCTCTACACTGTGATCGAGGAAGGGGATGAACACAAACCACAGACACAACTCTCAGCAGTGCTGAGCTTTTACTTCCATTTAGTGAAGCACCTGGAGTGCTCCCAGCCAGAAATGGCTCTTTGCCAGGGCTGCACAGGTACCTGTGATGGAGCTTGAGGATAAAAGTGCAATTATCAGATTTCTGATCCATTTCTGAGTGAGGGCTCTGCCACGGCAAGACTGTATCATCTTCCAGAAAGTCTAAAATCTAGCTTGGGTCTCACCAATATTCCTCAGGCAGGGAAGAGAAGTACAGTTCAGAGTGCTGATGTTTGGAAATAAAATACAACTGCTTTAACCCTCCTCTGCAGAGGTGCAAAGCAGGAAATAAACAGCAACATAGGCAAGTGAAATCACAGAAGAAATTGTAGTTGAGTGGTTTAAAAAACAATTGAAGTATTTATCATTCCTAGTGCCTAAGACCTCTTACAGAACCCATTCTTAACCGTTTTCTCGCTCTTATCACTTTGGAAGGGTGGGATTAAATTTGTGTTATAGAACTCGTCCCCAAAATGATTGGATTATAGCACAGAGTGATGTACTCTATCGTGTTCTCTGCTAGTACTGAATTTTCTAAAAGCCTCTTTAAGCTGTCAGACTTCTGAAGCAGCATGAAAATGGTTATAAAAGAATTGTGTTAAAAAATAAAAGAATTGCTATAGAAAGAATTTTTTGTCATGAATGTTTTGTGAGCAGCCTTGTTGACTGGAATTCCTGTGTTAAAAAAGTACAAAATATGCCAGGAATTGTGGCAATGATAAAAGTAGTGTGAAAGCCTGGAAATTCTTTTTTTGAAAGGAAGCATGGTGGAAACTGGAGGAAGCTTTACAGGAAAGACAGGTTGCTATCCTGGTATCTGCCCTGCCTGCAAGAAGAAATTATCTCTAAGCAAATGCCCAGAGACAGTTACACAAAGGAACAAACAAACACAGAAATCCCAGCAATAAATCCCTGAACTACACGTCACAGAAGTGTGCGAACTCAAGCAGGGACAGCTCAGTTTCCATAGGCTGTGAGAGCAGTGTTCCACTTCTCTGCTTCCGTATGAGTTCACTGGAGGGGTGGGTGGCAGCTGCCCTGTGCCCTGACCCCGGGGGTGATGGATGGGTTTAATCTCTGGCGTGTGACAGCGGCGCTCGTGATTCCCGCAGGTTAATTGATTTCTTTTGGCAAAGCCTGTTTCCAACTCCTGTTGTCTGAGCAGCAGGACTGACTGCAGTGGGAAAACAAGGCATCCTGAAATAGCAATTCCTCTGTACCCAGCAAGTAATAGGTAAGATGGAGGGGAAGACTGGCTGGGCAGAAAACAGCCTCTGCCAAGGGTGTGTGATGCCAAGTGCAGATGGCCTGACAGGTGGGAGCTGGACAGTGGATCTGGGGTCCAGCATGGAGTTTTTAGCTGCTAATAGCAAAATGCTCTGTTACCTTTCCTCTCACAGGCAAGCACAGAGATACTAACAAATAAAATAAACAAATAAATCCTGCCCCATAAATTCTGAGGAGCCACTGAAGCTGCTGGTGGGGGCAGATGGGGCCTGGTCGACAGCACAGACCCTGGTGCACAGAGGTCCCTCTGCAGTCTCCAGCCTTATTTCTCTCTTACTTCACTCTCACTTCTCAGTAACTTGACTGAAGCTGCACTCCAGGAATCTCACTGCAGGATGCCAGGGTATTTTTAACATAGGAGTGGACACATCCCAGAAAGAGTATCCTTCCTAGGAGTCACTTGAGAGAAATTATTTTGTTGACCGTTATTTATGCCAATTGTTCTCCCCAGTTTGCAATACAAAATATCTGTGACTGACTAATACAAAATTCCTGACTCACATTTGTTCATGAAAGGGAAAGTTGCTAAAAGAGAAAGAGAAACAAAACCAGGTTTGACACTTGAATGTTTTTCTTCTAAGAGTGGAGCAGCGGCTGTTTGGGAGGCTGGTTGCTCTGGACGTGGATGGAGTACAACCAAAGCTGCCCAGGGTAGACAGCAACAGAGGAATAATCCCTTTGTGCAGGAGCAATTAGAGGTGTGGATGTGATCTCCCTCTCACATTAACACTGCTGCAAAAGCTGGGGCTTTGGCAAACAGCTGTGTAAGAGACACCAGTGCTGGCAGCCAAGCAGAGTCACCCAGCTGGTGACCAGCCTGTGACAAGTGGTGTCTCCTGAGCAAACCAAAACCCTCTTCTTTGAGATCTCCACTGGAGCTGAGAACAGCTGGATACCACAGTGCCCTGCCCAGCATAAAGGTCCAAGTGGGCTTAACATGCTGAAAAAATGGGAGTGACCTTCAACTCATCAGTATCTGAATCCTGAACCCCTCCCTCACCACCTGAGGTGCTGCCATTCCACACTGGCAGCACGTGTGATGCAAAGGGACACAAATTTCCACCACAGTTAGAAGTGGAACGAGCACTCTCCTCTCTGAACACAGGAAAGACAAGCCCTGAAGCTTCCCTAGGATCAGGTGAGGGCCCTGAGCAAAGGCGAATGCTACAGAGGGTGTTTCATCTGCTGCACTGACACCAAATAGGCGGCTCCTTGCAGCAAAAAAGCCGCCCTGAGCACCTAGAAACTTATGTTCATCTTTCTACGTCTCCAGGTGGTCACTACCTGGACTGGCATGTACAGTTTATGTGCACAAGCGCAAAGCAGGGCTGGGAGGCAGCTGGAGAGCAGATCCCACCTTCCTGCCTCAAGGCATGCCAGGGAAGCTGTCAGAAACAAGGGACAGCTTTCACATCTTCCCCAAATAAGCTGCTATAGGATTTACCTCTTTTTTCTCTTAGGAAGTCCTTCCTAGCATCTAATCTCCAACTTCCCTTCCTGCCATTTAAGGCCCTTCTATGCAGATAACAAACTAGGCACACTCATCACGTCCCAAAGCCACACTGAAGTTCAACTCTGTAGGACTTCCCATCCTTATGACATGAGGTCTTGTTTTTCCACAATGTTTAAACATCTCATTATAGGGGATCTTCTCCTTTCTTTGGTATTTATGTATGTAGTAAAAGGAAGGTGGAACTGCACTTACAGGGGCACAGCACCGTCCGTGGCACTGCTTCCAAATCTCTTGCATCCATCTGATAAGACAGTGTGAGCCAGAAAGTATCCCCTAAGCTGTTCACACACTTACATCAACCTCCAAACACCTAATTTTCCTTCTAGCTGTACTATGCTTAGAGTGATATTCCAGGGCCCTTCTCCTTAAGGTAAACCAAGACTCCCATTCTCCACTGGGGAAAAAGCAAAGGCAACTTACAGTCAACACCAGACTAGTCACCTACGCACGTATTCAGCACGACATTACACACAGTAACTCTTATTTTTCAACAATTATGAGAAAGAGACTAACCCCAGAAGTTTGTATGTCATGTGGAAGCGTCTTCTGAATTACTGTAGTTGCCAACCGTGAGATGATCCGAATTGGTTTCTTTACTGAAAAACAGTAGCTTTTTTTTCACAGAGCTGCAAGAAGGGACTGGGAAAGACTCTTTATCACAGCAACCCTTGAGCGCACATGTTCCCACACACAGCTTGCTTCCTCCTTGCCTCATGTTCCTGACTGCCAGAGGTGGTGAGCGGGGCTCCGGGGATGGAGGTGGGCAGATGCAGCCTCGACCACCAAGCTCTGGGAAGCACCTCCTGCTCCTCATCTCACACTCCACCGGTTCCAGCACATGGCAGCCCCTCACCACGGACAGCCCGGGCTGTGACATGCTCAGGCAAGGGTGCAAGGGGCCTGTGCTCCCCTCTGAGCCATGTGGCCAACAACTGAGATCCACCAGAGCAGAAGCGTGTAAAGGATGCTCAGCCAGCACGACCCAAGCCCCTGTGCTTCGTGCAGCCTCATGCACTCTGCTGAGCCCAGGTTCTTAACACACAACCCAACATCCTTTACCTGGAAGGACCAAGGCCAGGGGCAGAGTACAAACATAATGTTCAAAAGAGCAAACAGGCTGTGGTGCCTCCGCGTTCGCAATGGCCAGGCTACTCACTGTTGTTCAGCTTTGGCTCGGTCACTTAGGAAGAAGAGGGCTGTGGCCAGGAAAAACATCCCTCCCAGGACAACGACAAACGGGCAGAGCATGAGCGCATAACCCAGGCTGAGGAACTCCCAGACTGGGGACTCCTTTGTGCTTTGTCGTATCAGGTCGGAGATCTAGGAGAGAAGGGCAAAAAAATTAGTCACTTAGATGAAAAAGAGACAGAGTAACAGTGAAGGGAACACGATTCCCGAAACAACCACCCACCAAACGTGTGAGGTTTAAAATGGAACAGTGTGTTCAGCAGAAGTTGAATGTCCCTTGCACCCTTCAGCCTTCCACACTGGAGCCTGGGCAATTTATGCTGTGAGCAGCTTGGCAGGGGATCTCCTCTCCCTGTCACTCTTCTGGCCTGATCTAATATTCTTCCCACAGTCCTTTCCATGTTCTCCCAGGCTGCATCAGTGACAGCATCTGTGGGTGTCTGACCTTGCTGTACTTCCCAAACACCCTGGGGAGCCAGCAGGGCCACGCCAGTGTTGCTCAGTGGGTGAGGGAGTGATCAATCTTCTGCAATTCCTATCAAGTCCTGCTTACTCCCACGTCTGACCTACCTTTCAGCAAAGGGAGGTATTAAATTCCATTTCTGTGTACTGAGTGGGAAGGGGGGGAAGGTTTTTCAAAGTACAAAAAACCAGAGATCCCATCTGATTTGGGGAAACAGAACTTGAACATGGGGGGTTTATGAGGTATGGGACTCATTCCCTCTTCCAACCTCCCAAGCTTGAAGTGTAATTGTGTGCAAGACGTGGCTCTGTCCCAGGCTCAGGTAAGGGGCTGTGCTCGCACTGCACACCACCAAATTTATGGATTAAGGCAACCTGCACCTTCTGACAACCAAAAAGCATCATTACATGAAAGTGAACACAAATTTACACCTACACAAAGGAGCAGAGACATGCAACAGCATTATTTACTTCATTATGAAAAGCTTTTGCTAGAACTCAGTAAAATTTAATGCATGTCTGTAGCTAAAACTACCATATTCACTGCATATTTACTGCCCAGCGAACAACTTTGCTTTCCATAAATCCAACAGAGAGGTAGCAGCAGTTGGGGTAGGTCTCAAGGCATTGGGTATTTAAATGTCCAGCTCTGGTTTTATCCATGACCTTTTGTTGGGGGAGAAACACTAGTTTATACCAAAAGACTGCAAGGAATTTGCAACATAAAATCCTATTGCTGTGCACACACGCAAATCAGTTCCAGAAATAGTCAAAGCTTGTGCAGCAACTTTAAACTGCCACATTACTGGTAATAGAAAAGTTGGAGTCAAACACAACCTACAAGCAAGTTCTGGCATTCAAGACTTAAATATTGACAGTGAAGAGAGGAACTGTGACATGCAGGAGAAATCACCAACTCACACTCTGCAGAAACCTGGAAGGTAAATGTGTGTGAAGAGATGCCTCAGCAGAGCCAAGCACAACAGAAGGTCCCAGAAGGATGATGCTCATGGGGACTCAAAAGAACAGGTCACTGGGTGTGTTTTAGCAGGGAGACTCTGGAGCACTGGAGGTCTCAGTGTGTTTATGCCCCTCTCACAGCTTAGCCTGGCTCCCACGGAGGGACAGAAAGGAGGAGCTGCCAGCCCAGTGCTGGAAGTGACACCACTGCACATGCTGGAGCTGAGGTCTGTCCTACAGGATGGAGCCCTCTCAAGTAAAGGGGAGTGAATTAACACTGGAAGAGTGTAACTACAGAAAGAATTGAAGGGTTTTAGCCTGATTTCTCTGTTTCATTCCCTGCCCTAGAAAGGATGAGGAGAAAATTTCAGTGCTTGGGATATAGAAGAGTTCTAGTCCTCTCAAAAAGAACTTTATTCACAGTGTAAAAGACACAAAGAAAAACAAGAGTGCTACAAACAATTCTCATGTGAGACTGAAGGCAAACAACACTGACCATTAGTCTGAGAGATTTATTAAAAAATAGCAACAAGACTTGTATGTGAAAAGAATGCACCCCCAAAAAAGCAGCAGAATGTTCTCTGCACCCAGGAGACAGGGACATCAGCTGGTCATTAATTCCCTTTTGTATCCAGACACCTTAACTCCAAACATTTCCCTTACTCTTCACTATGAACCAGAATTTAGCATTGAGTCAACCACTCTGTCAGGCTGCAATAGCCAGAATTGAGGATATTCTAAAACAGAAATCTAGACATTCTAAACCACTTTTCATTTTTGGGAATGGATACAATTATTCTCCAAAAGGACCAGACAATAAATCACTTGACAAATTGACGTGATAAGTCAGCAGCAGAGGATGAAAAGCCAAGCATGTGCTCCTGATTGCTTTCTTCATGGATGGCATGACATTCTAGGCTAAAAACCAGCTTTGAAAATGTAAAGCCTCCAACAAATAAATCTCCCAATGCAGTTTGTCCCACACCTTCCCTTCTAAGGCACTGTGTTGACATTTTATAGCAACAAATCATGTTATTATTAAATCTGCTGTATTTTTCATTTTTAATCAAACACGTTCTGTAAATGCACAGTTTATAAAAAAATGTCTTTCCTCCCTTTCAATGCATAATTCTTTCCACCAAGCCTCCTGGGCTTCCTCATCCAGGTTCCATATAATTCCCTCCCCAGTGTCTTCATCTCTTAACTCCAGAATTTTATCAGAGCCCACATATATGTTTTTGCTGTTAAAAGTCACCATTCTCTGTTTTTTTGTTCCATTCGGTTACAAACCACCTGCTAAGGCTGGAACTTTGGCATCTCCCCTCAAGAGGACACAGAACACAATTACAGACCTGGGCTCCAAGAATGACACACCGTTTGCCAAGTGGTCTGCTTTGTATTGCCAATTTTGGGCTTTCCAGACTCCTCGCAATGACAGCATCCTGAGCCGGCCAACTGTGATTTGGCAAGACCCAATCAAGCATAATTTTTGGTGTCTTCTCTCTAACATGAGTAACAAACTGCGGGGGCTGTGCGTGGCCGGTGCCAGCTCTGCAGCACAGAGTCATGTGTGGGATTCCTTCCTTTGTTTCTCCAGCTGGGAGATGGCAAAAGGCTTCAAAACATTTATGCAGAATGTGGGGGTGGAAAATCAAGAAGGAAGTCCCGTTGCTGCTCTGCAGTCTAATCACAAGTCTTTGATACCAACATAACTATGAAAGTTCATATCTCCTCCCTCGCTGTGTAGCGCAGAGCTCAGACCAAGAGGAATGACTTTGCTAAATAAACCTCAGCTTGAGGCATTTTTACAGCAGAACACGGCCGGCGTGTGCTCAGCCGGTGGCAGCCACTTGGATGGAGTCCAGCTGGAGACAGCTCCTGCTTCCCGGAGAACCAACAGTGCAGCTGCAACGGGCATGATCCCAACCCCAAATCCCCAACTGTGTCTCCATCTGAGTGCAGGAGACAACAGAGGAACAAAGGGAAACTTCGTTACTTTCTTGGGAAGCATGTGGTGTGTGCTTTGGAACAGAGGACAGGCCATGGACACAGTAGAAGCCAAGGTGGGCTGAAGCCCAAGGAAGGCATCTGGATTTTGTGTTTTGTCTCTCCTGAACAGCCTGGGCAGGTAAATTAACTGATTTATTAATTACACAGTGTAATGGTAACAATCTCTGAAATCACTGTTTCGCTTCCTCTCTCTCATTGCCGAGTCAATATCTCAATTCCTCTGCAACTGGCTTTTCTAAATTTCTGATGTTGCCACTTGGGCACAAATCCTGCTACATGAAAGGGTATTTCTGGCACAAATACCTGATTTTCATGACTACCAGTTTGATACATGCCAGTTCTCCCTGGCTGATCACTTCAGTACAGTTCCTTAACACAGTATTCCCTGTAACCCCACAATGGTTTGGGATCCACCCACTCTGAAGTCAGAGTGAGTGTGAAAGGTTTCTTTGATTTTCTAAAAAAATTGAATATGAATGCAAATGAAGATGACAAAGCAAAAATGAGGGATTTTATAATGTAAACAATTTGCTGGGCCTGTGGGGGAGCAGAAGCATTTACACTGTGCTAAATGGCTTAAGGAACAATTTATAATAACAGGAAGTAAACCTGTTTTTTTAAATTATATTTTCCCCCTCCCAGGATGATCAGGCTGCATTAAATACATGGTGCTGCCTTGAAAAAGGCTGCAGTAAATTGAGATGCTCCATAGGGGTGCTGCTTGCAATGCCAGGACATGGACTCGGTACATCTGGGGGTGAGAGCAACATCTGCCCCATTTGCCCTAGAGAGGGTTAAAAGTCTCTTTTCTTCAAGTCATTAACTGCCTTTCTCTCCAGTGTGGTCTGCCCAGGGATCTTCTAAGTTAACACTGGACTTTCTCTGATCCCAGAGGGAGATGCCTAATACCATGGGGAATGTGGAGGAACTCCCATGACAGGGCCCAGGCAGGTGAACTTGCAGGGATGGATGGGGGTGCCCATTCCCATGTACAAACAGGTCTGTGGCACAGGTCCTTTAGCAGCACCCCTGTCCCCAGTTCTCCTGGCAGCATGGGCCCCTTCCCTGTCTGTACATCCCAGGAAAGTGAAGTGATTCCTTGTGTTAAAGAATCTGGACACTTCATTCTGAAAGGTGCTCAGCACCATGAAAACTGCCTGTCTTGGGAGTGTGCAGGATCCTTGTCAGCTCAGAGGAAGAAAACACTTATTTAAGGAGGTTTTCAGTGCACAGAGGAGTAGCAGAGCACATGGGACAGAGCTTGAAATACTCAAGTGCAACAATGACCTGCTCTGGATTTCTGGGCTTTCTCTAATGAGATACTTTCACATACATTAAATATTTATCGAAAATACCGAGAACCTGTACATCTAACAAAGTAATGAACATGACAGATGCACAGAGCTCTGGAAAAAGACCAAAGCAGGCTGTGAACCCTTGGCACAGAGCATTTTATAGATGGGAAGTCATTTGGTACTTTACTGGCAGACTTAAATCTTGTCTGTTGCTGAGTCATAAGAAGTGGGAAGCTTGTTAGCTCGTTGCAATGAAGAGATAAATCCCATGAGGATTGGTCTCCAGGTGGTTAATTCTCCTCTTATTTTGCAGCTACAGCTATGTCAAAGATTTGGCCTTTCAGTGCACTATGAAAAAGGCTTTTAATTACTCAGTCAGGACCAGAGAAATCCTCAACTTAAAGTTACTCCCTGAAGAAACAGGTAATAAGGATGAGGGGCTGGAGGTTCTCATCCTCACACTATTTCCCTGGCAAGCACAGCAGATGTTCAGACTAGCAAGGCCAAGTCCCATTTTACCCACCACAGTGTGGGTCATACACAAGCATGAACATGGGAAGAGATCTCTACAGGAGGAGTGATGCCATCAGGGTTACACCACACCTGTCAAGCAGCTGGGACTTGGTAAAGAAAGAACAATAAAAACCATAAAGGTGTATCACATTTCATCTACCAGCTCTATCAGGGGATGGGAGATGCTGCTTGTACAGACTCAGGTACACTATATCAGAACATGCTGTAAAAGGCAACAAGATAGAGACCTGTGTTCCATCCTCAAGAGCAGTGGAATATCTGCTGATGGTCCATGAAACAGAGAGCGATGCCTGTCAAAATACTCAGGAGAGTATTTTGCACATTTCTGTTACAGGACATTACTGCCTTTTTGACCTCAAGTTGATCCCTGCTTTGACAGGAGAGTCAGGACTGTGTAACCACCAGCAAGCACCCAATGGACCATATTTGAGGAATGGCTGCATGGGTCAGACAGGAACAGAACACGCAGACTGCAACATCACATCCCAACTGGATCCACTTTATTGCACTACCCTGTTTTTAAGTCAGACAGAAGTGGATTTGACTCCCAGTGGGCTGTGGCCTGTTTTAATCTAGCAAACTAAACTGGAAAAAGTGTTCTTCCAGAGTAAGCATGTCCTACTCTGAAGCAGCCACAGCATTTTAAACCATAAAATATGAATTTTAAACCATAATACATGAATTCTGCTTTCTCAGGCAGGCAAGTCTTTACACATAGAGCTACTTTCTATACAGATATACTTGGTTAGGTAAACACCTTCAAACCAAATCAACAAAAAGACTGTTTCAAACTGGGCCAAGACGCTGTGAAATCTGTGCCTCCAGTTAAAACTTTCATTGAAAAGTATCTTAATTGCTGCATTTACTACTGTTTTTCTTGCCTTGCCCCTAATGAAATGCTTATATGCCTGCCCTGATACTCTGCACCAGGGATAATTAACACTGCTCCGCTAACTACTTGCTGAAGAAAGGTCATTAGCATTCTTGCTGCTTAAATAGCTCATTAGATTTATCAACCTGCTCACAGGAAAGCTGGGGAAGGGAGAAAAGTGAAGGGTGCCAAGGCTACCACAGCTCAGCTGGCCTGCAGTGGCTGGAGGTGGTGTCCCTCCAGTAAAACTGAAACAGCCCAGGAGGGCATGAAAGATGGGAACCACCATCAGAGGAGGCCAGGGAGTAGGTTTTAGCCCACCAAAAGGTGCTGATGGAGGAGAGCTGATCTTTGGCACTTTAGAACTCCCTCCTCACAGTTTAATGTTGCCAGGTGACAAGCAGGTACACACTGGTTTCCATCCCCAGCCTTCACGAACAGCTGCACAGAGAAGATGAGAGAGAGTTTAAGCAAACAGGAGAGCAAGCAGCACCAGGGCAGTGTGTGCCCACAGCAGCACCTGCCTGGCACATGTAGGGAGAGCAATGCCTGCTGCAGGTCCTGTTGGCATCACAGTCAGAGTCAAGGCAAAGGTGGAAGAGGCAAGTTCTCAGGTAGGAAGCAAATTACAAACTTGGAGGAAGGAAAGAAAAAGTCCCAAGACAGCCTTGAAATAAAAAACCCCTTTTGTCTGTGCTCAGATTTCCAGAAGCAGAAGAGCAGTCAGGAAGTGGAGGGGGACACAACAAGGAGGATGATGTAAACCCTGAGCAGGGAAAACAGGTTCATGCCTCTGTACAGATGGACATGGGAGCATGGACTTAGAGTTGTTTTATTTTAAAGGGCAACCAAGACCTAACCAGAATTAGTGATATAAAGAGCTGGAGCTGTGATGCAGCCTGAGAAGAGTTAACTATTTCACATGCTGTGGCCACCTCCCTCCACTTGCTCTTTGGAGTCTGAAATGCTGTCTAGGGCAGCAGTTCAATCTTTATCTGATACTCAACATGAATGGTGGGATTTAGGGCATTTCTCTTAACTCTTCTGTGCTCCAGCAATCACGTCTGCATAGTGGGAGCAGTCAAAGACAGAAAAGTACAACAGATATTTGAGTGTAATGCACTGAGCAGCTGAGACTTCTCATCCATTGCCTCAAGAATAAAGCATGGATTGACACTAGAGTTGTTAAAAAGGAGTTATTTAAACTCTGCAGGTTGGTTATCACAAAGGTCCTGAAAAAAGTTACAGCTCTCTAGGAATAAAAGCTGTCTCATCTACTGAAATACTGCAGCAATGCCTATTCTTATTTGTAAATGAACAGGCAGTGCTGATTTACAGTAATTGATCTCAGAGCTTGCCACTTAGTAAAGCTTTATGCAAATTCCAGCAGCCACCCTAACGCTGCATTTGCATAACTCCTCTGTAAGTCAATCTTAACCCTTTTTACTATAATAAAAGTGATCAATATTTAAAGAGACATGAAAAACAGCCACACATATGTGCTCCCAGCCACTTAGCTGTTAAGCACTAATGTGTATTTGGTGCTTTGGGTGGTTTAAGGAGCTGCAGTGCAAGATTTGGAATGGGGTGAAGTAACAGAAAGTCTGAGTGTGACCTTGAGCTCTCTGGACACACTACAGAGCACGGCAGCAATTGCACACCTGAGGCTGTGGCTGATCAGCACCTTCTATGTTCCACACGGGGATTTTAAGATCAATGCAATATTTATTGGTATCCAGCAGCAACAACTGCCTGCCACAGCTCAGCCCTACAAGGACAAGGGTCGCCAGTTCTTTATAAGAGCACTGCTAGAGGGAATCTAACTATAAACTCACCAAAACCATGTAGGATTCCAGCCATGTTTGATCAAAGCACTGATCATTTAGTGAGGGAACTTTAGGGGGATTCTGTAAGCAGTTGGAAGACACAGCAGAACTCCAGGATCCTGGGTGAACCCAAGTGATCAGGAGGCTGAGTTTCACCCATTCTGAGCCTGACTGTTACCACAGTGCACAGAATCACAGAATCATTAAGGTTGGAAAGAGACTTCTGATATGATCAAGCCCAACCTGTGACTGAATACCACCTTGTAAACCAGACCAGAGCACTGAGTGCCATGTCCAGTCATTCCTTGGGCACCTCCAGGGCCTTCTGCTGCTCTTGTTCAAAACCTACCCCCTGCTCTTGGTCTGCCTCGTGAAGAGTCTGGTGTCACAGCAGTGGGAGTTGATGCCCTCAGGGTGGAGAATCCCAGAAGGGTTGTGGAAATCAGGTTCCCAAATTTCCCTTAAATCCAGCAGGAGTTGGTTACTCAGCCCTCATAGACTGCCTTGAAAATCCTGGTCAGACTCTGAGCCCCTTCTGCAATCTGCGCAGGTGAGGTTTTAGTGCTGCATGAAGGTCTCCATCCTGTACTGCAGCTGGAAAATTCCTGTGGTTTTTAACACCCAGGTTCAGTGCTTGCCTTAGCTCTGGTGCAGAAGTTGGCTGTCATTTCACTTTAAATAGTATTTGTTTTCCTGTGTTATGTGGAGTTGTAGTTGACCTTTCAATCCTGGTAGCAGAGGGAGGATGAATCAGCCCAGCCAGAGAAGAGGCTGCACAAAGGGATGCTGGCTCCTTCCATGACATGAGTGCTTCACTCCTTCTTTTCTGCACAGAGCCTTGGACCTGCACCCTCTCCTCCCAAATCACAAGTGCCCAACAATTACAGCATTAGAAAAGGATAATTCAAAATAATAACTAATATTTTCCCAGTCTAAAGAAAGCCTAAAGCTGCTATTAAGTTGGGGCTATGCATATTTCAGCCAAGAATCCTTAAGTAACTCACAACTTGCTTTATCTCTGAATACCAGGAGGGCAAGGCACATTGCTTCTACAACCAAAGATCTTTACTTAAAATCTATGACATTAAAGACTCCCAGGCAACTTTCAAGAATAATTGCAATCATCCAGGGTCCCAGGTATTCCTCCTGGACATGTAAGGAATGTCTTTCCTCTTATGTAAGGAAAAGGATGAACATGCAGCAGAGTCACCTGAGCCAGCCTGGTCTGCCCCAGCCCTGCCCTCATCTCCAGCCCCTGTCCTGCCTGTCTCCTTCTCCTCCCCCACATTCCCCACGTCATCGGCCCTGCAAGAAGCAGCCTCTCCTGCAATTCCTTTGCGCTTGCCAACTTCAAGTAACTTCTAAAATAAGATCATTTCTCTCCAGGTACCCAGAATATTGAAGTAAATAAAGAGTAAGCTAAACTGAGCATTTTTATTCTCTTGAGAGATTTCTCATTTCTTTGGTCTTCTCAGTCTTATCTCCATCCGCCTTTTCCCATGTGCTTCAGAGGGCTACAGAGCAGCCATAGCACTGCCATTCAAGAGTAAACATTTATGTATATTTAAACAGATATACTCACAAAATTAAATATATATAAATAAATGTGTAGCTACACACACCGGCATCTACAGGATGAATAGATAAGCAATGATGGTTCTAAAAAATAAAAAAGCCCCACAGCACCCAGCAGCTGTGTCTGAGCTGGAGGAGCACATCAAAGTCCTGTCTCTCAGGTGATGGGACCAGTGAAGATCCCAGTTACATCCCTGGGTAGCAGCACTTTCAACACACCATGAGCAGGGTCACCTAGGGATTTTTGTGGAAGCTACTATATTTTATAAATGATGATCTGTGATCCCTGAAACTCCATGCATCAAACTCCACAGAAGGGAAAAGACATTTTCCCAGTTCATCTAGATTTCTTCTCCTCATTAAATTTCCCAGGCCTTTTATTTTCAACTGTGAATATTCTCTGACTGCCAGATTTTGGAGCTTGGTCTCTTGTTCTGTTCTGCCATAGGATAATGGTGGCATAGAAAGGGAGATCCCCAGTCAGACCAAGGCCAACCACTGAAGCAGTCACAGAAAGGAACCTGAAATGAACACCCCAGGAAGGAATACTAATAAAAACCCCTGGTCAGGCACTGACCAGGCTCCTCAGGGAATGGTCGCGGTCTCAAGGCTGCCAGAGTTCCAGGAGCCTTTGGACAATGCTCTCAGACACAGGGTGGGATTGTTGGGGTGTCTGTGCAGGGCCAGGAGTTGGACTGGATGATCCTTGTCAGTCCCTTCTAGCCCAGAACACTCTGTGGTTCTATGATTTACTGTCATACAAACCAGGTACAGTTTGCTGTGTGTTGCTGCCCATAAACAGGTATTTGGTTTCTGAGGTCAGTTAACAGCTAAACACACACATGACTCTCTTCCAACCTAATTTCTATCCGCCCCATGTGCACACCACAGCAAGAACTCTTTACAGAGCCACCTGAGAGCTTTATAAACACCTTAGGCTAAAAAAATGTGGAAGCTTATTTCCCACTGTTGGAGAGGATGAAAGTTTGGTAAGAAAGTTTCACAGGTATGTAGGCTTGGCAGAAAGATCTCTGAATGTAGGAACTGAGGATGAGATAGAAATGGAAGCAAATTTTGATATAGAGTAAAAGATGTTTTGCTGAAACACTGAGCACTGAATAACTGAGAAGGCAAAGGTTGGAGATGAGTTGGAAGGAGATTTTTATGAATAGGACAAAGGTATGTGACTACAAACAAAGACATGTTTTTCACCAAGTAAATAAGTCTCAAGAAGAGCATAAGTAAATAGAAAACATGTCTTTACCAAAAAGAGAAATATGGCAGGCAAACAAGAAATGTTGATGTAGCAAGAAGAAGAGAGGTCTGAGAATTTTCCACTGTAAGCTTAAATTGTAACTTACTTACTCTTGTGATTGGATAATAATGACTATAATATGGTGATGGTAGTAGTTATGATAGGCTATAGGCAAATGTAAAGGTATTGTGTATGGTGCTTACTGTTTGTTATGTGTTGAGATACTCTGCAAAGAAAAGTATCTGATGCTTTGTAACTTGAACAGAAAGCGGCTTCAGGTATGCCCAGAGCTGGAGCTGGCAGCTGTAGGGCTGGCTCTGGATACGCACTCCCTGAGCTGCTGTAACCTCGCCTATGCAATAAACAGCTTTCAAGAGAGCCGCCTGAAGTCCAGACATCCTTCGTGAAACTTTCTCCTATACCCACACCCAAGCGGTCCCCCCCGGTTTGAACTGCAGCTCACAACAACCCAACCAGGTAAAAAAAGTTGCACTGCTCTGCAGCACTTCCCATTCTGCTGACAAAGACAGGCCTTCCTTCCCAGCAGGATCTAACTTGGCATTTCAGATGAGCAGTTCGGAAACAAAAGCAAACCCTGCCAGAGCCTGCTGTGAGCACTTACAAATCCAATGAGATAAGGACTGCCAGCATCTCCCAGGAGGTGTGAAGTGAAACTCTGCAAGGCCACTGCGGTTGCACGGCGAGTTGGAATGACCACATACTGCAAAGAAGGGGAAAGAAACAAAAATAGGTAAGGAAGCTGAAATGAGAACCTGCCCTTCTGTCTTGTACTGCTCAGTTTATGCCCAGGGCAGCACAAAACAAACCAGCCACCCCAGACAGAGCCACTGGCCAGTCCATGGCTGGCTCAGGCAACTGGGAGCCTCAGATACCCTTCCTGCTCTGGAGTTCTCCTGTTGGCAGGTGCTGAGGGAAGGAAGCTCTGCCCACTCTGCTCCACTCTCAGCAGTGCTTAGACTATCAGCTTTGCCCACAAGACACTTTGCTGTTGCTCCTCAGACTGTATTTTGCTTTGCTGGTGGGGAGAACGAAATTTAAGGTTGCTCAACACGACCAGCCTTCCAATCAAGGACTGTGCTGTGACCTGGGATATTTGGTTTATTCCACAATAAAAGTTACTTTGTTTCCTAAACCATCAGCATTCTACATCAGTATGAAAGGTCACGGTCATGCATCCTCCCTTCCCACTCCATCTCCAGCTACTTTATATTTTTCTCAAAAATTTGTGATTCCATTTGTGAAAAGTGACAAAGTCATGTTAGGAAAATTTTCCACAGCCAAGATACTGTAATTTGGTCTCTAATAGGACATGACACCCTTAGCCAGGTCATGCAGAATCAGTCAGATTACACAGGAGCAGTGGAAAACATAAATTACTTCCCCATGAAGGGACTAGAGCTCACAGATAACAGAGCCCTAACCATGGACGGGGATGAAAAATTTAAAAATAAAAAAACCCAGCAACCCCCTGACCTGTGGAATGACCTTAATTTTAGAATACACTTTTTAGAGGCAGAAGAAAGTAATTGTCTCTTGCATAAATTGTTAAAGATGCTGGCTAAGGACATCTGCATCAAGTCCACATATCCCGGTTTATAAATTGATCCTGTCTTGATTTAAAGGCTGGAAGTAATGAAGAATTCAATAGGTCTCTAAATCCAAGTGAGCTTTGTTTCTGCCTGTAAGCACTGAATCTCATTGTGCCTTTTCCTGTGGCTCTAACAGGAATGACTCTTGTTCAACTCTTTGGAGACCATGATCCCTTTTATTTGTCCACTTTCTCTCTGATGGGCTGTCTTCAGTCTTTCTTTAGAAGTCCTGCCTTACCAGGATCCTTGCAATCCTTTCCCAAAGTCATTTATTAATTAAATGTGACATTTCAGGACTGGCCCATCCCCAGCCAGAGCTACACAGAGATCCTTTACCTGAACTGACTGGCAGGGAGGACTCACTCAGGGCATAGGACTAAAGCACATTGCAGTGCTTGAACAATTCCTCACAGGGAAGAGGAGTTGCCCTGTCTGCAGTGGAAAGAATTACCATAAAAACCAGAAACTAAAGAAAGAGCATTGAGAAAATCCACACTAGAAAAAAACTGATGCCTGTTTAAAATTATCATCTCATTCCAAGCACAGACAATTCAGAATTACGGGTAAAATTAGATTAAATGCTTTTCCTTAGGGTTTTACCATGTGCTTTCAGATGACCTGCCAGTTCTTTCATCCCTGCTTTGACAAAGCTGCAAATGCACACTGCTAATGCACTTTGATGCCACGTATTAAGCAGGCACCCTGTTCAACTTCTGTTGTGCAACAGAAGAGCAAGGTATGTTCAGATCCAGAGCAGCCACCCGGCTGTGGATGTCAGGCCCCGTCCTCCTTTTGCTTCCAGGAACTCAGAACACGACTTGAAGAAAGAAATCCCAAGAGGAAAATTAGCTCTAAACTTCATTAGAGACACAGAAATGTGCTGAAGGTCAGGCTGTGAACAGTAGGAGAGCCCCACAATTCATTCCCACTCCCCAAAGAGGCAGATAATGGATGCAACCTAGATAGATCAGACAGAAGAAAAGGAAAATTAAGAGTGAGTTATTTTTGTTCTTCCCACCTGGCCCCAGTTCACACAGGGACAGTGGAGAAGCATTCTGCAAGAGCTCTTTGGGAAAGGGCATCTGAGTAGATAAAGTGAAATTCTACCTAATTCGAGAGATGTGCATAAATATGAAACATGGAATTTGAAACCAAAAATATTTTTTATTTCTGTAAAGTTTATGTTAACAAATCTGGAGAAGAAAGCCTGCCTGGTTCTGTATTCTATCCATTTTTGTAGCAAAAGGACAAAGGAAAAGGCACATTTATTAAAAATTATCCATTTTCAGGGAGTGGTAGTGAATTGATGCTAATTAGAGGAAGCAATCTTAATGATGATACCTGTATCATATGTGTGCATGCATATATAAATATTTATACACATGAATACACACACAAATATTAGACATAATTTTGCATGTGTAGCTATATTATGCAAACATAGTTTTGCAAGTAGTAATACAGTTTCCAGCTTAACTGAAGAAGTTATTGATGGTTGAAACACTTGCTAAAACTTGGTATATTGGGTCTGGAATTCAAGAGACAAACACTCCCCTCAAAGAAAAAAACCAACATGTAGCAAGCAAATGAACATGACATCCTTGAAAAAGATATTGGAAAGAAAAAAAAAGCTTAAACCAGCACCTCCAAAACACACAAAAAATACTCCGCCCGATCCCTACTTAAAAAGCATTTTGTTCTGATGGACAGGAAGCAGTTGGTAGCAAACATCTACTGTTCTAGGAAGACAGCAGTAAATTACAGCTCTAAATGGGCATTGCAATACTAAAATAGACCTAAATTCAAACCATACATGGCCTGGTTTGGACATCCCACAGAAGCTGGAGGTGGGAGAGCCACAGCAGCCAAGGCGGAAGCCTGTGGGATTGTCCTGGCTCATCCCTTATTCAAGGTTCAGAGGGAGGCAGCGCAGAGGATGGGCAGGGAGGCTGACCAAGCAGCTTTGGAAACCTCTGCTCTTTAAATAGAAGTTTAGAAAGCGCAGGGATTACTGCTGACATCTCCTTCCTGTGATGAAACCAGCAGGAGCTGGTCTGAAAAAAGTTAATGGGGAAAGCCAAGGAGAGATTACCCTTCTCCCAGGAAAAGAGGTATGTTCTGATGTTTATGTCTAAGCTTTAATAGAAACTCTACTCTCTCAAGCACTCTGCTGCCCTTTCTGGGTCAGGACAATTCATACTGGCCTCTTTCAGCACCAAAGACAAAGAAAACAGGTACTAACTGTGTTCCAGCCACTGACAGAACCTGGAAATAGCCCAGATGTCCCTGCTGTTCAGAAAAGGGAAAGGCTGGGATCCAGAGAGACCCTCCACAAAAGCCAGGCAGACACTGTCTAAGAAAGATACTCCTAAATGAAGTAAAAGGAAGCTCCTGTGGTTTCCACCTCCCTGCACACCATGGAGTAGAACACCTCTACCTGCAGCCCTTGGCCCAGCTGCCCTTGGATGGTTTGGAGTGGGCTGTGTTCCCTCAATCCCAGGCATTCCTCACCCTGCCTTCAAATCTAACCTGCAGCACTTGGAGTATTTTTGTGTGGAAGCACCCAGAGAAGCAACAGCAAGAACCTCTGAAAATGCAATTTATCTTTGGCTATAAAAATAAGGCAGCATTTTGTACTAAATAAATAACTGGGTTTTATTTTTAGGGAAAGTGATCAGAATAAAAGCAACATTCCTACATGCCTATGGCAAAACTGAGCACCAGTCTATGCCTGTTTCAAGCTTAGAGGAAGACTTTGACTCTACAACAAAACATCAAAGCAGCTCCTCCATGGCAGGTCATGACCATTTAGAAAGAACTAATCTTTTAAAAGAAAACAGAAATATACAGAGCAATTTTTTGCATGAATGTCAGGGGTATGAATAAACTGAGGATGGCTTTTCTCAGCAAAGACCTAAAGAGACTGTGATTGAAATAGAGGCACTTTAAATTGCTTCATGGCTCTTACACAAAAATTCCAAGCTCCTGTCCATCATCTCTATTTCTGATGTGCTATGGAGGAAACCCCCACTATTAGGGCCAGACTCCCACAAAGTCCCACACACCACACATGTCTCAGAGTGTTACACACTTGCCTGCTGCACTGAAGCTCATTCATCATTGCTGTTACGAGGCAGTTTTAATGCTACTTTGGGGTTCTGGTAATTTTAAGGCCAATTTGCAAAGATGGCTGATGAAATCTGTTTCATAATTAGCAAGCTCCATACAAAACGCCCCTCCTTTCCCCAAGCACCATCTGAGCATGTGCCTGGGAGGAGATATGGAGAGTTGTGCTCAGGAGAATAAGACCTGTTTTGTACAAATCTGCATTTGGAACAAATATCAGCCTTTCAGAATCTCAGGCAGTGCAGAACACTTTGCAGCACTGACAGTTTATCAGAGCCAGCACTTGGCACCTTGGACTGCAGACAAGCCAAGGAGCTGTGCTCCGACCCTTCTGCAGGAGGAGCAGCAGATGCAATGCAAGCACAGTGCTAGGAAGAGCCAACAATTAAATTGGAAGATAATAAGCAAACATCCTTGTTCTTCCATGGAAATTAAACTTGCAAAACCTCTGGAGGGTAACAACTTGCCCGATAAGATTCTTAAGCAGTCATGGGATCTGTAAATCTTGGGAGAGCTGTGAGAAATCATCTGGGATGCAGTTTCCAAAACCCCTCACTCCCGGCATAATGAAATCAGCAAGAACGGTGTTCAGCCAGTATTGAGAGCTTTTATCCATGAAAACAAGGTAATATTTATGTATAGGATGAAAGTGTTGTTAAGCTTACGCTAATAATGCTTTTAAACTCCTTCCCACCCTCAGGCAAGAACAGACACACTTCTGATTACACCAAATAAATAGTAATCAGTAGAAATTAATTTGCCAAACATTTGAAGTGCATCTGCTAAAGCATTTCCACACCTCTCTCTGGCAAGGACTTCCCACCAAGCTGTCTGTCAAATGTGGCTGTAGCCTTGCTCTCACCTATTGACATTCTAAGCCCCCTCTGATCCCCTGTGTGATCTGCCTGCACTTCTTCCATCTGCTTCCAGCCCTGTCCTCATCTAAGTGATGTTTACATTTATTTCTTTAAAACTTTCACAAGTCCACTCATGCTGTTAATGCATCAAACTGGGCATTATATACAACGCTCAGTTCATTTTCCTAAACAGACCAGAGAACAATGAGCTGAAAAGTTGGCAGCAATTACCAAAATCCAATTTTTAACATGGCTTTAGTTTCTTTCCCGTGTTTTGGAAAATTAAACTATTATTTCCAATCATTTTTTATGGAGCCCTTTTGCACTAAAGCAACATAAATAACTGCAAGTGCATCCTACAAAATGGAACTAACTATAGGATGCTGGTAAGACAGGTGGCAAATCCTATAAAAGCTGTTAAAAAGCTACAGGATAGTGAAGTCACATTGAAATCAACACAAAAAACCTCTGTAATTAAAATGGCACAATGATGGCAGCCCTAATACCCTTGCTATAACAGAGCAGTTGGTTGAAAAATATCTTCTGGGGTTACCTTGAGACAACACAGGTCAAATTTCAGGTCTGTCTCTGGCACAGATTTTCTGGATGACCTTGAACATGTCTGATAGGATCCGCCCTCCTGGCAGCTGGGACCACCTCAGCTGAGCCCTTACCTGTGCCAGCCAATGCTAGGGAGGGTCTAAAACAGCTGCTATTTAAACCTCTCCACTAATTCTGAGTGGAGAGAACTGGGATTGATCCTGGGAGCACCACAGCTGGAGGTGGGATGCAACAGGAAGCTCTGGCAGGAGGCAGGAATGAGCAGCTACACATATTGTACTGTAATTTCTTCCTCAGCACAGCTGTCTCCAGGCTGCACATCTGTGCAAGTGTTGAGATACCACATCATGAATGGCCACAGTAGCCCTGAACTCAGCACAAGCTGCAAAAGCCCATGGAAGTCCCGGGGAAGCCCCACAGAGCTCTGTCCCACCACAGCTGACCTGGCAGGAGGAACCTTGGGAATTAAAAGCCATCCAACGCTACCAGAGTACACTGACAACCTTTGTTCCTCTATGCTTTACCCACACTGAGAGAAGTGGATTTAACCACTCCACCCCACCTCTCAAAGTGTTCCCTGAACAAACGAGTGAAAGATGGAAAGTTCATCAGGCAATGCAGTGATGGCAACTGCAGAGCTACTTTAAAACAGAAACACAACCTTGAACGTCAACATAAACAGAACTTAAGCAGAGGCTTGAAGTTCTTTGCTGAATCAATATATCAACACCATTATCTTTACATCTTAGAATACTGAGCCCGATTGTTTCCTCGCTGATGTTTACATAACCAACAAATACAAGCCAAGGGAGTTTTCTATTGATGCTGGACTGATTATATTTTCAATTCTGTCAACAAGCTGACAAAAGACCTCGGGAAAGTCCTGTAATGGTTTGGTGCCTTAGTGCCTTTCTTTTCATACAATAAGCAACACCTCCTTCACAACAGGGTTTCAACGTATATTATGTTTGATGAGCTCTGATGGAAACCTCTACAAAACATGCAAAGCTCTTGAACAAATGTCCAGACTATTTCATGTGAAAATGGGGCTGCTGAGGTCAGCTGGCTGATTTGAAAGACTTAAAAAGCTCTACAGTGGAGAAAGAATGGAAAATGAAGGACATGAGTTGAAAAGTTCCTGACAGTTTCCTCTTGGATAAGGTGGACATAGTCCAAAAATTCTTTATACTTTCTTTTCCTCTCTGCTCTCCCAGAGGTGGGTTTCTATTGTGCATGTGTTGAATGGTAGGTAGATGGGCTGCCTTTGTGGTCGGAGGAGGGAGGGAGGGAAGGATTTCCTATTGCAGAACAAAGCTGAGTTATTGATAACAAAGCTCACAAACATGCTGACTGTTAGCAAATGCTGCCTGAATTCTGTGCATGTGGGGTTTTGCACAAACACTTAAGATTTTGGGAAATTATTTGAATTCAGAAATGTTGTCCTTTCTGGACATCTCTCCCTGGTGCTCAGAACAAAGGACAAGAAGGATCTTTTTTCTCTCCTTCTCCCAATGTCACTTTTCGTTTCAGTAAGCAAAAATAATAATAATGAAAACCAGAATAGGCTGAAGTAGGGACTAGGATCTGGAAGAAATTGTAAACTTCAG
The DNA here is from genome assembly GCF_017639235.1 of Corvus kubaryi. Taxonomy (NCBI): domain Eukaryota; kingdom Metazoa; phylum Chordata; class Aves; order Passeriformes; family Corvidae; genus Corvus; species Corvus kubaryi. The sequence continues at coordinate 3,584,959 of NW_024581088.1, forward strand.
GTTGTTCTTGCAAGTTGACAAACTGCTCTGAACATGGAAAGATGCTGGTCCAAAGTGCACTCACCATTAGTATGTCTGCTGTGATAGCCCAGTTTGAAAACAGAAGAGTTTCTCCGATAAAAATGCAAATCTGTTGTAACAAAACACACAAAAAGGAGAAGATTTATTCACTTGACATTAAAAGGAAAAAAACCTGTCACAAACTTTCCTTTGTTGCTTATTTTTCTCATACCTACGCAGTATACTCCTTGTTGCTGTTGTGGTTTATCCTGAGTATTAACAAACCATAGACTTGTATCAGAGCTCTAGAGGGCTGGCCCGAAATGTTGTTATTGTAAACTAAGTTTATGATCTACAGAGCAGCTAAATAAAAGGCTGACACATTTGATTTTAGAAGAACATGAAAAAACAGCATGAAGAGACAGCCCCAGGCTTGCATACTTAGAATCATTGCATTGTTGTGGTTGGAAAAGACCTTTAAGGATCATCAAGTCCAACTTGTACCATTCTGTTCCAAAAAGCCAGTTAGAAAAGGCAAGAAGGCCACAACACCCCAAAGCACAGCCATTTCCATTCCTGGGAACCAAGTTATGTGTTCAGCTCTGTAGCAAACCAGCTGAGGTTCTCTACACACTCTGTGGAGGATCCCTTCCCTCCCCAACAGCATTACAGGGGTAATATCTGTCCAGTCGAGACTGGAATTAAGTATGGGCTTTGCAACATCAGTGTCTTGTGCTGAAACACAATCCTTGGCTCTGTGGAGATGATCAGTAAGAGACATTAAAAGCCACAGAACTGCAAGAGTGGCTCCTGTGACATGATGTGACCACTGCCACTGTCTTTCCCACACAACAGCTGAGGTTGCCTAAACCCCTCAGACCATCATGTCACTGCCAGGAATAATTTGCTTTATTTAGCAAGTCTTACGCACTGACCTATAGAAGCTTCCTCTATTTGTTTCTAAAATTGTCTTTGTTTCCCACATCTTCTCCCTCCCTATCCCTTTTTTCTGTGACTGGATCTGCTTCCTCTGTGATGGTGTCCGAGCCAGTCATTACAGCCCAGCTGGTCAGTTAGGAAATCTCCATTTCCATTTCCCACTGCCCACTGGTCTGCCTTGAGCTTGGCTCTCACCAGAAATGACAATTGCCAAGGAAAGAACACATCCAATAACCCAAGGTGCTGGCAGGAGTTGAAGCCACGTGTCCCGTGGATACCAGATACATAGTCAGACCTGCTCTGAAATCTGTCCTGCTACACCTTTACAGCTGCTGTTGCTGGGATTCTGTGGCTGGAGAGACTAAATTGAGCTTGGGAACGATGGAATCACACTTCTGAATGCAGCATCTACGTGCCCTGCCTGCTCCCAGCTCTGCAAACAGGTAATTGCTTGCCTTGAGCTGATAGGAACTGCACACATTTGAATTGTCACAGGCAGCAAGTAGAACTTGTCCCTTGTGTAGGAATTTAGCACAAGTCCTTTAAATAAATCACTGAAATCCTACAAACTTCAGAGCACACTAGTTCTGAGTTGATGAATGTGTATTTCAACCAATCCATGAAACATGAGATTAATAGGTGGGTACTGGTAAAAGGAAAAGAGGAACACGAAGATCAAAAAGTAGATAGAAGATACTGACATTAAAAAATGTCTGTCCTTCAGCTGCTGATGGGGGTTTATAAAAATGAGTTCACTGCAAAGGGCATGTGAGGATATGTGGCATTTCTGCAGAAGAGAGACTCTAGGGATGCTTACAGCAAATAAGGCAGCCCCAGAGCAGATAATAGCTCCTGAAATGCTCATGGTTTTGACTCCTCACACTCTTTTTGAAACCTCATTTTATACTGAGACTTCACCTCTACAAATAGATCTGTTTCTGACTCTAGCTGTGCTGTGTAACATCTCACCCTGTCCATTTGGTGTCCAGTTGCTCATCTGTGCTTTTCTGTTTAAATGATCAGTTAGCAAATTCTGACTGCCAGAAATGATAAATAAAGTAGGTTTCAGAGTGGACACACCTGAAGCTCTCACAGCAAGTTCTAAGCAGGTTACAAACTCCTTCCATGACTGTTTGCAAATCTTCATTATTTGTATTTCTCTCTGAAATGGTAGCTGAGACACCCTCATGTACTCCTGAATCTGGAGCAATTCTAACTCCAGCTCAGTTCTGGGCAATATTGATGCCTCAGAAGCAGGCAGGTCACCAACAACATGAAAACAGAAGTCCCTGGGGTTGAGACTGAGATGCTGTAAAAGCTCTCTGGCAAGGCTTTACCCTGGGATTTGCTGTTTCTGCAAGATCATAGAATGTCTTTGAGGAATTGAAATAGATGTTGAAATTGAGGAATTTGGAACAGTGTCAAAAGGAAGGCAAAGCAGAGCATCTCTCTCCAGTCACTTGGAGATTTAAACAAGTGTAAAATCTGCAGTTGAAATGTCTGAGCAGAGTGAGATGATGATGCCACACAGATAATGGGTTTCCAGGGACAGGTTTGAAAACCAAGTTTCAAAGAGTTTGTATTTCAGAAAAAGTGGGACTTACAGATATGCAAATTGGTGCTTTAAGGAGCTGGATTACAACACACAAATCCACACGCTGCAAGGCAAACTGAGTAAGAACTGATTGGACTATACAGGCAAGCAAGATAGTAAAAGAGAGGAATACCGGTGTCTGGGCAGCTAAATGATACAGAATTGTCATTTTATTCCACCTTGCCAGCCACTTTACCACTGCCAATAATTTACTGGATCAGTATGAAAAGATTGGCTGGAAAAAAGTCATCTGTCTACCTGCCTCAGATGGGAGTGGCTGCTACAGAATGGGAATAACAGCTGCCCCAGGGACCAAAATCACTTGCAAGAGAGGACTGAGCAGGAGAGAAATAGTACATGTGTCCAGGGGAGGAAGAGAGCAGACAGTACACAGCATGTAAGGGACAGGGTGATTGTGTTAATGGAAATGCAGGTCTTCTCCAAAAAAATAAAACCTATAAAACCAAGAAATTAAAAAGCAAGAGCTGTGCGGGTTCTTGCTGGAGTGCTGAACACTTCATTTAAGCTGATGCCTGTATCAGTCAGCATTAAAGCTCTCAATTGTTAACTAAGGCAGGGAGGGAGATGGTGATCTGGTGGCCACCACAGCTCTCTCTCACAGTGAGAGAGAACATCATCTCATGGGGACCCACCTAATTGCTTGGAAGTAAGAATTTTAAGGCCCTGAGCCAATGAGGGTTCCAAAAACATTCACTGTCAATTTTTGCATGGTGTGATCCATGACAGAAGCCCAAGGACAGTCACAGTACAGAAGGCTGGCAAATACCACCACGCTGGGGGACAGACCAGAACATTGCCTTGCCTTTCACAGACACAGAATTCAAGGACGTGAGCCAGGACAAGCTGTCAAGACAAGAGACAAGAAAATCAACCCATAAATTTTACTGTATTGTTTCCAGAAAGAGATTTTATGGTGGATTTTGAGATAAGGAAGGTATCCTAGCCCATCATTCTGTCCACCAGTCACAGAACACTCTCCCCTTCATTATGGACCAATGAGACTTAAAACAAAGAGCAGTGAGAAACTGCTATACCATGCAACCTTGCAGTGCAGGTCTCCTACTGAAATGCAAGGGAATTAAACACTCTGGAAGTCTGCAAGATTGCAACAGCTCTTTGAATGGCATGGAAAAACAAGAGTTTGTGTTAGAAACTTGCCTTGGAAACTCAATTCAGTACGGCACTGCCACAATAATACCTTGTGTTATGAGACACTGGGAGCTCCAACACAGACCTGTCCTCTCTTTCTGGGCATCAGGTTTCCAGCAGCAGAGTATTTAGGGCTATGGAGAGGCAGTGCTTCCTGCTTCAGCCTAACAGCATCATAAACAGGCTCATATTCCTTATACCCCCTCCATACGCAGCTGTAACTTCCTTTGCAAATCATTGACTCTTTATTAGATTTACTGCTCATCCATAATAAAATAAATTGTTTCTAGGATTGTTTAAATCATACCATCTATATTTATATACTTAAACAATGCAGAATAGTCACATGGCTATTAAAAAAAATAGAAAAAAAATATTAAAATGAGACTAATAGCTACCTCCTGCGGCACAATTTTTGAAAACAGTATTTCCAGCCTAGAAAGGGAGAGGTTTCTGTACAAAGAGACTGAACACCACAAATGAACATGTCTGTCACTGGGTCTGAAAAGGAGAAAATCATAGCTCTGTCTGCACAAAGAGGTGGAGGGAGCAGTTGAGGGGTGTGATAGATCAATGAAAGGAGGGTTAATGATTCACCAGCCAGTAACACCCTCTCACAGGTTGTCTGAGGAGATCATTTTTCTGACAATTCAAATGTTAGTTCATGGACACAAACCAGAGACCTGAATCTTAAATAGCCAGAGGAGGTATTCCTGGCTCTGTCTCAATGATTTTGAACTTCCACTCTTTCTGGTTGTGCTTCCCCATACTGTGGGAGCTGCTGAAATACTCAGCAAATAACCATGGCCAGGCCAGTGCTTGAACTACAGAGAAATGAGGAACAGCAGTTGGCTGGTTACTTGTAAATGAATTCTCCTTGCTGGCTGAGTGTGTGCTGCTGTGTGGAAGCGAAGGGTGAGCTTTCAGAAGGGATCCCACTACTCCAAACTTCTCATGCTTTCCCTTCATAAACTTCTCTCAGGTCCCAGACTTCTCTCATTGTGACATTAAAAGGGAACCAGAGACTTGTTCAGTGACTGGATTTTTACTCCCTACTGAAAGCAAGATTCTAGCCCAAGGCTGGATTATTACAGTTGAGCTTTTCTTTTTCCCTTCAGTCTAACTAAAAGAGGGTCAGTTTAGATGAGATGTAAGGAAGGAGTTTTTTACAAAGGTGGTAAAGCATTGGCACAGGGTGGCCAGGAGGTGGTGGATGCCTCATTCCTGAAAACATTCAAGGCCAGATTGGAGGGGGCTCTCAGCAACAAGGTCTAGTGGAAAGTGTTCCTGCACAGTGCAAGGGGGTTGGACTACATGACCTTAAGAAGTCCCTTCCAACCCAAACCATTCTATTCATCTGGATCAATTTGATATCTTTTTATATAATTCAATTATAAGCACTCAGGGAGGGGCCATATTTTAATCTGCCTTTATGCAGCATCGAGTACTGTAGGTTCCTGGGCTATAGTGGGGCTATGGTAATATAGATAACAAATTGAAATTACTGGGTAATTAATATTGGCCTGCTGCAATCCACCTAGTTATGGAAATGAATGATACTGAAAGGGAGCCAAAAGCTTGCCCACAGACAAATTACACTGTAATTGTCATCTGGTACCACTGCAGCTACAATACCCTCACTGCAAGGGAAGTGCTCAATTTTCCTGTACCAAAACATTAGGCAAGAGCAATAAAGGTGTGGACTGAGGTGCAGATAAAACAGCCCAAAGGCTGTGGGTTTCCATGGAGCTCTGAATTCTGATGGCAGCAGGGATAAACAGTTGAGATATCAAGCACACTTAGGTAGTGCCAGAATGCCAAGAGGCAAAAAGGACATTCAGAAGGGCAAAGGCAAGAAAACATCCCAGGCTTTCTGTAGGAGACGAGGCACACAGTCTTGTAAGGAGTTTGGTAGGGGCTGGCATATGGAAAGGATTATACTTACATAGGCTCCCACGATGCTGCTCTTGGCAGCCACAAAGATCAGACAGATGAAGATGGCTGATCCCAGCATTCCAACGGCACAGACAAGAGGATCAGCTCGCTGCGTCTTTGACCGGCACCATTTAGTTGCTCCTGCCCCTGTGATTACACCCAGGAAGCCAGTGAAGCAAGTAATTGCTCCGAAGATCAAACTATTAATAAAAAAGAAAAAAAAAAAAAAGAAAGAAAATAAGAGAAAGGTGGGTTGTTTTTTGAGTTTTTCCCTAAAATGGGCATAGTCTTTGGACAAATTATTTGGGTAAACTGACTAATGGAAATTTACATAATGACTTTGCAAATTTTAAATAAAACAAATGCTCATGATTTTAGCCCTCTTCCTCTGCAATTAAGAAAAACACAGCATATGAAATTTATCCTTGTACACAGGCTTTGATCCATAAGTGAAGGAGTGCAAAGGGCTCACACTGCTTCCTTGGGTGGAACTGAGATTCCTACAAAGTGCCCTGAACAGCTAATAATGTATACATAAAACTATTTAATAACCTGTACATTGATCATGGAAGGGGAAGTCATGGACAGGCACCAGGAAGCTGCAGGGCAAGGAAACCTAACAAGTCTCTTAAATATCAGCGATTTCCAATGTACTTTGAACTTTATAAGTCCTTTCAGGCCACTTCAAAGAAGCTTCTTGCTGTTAGGTTACACATTTGAAATGTGTTCATTTCAATTTAAAGAGCCACGAGGATTCTCCATATTATATGTGCAGGATTTGGATTACAGGGTCTTGGGCAACCACATTAGAATAGCTTGAGGGGAGTTCAAAACTGAGGTGTCATCAAGGAGGGGGAACTTCTCTTTGTAAACAGCAGACGGGCAGTCAAGCTGGAGCTGTGTGTTTTGCTCACTGCATTTTTGTGGAACAGCCTGAGATTGCCTGCTGGACACTCTGGTTGATGGGACTCCACACCACTAACTACTTTAATTGAGATGGGATTATGTCTGCTCCAGCAAGAAGGTTTTCCTAATATTATTTTCCCTCATGAGCTAAAAAGCAAAAGAGCTGACAAAAGGCATTTTTTAATATCTTTTATTTACCTGGAGGAAAGCTTTTATAGCATTTTCTGGTTTGTGCCACCATGGTAAATCACAAAATGAATTACTTTTCATAGCTTATGAGTTGCAAGTGATATTCCATAACCAGAACTGAAAACCCAAACCACTGTATAACATCAAACACTCCAGCCCGAAGTGTCCCAGATCTCTGGGACATTCTTCAGCAAAACTCAGCACACACAGCAGTTTACAGAGCAATAGAACAGGGAAGTCCTGCCTCACACAGAAATAAAAGCCTATGGGATTAGTCCCTGCAGCTTTAGGGGAACCATTCCAACCTCTGAATTACAGCCACCACTGGGGCTTCCCAACCTGCCAGCTTGTTCTGCTGCTGTCACAGATGGGTATTAAGAAACCAAATTCTCAGCTCTCCAAACATCTTCCTTAGAGGATTTCTCTTTTCTACTCTGCACCGCAACCTGGGAACTAAGACAGAGCTGAGGTCATTGCTTCTCCCTTGGTTTGACTTCATGCAATGAAATAGAGAAATAAAACCTAGTTTACAATCCCAGCATTTCCTATCATTGTTGCAAGGACCTAGAGGAAATTACAGACATTCTAGTACTTTGTCTCTGTGGGACTTGCCTGCTTCCTCTGGTAAATAAGCCCCCACCCCCTCTCCCTGTCTGTAAAGCAGCTGACTCTGACTCTCACCTATCTTTGGTGCCACAGGGCTGGGAGCTGCAGGTCTCTGCTGTCTTCTGCACGACCTGTGCTCTGTGAAGGTACAGAGGGATCCACATGCCAAGTGCCCCTGTGGCAAAGGAGACAGCTGAGGTGGCCAAGGATGAGAACACATAGCTGCGGCTGTGGAGACAAAACCAAGAGAAGGTTTAGTGGGGAAAGTGAAAAAGCAGGAGCCTCATGCAGGAGCCAATGCTTCAGTGACAAAGCCCAGTGTTCCCCCACACTTGCCCCCTCCCTTTGCCAAGGGGCAGGGGTAACACGAGGTACAAAGGAATGGAGAATAAGAAGCATGGAATATTCACATGTGATGCTCCACTGATAATAATATACTGAACTCATCAGAGATGCTTCACAGGACTGTTTTTCAAGGGACTGTTTGAGAAGACAATCAGTACTTGGTCACTAAGAGACATGTGAATTACAGGGTTTTCACCCTAATGTCACCTGTTTACCTGGATGAGCAGTTTCACTTTTCCCTCCCCATCCGTGCCACCATATGGTTACTACTTACATAAACTACCAAAAGCAGTAACGTAGAAATATTGATAAATTATCTATCATCACTTTTCATCGTCCTTTGACACTGGATGAGAATACCAGGGAGGTATTCTAGCCAGTAGTTCTAAAAATAAAGGACATCACAAGTTTCCCATCAGAATTACAAGGTAACCCTGAATTCAGAGGTGAAAGTATTTGCACATTCACAGGCCAGCTTTCTGGAAGGAAGTGCAGCTGCTTAAACACTCATGAACGTGTGAACCTTTATGCACACATACAAGTGCCCAAGCACATTCAGTTCTCATGGATTCAGTCACACAGGGTTGTATAAACACATATATTGAAACTTGCTGCAGTGCAAGCTTCTGTGTGTTTTTTTCTCTTAAATTGCTAAAACTCTTTTTCCCCTCAGCAAAATAGCTCTTTCAAAGAAGAAAAAGGATCTAAGTGTCTGAACAACAGTGGCACAACAATTAATACAGGAACACAGCAATTTCTACACTTCAAAAGCCCTGATTTGTGTGAAGTATGAGCCAAACAAAGCGGGCTTTTTCTTAGATGTCAGTCTTGGAAAGGTTAGAGCAAAACTTGGAATCCATCATTGTCACAGCAGTCGATACCTCATGTAACTGTGATTTTCTTTCCTTGGTCCACAGACTAAACTTCCTGCAACTCCCTGCATGTTGTCACTTTCCAGTCTCACCGTGCTAAATCCAGACCATTGGATGTTCCAATTACACATTAGAGGCAAAACATGGTTATTACTAGCGCTCTTACTTTCTAATCAATGCTTTCATGTCTCTCAACCATGAAGTTCGAGCCTTCAGCTGCCCCCCAAGTTGTTCAGCATTTCCTCTTTTAGCAGCAGGCACAAATATCAAGATGAGTGTCCCTGTTATCATTCCTAGGAGTGGAGATACCTGCAAGAAAGGAGCAGGGAATTAGCACAGGAGTCAGGAGGGTTTGCTTTGACTGGTCAGGAAGAAGCAGAACACATCAGTTTGGTTTCAGTGACTGTTCCTCACAGCCAGTCAGAACCTGTGAGCATGGAGGCATCTGCTCCTTTCCTTCCTCCATGTCATTCCCTGGACTCTCTTATCTCACTCCGGAAACATGCAGCTTTGAAAATACTCTCATTAAGGCACTCCCATTGTGTTAATAAGTACCAAGATTCATCTAAACATGATTCTTCAGTGATGTTTAACTCTTTGGAAACCTACTCCCAGCTGGACTAAGAGATCAGCTGGTTTCTAGGTGAATGCAGAAACCTTTAAAAGGCAATCAGACCAGCTGAAAGATTTCTGGATGTAGGGAACATGCTGGCTTTGAAAATCCTTGCTTGACATACATCCCTCTTCCAGCTAACCCACAATGGCTTCCCATTTTCAGGCATCTTCCTCAGGTTACCTCAGTACAACAGACCAAGAAAAATAGAAAATTCAGGCTGGAACATAGGAAAACAACAAATTCAAGGGCTTGGTTTTCCAGTATCCGATCCTTTCTCCCAAGCACTAGGCAAACATACAAAGATCCCAGTGTTTTGCAAGCTATAAAAACTATTCTTGTTTTTACACTGAAATTCCATTATAGTCAGAATGGAAAATAGTTCCATCAGGAAAACAGGACCATGGATTTCACTGAACTATCATCTCATCTAGATATGCTATTTAAAAAATGAATTCCTGTTCCAAAAAAAATATGCTTCCATTATTAACCTGAGAATGGCCTTTACACATGGAGCAGTGTTTCATGTCCAAAGATGACATGACACAATCCTTCTAGGGAACGAAAGACAAAAGTATTTCAGAACTTAAAAGCCAGGAAAATCCCTCATCCAGGAATACACTGAAGCCTGATACAGTATCCTTATGACAGCTGAACACAAGACACAGCACTGGTAAAAAATATTGGAAATGCTGTTTTTTCTACAGCCAGATGATTTCAAGTCTCTTTGATTTTTATCTAAAAAATTTCATCTTAAGTACCCACCAAGACAATATCCATGAACACTCAGTAACGCTCCAGTGAAACATTTGCTTTATTGTTAGATCCAGGGACAAAGCTGCCACTTGCCCACGTGTCCTTCTGTCTTTTTCAGCCCACTGAAGTATGGATTATTCCTGACCTCTTCCGGATTTGGAGCCCACAGGAGATCATAGAGGGAAGCATCATCTTGGGGAATCATTCCCATCTTGCAAGAGCACAGTAATTGTCATAGGGATGGAAGCTGCTTTACCCTGATGTCTGGAAGCTTTTTCTGTGTGCTGTGTGACTACGAAAACTGAGCAATGGTGTCCAAAGCAACCATCACAGATGCGTGCAGCTCATCAGATTCCCCAGATTTTGTACAGCCAGGGAATCCTGCACCAATGTGTCATTTATAGTGGAAATCATGACTTGTAAGGGATACAGTCTTGCAGATATTCTGGATTTCTCAGGGTAACTGTGAAGACACCACCTGAAAAGTCCCTAGTGATGATCTCTTTGCACAAATTAACCATTTGGGTTTTACAGACAGGTTTGGGCTTTCCAAGAGTGCTCCAGTTAAAGCCCACTGACCAGAGGAGGGGCTTTGGGGCTCTCACTGCTTGTGTTGGCCTCTGCTCAAAAGTTCATGTTACTCTTAAATATTTCTGCTGTCTAATGAGGCAGCATCCTCTTGGTGGGAAGCTGTAGGCTACTCCACTTTCCACTCCAGGTGCAGAGCTGGAAACTGCCCTCTACTTTCCCAGCTCCATATGAACTGTTCATGGTGATGTTCCCAGCTTTGCTTACCTGGGGCATGGCCTGTGTCACAGAGGGCATGTTTGCTTCAGATGGGAACCCCTGTATTTCTTCACCTGGTGTTATAAACGGTGTTGGCCTGAGCTTCATGAGATTCATGGTCTCCATGAAGTGCCAGAGCCAAAGAATGCACCTCACGTGCCACCCACAGCACCAAAGGTCAGAAACCAGTTCTGCTGGGCCACTTCCTCTCAGCTCTTTCAAGACATCTTTGTGTGCAGAAGCTGTTTGTGAGCATGTGATTGGAGTGGATTGTCTTTTCAGCCCATTTATCAGGGTCCCAAGAGGTTAAAATAGAAGGAAACTGACTGTCTCAGGGCAGAAAAACAAGCGGAAACTGGAACAAAGTGTTTTTTCCTCAAAGCAGGAAGCCATTCTCAGAGTTTCTTGACAGCAGGGGACTGAAAGACTGTGGAGTTGATTTAAGGCCAATGTCTCGTCTTCCTGTCCCCATCAAGAAGTCATGACTGATTGATTGATAACAAAGTGATTGGAAAATTCTTGCTCCTAAGCAGGGAAAACACCAAGTCCCACAAGCCAAGCCCACATACCTTTGCTTAGAGAGTGCATCTGCCATGCACTTAACATCCACAGATGTAATTCCCAATACTTTACCTTCCAGATATAATAACAGGTTGAGCCATTGTGTGATGGAACTCTTCCTAACACCAATCAACCAACCAACTCTCATTAAGATGTGTCATTAAGAGGGACTTACCCGCAGTGCCCAGTGCCAGTCTCCAGCAACCTGCTTCACACTCGACCCAGTGATGTATCCCAAGCCACTGCAAGAAAGGCCAAGATGAGAGCTGGTCAGAGCTTTAAGTGTGCCACAGTCATAGCTGTTCTTAGACAAAGGCAAAAAGAGGCATAACCAACTGTGTGTCCTCAGCTCTCTTCTCCTACAGGAAGAAATATGGGGATTGAAGCAGATGGTGACTAGTACGTGACTCTACCCAGCACGGCTGATCTAAAAATGTCCAAATCTGATGGAAATTTGGAAGTTTATAGCTGACCTTTCAATCTACAGTGGATGGAAACAAAAACTCAAACAAGATTTATTTCCCAATTTCATTTCTACATCAGGCCTTTCTCTGTGCTAATATGAATATTAAACAATTTTATGTTCAAGCTTTCAGTTAAATAGTGCCCTTCAAGGACAGATAATATTCCATCACCAGATTTTTCTTCTTGCCACTTAATAGTACTTGGTTCTAATTATGCAGGAAGAGACCATTTTCTGTTAGCTTGGAAGAAAAACCAAGGAGAACGTGCAAGAAGTTTGATGAGAGACCTTCAGCCACATGTAAGACAAAAGGTGCGTCACAAGAGACTGACGGTGAACATAGCCACGTTTCTCTCAACATGAACTGAAGGTAAATAACCTTTTTCACAACTGCTGCATTTGTTGCTGAGATTGCCTTGGCTAAAAGTTGCCAGGATTGCAGTGGGGCAACCATGAGCCACCCCTCGCCCTTATTGAAGAGTCTGCTAAGCTTTGGAGGTTGCCAGCTACAACCTCCCCAAAACTGGACATTTTACCGAGACAGGCCCCAAATCAAACCGTGAATCATCACAGACTGGTTTGGGATATAAGAGACCTTAAAACCCATGCAGTTCCACTCCCTGCCATGGGCAGGGACACCTGCCACTATCCCAGGTTGCTCCAAGCCCCGTCCAACCTGGCCTTGGACACTTCCAGAGATGGAGCAGCCACAGCTTCTCTGGGCAACCTGTGCCAGGACCTCCCCACCCTCACAGGGAAAGAATATTTTCCTAACATCAAATTGAAAGCTCTTTCAGTTACAGCCCTTGTCCTATCCTCCATGGCCTTGTAATCCATGCTGCTGCTGGATGTTGAGATAATGAAGTCCCAGAATCAGGCTCAACAGGAGGAATATTTGTAATTTCTTTCTAGTTCACTGAATTCTCTATGTGAATACTTTGAATCCTTGGTCCTCTGGGCAAAATATTCTTTTCACCAGTTAAGTATCTGTTTCTCTCTTCCTCCTCACAAATGGGTGTTTGTGAGTTTTATCTCATGGGTAAGTGTTCCAGCTTGTAAAATGCACCACCAGAAATTTTCTCTGAGTTTGGAACATGTTGCCCATGTATTCCCTCCTGGTAATGAACCCATAATGCCCCTTTTGCACAGGATGTTGTCCAGCTCTGGGAATTGGTATACAAATGATGCAAAGCCAGCCTGCCAACAATCTCACAATAGATGGTCAGCCACTATTTTAAAAAATAAAAATAATGACAGATTCCCTCCTGTCCCAAAGATCAGATACTGTGTTGAGCTGATAAGGAAATTCAACTGAAAGAAGAAGTCAGCTAAAATATTTTGATTCCATTTCCACCCCATTGCTGTAAAAAAGTAGGAAAAAAACCGAAACAAACCAACAACAAACTTCCCATCAGTTCCCAAAAGTCACACATGAACCGGTAACAGGGCCAAAAAAGAATCTAATTCCTGCAACTAATTAGTCACTGCTCACAATATTTTCCTGTCTAAACCGTTCCAACCAAAGTCAAGAACTATCATCATTAGCAATTTCAGATCTGTGTGAGTTTATTTAAGAGAAAAGCCAAAACCAGATAAAAGAACCTTACCTGCCCAGAGGAATTGCAAAGTAGAAAACAGACAGCATAAGGGTCCTCGTGTTCTTGGTGAACAGGTCTCCGATGATGGTTGGTGCAATAGTGGAGTAACTCGCTTCACCGATGCCAACCAAACCCCGTGAGAGAACAAGGAGCCAGAAATACTGAGAAAAGAAATATAAACATCAGCAAGTCCCCCCTCAGCTTGTTAAATTCAGGTTGGACAACAGTCAAGGAAACACAAATTCATGTGACTGGAAAATGATCCTCCTGTATATGCTTATTTTTTAGAACTTCAGAGTTGTTTCACATTTGTCTTTTGCCCAGAAGAAAGGGACTATATTTTTGGTGAAGATTTATAGGCATGAAAAAAACCTAATAATAAAACATTTACTCAGTGACACTCAAGAATATATTCTAAAAGAGGCAGAAGACCCCCAGTTTGTTCCCAGGTCCCAGCTCACACTTGCTAAGCCTGAGTTGGAGAGGTCTGGGGAGGTGGGTGATTGTAAAAATCCCTGCTCTGGGATCCAGAAACAGCAACTCCTGCCAAGCACAACCCACCCTCCCCAGCGTGCCAAGGACAGGTTCTGACTGTGGAATCCTGAAGGCTCTTCAAGGCTGGGAAAGAGTTGAACCTGCAATCCCCCCAACTAAATGTCTTCCTTCATTAAAAGCTATGGAATAATGCCATCTTTCAAAGGTGCTAAGCACCCATCTCACTCCACTTGCCTTGAACAGCAACAGACACCTCCCCAAAACTCTCAGAGGAGACCTGAGCTTTACTGGGAACCCCAGGAACATCTGTATGCTCTATAAGCAGGACCTGCAGGGAATGACTTGAGCCACCCAGGGCAGGGGCATGAAGGAGGCATTCAGCTGCCCAGGGAACTACCTGCCTTTCTGGGTAAAGGGCAATGCCACAGAACGAGGATATACTTCACATTCAGCACAACACCATCTAAAATGGACAAAAAGGAATTGTTTATCTAATAGAATTTTCTTAATGGCTCTCAAGCAGCACTTTCGGGAACTGCAAGGACCTGATTTGCAACCTAAGCTCCTTCACTGCCCCTGCAGTTTTCTGGGTGCTGCTGAGTGCAGGCTAAGACACAGTGCTTTGATGCCTGAATACCTGATACATGAGCACAAGCAAATTCTCAGCCATCTAAGCAGCTTGAGCTACACCCAGAAGTAATTGCAGGGGCAGAAATGAAACAGTCAATGCAGAAAGTTGTAAGCACAGGGAAATCTATTTCTACAAATGTAACCTCTACAAATCCTCAATTTGCTGTCATTATTCTATAGATCATTTGTGAGAAGAACAGCAGGGATTTAAATGGAAGGAAGGCAGGTTTAAATTAGATATTAGGAAGAAATTATTCCCCGTGAGGGTGGTGAAGCCCTGGCCCAGGTTGCCCAGAGAAGCTGTGGCTGCCCCAACCCTGGAAGTGTTCAAGGCCAGGTTGGACGGGGCTTGGAGCAACCTGGGATAGTGGCAGGTGTCCCTGCCTGTGGCAGGAAGTAGAACTGGATGGGCTTTAAGGTCCCTTTCAACTCAAACCATTCTATGATTCTATGCTTATGATATGTCCTTAAACATGAAAGTGCTTTGGGAGTAATCAGCAATTACTGATTCTCCTCCTTCAGATAGGAAAAAGTCAAGGGAAATGACTGATTTTGTGCCCTACAGCAAAGCCAAGCTAAAGTATAACTCTCATTCACAAACATGGAAAATGTCATGCAGACACCAAACCACATGCCTCAGTCTCATATATATCCATCAGCAGACCAAAATGTACCACTGATGTGTTTGCATTGTTTTCCTCACTGTAATCCCTGGTTGAAAAGAATATTTTGAGGATTCCAATAGCCACAAAAACAAAATACTTTTGTGTACTCTTCACTTCCACATATTTTGGTGTGAGTTCTGGAGTAATACCTATTTTCTGCAGGAATACAAGTTCCTTGTTTGCTGGCAGGGTGTGTGCAGTGCTGCTGGCATTCATACACCTCCCAAAGCTGCACATACGTAACTCACACACGTGGGTGTGAGCAGAAAGGGCAGTACTGTGACTCAAGTGCTGTAATTTATGTCAATTACCCAACACGCAACCACTCCACTGCAGAAATATGCTGGCAGTCATTGGTGCACAGGTAACCAATGTATTTGGAATGAGCAACAGTATTTATAACGTGCTGAAAGGCTTAGTCATGCAGAATTAGAAAGCAGGGAACTGGAGGCTGCCTGTGGTTTCTGAGCAGGTTTAGATCTGGATCACACAGAGGGTGACAGGCAAAGTAGTCACCTGCCTGGGATGAGCATGGACAATGCTACTTACACCTGGAGAATGACAAGTTTGTAAATGCACTGGATGTTCCTCAAATTTGAAATACTCACAGAAAAATGACACAATTTTGTGCTCACCAACCAGTATCACTCCCAGTGAACGCACTGGACAGGAATTTCCTCCAAACAGTTGTTAGAAGGTTACTCTTACAATCCTTGCACAAAGCAGGAAAACTGTATCAAGTATTCCTTTTGTGGTACAGTGACTCAGTTTCATCAATACCATGAAATCAGATGCTCAATACAAAGAAATCATCTGCATTCACTCTTCTCTCTCAGTTCCTCCTCAAATCCTCCTCCCTGGCTTATTCCATGCTGACACACTCCAAATATCTGTTTAATATTTAAACTATATTCTTTGAAGCAGTGGTATTCAAACTTAAGTCATGAGATTTTGACTTAATCTGGGAATAAAAGCAACCTTAAAAAGCATAATCCACATAAAGACCTCAATAATATTGCCCTTCTGAGATCAATATTAAAGGTTATGGACCGTGCAGCCATTAAGTTGTGACAACTAGGCTAAACATACAAAAATCTAAAATAATTTAGGGAATTATTTATGGTCGGCTTTATACTGTGTCTGGTTTTGGAGCTCTATAGCTAGGATTAAAGAGCTAATACCTCTTCTTACCAGTTCTTTGGGATCTTTGGCTAGTATGCACCCTGTTGGAACTTATATGATAAAATTAATTTGTTAAAATGAGCTGGGACACCCTATCTTCCATCTCTAATCAGTCACTCAAAACTTATGTTTTAGTTATTTCTGAAGAGGGACAGCTGGGGAGATCCCCATGACAAAAAATGGTCCCATCCATGATGGGCCTTGTCTTTTTGTTTTTCATATAAGAAGAAAACCAGAAACAACAAAACAACTCTAAAATTCTTATGCTGCTGCTCATTTGGACCACAGGCATTCCACGAACCACTCAGAAATTGGTCCCAAAACCACTCCATATGTAATACAGACAACTGCTATTTTTTGTGTACATTTATACACATGCACCCATAGGAACATCCCTTTTCCTCTCCAAGTGTATGTGGACATGACAACCTGCACAAACACATGGCAAAGTCAGATATTCCGCATGCTGAGGAAACTCTCTTCTCCTCCACAGCTGTAGCAGGACACCTCTGCCATTTCCTCTGCACTGGATTTTCGCCCCACTGCTTTTCCATTTATGTCCTACCTCAAGGTTCTCAGGAATTTAATGAGACAAAAAGGGCTGACACCAGTTCAATACTCTCTGTGCTCAAAAGCAGAACAGGCAGCTCAGACTTTAACTGAATTTCACTGTTCCCTAAGTAGAAATTGATATATATTGAAGAAGCTGGTTCCTTTCTATATGACTTGGGAACTCTTCTGTAATTTGTTCGTCTGTGCAAGTAGGTCTCTGGCAGGCAAACTGAAAATAACTGAGTCAGCTTTCAGGACCTGACCTAATTCCTTCCCCATAGGTTAAGCCCAGCAACCTCAACATTTATCACCTCAATAGTGTTTTTCTAAAATGAAATGCTTGAACCTGAAGTTTTTTTGAAACAAGGCACTATTAGAGCAAGCAATTAATTTGTCTTTAATTTTGGAAAGCAGTCATATCAGAGACTGTCTGCACCTCCATGAGACCTGCCAACACTTCCTGGTTTGGAGAGATGAAATGGCTTTTTTGGAATGAATGCATGGCATCAATCCCCCTTCTTGCCCGTGTGTCAGCCCAAAGTGCAGCTCCATGGCTGTGCCGAGATTCTGCTGCCACAGCCATGGAGCAGCACTGCACCAAGGCACCTGCCTGGATGTGACACTGGAAAGGGACACCTGAACCACACAATGTCACTGCTATGAGCCCTGGGAGCAATTCAGGATGCAAAAAGGCTTCCAGTCCCTTTCTCCAGCTTGTGTGGCTGGTGAGACACAAGCCAGGGAAGATTCCGTTCACAATAAACCATCAACATATGGAAAGAATGGTGGCTGCAGAGACCCAGAACTGCCACAGCCTTCCTGGGAATTTCCCTTCAAGAGATGACATCACCAGAAATTAATGCATGGAGAAAGCACTCATTCCTATGAATGTGAGGTACAAAAGGTCAATGGACCTGCTCTCTTCTTCCCACCTCCTAAATGTATACAAGGAAAAACACTCTCTAGCCATAAAGCAAAAGAAACCACATTCCTCAAAATAGAAGTGAGTTTCAGAAGGGATACAAGTCCTTATGCCTTGGGGATGTGCCAATAAGGAATAGAAAACTCTACCTACCAACTTCTACATTTCTTAAACTATCAGCAAGCCACAGACAACAACAGTGACAGATCATGGGGTCCAAGGGACCTGGTCTCCTTACTGTCACCAGTGTTACCAAACACCAGAAGCTATGGATGTGACACAATCCTTCCAGAATTTACATCTGAAAAAAAGCTTTTGTGGTTGGAGTTAAATATTTATAGTACAGAACCATTGAATTGTTTAGGTTGGAAAAGACCTCTAAGAACATCAGGTCCAACAGATAAAATGTATGATGTGGTTTCTATTCACACCTTCATACTGACTTTACTCTCAATCTCCTGCACACATAAATGTTTGATGGTCTAGGACACATGACTGGCTTTAATCATGTTTGGTGAAACCTCCTAATTATACATTTATCCTAGTTGTATAGACCATTCAGGGAGTAATATGTGTCTTAAGAGGTCTAATTACAGCTTGAAGTTCTTTCTCTTTTTTTAATTAGTTAACAAAAGGAGTAAAGCCACAGGTCTTTAAAAGATTATCTGCCAGTGGTAAACCTATAATCTGCCAAATATGTGTACAACTCTGAACCACCAGATTTACTGTCTAAAGAATCATATGATCCTTAAGCTTTGGTTATTAAGTATTTGCATTTGAATGTGGAATAGCTTGTAAAGGTCTCAAAAGAAGCTGAACACACGCTGCTTTCAGATGAGGGACACATGGACTGAGGAGATCCCACAGACAGAGTCACTCCAGAGTCACAAATTCCTGTATGTGCACAGCACCAATGCAAACCATGTTTAGAACTGCTGTTGCTGGTTTAAAAGAAGGACCTTTTATAGCACCTGCAACTGTACCCTTCCCTGTGTGAGGATGTTGAGTTAAACTCCTGTGGATATTGCATTTAGCTGCTGTAAAAGAGCACTCAGTACCATTAAATTCCTCTTTGAGCTGAGTTTTGCCATATTTTCCTTCTTTTCTTATATAAACATGATGCAAAAATCAAGAATATAGTAGAATCAGGGTTTTCATCCTTTAAAAGAAGATGTGCGTGAAGTCATTCCTACCATGGGCAGCTGGGATTGCCACACAGAGACTAAAATGTGGTGAAATGACAATAAACTGAGGAGAAAGCATTGGGATTGACTAAATTTCCCTGAGTTACACTCCTGGATTTCTCCAGCTGGCTAAACCTTGCACTAGGCAGCCAGGGTAGCACAGCAGTCACAAGTGAAGTTGGATAAATGTGAGATACCGCAGGAGCCAGCTGAACAAAGTAAACCCCATAGGGCTCAAACACTGATTCAAGGGCTGCACAACAGTGGCTCCCTTTGACAGCTACACTCACATGCAAGAATTTGCCCTCCTTGAGCAGACCCTGCATCTTATGGCCAGGCAAACACCACTTCCTCCTCCACTCCAGTAAGTTTTCCCAGCACTTTGCAAGATTTAAATGGTTAATGATGACACACCACACCTTTTGCCAGAAGATGCACCATTAACCATGAGGTAAGCCAAACCAGGAACCTGCTCTGAGTATCGGGGTGGTGACGAAGAGCATTGACTCCTGCACACTCACAGTGCAAATTCCAGCTCATTAGCTGAGAGTCACTGAAGAGTTGAGCACTGGAATGACATTACATATTTGTTTAAACACTAAATGCTCCAGTTCTCTCAGCCCTCCCAGGAATGAGGGGTCACCTTGAAGAATCTGAAAGTTTCAAGTCAAACAAGGACATTGACATAGCATGAGAGACAAGCTGACATTAAACAATGATGTTGATGTTTCAAATTCCATTCTGTGCCTGGATGGATGACAAAGGCCATAGCAGAGCAGATAAGTCTAAATACATCTTCCAACTTTGTGCACCCCTAAAGATTTATGAATTTTGCATATATATAACCAAGGCACCTGGCTTCCATTGGTGGATACGAGTCCTGGGCCCAAATACTTGATGGGAATTCTATGTCAAATCTAGACACAAAACTCAAAGTCACATACCTCACCTTTTCAAACATCAATGGTTCTAACTCTTTTCTAATAAAAGCAGAATAAATATTTCAAAGAGCCACGGAGGGGCTACATAGTACTGGTGAATTGTTCCATGCTGATCCTGAAGAACATGTCTTCCTGTCAAGTCCAGCCCAGACTTTTAAGTAACTGAATATTTATTCCAAATTTTGGCCATTTGGTGCCTCACCATCGGGGAGATCTTTGAGCAGGAACAAAGGAAGATGAATATCTTTATTGACAAGTAATCTTATCTAATCCCTCACGGGTATTGCCAGCCAAGAGACCAAAATACAAACCAACATGGGGGAAAAACTGTGCACTCAGATGTTTTGTTGATCAGTACTTTTCCCCCATGCTCAGAGGTTGGCTAAGCACTGGTTTCAGGATTTCCTACAACCAAAGGAGTGGGTTATGCTCAGTCTCTGAGTGGTACAAAGGGACCAGCAGGACACATGCTTGGGTGGAGACTGGTTGGAGACAGACTGATGGGTCATCAGCTCTGAGTCAGTGCTGAGTGTTATCAGTGTTTATCTGTTTGCTGTAGAGATAGAGGTGCACTTAGAAGTTCATGCTAGAGTTACCTGTCAGATAAATATAACTATGAACCACCCTTCTCACCTCGACCAAGAGTTCTCCCCTTATCAGCCCTGAGTCCCCCAGACAGGGCAGCCCTGGGCAGACCCACTGCAGCTGCTGCTTCTTCTGCCATTTGTCCCACTTCAGGGAAGTGATTTGGTTTAGATTGCTCCTTCCCTCATTGCGTGCTGTCACTCACCCATACCTACTTCTCACTCCCCATCCTACAATCACAAATACTTTGTCAGTCACTACTGCACACAACATTTCCCAGAACTTCCATCACCACTGGATTCTATTAAAGTTCTACAGTTTCCTCCCTTCAAATTGAACTCTTGATGCTAAGTCCATCTTCCATCAACATTTTCAAACTGCTCTTCTCCTTTGCAAGCACTCCCAGAATAAGAGAATAGCTGAGACTGGAAGGAGTTTTGGAGATAGTCTGGTCCGTGTCCCCTGGTCACAGGAGGATCAACTACAACAGGTTGTTCATGATAATGTCCAATTGAGTTTGAGTACCTCCAAAGATGGAGGAGCCACAACCACGCTGGACAACCTGTTGCAGTGTTGGACCAACCTCAAAGTAGAATTGTTTCTTATGTTTAAGTGGAATTTCCAGTATTTTAGTTTGTGCCCCTTGCCTCATCTTTTCACTGGGGACCTTTGAGAAGAGTCTGGCTCCATCTTTACACCTCCTATCAGGTATCAATATCCACCAAAGCAGTACTATGGGCTCTATGGGGACAGAAGCAGTTCTAGAGTGAGGATGCCACTTTGGCAAAGGTAAGCTATTTAAATTCAGTTAAATCCATATGGCAGACACCATCTCACATTTGCTGTGTCTCTGCTGCATTCACACTAGCCAGGTTTTTCTTCACTCCTTTTCCCTTAAGCCTGCTTGGCATAGAAAGTATGCAAGTTTAAATATTTGTGTCTGGCAAAGGATGCTTCTTTCACCCAAAGATCCTCCCATCAGCTCTGACAAGCAGGTCACTAAAATTCAAGTGCAAATGCCCCAGGCCTTCCTTCAAGTGTTCACAGATTTTATTCACACATTCACGTTAGTTTTATTCATATGTACTTATTCTACATATGCTGGCTGGAAGTTATAACCGTGTTGCAGATGAAACTGCTACATCATACCAAGATTTAACAACAAGCTACTGAGTTACTGAAACCTTAGTACATTTGATTAATCGTTTGCTCAAGGGTCAACACTGAAACCCTTTGCATTTAGGATGGACTTATACAACAGCTTCTAAAGCAGATCTGATTCCTCTACAGCATCCATTTACACTTTGTCAAACACTTCCAAACTTCAGCTCATTTGGATGCATTAAGTGTTCCACTGATTGTCAGCTCTAAACACCTCACCTTTGAACAATTCCCTTTTGGGAAAATTCAGCTGGTACTCAGAGCCCTGCAAGGAGAAAAGAGACTACAGCAAGCAGAAACAGACCAAAATACATATTTAAATATAGAAATTAGCAAGGGAGATGAAGCAAAGTCCACTCACCTTTCCTTTGATTGTCTCTAGTATTTGTTAATGGCTATAGTTTTCCCAGGCAACCTGTTCAGGCACACTTAATTGAATGTGGAAAGTTTTATTTGGGAATGCACTTAAGATTCTGGCTGATTAAAGCATCCTTATTTTATGAGATTTATATTATTACTTAGTAAAAAATAACAAATAAAGACTGTAAGAGACTCCTTTTTCACTCATCATACCCTTCAATCAGCAACTAAAGTGTTTAACAACTGCATACCTACAGAGAGGCTCTAAAGTGAAGCACCTAATTAAGTGCTCTGGAGATAAAAAACAAACCCAAACCACCCTGGAAGCAGCAAGACTCCCACAGCACTTCTTCCAGAGAGCTGCTTTGTGCTTCACAGGGACAAAAATCTGTGGCAAGGTTTTCTGAGCTATTTGCAAATGTTGAACGTGAAATTCCCTTTCAACACTAAAATTGCAGTGTCTGAAATCCAGGTTCCCATCACTCTCCTCCCTCCAAAGCTGTGGCAGTCCTGAGGGAATCCTCTGTTGCTTTTCAGTCATTTTTGGGCAGCACAAAAAAAAAGAGCAAACCCCATTCCCATTCTCCATCCCATTAGGTAGTGTAATTACAAGACACTGGGTGATGAAGCAGCACCACCAGGTCCTGACAATAAACTGAGTTACGACAAAGCAGCATTTTGGCTCCCTAACTGAAGGGCTTTTCGTTTGATTGACCTGCCCAAAGTAAAAATATTACATGACATGCAAATGGTGGGATTTACATTCTCCTCAGTTTAGTTTCTTGGTCATTGATACTGGATTAATGGCAGGGATCTGGGATGCAATTGGGAGGAAGGTATCAGGTTGCTCACTCACCAAACCCCATCCGGCAGATGCATCGTTGCTGTAAAACAGACCTTAAAGAAAAAGACTGATGTTCAAATAAATCACAGGGATCATGAAGAGCCCCATGTTCCCAGTGCCTGGTAGAACACAGAGTTAAAACACTTCTTTTCATCCTTGGCTCTGATGTAAGGCCCACAGGAGTCCATGGCCCTTCACATGGCTGAAATAGTGGTCATTCATCCCTGTTACAAAACCATTGCACCAGAATGTATCTTCCAAAATGGTTTCCCTGAGAACCTTGATAGCTCTGGGTTGGAAGCAAATGGTTGCTTTTTGTTCCAGATCTGTCAGGTGGGACACACTTACCAGCACTTGCCTCAAATATTTCTGGCATTAGGCACTATCACGGCTTCCTTCCTGAGACGTGCAAACACTGCCATAATCACTAAAATAGGCATTGGGAGAAACACAATGTATTTTTGCAACTGTGGAAACACTGCAAGGTTCTTGACACACACAGGTTCCCAAATGCAGCTGGAATATGGAGTGGCATTCACTGAACCAAAGCATATTCACAGGTAGTAACAGGCTACTGTGTCCCAGCCACAGCTGAGCCACAAGCAAAGCCTAAATCCAAGCAACAAACAGATGACAGATTTTTCAGAATGAACATGTCCAGGCATTGATATCTAGCACTAACAGCATCTCCACCTCCAGTGATGCCTACAGAAACATGTGAGATCCAACCCCTTTAACATGATGACCCGTCTTGGCTTACACTCTTTGGCTTGGACCAATTCTTAAGCAAAAATTTACTCAAATCCATCAGACAGGTTGGATTGGAGGTTCTTGGAGAGCACAACCCCATGTCCCTATCCCTGAAACCATTGCAGAAACTGTGATTTCTCAGGACCCTTTGAAAAAAGCATCAGCCAACTGACTGAGACAACCAGGTGTGAACACTTACATCTCACTAGATGCATTTTCCAGCGTAGAATAAGTTTTGAGAGACCATGAAGGACACATTTTAATGGAATCCCTCAAGGTTTAAAGGAAATTAGCACAAAGTTCCAGTTCCTGCAGCTTTCCCCATACTGTTGGTTCTGCTGATTCTTGGCCTACTTTGCTTTGCATATGCTAAAAAAGTCAAGTACACCAGCAGGTCAGCTCTTGCAGGCAACTTTGCTGAAGAACCATTTAAATCATTCCAAACTCTGATTTTTTATTTGTTCCTGCTTTCTGTTTTCACGCTTCCCTGGCTTGCTGACTCAATCAAGATCCAGAAGCCTCCGAGAACTGTGCGGAAAGCTGACCTTGCAGTGTGTTTGGCCCACATCTGAGAGATGTCTCACTTTTAGCATCAGATTTCCAGAGAGAAACTGGGCATCTACCAATTCCTTCCACTTAGGAGTTGCTTCTTATTCATGATCTTCCTTGAACAGTTGTCATGTTCCTTTTTGAAGTGTTATTAATTGACAAGGTTTTGTTGTGCTGTAGCTTAATTTCATTCTCTAAATTCAGCCTATTTGACAAAATGACAGCCTATTAAACCACACTAAACACATTTGGATGTTTTGTGACTATCTTCTCATGAGACTTCGTCAATCATGTTTTCAGACTTGATGATCAGCACCACTCCCAGGGATTTCCAGCTCAAAATCTATTACATAGGGTTGAGATTAGTACTCTAATTCAACTTATCTGAATTGCAAATGCAGTGTTTTGTGTAGCCTGGGAACTTTATGCATTTAAAAGAAATGTCAACACTTCAAAAGACTAATTTAGCACCTGGTACTGTAAGACATTTCCCATCTTCCCACTATTTGCACATGACTTAGAACATAATGGTCCTTTTCCTAGCCTTTATGCACAACCCAGGAGGCCACAGACAGTTTGGCCATTGAGGAAGCACTTACACTTCCCAAGGAGTGACTGATGCTTTTGGATCAGCAGGCAACCAGGAGCTCAGCCAAAGAAAAGCTCAAATCCATACTTTTGCATCTGAACAGAAGCTAGAGCCTGAATAACACATTCTCTCTCTCCTGCATTCTGTTTTTCAGAACAATATGCACAACCTTCAAGAACCACCCTGCTAATAGAAAGTTTAGATTTGTTTCCAGGCCTCCTAATGAGCCTAAACCTGGGATGAAGGGATTATTTTCTCTGTGAGGCATCATTAACCAAACTCTCTTAAAGCATCCTGCCTCCTCCCAAGGCATAAGCTTCAAGAACATCCATAAGCTGCCTCACTTATATGCTAAACACATGTCAGTTTACAGCCTTCAAAAACGGTAACATTGCTCCAGACCCATATCTGAACACCCCAGTAGATCATGAAGGCACATGTTCTACACCACCACCTTGGCACCCTCTCTGTACCCTCAATACACAGCTAGTTGGGAAGCTTATTCCCAAATTAACAGGACCACCCAGGCACTATGGCAGTGACTTGCTTTGTCTTCTGAACTCGTTTGACCAAGCCAGACATCCCCCTATGGAAGCCCAGCATGCATCCATGGACCCCACATCAGGAATGACTTGTGTTCCTCAGGCCACAACACTACTGCAAGGATCCTGTTAGGCTGATAGGAAATTTTACAATTCCTTTATATTTAAACATTTGCTTGGAAACTTACATGCAGCACTACTACTTTTTTTCTTTATTTTTTTCACACCAACTGATTATATCCCAGTCTATTTAAGGAGCATTTTCCCTTTCTTCCATTCCTTCGATGTTTTGAACAAGGCTGATCTTAAGATACTGTAATAATTATTTATAAAACATAATGCTAAAGCATTATAGAGACTTCCACTTCCACAGAATTGAAGAAATAAGATATCTTTTGTGTTCCATCAGCATGCCCTGCGGTTAGGCCTATGCTGCAGCATGACAAGCAGAATATACATTTTAACAGACAACACAAGAAGAAGGAATGTTTCCAAGACACACACAGCCTGGAAATAAAACAAACATGCCTTCTTCCCTCTGCCTCCTCAGCAAGTAACTGAGGTAACTTGCTGAGGCCCAGGTGAGATTTCCTGCTCAGGTACAACAAAAGCACGACAGGCGGGATGTAACAGCAGGCTTCCACACCATCCATTAACTGACACAGCAGATCAACTTTCCTACTCTTTAACCTAGAGACTATCAATTCAGCTTTCTGCAAAAAAAATGGGACAAACTTGTAAAGGTCTTTGACCTGCAAAAATCTTTCATGCACCATGCTGTTGTCTCTAAGCATTTCCATGATCCAATGAAACAGCACCAAATATGTGTTGATGTAGGATCTGACTTAATTCCCACAAAGACACACAGAAGCTTCCCACAGACTTCCAAAGAAGGAGCTGAATCAGAACCACAATCACAGACCCTGTGATAATGGTTTCAACATCTTCCAGTAACCCAGATAACAAACAGCTCTCAGAAACAGGACAGGCAATTAGAGGGGGCCCCCGCTGAGACCCCGTGCAAATTAGCCTTGAGCTTTGAGCCTGTTTCTTGATGCTCACCCAGCACAAACGTCTGTCCACCTGCTCTAGAAAGTGCCTGAGCTCTGAGAGGCAGGTCTGGCATTTCAGTGCAAGGCACTGCCCTCATTCCACTGCACTGGAATCGCAGCCTCTGCAGCAGTACACAGGAGTGAGCTGCAGGTGAATTCTGACAATCAGCAATGGAAACATCTCTTCTATCAACATCCACAACGTTTGATTTGGGTTTGCGTGATTTCAGACCAATAAATGACCTAAAAGAAGTGGCAGAGGGCAGGAGGCACATTTATGGACACGTAGCTGCACATAGCTGGGGTGACTTGAGAAATTTGAATAGGACATGCTAGACTGACTCCACCTGGGGAAGGTGGGACGTGGGGGGTGCATCTTGTTTGCTCTCAGGTCCCAGAAGGGAGAGCAAAACCATTCCTGTTCCAGACACTCTGCAGATGGGAAATGCAATGTGTGGTAGAGATATTCCTTATGATAGTTATTTGAAGTTCATTTTTCTCATCACAGGAATAAGCCTTCTGAGTAAGCTTTGGAACTGTGCTGTGTCTCTCTCCTGGCAGCCATCACCAGCTGTGTTTTCAATAACTCTTCCCAAATGCTTCACAGATACACGGACACAGATACTGGATGGAAAAAAACCAACACGGAGCAGAAAATACAATAGCTCAATTTCTGATAACACCTTCAAAAAGCTGCCTCCTCTCATAGATTGGCTTTTTTGGGTCTGATGCTCTGAGAACACCTTAATCTGGTTTTCATTTATAGTTTCCCTTGGAAGAGCGACAGGTACAAAGGGACAAGGTACGAATATAAAACAACCGGGAGACAAACATGACTAATTCTGCACTCTACAACTATTTCATTTATATAGATCTTTTCCCAACACTTCTGTCTTAGGTTAGCAAAATCTGAGGGAACAATGAAGACCCAAGATTCAAGAGTTCAAATTGTTGCACTTGTCTGTCCAAGAGATGTTCTTGCAGCAAACCAGTTTCCCACACAGTATTTGGAATCAGCTGTGAGAAAGATGATAGCAGACTTGACAGATGCCCAGAATAGTTTAAGACCAGCTCAGTCAGTGCTCCATTATTAAAGGAATAAACAATAGTGTACCTTTTCCTACAGTACACCTCATATAATCCATATGAAAAGATGCAAGATAGTAAAACTTACAAGAGCACTGGGAACAGCACTTGGAAGGAACAGCAGGTGCCTTCTTGCTGGTGAGGGGGCAAAGAAACGGTGCCTTTCCATTTCTGCATGGTGGTGATGCTGGGTTAATGGCTGGACTTCACCATCTCATAGGTCTTTTCCAGCCTTAACAATTCTATAACTCTAAAAGGGGCTGTAGGAATTATCTCTCTTTAAACTACCTCCTTTCAGACATACAGGGGAGGGACAGTGAGGCAGAATCAGTCCATAAAGAATTGCACTCTGCAGTGTAAAGCAGAGATAAGAGCCCTTATCCTTTCCCTCTCTACTGGGACTTCTGAGCCACCTACGCCCAGCACAGCACCTCCTTCCCCTGGCACTCACTGACCCACAGCTCCACTGTGGGGAGGAGGGAGCTCTGATAGCTGGAAGGAGATGCACAGATTACTGCATCTCACTTTAGAGAGCAGAGGCAGAGCAGGAGGAGGCTGCAGGTACCTTGTGGTGCAGGGGGGCATTAGGGCGACACAAAGGGCTGGAACTGCAGCTCAGAGTGATTTGGGAGCTGACACTACCCCCAGAGAGAGCACCAGCACTCATCTGACCTCCTTCTGATAAGAGAGTTCACAGTAGGCAATATTTTTCCTGAGCAGTCTAGCAAAGGGCAAGTGTGCAGAAATCCAAATGTCAACAGCACGTGCTCATCTGCAGGGCTCCTGTGCCACATCAAAGCTGGCAAAACACAGCAGAGCCAACCAAGAGCTTTGGCCACAAACCTCTTTCGTTAGTTCCAGCACCACTTCTGTGACAGCCACAGGGCCTGCCAGGAGCTGCCTGTGAGGGAGGGGACTGAATGCACATGCAGCTGACTTCCCAAAGTTGCTGGGAGAATCCCTTTTGCCTTTTTTCTACAAGAGAGTTCTGCTCAAAAATAATAGGCCGGAATAGTAGGATATAAACATTCCAGTAATTCATGGTGACTTCAAAGACAGCACTCAGTCTCCTCCTTACATACAAAACGATGGCTTGGGGATTTTGGTTTTGTTTGTTTCTGTTTTTCAAGCTGTGGATTTATCCTGCACAGTGGAACCACAGGCACAGGAGCTGTATGTTTTATATTACAACTTCTGGCAGAGCGCTTAAAGCTTTTTTTTCTCCTGTAGTGAATCATCACGTGTAGGGGGTGGTTGGATTATGCTTATGTTTTTTAAAATCAACCCAGCTAACCATTTGTTCCATACTGCACACAATTTGTTGCTTCTGTTTTAGAAACTCCTTGAAAGACAAGCTTTGGAAATAAAAATACATCTGGCAAGTCTGAAAGACAGGACTTGAGCAAGCACTCCAGACTAAATGGAACTCCACCATGGACAATTTGCCTCCTCTTCCAGAGATAAATCAAAAGAAAAGGAAAAGAAAATAACACTAGGGGAAACACCTATCCAGAGGTAAATTGCAGTGGGAGCAAAAAGGTTTTATTGTGTCAGCTATATCAAAATCTGAACAGAAATATTTACCAAGAACTGGAAAATTCAAAAGCACATTCCTGGTTTACCTTGTTAATTCTTTGCTTTTCCATTTCCCAGCTTTCTAGCATGTGCAGCTCTGGTGTCTCCCAGCCAACCTACGTTACCACAGCCTGCTCTGGCTGGTTATTATGTACTCTTGGTCTCCCAGCCTAGTGGAGCAAAGCCTTTGCTCATTTGTAAAGCAGCACCCCTTTTACACAGAAATATGCTTTATTCAAGGTATTTACATGGACATAGAAGTATTTTAGAAGACTAGAGAACAGTCTGCAAATTTCCACCTCCAAGCTCTTTCTTGCTCTAAGATAGTGGCATCTGCCCACAAGGCAGAGGGGTCCTGATGTCCCAGAGGGTTGTGCCAAGAGGGGCAGGAAGTCCAGCACCAAACCCCAGGGTTCATCTAAGACAATCTGCTGCCCAAAAAAGCCAGCTGAGAGCATTTATTATGACTAATAGATGTGGACATCCAAGCAGCCAGAAACAAACTCTCAGCACGTGGCAGGATCACTCCTGATAACCAGGTTGCTTCATATTAAGCTGTTCAGAAAGAGAGAAATGGTGCAATTGGGATTACAGACCCTTTCCAATGACATCTTGGAATATAAACCACCTGAAGGTGATCAGCCACCACATGCAATCAGGCACTGTGCTCATCAAAATGCTACCTAGGGAAATAAACCGGTTACTTATTCAACCAGAGTTTATATCGATACAGAGGAAGAAAAACATGTATTTAGCTTTTTGTGTGGATGGAAACACATCCTGGTAAAGAAACTACGTGAAGAGTGTGTACTTGGTTCATTTCTTTGGGATATGACTCCATTCCACACAGAAACCTACTGATTTTTTGTTGATTTATTACAGTTCATGAACCAACAACCAGTGTTTTCCCCAAATGCTTGGCAAAAGCCAAAAAAAACACAAGAAAGAGTTTTGCAGGTGAAAGTGCCAAAAGTTGTGCTGGTAGGTGCAGAACTGATTTAAAGTCAGGCTTAAAGGGAGCAAATCTCTAAGCAGGTGTTTGTACTGAGAAAATACAAATTAAGACACATCCATTCTTTATTGAAGTTTCTACAAATGGAGTTGATCTAGAGATATGTCTAAGTATGTACCAACTTTACCTAATTTTATATTATTGAACAAGTTTGTCAATGATTTGTTAACAGAACTTTTGTTTTAGGAAGTGCTAAACAGTGTTATAGAGCAGAAATGTGCAAGTACCAAAGCAGAGGAGGCCTCATGTCTTATCTTTCTGTAGAGAAATTCTGCAGTAACATAAATTATCAAGCCATGTTAAAAAGTGAGTTTATCAATATTATCTCAGTCTTACTACTTCAGGTGACTTTCTTTAGTTAAATTTATCATTAGCTATTTTTATCCATGGAAATAGGTGTATTTATGGAATCACTCTGTGATACAGTATTTATTTGGTTTCTTACTTTGATTTGCTTCAAAATTAATTTAAGATCTCATGAACAGTAATCAAACTTTTAAGCATCAGTTGTCCTGTTTCTATTTTGCTATGTGTGGAATTAATGCATTGCTGTTTTCTATCACCCCCTATATACACTGGAACTACCCCCAAATTTTGGTCTGATTCCCTTTTTCATTGTGAGAGCCTATTATCTAGCTATTTAGTAGCTACCAGCAGATAAGAGATTAATTCTTCATTTATTTGACAGTCATTATCCCATGTTAAGAACCCAGAGATACTTGATAATAAATAACTAATGATATTAGAAAATGGCAGAGCTCTCTAGCAACTGTCTGCATGGCACATATATCCAATTCCTGATTTATCTGCAGATTTTCAGTCACGCTTTTTAACTCAAGCAGAACAAAATAGCATTTAGACAGTATCTCAGATGAGCTGTTTACTGTGCTCCAATCCTTTTGTGCTGGTTTTGGCTGGGACAGAGTTAATTTTCTTCCCAGTAGCTGGTATGGGACTGTGTTTTAGATTTGTGCTGAGAACAGTGTTGATAACACAGGGATGTTTTCATTGCTGCTGAGCAAGTGCTTACACACAGTCAAGGTCTTTTCTGCTCCTCACCCCCCAGTGAAGGGTTGGGAGACACAAGGAATTGGAGAGACACAGCTGACTCCAGCTGGCCCCAGGGATATCCCAGACCACAGGGCATCATGCTCAGCAGATGAAGTTGTGGGAAGACAGTAGGACAAATAAGAATTAACATGTCCCTTTCTGTAAATTTGTTTGCACAATAATCTAGTCATTGACTCAAACAACAGCAGTTTTCATGGCTTCCTTTAGGTGTTCAAATTTTAGCCAGGAAACAACACACTGCCAAAGACCTTTACAAACTGGTGCCTTCACCAGCTCCGTAGCTGCTTTTGGCCTTTGTTAAGCTGTCTCTTTCCATTTGCACTCCAAATTTGAGCTGTGTGGCTGTGCATTCTATTTAATTGCACAGTGACAGGATGCATTTTGACACTGTCAAAATTTGAAGAAAGGCAATCCCTGAAGACAGTCTGGTATTCCTCTTGAATGGCTACTGTTTCTCACCTAAGTCAGGGTTTTTCGTGCTGCCACATAAAGGAGTTCTCTAATGGGCTCAGCCTGTGTCCACTTGCCCCTTCCAGCCCTGTGTTCTCATGTCAACTGGGATGTGAGCACTTCTCTACTCACAGTAGTGTTACTACTGCTTTTATTTGTGCCACCAAAGAGGTTTTTTTTGATATTTCAGCTCCCTGCCCTCCTTCCTAACAAGCACATGTACTGTCTTAAAAGGAAAAAATAATGTAGAGAGAAAAGGCAACATTTTACTCCTCAAATGAATCCTAGACAACGAAGATCAGGAAAAATGCCTACATGAAAAAAAGCTGCATCAGCTCTTCTCTGAACCTTTTAGCATGTCAGGAATTCACCTTGTTCAATGTGGTGTGTCTTCCCAATTAGAGATCAGGCCTCCAACACAGACACCAAAGTCAGAGGGATAACATGGGAAGCTGGATTATTCTTAGGACCTTGCTCAGCTGCTGTAGCCACTGGGTATAAAACATCCTTACAGCAGCTGCAACATTTTCCATCACCTCCTGGAGCCAGTAACAGGAGCTGGGCATGAGAACTCTGGATTAATAGCTAAGTCTTCTGGTGGAGTTGAGGATCACAGGAAAATCAGGACAGGGGATTTTTCTAAGTAATAGGATGGTTTTTGTCAAGATGGTCTTTGGGGTCCAGAGTTAATACTGATGCAAATCCAGGATGACTTAACACAGGCCTGGATATTTTGATCTTGTCTGTCTTATGAATTCCAAAACATTGGGTTTGGATTCCAAACATAATTCAGCTTTATAAACATTATTTTCCCTATCTTTGGCTAACAATAGGCTACTGCCACTCTGACTCCCTGTGCACAAATAACCATATATATAAATCCCTGAACTACTTCAGCTAATAAACCCCAAATCCTTAAACTGAAATTCAACTCTGAAAACATCAGTCCAGTTCCAGTGCTCCCCTACTTCCAGATGTGGGACCCAGGCCACTGCAGGGAGATCAGTGAGAACCTAAGCATGAATATATGTCTATAACACAAGAAGTGTTTATAAGAAGGCCACTGGTTCTCTCTAAAATGCTTCTCTCTTTGGGCTCTGATCACAGCTGCTTTTGCAGAATGTTATGAGAAACATTTAAAGAAAAAAATTAAAGAGAAAACCAAAAAAACCCCTTTTTTATTTTAGATGAGAGACATTCTTTCTCTGGAAAAGGTGCTTCCTGGCCAAGGGTAAACCACAACAATTTACTGAGTTAAAAGCTTCCACATTTGGCCATACGCTTTTTGCTCTAGACATGCAGCAACGACCAATCCTGGTAAAAGCCAGACTGACATGAGTGTCACTGCCTCCTTTAGGTGGAAACTTTTTTTTTAGAAACTGAAGAGCATGTGGGTGGGCAGGAGAGAGCAGGGTGGAGAGGTTTAGTCCCTGGTTGTCATTTTTTAGGTGTGACCACAATGCTGCAATCTCTGGAGTGCAGCTGGACAGAAAGGATGAGGAATGCCCCTGCCTCCCTTGGGGAAATCAGTCTGATGATGCCAGGAGCTGTGATTTGTCTCTCCAGGAATGTTGCCACCTGCAGCAATTAAATCTCCACTGTAATATGATTTAAACAAGAGGATATTTCCCCCCAGAAACTGCCAGATCATTGTTTCCTCCAAATGCCTCTGACAGACAAGAAAATTAATGCAGCAAGGAGTCCTGAGAACGGGGTATTGCAGCTGTCCTGGGAGCAGGAGAGGGATGCAGAGCTTGGCAAAATTAAGTGAGCCTGACAACTCCATCACCAGTTCCCAAGACAAATCCATTGACAAGTGTTAAAGGAGCTGAAACTGTGTCTGATCTCCATGTTATCATCCACTTTCTCTGCCCTGGTGGACAGAAACCAAAGGGCAACTGTAAAACCACTGCTGGATGCATTTTGTTATTCCACATACCATGAGCAGGCTTCCCAACAGACTCCAATGGCTTTAGTTACATACCAGAAGACAAGAGAACCACTGTGTAGCCACGGACTCCTTTTCCCAAGACTTTTGTAAAGCCTTTTAAAGCTTCTTTAGGATCTCCCTCAAAACAAAGCCCTTATGTCAACAGAAACTCTTGCTTAGATAAGCTTCATCTGTTATTTTTTATGAATATGCACCATCAAAGGGTGACAGCTTCCACAGTTAAGCAAACACAGTTACACAGAGCACACTTCTCCCACAAAAGGTCAGATAATACAACATACTAAATGTTAAATACACATGAGAGGGATACGTTCCCCTTGAGCACATTGGGATGGAGAGCTATTTAGGAATATATTGTCCATCTTTTCAGGACACCTTGCAAAGTATCTTTGCAAAGATCTTACCTGTTCAGTGATGAAGGAGCTTGAAAAAGTGACAGCTGACCAAAAGAAGATCCCACAGCTGAGAATGACCTTTCTGTTGAAGCGGTCACCAAGGTAACCAAAGATGGGCGCCGCGACCATGAAACTACAGATAAAAACTGCAAAGGAGAGAAAAAGGAAAGAAACGTTTAATAAACATCAGACCAAGAACAGGAAAACTAATTTTCTGCAAGCCAAATCCTCTAGAGAGCAGTTCCATTTAATTAGACATTCTGCAGCCTTGCCATACAGAATTGTGGAGGCTGATAGGCTTTCTGAAGTCAGTGTTTCCTTAATCAAACAGATTTTTCATTCCCAGAGAAACTTCAGACCAGTGAACTCTTATTACTTGAAAGCAGCAGCCCCTCACAGTCAGCTTCAGCTGAGCTCAGATCTGGGGATGGGCAAAACCAGGACAGAATAAATTAAGAGCTTCTGCTTAAATGTTACTGAGATGGTGGAGGTTGGGAGGAGTTTCAAGCAAACAGAAAACAAGGCAAGGGCTTCTTGTTGGTTCTTGCAACAGAGACCTGAGAGAAATGGGCCTCAGAAGCTGAGGTTCTTTCATCCTTCCTAGCATCCTTCCTATTTTAAAGAAATTATGAAACAGTGAGGAAAACCAGTAAACACCACTATCATCCCACTGACACCAGCCCTGTCTCCTCACTAGGTCCTTTCACCATCATTAAACTTGTACTTAAACCCATCACAAAGTCCAAACAGGCCAGGATTGTTCTCATCTGAAAGACTTCAAGTTCACCCTTGTTCTCTCCAAAACCCCCAAAGCATTAACCTAAGTCCTTCTGTTATGTAGGAATGAGGCTCTTGATAGAGTAACCTCTGCAAAAAATCCCCTCGATTCAGAGTTCACTCCTCCACCCATTTCAAAACAATCTGGCCTGTGACCCCCCTGAGAACACCTGAAATGGGGCATTCACACCATATTCCTGATTAATTTGGATCTTGGCAGAAATTGCCATGTTTTAAGCTGATTTATACCTGGCTTTTGTCTGTCCACATTAGAGATTTGGATAAGGGCAATTACATGGATTTTATTGGTGCGTAGTATGAACTCTGCCTTTAACTGGCTGTCTTGTATTCAGCAAATCCAGATAGGGCACCAGAACACCTGCAGGTCTCTCTTTAGTCTCTTTAGTTCTGACACTCATTTGTTATCAGGTAGGTCTTGGAGGGCACAGCCTAACCCCAGCTGTC
Source organism: Corvus kubaryi (assembly GCF_017639235.1). Classification (NCBI taxonomy): domain Eukaryota; kingdom Metazoa; phylum Chordata; class Aves; order Passeriformes; family Corvidae; genus Corvus; species Corvus kubaryi. The sequence continues at coordinate 3,620,077 of NW_024581088.1, forward strand.
TACTTTTAATTGTATAAAATGGGGTGGGGGTGTAGAATAGCTTAAAAAAAAAAAAAAAAAAGACAAGAGCAGAGGACACACCCCCATTTGGGTGGAATGTGCATATAAAATTAAAATGGTTAAGACCCGAATCATGAATTTTTCATGGATGACGATAAACGACAGATCAAAAATGTGCAGAATGCTGAACTATGACTAAATGTCTTTTCCTTTTTTAGTATAGTAAGATGTCAAAGCTTCTTTATAAATAATACATATCCATTTGCATCTATGTTTTGTGAGCCATATGAGTGTGTATATATTTGGCACTGCGATATTTGATCTAAATGATAGAATTATATATATTATATTTATATTATATTTATATTTATATTTATATTATATTTATATTTATATTTTATATTATATTATATATTTATATTATATTTATATTATATTATTTATATTATATTAATATTATATTATTTATATTTAGAGTAAAATAAATCAAGATAATAGAGTGTTAAGGCCTGAAATGCAGCACATGCAACATTGCATCACACACACTTCAATAGTAATGCTACGAACAGTTTTGCTGTTTAGCTCACACATAAACCCTACTGATAGAACTCAGTCCCTGCATCTATCCCAAAATCCTTGTGCAAACAAAACCCGTTGAATAAAACTATGAGCAGTGTCTTAATCTCTGTTTTACAGAGAAACTAGACCAGAAGTGGCTCAAAAATCTCTGCTCAGCAAGGGCACATCTGCACTGGCCCCACTCCAACAAGGCACTTAAGCACATGCTTATATTAGGCACTTTAGAGTCATCAATTCCGTGATTAAGTGCTTTCCTGAATTAACACCAAGGGCTCGGCACCTTGCAACGCAGGTGCAACAAGCTGGCACGAAGGATATGTGGCTGTTCATTGGGAATGAGAAACCGAAAATGACTGTGACTCGTCCAGACCAGTGACCACTGTAATTTGATCTTTCTCTTGGAAGGACACTTCCAAGCAATTCATTCATCTCAGAATTCCATATTCTGCCATTTTTACGATGCAAAGAGACACAAAACTGAAAAAGCTTCCAAGGGAAAATTAAAAACATCCAAGTCATCCATTTCAAATATCAAATAACATGGTTAATTCAGCTTCGAGACATGCAGGGTGTGATCCAAAACTCACATTAATCAGTGGGATCATTAGCTTCAATGACCTCTGGATCATAAATGAAAAGTCTTAATTCTGAAATGTGGGCAAAATGCACAAAGCTCCTCTTTCAAATAAAACAAACAAAAATAAAGATCGTCCAATGACTTTCCAACAACATACATCCTGCTGTTACTCAAATCCCTTCGGAGGATTTATTTTTGGAAGACTCTGAGCTGTGAGCTTTGTCAGTGGTAAGCAGCTGACTTGACAGCTCCACAAGGTGTAAAACGAAAGGACAACAGAGCCAAATAAATAACAGGTAATGGAACACAGCTGTCACAAGAATAAATACAATTTATATCAGAGTATTTATGACCCAAATATGCATCAGAGCATTGATTGACTCAAATAAATGCAGAGTATGATGGCTGTGTGGTCTGTCAAAAGGATTTGCCTGTTACAGGCATTTCCCATGAATCAATTTTTGCAATTACTCCTGCCAGTGACAGCCGAGACTCCTGAACCCCAGCCTGGGCTGGCAGAACAAAGGTGAATAAAAGTAGGGCACATTGCCAGGTAGGATGGAAACCTGAGTTACTCCAGACCAGGAGCTGAGCTTCTGTGACAACACCACGAAGGAAAGACCTCATCCAGAAGACACAAAACTGCAGCACGTTCATTTGGAGAGAGGGGCAGCAGAAACATGTTTAATTTGTAGGCAAGAGGGCAGAGCACTGCATTCCAGTAAAGGAGCCTGGCACTTGTGCCAGCCTCTTCCTTTCTGGCTTCTCTCCCCTCTTCCACAGCATTTTCTGTTCCTTGCACTCACCCACTCCCAAATTAATAAAATTGAAGTGACACCACTGCAGCTGCTGCTTCAGCTCAACCACAGCCACAAATCTTTTCTATTAGGGCGGCAGTGGGACAGAGGCTGGCATTGCACTTTCCTCTTCCCAATCAACAGCTCCTCTTCCCATTTTCACTTAGAGACATCTCGGAATATTGCCAGCTCTTGAAGGGATGTAGAATGCAAGTCAGGGCAGAGTCAGAAACCCAGTAGGATTTAAGATGAGCTACTGTGAAGGCAGTGGTGGCATCGGGAGCAGCTACGGGCAGGTATAGCTCTGGCAGTCCCACTGTGGATGTGTACAGCTAATTTCTCCTGGTAAATGATCTCCAGCAGTGCCACAAAAGTGGCCCAATCCCAGCACAGGGTGGAGCTGAGATACATTTCTGCAGGAGCAAATTATCATGTGAGCAAAGGATGAATAAACAGACACATAATGAATGCCATCGAGGAGGGAGGTTCTTTTAAGTACAGGTAGTTTCAAAAGGAGAACCCATTTGTCTTTATTGCTCCCTTTGTGGCTTAGCTGCTGAAGTGCCGACTGTAGTGAGAAGGCAGGAACAGTGTAATTGCCCAAACAGGATGGCTTGGTGTCTATTTCTGCCTCCGGATGCCTGTTCCACCCTGTACAGGTGCACAAGCACCTTCTCAGCCAGCACTGCCCAGCTTTTTCTGTGCATGGCTGGAATTACAACAATGTGCAGCATAAAAAGTCTTACATGTCCCACCCAAACACCCACCAGAGAAGGAAATCATCCTCCCCATCCTCTGTTGCTGCTACATGTACTGCAGCTTCAGTCCTATTTCAGGATTATGGTCAGGGAGCTGGTATTCTGACCACATTTTCCCTTCTCAAGAGCTGCCTGTGTACCCAGGGAAAAACTAAATCCCCCAACAGTGGAAGCAAAGGAGAGGAGAGGAGAGGAAGGAACTGTAGACTTTAACAGTAACAAAAAGCTCCTGCCTACTGGAACTAGAAACCATCACTCCTATTTTTTTCTTTTGCTCCAAACAAATTTACCAGCTTGACTCTACATCTGTTCCCTGAAAAGGCTCTGACCCAACCAACAGCTCTCCACCCTGTGATTCCAAAGACACTGTTGCCCCCATCTGACTTACTCTGTAGTGGACTTTCCTTTACTGGACTTGTCAACCCAGAGATAACCTCAGAGAGGGGCTTCTCCTGCCAGCAGGTCATCCACAGAGTGGACTCAAGAAGGAAGGGAGGCAGTGACAGAGGCACACACAGAGGCTGCCGTTCCTCAGTTCCTGGAAGGTTGAGCAGATCACAGGCACCTCTGAAAAAGGTCCCTTCTTTTAGTTTTGACTTTAAGCACATAGGGCTTATTTTTTCCTATCAGGAATAGTGCTAGAAAGGTTCAGCGTCAGGTAAAAATAGCTTTCTCTACGCAAGGATGCTCAACAAAAAAAACCTAGTGGGTACTTTGAGCTTTGGGTCAGCACAAATCATGTGTAGACATCTAACTGAGTGCTGACAGTGACCTTGGCTCTGTGGAAGGCAAATCCAGACAGCCTCTGCCTCAAGGGACTGGCATCCACTGAGACACTGATGAGAACTATGTGCTGAGAGGTTGGTAACATCTTCCCAACAACAAATTCCCAAACAATGAGAGTACCTAAACAGGCAGCTTGCCCTGGATGGGATATTTTACGGGTGTGTACAAGTACAACCCTGGGATTTGGTTGAGCCACTTCTACCCTGGGGACTTTCAGTCATGAGTGCATGTGTTTCTCAAGCTGCTTGTGGCACCAGTTACCATCTACCTGCAATGGTGAATAAAGACTCTCCAACAGCCCAACCAGCTCCTCTATTCCAAAGACATGTTTTTGCAATGCTTCTCTCTTTTAATTTTAATTTTCTCTACAGTTTTATGCTATAATAATACTACTCAGCACATACAACACAGCACATTTAATCACAGTGAGGCATGGGACAATTTAGAAAGAAAGTTAAACATTAATTTCTACTTTAGGGCTAAGGAAATTATGACACAGGAAAGTGACCTGCCCATGATGAATTACAGACATCTGGAATCCACACAGGTCTTCCAGCTTCAGCAGTGTCCTGTTTATAGGATCATCTTGATGCTGAAGAGATTTCTCAAGGTCTAAAACCACAATTTAAAGTGATTTTTTTTTTTTCACAGCACTATTTAAGCCAAGAAAGAAGAAAGATCCTTTCATGCTACTTCACCATTGAACCTGAACTGTGCCACAGTTCAGGCACAACGTGGTGATGGTCAAGCATTGGAAAAAGTTACCCAGGGCAGCAGTGGATCACCATCCCTGTAAGTGTTCAAAAACTGTGTAGTTGTGGCATTGAGGGACATGGATTAGTGGTGGAGTTGGCAGTGCTGGATTAATGGTTGGACCTGATGATCTTAGAGGTCTTCAACCTTACTGATTGTATGATGTGATCAAGCTAAAATTGATACCCAATGATGGGGCAGTCCAAGGCCCTGGGAATCTCAGAAACGTGATTTAAAACATTCATCCTTTGAAGGAAGATGAATTAATACAATGCAATTGATTTTAGAAAACATCACCCTGAAAATCATCCCTGGCACAAACTTTACTATAGGTACTCTGTTACATCACTCTGCACATGGGCTTTGTTTTACTTCATTGCTAATTCAACAGCCAACAGATGGATCGTGTTACTGCGCTTTGCCGGGTGCAAAACACAAGATCACCAGGTTCCAGACTCTCAGGCAGACGAGAAGTTTCTGACAAGTGTGAGGAGCTTTGAAACACACCATCAGTTCCATATGTCATGCAAAGCTGTCACACACTGACAATATCGAACACAGGAGCATTTAAAAAAAAAAAAAAAGCTTGAGAATGCACCAAATCAATTGGAGTAAGGTATACAAAGGTTTGGATTGCATGTGGTCTGAAATGTTCTCCCAGAACAGCCCACAGGACAAAATAGAGAATTTCATAAATGCCTCATTGTGTGCTTGTGTCCTCACCAAACTGAGGTTCAATAAGGCAAAGTGAGAAGTCCTGCACTTCAGTCACAACAACCCAATGCAGTGCCACAGACTGGGGACAGAGTGCCTAGAAAGCTGCCCAGTGGGAAAGGATCTGGGTGTGCTGGTCAACAGGGGCTGAACATGAGCCCAGGTGTGCCCAGGTGGCCAAGAGGCCAATGGCATCCTGGCTCATGTCAGGAAAAGTGTGGCCAGCAGGACCCGGGACACTGTTCCCCTGTACGGGGCATGGGTGAGGCCACACCTTGAGTGCTGCATCCAGTTCTGGGCCCCGCACTGCAAGAACAACATTGAGGGGCTTGTCCAGCAAAGGGCAGCAGAGCTGGGGAAGGGTCTGGAGCACAAGGATGATGAGAAGCAGCTGAGAGAGCTGGGGGGGCTCTGCCTGGAGAAAAGGAGGCTCAGGGGGGACCTTCTCACTCTCAACAACTCCCTGACAGGAGGTGGTGACCTCTAAGATCATCAGGCAGCCAGTGGTGGTTGGGCTCTGCTCCCAGGGAATAAGGGACAGGACATGAAGAAACAGCCCCAAGCCATGCCAGGGAAGACTCAGGTTGGACTTCAGGAGAAATTTCTTCACTGAAAGGGTGGTCAGGCATTGGAAGGGGCTTCTCAGGGAGGTGGAGGAGTCCCCATCCCTGTGGGTGCTCAAGGATCAACTGGACATGGCACTCAGTGCTCTGGGCTGGGTGACAAGGTGGGAATGGGTCAAAAGTTGGAAAGAGAGGAGAATAAGTGTTTTAAAGGTGTGGCCCTAACTACTCACACAGTCTGTGTTTCCCGGTGTGTGTCTGTGTTTGACAGGACACTCTAGATCGTGTTTCTCTCACTGCAGATGCCACTCATCAGTATTCAAGCTCCAATCTTGTCTTCTCTATAGGGAGCATGTTGTACCATGAGGTGCCAGCTTTTTCCTTAGCACATACTGATACAAAATGTAAACAAAATGTTTAGGAGGAGTATGTGCACACACAGCTGACACACACATTTACATCGAGAAGGAGGTTGCTCTACAATACTACTGAGTTCCATTTGCTGTGACAGGGTCAGAACCTGGTTACAAAAACACCACTTATGAAGCCAGACAAGGCCTGAACACAGCTTGCCTGGCAAGTTCACAATTCACTCAACAATACACAAGATGCAGCACTTGGAAGAATTCAGTACTGATAGTTCCACCCCTTTTCCTCACTGGAGAAACCAGATTCTTCCAAGGGTTAGCCCCCATATTCTCAGCAGAGGATATCCTGAAGCTTGCTTTGTTCACCTTAACTAACAAGAATTATTGCTTCAGTGGGAATTGCTGGGAAGTCCACTCCTTGGAAACAGAAAATGAGATAAGAATATCCAGAAACCCAGTACTCAATTTTTAACGGCTTTTTTATTAATTTCCTATATTATGCCAATTGAAACTGCACTTAAATATTCAGCCATTCATATCTTCCTTTTTGCTGAAGTCAAAGGAGTTAGTTACTCACAGTTATCAATTCACAACCCTTTAATACATCTGAGGTTCAATTCCATCCTGCTGTACTTCAAATTTTTTTTACCTAAGTGGAAAAGCCAGAATTCTACTGTACTGTTTTATCTCTCTGGATGTCCAGCAAATTTACTTGGAGCAGGAGCTAACTTGCTACAAGATTAAATTTTGAACAGCTGTACACAGACATCATCATTTAAATAGAAAAGAGGAAACCCCCTACTTCTGCTTTTCATTGTGGGAATTACAGTGATTACATTAGCACCGTTTTAAAGGGATTTGGGCAACCTGAATATCAATAAACCAGTTGCCGTGTTCCTAGAGATGTGCTCTGTAAGACAATGCAGCAATCCAAAGGAATGGTTCCAGTGTCCAGCTCCCCGTCCATCACTTTCCTTGTGCCTGAACTGGTGCTTGCCTGACCCTGCAGTGAGCTGGCTCTGGGAGAGCAGCAGCCATCCAGCCCTGAGGAGCAGCTTTTCTGATGAAATAATAGTGTATTTGTAGCAGAATGTCTTCTGTGGCTATGAGAACACTTGAGGAGGAGCAGACACTACCTCTCCTCATCAATTAAAAAAAATAATCTTCACACTGGGATCGGTTCCACAATCTGGTTCATTCCACGAAGAGGGAAGAGGAGGCTGTGGCACAGTTGGGTTTCCACGGCAGTGCCATACAAAGCCATGCAGATTATTGCCTAAGACAGCATTAGATTGCTGGCAATTGTCAGCAGAGCCCAAAAACTGTGCTTTTCTGGCAGTGCTTAAACTCTGCTTTTGCATTTCTTACTGTTCAGAAGTGATGGATTAAATAAGCCAAGGCGAATTCTGTTTTACAGCCACTTCCACTTTGAGTTGTTTTCCTGCAAAATGCTTTCAGTGTGGTTTGATTTAGACTCCCGACCAAAGCTGATGGAAGGACTCCTTGATTCAGTGGGCATTAGAGCTGAGAATTTTGTTTAGATAGAGCTGCTTATGACTTCTAATGACAGCAGAGAACAGAACCTCTTTGCCAATAAAAACACTTCTGTACTTGTAAGTTTACTGCATCCCTGTAATATTAAAGGTTATTACTGGGAAAGTCACAGCGGGCATCAAAAAGAATTGCCAAAAGGACAAAACAAGTTCTTTTACAGTAAAACATTAAACATGCTGAAAAAGGAACAACTAGTGTGGGATATGGAGGAGCTCTAACACTATGAGTAACAAGGAAAAGGGGAAAACTGAATCACCTTCTCTCTTAGAAGACTGCCAAATAAGATTGGCAGCTGAAAAATGCAAATCAAAGGAGACGTTTCATTCACAAAACTTAACTAAACACTAGAATGATCACAGGAGGCTCCAGGAGCTAAGAGCTTATGTTATTACAAAACAGGATTGGACAAAACCCTGTAGGAATACTAACTGAAAGGCTGCTAAAGGTAGCTCCTTTTGTTCAGAAAGTCCTCAGCTAGCCAGTTGATTTGGTATACCCAGGAACTATCACCATAATCTTGTCCTGTTCATCTTTTCCCTCCCTATATATGTGATCACAACCAAAGGCTGGCTAACACACCAAAAGGACCTGCGGTCCAGAAATAACAACTATTCCCACAGTATTCTAAAAAAAGTAGAAAAGAAGCTAGGAAGACAAAATTGCATCTGCATCATTTCCACCAGCTTGATCAGGTAATAACTTATTAACATGTCCCTGAGCTGCACCTAAATTATTTCTAAAAGCTGGAGCGTGGTTCACAGTTGCATTTCTAAAACCATTAGTTACTCTGACCCTGTACATACACAAGGTACAGTTACGAAGTTCACAGTCAGAGCTTTGTCCTCTTGCAGTTCCTCCTCCATTCGACTTAAGCAGCTCTAAGTGTTTGAGAACTTTCTGGTTACACAGTGGAGCAGGACATGTCAGCCCTGCCCGGCTGCAGTGCTCACACAGTGCGTGACAGGGTCGGTTCGCCGTTGTGCAATCAGTTGGAGGGAAAGTTCATTAACTTAGTTAGCCAATTAGGATGGATTTGTATCCATTCTGGTCAATCCTGAATTAGACATGAGATCCCAGAGGTGCAGACACTGGTCAATAGCTGTGCAGCACTGCAGCATCGTGAGTGACACAGCTACAAGACTGGGTTTGCCTCAACATGACTAAAATGTACCTAAATCAGTCTTGGTTGCTGTTACAGACACAGGCAGCAATCACTCCTAGCACTCATGAAAGTCTGCATCTGAACAAATAGCAGTTTTGCTTTTCCCTTTCCATGCAGTTTTCCAGGATGTTCTGCCCACTTGCCATCCCTCTGAGAGCTGCAGTCACAAATAACCCTCCAGCTGGGAAGAGGCTGCTCCCATTTGCCAGGAGGATGAAACACCTAAACCCAAGGCTCGCAGCCAGAGAAAGGTGTCTTAAAAAAAGCATTTAAATAACCACAAACCCCAAAGGAGCTTTATTTTGCTCTGTTCCCTTCCTCTACTTGAGGAGCTCTTTCTTTTCCCATTGCAGTTATGACTCCAGGCACACACACAGAGCCGCATCCGCAGAAGCCTTTGGAAGCAAAGGTGAGATCTCCTCAAGGAACTGGTCAGACTTTCCCTTGTGCCAGTACAGAGCTTGTGTGGCCATCTGGAGAGCAAAATCTGGGGCCTGCTGACGGCTGAAAACTAATCTTGTATCTTTTCTGGCAAGTTCCCTGATCCAAGAGAGGCAGCACAAGCTGGTGGCTAGAACTACACCAGGTCCCTTGGGGCAGGGACTGGGATGTGCACCTTTGCCCTGAAAGCCTTTTCAAGCACAGCAGGCACTTGAAACACACCAAGAAATGACAGCCTAAAGCTGGTAATGCAGAATAATCTGAATCCCTTGATCCTTGAAATCTGCATTGAGTACCATGAATTAGATTTAACTAAGAATAAAATACTTTAAATCTGTTATTCTCATAATAGAATGATGCTTCATTTGTATCTGGTATAAAGAGAAATAATGTTCCTGGTTCCTAATTTGAGATAGGGAAGACTGTTTTCATCCTAAAATGAGCTTTGCCATCCTTCTTTATAACAGCACCACTAATCCTGCATCCTTCTTCAACTAACATTTTAATTTCAAATAATTAACTAGGGTGCCATAGAAGTTGTTCTGTCTCAATCTCAAAACCTATTTCCTGCAGCAATAGAGAACAGGATAAGGAGGAGATGCTTGTACTGGGTATTACTAATAAATTCCTTGCTGCATGTTATTTACCAACAACAGCAGTTTCCTAAGAAAAAAGAAAAGAAAAACAAGGCAATAGGAAGTCCTTCCCCTTCTCTTTAGAGTAGAATCAAGAGCTCCTCATGTATTTGTGGCAACTTACTGAGGGAGATCATCTGATATATTCTCATCCCACAGCTTTCAGACTTAAGTTTGTTGGGTTTGCTTTTAAAAAGAAATTTTAAAAGAAATTTAAAAGAAATTTAAAAAGAAATAAATGACTATTCCGCAGTGGGAACGCCTTGCTGACCTCTACACACAGCTCTCAATATCTGCTGGTTGCATTTACAAAGAGGGAAAAACTCAGCAGTAACCAAACATTCACTTCCCAAACATGCCACACACACAGCTGGGGCACAGGACCGCTCGCTCACTGGTCCATCACGGAGTGAGGGATTTGGGGAAGGCTGGAGCAGGGACGCTGGTTCTGCCAGCAGTCTTGGCCAGAAAGAGACCCTCAGCCATTGCCTTCCACCAGGACCACAAGCCCAAGGGAGATTTTGGAGCTACCAGTCCTGATGGCTACCCTGGTGGGAGCCAGGTGAATGCTCAGAGTAGTGAGGAAAAGCTACATCAAAGCCTTGCAAATCCACGTGGCTCTGCTTTGGGAATGGGGAGCGGGGCACAGCTCTTTGCAGACATTCTCCCCAGGCCAGCAGTGGGACTGATTGATTTCTTTTAAATTATTTTTTCAGTTCTTTAGGGGGCTGTTGTACCATCTGTAGTAGGCTTGGCAAAACACATGCTCCGTCTTTGGAAGGGAAAATGGCCATACTCACATTTTTATAATGGAATTGGTTGTCAACTACCACAGCACCAACAGCCTTGGGACAGCATCTAATCTAGCAGGACACAGAGATGAAATGAGACTTTGCTCTCAATTTTAATGTCTATCATTGGCACCCACCAAAATTGTCCTATGTAAGAGTTAAAACTGAAGACATTTCTGCAGATTACATGCTCCAGAAATTACTCAGGAAAGCACGTAAACACAGGCAAATGGGCAGGAAATGCTCTGGGGTGAACGAGAGACATCCAGGGAACCCCAAATCTTGTTTCAGTGTTATCACCAAGGCACAGGAGCAAAGCACTGATGTCCAGACAGGGAAGGACATTGATAGTGTGTGTTTTTGCATGTGCAGATAAAAGCGTGTCAGAGTTTGGTTGCAAACTCCTTCCACACCATTCTTCTTCACAAAACTGCTCCCTTTCCAACTCAAGCCATATGTCTTCAAGAGTGCTTTTAGCAGATCAGTAAAATGCCCTGTTTTAAAACTCAGTAACTAAGGAAATTATCAATCTGAAGGGACAAAACACAGATTCATCTCTGTATTACAGCTAACTTCCTTCACAGAGGTCAGGTCACATCTTTCTGAATTTCTAAACACACTGACTTCACCCTGGTCTCACACCGCCTGCCTCTAGATATCTGGAGGAAGGCAAACATTTGTCAAATTAAACTGAATTCTAAGGGATGAAAATATATTCTTTCTCATCATGAAAACTTCAAGAGGACATGTGAAATATCTGACTTTTTATTCACTTGCTCTAAGATGTAGGCAGTGCCAGCAAGGGGTACTGCTCTTAAAATCCTACCATCTGCAGCCTTATGGTAATTCACTTTTTTTAGGACTAGAAAACACTGTGGAATGGGAATATGCTAAAATTCTCAGAAGATATGGATGTAAAAGCCATTGCGGGTAATTACTTTTGTTTGATGCTAATCCAACAACCCAGAACTGTCTCATTTTCCTCAAAGATTTCCCACCTGCCAGGGCCATTGATAGCTTCACCTTTATTTGCAGAGGAAACACACACATTTCATAACACTGCCCAGCCAATCCTTACTTCCAAAAAGCTGTTTGCTGGTCACAGAGGGAATTTCAGTATTTTGTCCTGCTCAATCACCTACTTTTTTCTGAGTCGCCTGTAAAATGCAAAGTGCCTTGTGCAATGACAGCTCCCTATTTTAGCTACCACCCAGTAGGGATTGGCCCAAAACCACACTAACTTTACAGGGGAAATTTCTGTAGGGCTGACTGGGTTTCAATTCAAAGCACCAACACAGAAAGAGAAAAAAAATCATCTTGCTATGGAATCTCAGAGCTTCTCCCTAACAGCCGTGTCCATCTTTCTGCCTAAGGCATTGCCAGTGAATAAATAATAAGTCCCCCAGTAAAATATCTTTCATGTAACCTCAGGAGACCACTTCATAAGAACACAAGAACAATGACAACAAATCAGAAAACCGTGTAGTCTTGCATCCTGTCTGTGACAGGGACAGCAATCAGATCCTTCCGAGGAAAGTACACAGAATTCCTACACAGGCAGCTGAATTACTCAGAGGCTGGCTTCAGCCCTCCCAAGAATTATAATATGTTATCCACATAAAGATCTGGTCTTTTAAGCTCAGGTCCTGACAATATGCCTCGTGACATTCATTTCCACAAGCTTGGAACGCTTTCCAGCAAACTGACCCCTACTGATTGTTTCTCCATTGTGAGGAAAAAAAAAATCAGAAAAACACACACCCCACATCCTACCTTTTCAGGAAATTCATTATGTTATGTGATTTTACATTACTGCCCTCTTACTTTTGAGGACAAGCAAATTAAAAATAATAATTTTTGAAACTCCTCCTGTGAGAAGGAAGTGGAGGGTGTACATGAGATGATGTGAGTGCAGCAGGGGCCAGGGCTGCCTGGTCTGGACCAGACATGTTGGCCTAAAGTGTGGTTTTTGTGTAAGTGCACTCGCTGTCTGGTTTCATTATGAATCACGAATCCTCTACAATGCAAGGAAGGAATCATTTGCTTTCACCCTGAACCCTGAGCTGATTCTCATTTATTACCTGCCATTAAACTCACACAGCCACAGAAACCGTGTGCTCGGACACAAACAATCACCACTACCTGCAAGAGACAGGGAATAAAATGCTGAACCACTATCCTGGTCTGATTAACAGCTCCATGAGGGTCAGGGAGGAGTCTGGAGCCACCAGACAGCAAGATCTACCTTTGGCAGAAAACAAGGCTCCAGCCCCTCAGCAGTTGTCAGGCTGCTTTCTCCCGTGTTAAAGCACAGCAGGTAACTCCACCTATTCTCCCCTGAGGGTCTGGCACCTAAACTACAACATAGATATAGATATAAAAAACTATCTATCTACTTATCCATCTATAGATATATAAATAAAGACATAAATATAAATGTATAAATACTTATATAAATAAATACTTATTTTAAAATACAACAGGCTTCCCTGACAACCACCAAACCCCACATAACAAGATCCACACGTGAGCCAAAGCATTTTGAAGATGACCTTAGGACATCCAGAATACCCTCATCTCCCACAGTTTCATGTGTCCAGCAAGCTTTAGACAGAGTCTCACCATCATTCAAGCACCAGTGGTCTGAGCACAGCTCAGGGACCATAAATACTTTCTACTTCCTATCCAATGCCACATGATGCCCATTAGCACTTCAATAACTCTCTGCCAAGGTATAGAGCCATGGGCTGATCCATCTATTTTTCAAGATGCCAGTAACATTTGAATAGGCTTTTGTGTCACAAAGTAAATGCAAAGAAACATCGTCATTGACTGCGATTTGCAACTGTGTATTGAGGACTAGGACAAGAGCTGAATAACCAGCAGGCCACAAATGAACACCTACAGTGACAAGCAGCCTTCATCCCACAGTGAAGAAGCATCACAGGATGTAGGGAAGCCTCTCACACCATTTTAAGTGCTATTCGACAGAATTATTTGCCAATTCAATGTTGCTTGCAGTATTTAGAAAAGCTCCTGCCACTTGCTGTTATAAATGGCAATTTAGACAAAGAGCAAGTGTTTCACACTGGCTGGGGGGTCTTCAAAAAGGGACAAATTAGTTTAAGGAAATGGTTGAAATACTGACATATCCCAGTGTTTAACTTGCTATGGTTTGGAAAAGGATCACAGCTACACTGGAGAATGAATCTCTGTGTGTCTTACCAAATCTCTGTCTGTTTTACAGTTGTTATTTCTAGGATTATCATCTGTGTGTCATTCCTGACTTGGAAAAATACTCTAATGCCAAGCTGAGCTGCAGTTCCAGGAGTGAGCTTTGCAACTGAACTTGCTCCCATGGATAAAAGAACACCACATCTGTAAAAGACCCAGGGTTAATCACATTTCAATAGCCATGGAGTGTGACCGGACCCTGTTTCAAATAATCCCTCAGTTTAAATTTCTTTGGACCAGTACCTTTCTGGGAGAACAAGTACCACTGGAAAAAAACCATCCTGAAACAAATACTGCAATGCGCAAGGTTTGCAAAAGCAATTCCTTCATGCATCATCAATTACATTAATGGAAAAAAGGAAAGGCAATATTTGGTAAATCCAGGGATTGTCAAGGTATTAAAGAAGCCCATTTCAATTAGGTCTAAAAATGTAGAAGATGAGCCTGATGAGTGACCAGTGACCCATCTGGTGTTGGATTGTGTTCAGCGCCTGTTCCACTCCCCTCCCAGGAGACCAGAAATGCCCTGAGGTGCCACCTGAGCTCCACTATCAGAGTCCTGTTCAGCTGGAACTGAACCTTGGGGGAAAACTTGGCAGGGTGCTGCCAGAAGTTTATTTGTCTGGTGACTAGACGAGAAACCAGTTTCTGGATTATGAATCCAGAAAGAATAAGTTCAGTAAGTACAAACAAGGAAAATTAACACATCTTTTTACATACAATGCAAATATTTTCTCCACTCACTGTGTCACATACAGTCCAAGTCCCTGGAAGGTGTAACATTAGCAGCTGGTAGGAATATCTCACTGGGGAGCTTTTAGTGAAAATTCAATATCCATTGTATAATATCCTGTATTATACCTCTTCTGCCATAAAACATCCTCTGTGAGAACAAGGACAACTTTGGACAATTTGCTTTTCAGGAAAAGGTTTGCTCTCTTCACATTTTTTTTTCCCCAGATATTTTCTTTTAATATTTTCTCTTTGTTTTGCCACCCTCCCCCTCAATATGACATACTTGCTGTCCCACTTGCTAATCATTTTCCCCATTGTCACATCCATGGGTTTCAAGGCAGTTGGCAGGCAGCATGACTGCTGCATCAGCCAAAAAGCTGGAAGTAACTGAAGGTGCTGGGTGGGTAAAGCAGGAATGAATCCACCTACACTTTTATAAGAATGTAAGAATTTTCTAAGAAATGCAACCCAGTAACACTTGGTGACAGAAACTCTTTCCAGGCCCACATGACTAAGTGCTGAGGCAGTCTCAGCTCCCTGAGCTACAGCAACAGTGGTACCTCAGATTTACACATCCCAGCAGTGCTCCTATGAACCCCTGCCCAGCGACATGGTGGGCAGCAATGTGATGGTGGGAGATGTCAATTTAAAAATAAAGCAGGGAATGGCAAGAACTAAGCCAGCAAAAATTATGAGACATTTTCATGCTCACGCTCTGTAATTTTACTTTCAAGAAGACAGATAGGGGAGATAGATTTATCTAGTGAAATATTGCATGGTTCTCACCATAATAACTGTTTACATCAGCCCTTCTGAACTAGTATCTATTTTTAGTTCAGGTTTTTCAAAGATTCTTAACTCTATCACTAATTTTGAGCTTGAAATTTAACCTGGGAGCAATTTTTCTGGTGGAATTAGTGCCACTTTACTTTGATTTGCAGGTGCAATTAGTAAGTTAAGCATTTATATATCCTAAACTACATCTGTAAAATGGAAGGCTGCTTTTCAAAAAAGCACATATGCTTAAATTGAATGGAACTCAGTAAAACCTTGCTTTTTCTTTTTCTTTTTTCCTTTTCTTTTTTTTTTTATTGGTGGTAAAGTTATTCTTTAACTCACCCATCTTTCTTAGTGTGACTCATTCTATCACAAAGGCTCTCATGAAACAGTACCTTTCTTTGTCAGACTTTGTCAATGATTTCTAGTGCTCAAGAGGTGTGGCCAAGGACACTAAGACAATTTTATTGTTATTTTTACTGCCAGGTAGGTTGGACAAAACCACAGGATGCTGAAGACACAAACACAGTGCTGACAACTGATACCATCAATTGCTGAGGTGACCAGGACCACTCAAATCCCAGGGTTGGCAGAGCCAAAGAAAAATCCAGTAACTGTGAATAAGGCAGAATTAAAAACAAAGAATTCAGAATGTATTTCAAACATCCTTCAAGGAAAACAAAACAAATCCAACCAACTGCAGACAGACAAATCCTCTGCTGAAAATGTCACTGTGTAACTCTTAGCAAGGTCAGTTTTAACAGGCATTCATTAGAGGCTGACAGGGGATCACCCTGCCTCCTCAAACTGAGGATCCAGAGAAAGAAAGAAACAAGGAAAAGACACAGAAAAGAGAGCACCTTCGCCACCACTGTCAGTGGAATGATCTCAGACACATGGTGGGACTATTGGGGTGTCCTGTGCAGGGCCAGGAGTTGGACTTTTATGATCCTTGTGGGTCCATTCCAACTCAGAACTCTCTGTGATTCTACAGATTGTAAATTCATAGAATTTACAATAAAGAAATCAAAGCTCGAACTGTTTTACCTGTACTGCATCCCTAATTCACTTCCAAGTCCACCCCAATAGTAATTTATTGTAACCATCCATTTAAAGTTAGTGCAGCTCCAAATAAGAAAGTTATTGCAACTCCTTAGTTCTTTAAGGCAACTCTTTGCAGGAAATGTGTATTATTATTAATGTCCTCACTTCAACACCACTGTCCCACAAGGAAATAAATTAGAGGTGCCACATCTCCAGCTCACCTACAAAGAGCTGGAGATGTGGAGAATGATGCAGTAGGAGAATATGTAAAATAAGTCTTGCTTCTGTAAACATTAGTGGATGAAAAGTTTGGAAGGAGCAAATGGTTAAAACTGTTCAAATGTTTAATTACTAATAACCTAATGTATAATTGAATGGGGGAATAAAAGACATCAGAACTGAACTTTCCCTAGAAATACCCTTTGCACTGAAAACCAAAGCACTTCCCTGCTTGCAGCAGCAAAGAGCACAAGAATGTGTGTGAACCCTTCCTCCTACTGCTCACCCCATCAAAGAACTGTTTGTTTTTCACCTGTGATTTAAAGCCGTCCTCAGTCATCTGACTACCTTCAAAATAACTGAAGAGAGTTTTAGCAAAAATGTTTATATACATTTACGTAACAGTAAATCTACATTGAATTAGGGGAAGTAATGGATTATGATCATTAATATTTTATCTCCAAAACTCGTCTCCCCACATAACTTAAGCAGAAAATGGGTCTTTGCTCTATAATCTTACATCAGCATACAGGAAACATCCCCAAGTATGTGCAGGTACTGGGGGCAAGGGGAGAGCGTTGGAGATTGGTACAACAGTACACCATTCATGCAAGACAGGCTTACTTGTGTTAATTGGAATCTAGTTCTGCAGGCTGCTAACACTACCCAATACCATGAAGAATGTTCACTTTTTACGTAAGTGATGCCCTGGAATTCAGTTTCAAAGCCAGGTACAAGTGTCTACGAATGAGTCACTCCTCCTCAGGTGCATGAGGGTTTGTATATGGGAATCGCTGCAGCCCTGATGACATGTTCTTGCTTTTGCCAAGGCTACGGTTCCCAAAATTGTGGTCCACAAGGTAACAGCATGTTCTTTCCAGCCAGACATGTAGCAGTGCTACTTTTACACTGGTAATAAATCACTATACAGATTTGATTGTAAGGATGCAGAGTGGTCTGGTACACAGCCCAAAAGGTTTGAGAATCACTGGTTTGGAGGAGAGGTCACCTGGAATGCCAGATAGGAAATCAGAGAAGCAAAACAATTTCACAGACTGGTCCAGGATCCCAACATTCCCCCTACTGCAAATACACCCCTATACTTCCAGAGTCATCTGGATGCCCGCTGTGTTACAGCAAGCAACCTCAGTGCTCTTCATTCCCAAACAGCACCTTCAGTGCTCCAGGGCCCTTCACACTCAGTCAAGACTATTTGGGTTATCCAAGTCATCTCTCTCTCAAATCCAGCACCACCTCCAACAGCAATGCTTCCAACACTACTGTATCACCTTGGGGACCTCTCAGTGGACACAGACCAAGCCTGACCTCTTTCTCACCTATCTCACCCTGCTGTTCACATTTTTACTACACCATATGTTGCCCTGCTCTAAGAAAATGAGAGTTCTCCAGGTGTGGGAGACAAGACAAAACCAAAACAACCTTAAAATAAATCTTTTAAGAGAGCACACTTGAGGCTCCCCTGGGATGACGGATGTTAAATATATAAAATGTATTATAAAAATTAGTTCTATTTTCTCACCCCCAGTTCATAGAAGACCTGATCCAACTTCATTTAAGGTCAAGGCAAAAAAAACCCTTCCCTTCTGCACTAACACTTATCTTTAAATTGGGCCCAAGATGTATCAACAGCAAATGTATGCACAGATCTAGATCAGAGTATAGAGAAGAAATACAGGGCTCCTCCTGATTCAGACCCTACACAAACACTCCCCTGGTCACCACTCTTGAAAATTAAACTTACAGGCACACTGAAAGCAAGAACTAAAAATAAGCAGGTTTTCCACTTACTACCAAAAGCTTTTAGAGCCACTGAAGAAGGGGAAGAAAAAACTAACCTACTTATAAGGGTTTTGAATATAAGTACACACTTCCCTTCCAGCAACTGGTAGTCATTAAATACATAATAACTGACAATGTAACTCAAATGTTCATCTCCCTCTTTCATAATTCCCACTACGGTGATAATGAAAAAAGTCAAGGGAGCCAGACCAGCCCTTCTGAACCATTTGTGCACAAAACAGCGGAGATATCAGTTACATAAGAATGCACTGCTGGTAATAAGAGGAAAACGTTGTTTGAGAGTATTACACAATACCAGCAAAAATCCTGACTTTCATATACAGTGCTTGAATCAAATTCTGAGGTCTGAGGAACATGTGTGGGGGGATGGACAGGATGTGTTAAAAGATGTTGGGACTTTGGGAAGAATGATAACCAGTTCTCTAAAATCTGTGGGAAATCTTTCCCTTCATTATTATAATAAATTACAGAAGTGAAGACAACCTTGCCAAGAGGTGCCTGAACTACAGCCTGAGGGAAAATAAGCCAATTTCTACTGATAGAACAGATGTGCCACAGGCAGCACAAGTGCAAGTTTCCCTCGCAACACCCAGCCCAAGTACCTGAAAGGCCAATAGTGAGGGCAAACTTTCCTTGTGCAAAGCAGAAAGACAGGATGGGGAAATGAATTGTTACCTTGTGTTACTGGCCATGCAGTATCATAAAGTGAAGATATTAACAAAGACAAGGCAGTCTGGAGAGTCTCTCTGTTCAAGTAGCCTGCCCTCACTTGCTGATACGAACAACAGAAAGACAAAATACAACACCAGCTGAAGCACTTCCCTCATCTCAGCAGGAAGCAAGGACACCTTCTCTTCCCACCCTGACCATTTTATCCCCCCCAAGAATATTTACTTTGCAATCCAGGGCTGTCCAGTGAGAACACAGGCTGTAAACGGGATTTTTATAGTTTGGTCCTTGGTGCGTGGGGACTGGGCCAGGGCACAAACACATTTTCCTCTAACCTGCTCACTGATTCAAGACAATACTTTCATTTTTGATTGCAGAGGCATTTCCAAATAGGTTTAACTGCTTTCATGAATCAGACCCTCAGACTGCCATGACTTCTCAGGATATCAGACACCGTTCTAGCACACAGGAAAAAAGGACTGTCAGAACTTGTGAAGGACTTGGGTGGGAAATAATTGAGCTCTGGACTGTGTCAACTCACTCCAGTAAAATAAGTAAAAGACCAACCCTTGTCACAACATTAATCAAGGCATATTGAAAGAGCCCTGCTTTCTCCTCTTCATTGCTTAAACTGACCTTGTTTAATCCCTAGATCAGCAGCATCCTACAGAAGATGGAAAAAGGTCAGAAAAAAGGACACAAAGTCAGGTATGGAGGCGGAAACGGGGAGAAAGGTTTTGCTCATTATTGACAGGACTTAGAGGATCTCCTGGCAGAAAGAGAGCTCCACCTTGTCCTGCCATTCTGAGCACCAGACTGCCAGAGAAGTAACCTGGATTTAAGAATGCTTGGTGTTGTTGGAAGCAGGGAAGAAGGCAGTGGGTAGGACATGGAGGACCAAACCATTTGCAGGCATAAGAAGAGCAAGCACAAAGCATTCTATAAGCATTCTATCTCACCTCCTGGCTCGGACACCTGAAGGACCACCTCCTTGGGAAGTGCTCTGGTGTAGGAAGCCATTCACCCAAAAGGAAAGCCCATGAACTTGAAATAGAAACCAGACAGTGTCTAGATTATTACTTTCTCTGTTCTAGCAAGAAGAACAGTGAAGCAGGTGCAGTAGGAAGCAAAATGTGAAGATGTGGTTGAGTTCTGTGGGGCACAGCTGAGGAGAAAGACAGCATCCATTTAGGGAGAAGCAGATGGTAGAAAAGAAACGTGCAGCACGTGCAACTCATGTAATATACACATATTCTGGGGTAGCACCTGGCGGATGTGGTCTCTGCATGGAATAAATAAAAATGCTAGAGAGGTATAGCTGCCACCATAAGCAATGACAAGAAGACGGGAGTCAAAGGGAACAGAATTCATCAAGTCTGATTTATCCCACCATTGTGCTGCATCCACTATGTCGAGTTCCCTTCTCAGTGCATGTGTCTGTAGCTTGGTGGGAACAATCACAGCACACCAGAGCTGATTGTGTACTTGCAAGGCTGCAAGCTACTGCAAGGTCACACCAGGTCAGCTCAAGAGGTAAGGCAACACAGGTAGATAAAAGTTCCACTTTTCAAGTGAACAGATTGTAGTTGGAAAAGTTATAGGAAAAGTGAGCTCACAACAAGACTTATGAAAAAATACCTGGCATTGCTTGGCTTTCTGGGAAACCAGGGTCTGAAAGGCATCTGGGGGAATGCCCATCTCTCTGCACAAGTTCCTACAGAGTCCCAGTTATCTATATTATTCACCTTTAATAATCCTAGCAGATCTCTGACCTCCATACATTTCCTGGCTTGTGACCTTACACTATACACTTTTGCCTACCAGGGTTTCCTCTAATGACATCCCTATGCTCTTCCTGAAGACAGACACTTTCCCCCTCTCCATTTCCATGGAATCCTTGCAATAACCTCCATTTGATGCCTCTCAGTTTCCACCTGCAGAAGTCCCTGAGCTGGAGCTGTCTGGGCTGGAGGATTCAGGTACCTAGTAACAAGGATGAAATCTCTGGGTCTAAGCATTAATCTCGTTAATTGATTAATTCATAACACTTATGCTGCATGTTCAGGAACTGGACTGTAGTTCTCATCCTGGCTCTGCCTCAGACCTGCTGTGCCACTTTGGGCAGGTAATTTTTCCCATCTGGGTTTCTTGGTTTCCCCATCTGCAGAAGGCCAGCCCCATTAGCCCTCCCGATATAAAACGTCCTGAGATTTTCAGAAGACAAACTGTATCGCAAGCCAGGCACTACTATTATTAGAGCTCTTGTGTTCTACAAAGACAGTGGCAAGATACACAAAAGTGAAATAAATTCAAGGGCACAGAGAGCAGACAGACCAATAAAGCACAAGAATTGAAGAAAGAAGGGGAAAAAAATCTAGTTAAAACCAGAGTACGGCACTGGGGCATTACTCCCATGGTAGAGTGTATATGGAAGGATAACACTATTTTGAAGCAGTTCTACAAATCCAGTTGTCCATGTTCTCAGCCTTCGTGCTCCTAGTGGCCTGTAGTTCTGTAGCTGCTCCTACTTAACTCCACACATAGATGACTTTTTGTATGGTTTGGTTTATAGATGTATTGACTGACTACAGCTGTACAGCTCAAACAGGCACAGAGATGCTCTACCACCTTCAGATTTCAGCCATGTTTATCCTTTCTCTAGCTGGGAAAAGCAGCCAGTAAGAACTGAAAAGCACAAGAAAGTTTGGATGCAGACCTGTGGGATGGTGAACTAAACCAGTATTTATACAACTGCATATGTAGTGCTTTGAAAAGGAAGATCAACACAGAATTTCAGCCTCGTCCAGAGATAAGTGAGGCTCAAATCACCACAGTTTTATGTGTGTTACTCTACAATGCTACTGAGCAAGCAGCAGTTGTGCTCCATCTGTCAGCATGTCCTCTGCTGTCACAGGTTCCTTGCTGCAGAGACTACCATGTTCTGCTTCTCTCCATTATGGATGAGGCTGGAGTGTCCTGTGATTTTTCTGTACAGGGAGTTACAGTGTCCCTCTAACCAGTTTACATTATCTCTTGGGCAAAGAGATACTTGTATGTCAGGATTAATATAAAAGAAGACAAAAATTCTATTTATTTCTCTGCAATTTCTAAGGAACAAGTCACCTTTGCTTTCCAGACAGCATCAGAAACTGAGAGTGTATGGACTGGCTTGCAAGAGAGCAGAGGGAGAGAGAGATACCAGATCAGCTGTGCCTGCAAAGAGTGGGGTGTGGGATGAACACAGGGTCAAACGTTACCCTTGGTGGATTTGTTTTCCCCCCTTTCTGTTTGGATTTTCAGAACCATTTCCACCTAAAAATTTGTGCAACCTTGTTTCTCAGTTAAAAGGCTTTTAAAATTTTTTAAAGTTTTTTATTTATTTTATTGCCTTTTTGATGAGTGATATGAACTGTCAGCAAATACTACATTTCACTCCCCCTCATTAACATTGTAAATTAATTTAGGACTGATTTAGATGTAGGATTAACAACCTGAGGACTAATCCACTCTTTATTCAGAGGACATAATCAGGATGAACAGTCTTTCGTCTCACATCACTTGATTAGTTAGCAGGACCATCTCACGGGAAGCAAACAATATTTGTGTCTCTGCTGGCAAAGGAACAGTTCAAGGTTAAGGCAGAAGAGTGGAAGACACCAGGCCTGGCCCCAGCTTTGCTCCAAGCTTCTTCTGCAACCCTCGGCAAGTGCTTTTACCCTCTGCACCATTTCCCCTGATTGTAACATTGAGAAGTCAGATTTAGAGAAAAGGCAAAAGATTAAAAGCAATGTTTGTGGTGGTTTAGGGCAGCATCTTTTATTTCACCAGGGTTAAGGATACCTGGGCCATGGGCCAGCTGCCAACACAGAAACTTGGTAAGCTGGAGTAATAGACTTAATAAGCTTTCACTTACCTTCACATGCCTTTACCCTTATTTATGTGAAATGGTGTTTTATTTTGTGAGCACTCTTTTCCTCTGATAGCACTGTGATTAGTACATTATTATCTATATTGCAGGAGCAAAGTCAAGCCCTCCGTTTTCAGATCAGCAAAAAAACCCAAGAGAAAACATTGCTTTTCTTAGAGCAACAGTTACCTATTAGAAAACTTGACACGCTCAAGAGCAATCCTGCAATATCTCAGGGATGCTGTTTTCAAATGCCCTGTGTGTTTGCTAGAGGAAATAAATAACATATCTTGCAATTAACAAATTAATATCCTGGTGAAGTTAGGTTTTACTTGCTGTCAATAAATAATCTTCAGAAGGATTTCATCCACTGAGGGGAATGAAGATTAAATACATGCTTTGGCAAATGTCCTTTTTCACCAGAACATTTCTTGAAAGCACTTAGTGTCTAATGATACATTGAGGACCTGTTCCTCTGAGTACAATAAATAAATACAAATAATTGCTGTAGAAAAGCGTCTGACAGACAACCAGTGCCATTTTGGGCATAACTGATTGATGCTACTTATAATCAGTGACATTTGTAAAGCTGAAACCCTCTGTTCTGGACACATGCTGCCCACATCAGCTGAGCTGAGCTCTGCTGTCCCATAAGGGCAGCATTTTTTAAACATTTAATACAAATTGTTATTAATTGTTTGCATTACAAGATTACCAAGAAGCTGCAACCACAGATGAGGACCCTGCTGTGCCCTGGGCTGCAGAAAGTAAAAAAAGAGGGCATCTTGCAGTGGTTCACATAGTTTGAAATCAAAGACCAATTGATGGAGCTCCAGAACATTCTCACCTTTAGTGTGATCATAAAGAGTAAATGATTTTATACAATTCAGTGTTGGCCACAGTTTCACAGACAAGCTCCTGACAGGTGTTTGGTATCCACTGTGATAGCATGGGAAAACGCCTTTCTGGCACACTATTTCAAAACCTAACTGAATTCTCCCTTTTTCAGAGATATAATTGTTCCAGTGCGGTTCCTTCAGACAGATGACACTGACAAGACAGCCACAGCACCACAAATCCATGACTCTAACTAATAGTTCTGTAGGAGGTTTTCAAACCAGACTGTTTTTTTAAAATATTGCATTTCTTAAAAATACTGCTACTCCTTTCAACTCTCCATGAGAATCAAACATGCTGTCACATCTACATGAGACTGGTCCTCAGTGTCATCCCATGCAGCCCACTGATACAGGCCTTCCTCTCAGCCACCTCAGGACTAGAGGCCAGAGAAGCTGGGCTTCTCCTGGGGTTGTTCAGCTCTGCCTGAGGATGTCTGAGAAATGAAAATGCCTGCTCCGTTAAAAGGACATCAGAATTACAATAATCTTCCTTACACAACAAGCGAAATGTCAGAAGCTAACAGCACCAAAATTCTAGGGCTATTGTTAATCCATGAGTTCTCATGGATGCAATTGTTGTTAGCCTTGCCTACAGCTTTCATCCTTAGGTTCTTGCTCTAGTGAGTTTTACATTTTCATGCCACACTGTGCTCCCAGGGACTGTCCATTCAGCAGATTCTCTGTCAAGCACTTGAAGGGCAAAATACATCACACTTATTACCAACCTAAAGAAGCGAACAGGATCCTGCTGTTGGTTTATCATGAGTCTTCTGATCTAGGGGAAGTAACCATCTCCTATTTGAATTTAGTTCTTGTAAATAA
This sequence comes from Corvus kubaryi, assembly GCF_017639235.1. Lineage (NCBI taxonomy): Eukaryota > Metazoa > Chordata > Aves > Passeriformes > Corvidae > Corvus > Corvus kubaryi. The sequence continues at coordinate 3,644,682 of NW_024581088.1, forward strand.
TATCATTAGTTTCTTTTGCTTTTGGTCCATTCTACACTCAAGTCATTCTGAGACCCAATCTCCTGCCCAGCAGCAAATCAAGGCCAAAATAACTCTTGTGTTCATTTAGCTTCCCAGTAAGAGTGTATTTATTCACCTTTCTAAGAGTAGATTTCACAACCTGTATTCCCATGCATCATAATGAAGAAAACTGTAGGCAGCCATTGGACAAGTGGAATGTTACAAAGACCAGTGAGAGAAGAAACACTCTTTCTTACCTGTCTGTAACAAGCCAGCCCCACTGTCTTTGACTCCAAAGTGCTGCTGGATGTCTAGTAACACACCTACAAGGAAAACAGAGAATACGCTCAGTGCCTTCAGTCTTTGAAAAGCATTCAACTCAAACCTTTTGAGAAGCGTCACCAAAGCTTCAAATTCCAGTATAAACACGTAACTTCTAAAGGTTGAGCCTTTTTTTTCCTATACATGCACAGTTATTTTGGGCTACTACAAATAAAAGCAGAGGTGGGCAGATGTAACATCGTGCAATGAGCCTGGGAATTAAACCCTCATGAATGGAAACTGGTCTTTCTACCTAAATAAGATCAGGTTTTTCTTTTTGTGTGTTTTCTGCATAATCCAGACCCCTTACTTCTTTTATGTCACAGAAATACAGAGAAACTGCTTCTGCAACTAAGGTGCTTCAAATGGTTTGACAAGACAGACAGATTGAATCCAAGACAAGTTTTAACAAATATCTGCTGGGAGGAGATATTACAGATTGATAGGAGCAATGATGAAAGCTTTCATATTTAACTAGTTCTGGGGAGTTTTTACTTTCAAAACAAATACATTTAAAATACATTAGTAAAGGTGGGTAAGTTACCAGATGCTCATATTTAAAGCAACTACAAGCAGAACCAAACCAAAACTTCTGTCTTCCTTGAACCCCAATATAGTAATTGGCACAAGCAAAATTAACAGGTTTTGAAGTATTTACACATTCCACTAGATTTAACATTTTTGTACCAAACATTTTGACACATCTAACATCAGATATATGGGACAGCCATGTTTTTGTAACCAACAAACCAATAGGAAAACCCCCAGCAGAGCTTTAATAACTCATTTTGGGGCACACAGGTTTGCCAACTGTACATGGTGCAGTGGTCTCAGATGCAGATCCATAGGCCCGAATATTTGTCAGTGGTCTAAATAACCAGCAGCTGATTTCCTGGGTCTGGAATAGAGACTGTTGCTCTCTTTAGATCTGGGACTTCCTTATTTAGACTACTGTCTTCCCCAAACCTGAGGATATGGAAGTTTCTTCTTTAAAAGCATTTTCTAATTACACTGAACATTCATTAAAGTTCAAATTTGGATCCAAGGCTTTATCCAAAGTCATTCTTCTCATCTCTGCACGTTACAGAAATCAACTGAGCACCAACCTGAACTCACTCACCATAAGTATCTTAGCTTTTAGGACTGCCAAGATCACACTAAATGACAGAGAGATAAAAGACACAGAGATAACTATTCCCAGAAGACATCTGGGACAATGCCAAGGGAACAGTCATAAATTAATACTAAAGGAAAAGAAAAAGAGAGAAGGAAAGAAAAAGCAAGAAAGCTCATTTGAGCTATTCTGTACTACTTGTACATCACCATTTACTCAGGACAGCACTCAGGTGGGATTTAGGCCTCAATATCTGCCTAGAAACATTAGTTCAACCTCCTGCAAAAATTCTCTTTTCCCTACTCTCCCATCGGACTGTTTAGCCCCAAACAAGAAGGCTGAGGGCGGGGAAGGGTGTGAACCTAATTAATGTATGTCATTACTGATAACAGAGAGGGTAGATGCAGAGCCAGGCTCTTCACACTGGTGCCCAGTCAAAAAGGCAAAGGGCAACAACTGAAACCGAGAAAATTCCATTTAAATATAAGAAAATGAATTTTTACTGTGAGGGAGGTCAAGCATGGATGTTCAGAGAGGTTGTGGGTTCCCCATCCCTGGAGATATTCAAAACCCAACAAGACACAGTCCTGAGCAACCTGCTCTAGTTGACCCTGATTTTAGCAGGGGGGTTGGCCTAGATGATCTCCAGAGGTCACTTCTGACCTCAATTATACTGTGATTCTATAATTTTCTGAAGTATTAAGTGCCTGATTACATCCATCCTGACACAGTGTTCCCCTTTCTTTTCCTTTGGAACATTGCTGTCTACTACAATTCCAACAGGGAATTTCTTTGCTTCCTCTTGAATGGAAGATTTAACTCCATTTACAAAGTGCCCTGGCATTTCTTGACTGTGCTTCCCCAGTTTGCTCCATTAACAACAGAGATACCATTATCCAGGCAGCAAGTGATGAACAAAAAGAAATTTGCATTTGCTTAGCAAACCCCTCCGTGGCTCAGCTGATTTACCTGCTCCCCTTGGTGTTCCACCCTTCCACAAAAAAAATGTTTCTCATGCAACCCAACGTAGACACCTCACTGAGCTGAAGCAGCTCTGAGCACTTTGTGCTCCAGTACTGCTTGGTCCCAGACTGCCCACATCAGGCAGAGCTCAGCAAGTCAGAACAACTCCTGGGCACTATAACCCCAATTTTAGGGACAATAAACCAATAAACCCATCAACATCCTCAAGAACAATGTGGAAGAAGGGAGGAAATACCGAGTACAATATTTTCTCATGCTTTCCTATCATCACTCAGTCGTGTTGCACCGAAATGAAATATCCTACTCATTGCTTGCAGCTGGGCAGGGGGTTGGACTAGATGGAATATATTGCACGAGGGAATACACACACATGTCCAGAGCTCCATCCAGCACCCTGAAAGGTGCCTCTCCTGCCTTCAGCACCATATTCCCAGCCATGACAGAATGCCAAAGAGGCACATTAAACTTCTACAAGTTATGAGAAGCAGGAGCCTGGGATGTGATGGAAAACAGACCTTTATGGATTTGCATCAGAAACTAGAACAGAAAGTAGAGGGGAATATGATAGTTCCTACACAAAAAAAGCAGAGGAGAGTTTCCAGTTTGTGATAAGTTATTTGTCCAGTGACAGTGGTTTCGCAGTCCTACAGACCATAATGAGTTTTACAAACTCGAACTCCTGTAACCACAAATGAAATACATTCAGGACGCAGACGTGCAGACACCTTGGATTAATCCTACAATTTTATGCTGGTGGTGGAGAGGAAAGTGGGCTCTGTGGAGAGTCAATGCAACAGGACAATGTAGAACCACAATTATGAGTCTTGTGTGAACTTGGAAGAAGGTCTCAGATGATTAAGAGATCTGCATGTCTAATTGGCATGGATTTCCTACTCCAAGTTATTTTATATTCCCTTTGGACTACAGGTGTTTTGATTTGGGATTAGAGCATTAAATTAGAGGTAGCAGCAGGCAGATGATGCAACACACCTATGAAGTGATAGTAGCTCCTCTGCTGTGGGAGTTTTCCTGCTCAGCCACTCACCTGGGAAGACGCTCCTCCTCTCTTAAATTCACTCAGCTCTGTTTCCACCTCACTGTGGCAATGACTCACCCCAGAATTTAATAAGATTTAGGGATACAATTAAGCAATGATAGACCAGGGGAGAATACAGGAAAATGATAGAGCTTTTGACTTTCCCTTCTGCTTCTAGATGATGGGAAGGGAGAGAGCTGGAGCCAGGCTCCAGACAATGACCACACTGCTTGAAGAGATGTGCTCCCAGGTGTCTCACAGCACCTGACGCAATCCAAGAAGTGAAGCCACCACATGTGGCTGGCAAAGTCTTTCTTGGTTTAAAGCTCATACCTATGACCTAGGATGATCTCAAAATAGCCAAGAGCAGCCAGCAGGCACCAGTCTTCCTGAGAACCTCTCTGGAGGGCTGCTGGCCATTTGGGATGCCTGTATGATTACATGGCACCTGGTGTGCTCCCACCTATTATTTCTTAAGCACATTCTGTATTTTCAGGACTGAGCAAATGTACAGTGAACACGGTGCCAATTCCCAAAGTATCTCAGCAGCTGAATGAGACACTGTTAATGCTGATGTAGAGTTAGGAACTCGATGAGATGAAACACAGGCAGCACCCAGCCAGGAGTGCTGATCAAGATGGGCACAGGGACAGGACTTACTGGGGAACCCAGACAGAAGAGCAAAGACTGGTTACTGCAGCCTTCTCTAGGGGATTTTTACCAGGCCTAGTGTCTAAGCATCTGACAGACACCAAGGCAGTTATCAGACTTCTGTGGGCACTGGGCATGAAGAGGACTTTTAAAAGCAATTTGGAGGATAAAAGGTCATGAAGTGCTACAGATAGAGAGGGACATACCTGACCTCACCCACTCGCAGGGTCAGAGGGTTTCTAGGGTACTGCTGACATTTCACAACACTGATTGTAAAAGGCCTGATTCTGAGGCTTTTGGAATTCAAATCTACATTTAATGGCCTAGGTTATCTCTGTTTTAGGGGAAACACTTTGGAAAAGCCAAATTTTCCTGGAAGCCTGCAGTTCACACTTCAAACAGGGAGGTAGGTGGTACAGATGAGGCATGAGGCAAGCTGCTTGCCTAGATAGGTTTTGTGTTCCTGACCTGAGCTACAACAAATCAAAAGCTGCAGGATTCTACGTGGGCTCTTCACCAAATACTGCCGCCTGTGTACATTGCCACAATAAGAAACAGTGTCCATAAGCTAAACCACAATGAAATCACAATTTCAAATCAAAAAGACATTAGAGCTTCCCTAGGAGAGCCCCATTTTCCAGTCACCAAAACAAAACATCATGATTTGCTTTCAAACTGCTTCCAAGGCAGGTGAAAAATGCAGAGTTGGCCTGTGTACAGAGTGCAGAGCTACAGAAGCAAAGGCACCGGTTTGCAGCTCACATTCTTTAAACACTGTGTGTGTGCTGCAACACCACTGGCCAACATAACTACTTACTTAAGAAAGCATGTGCATTTTTAAAGGTATTTTTTAATGGGGAAAAATGATGGTGCTTGAAAGGAATACAAGGTTTTCCACAGGATGCAGGATACGTGCCCCTAGCACCCTCCCTCCTGCCCCACTGCAGGTCTGGACCTCTCTTTGGGGAACCCAGATTCACACTCTCAACTCCCTGAGGGGCAGCACAGACTCTGTACTGACAATACTGTTTCTTCTATTACCTCTTGCTACCTACCTCTCCTCCTTATAAAGGCATTCCCAGACTGTGGTCCCTGGTACTTCCAGGACCAGCTTCCTCAGGAGGAGGTAGCTAAGCAGGGATAGCCAAGTCCTGGCCTTCTATCCATTAAAGGCACAAACCACCTTCCTCCCATCAGGCTCTTCCTCATGCCTGCAGTCATATTCAACCTCCTTCAAAGAAAGCCTTAAGGAGGCAGAGGAGTGGTACACACACCTGTCTCTTCAGAGATATGTGAAAAGATTAGGTGGAGAGAAGTTTATTCTGAGGTCTCTGTGATTACATCTTCTCTTCAACCCCAAGGTGTGACAGCAGTTCACACACCGATCCCTGAGCTTCAAACGAGCTGCTTCAGCTCAGCCACCCACCAGCTATTAAACACCAGCGTCATAATTTGTGCCCTATTTAAATATTCAGCTGCACAAAACCACCGTGGTAGCCCTGCTGATATTTGTACCTCAAGATAAATTCCCACTGCTGCCAGAACTAGCATGTCTAGAATATAAACGCAGTACCACCTTCTTTGGATTGCCATGAAAGCACTCCCTGCCTGCTCTGCAAGTACTGATAAATGCCTGGTGACATCTGGCTTGAAAACACTGACAGGAGCTTCCTTAGGACATAAACACCGACTTTCCTTCTGCAAAACTAGTTTCCACTGTTGCATGACATGACAATACGCACTGGCGAAACAGTCTTTGGTTTTGAAATAATGCTGCAGGATTAAAAGAAACAAACAAAACAAACCCAGCAATTAAGACAAATCAAAACAAGGGTTTCCTGAGATCTGCTCACACTGGAATGCATGAAACTTATGACCTAGAAAGCACTGAAAAGCAACTGCCAACACCCACAGTGGCGTGCTTAGGAAGGGGTTTCCCTGAGTAATAAAGTAGAGAGCTGGGAAGAGACAATCACAGCAGCTTGAGCTGAAGATCAGAGTGAGCCAGGGTCATGATGTCATTCACAGGACATGAAAAAGTTGCTTAAAAATCACAGAATAGAATCACAGAACATCCTGAGCTGGAAGGAACCCACAGGGATCACTGAGTCCAGCTCCTGGCCCTGCACAGACACCCCAACAATCCCACCCCCTGCCTGAGAGCGTTGTCCAAATGCTCCTGGAGCTCTGGCAATCCTGTGGCCATGAGCATTCCCTGGGGAGCCTGTTCAGTGCGCAACACCCTCTGCGGGAAGAATGTTCTCCTGATATCCAGCATAAAACTTCCCTGACAAAGCTCCTGCCATTTCCTAACAAAACCCCAGAGAAGTGTGAGAGTTCAAAGCCTTTAAAGGCACTGAGAGCATCCCACTACGTACAGAAGATGATGGGGTGGAGGCTCGTCTCAGGTGACAGTGTTGGACTGTCAGGACACAGCAGAGGAATGGCTGTTCACTCCAAGCAGCATTTGCAGTGGGTTTTTGGAAGGACAGGTGCTGTGAACTCTGCAAAGCACACACTACTGCTTGGGAAATGAAATAAAAATGCCTGTCTGAGGTGACATTCCTATTCTGAATCAAAACCAATGTTATCCTCGGAGACTCACACCACCTGTCACACCCACTTTTTCCATTCAATGTTTTTGTCATTATTATAGTATCAGTAGGAAAGTATCTTAGCTATTCATTCATTCATTCATTCCCAAAGGCTACTGGCTTACCTGCATGGCATGTAACAAGTAATTAAGCATCAGGGAAAAAAAATAAGGAATGCAATTAACCAAGAACATGGAGAAGAAGTATATTAAAAAAGCAACTTCTCACTCTGGCAGTAATAAATGATGGTTTCTCTAACACAGCTCAAACTCCACTGGAATGTGGTATGCAAAGTCTGAGCACAAAATTGCCTGCAAGACTGGGAGGAGATAAAAAAAGTTCATCAGGTGTAGAATCGATTAGCACAAGGCATCATTAGCACAGGGTCAGAGTGTCTAGGGAAGGCAGCACAGGACAGCCAGTCCTGTTGGGATTAAAAATCAAAACAAAACAAAACAAATAGGAGTTTGAATGCAACCATGGCTGCCAAATGCTGGGTGCTTCATTGGTAAACTCACACCCTAATCAAATCCTTCATCTCCTTAATTACAGTGTAGGTCTGTTCCCAGGACTATGGCTGGGAAGGATGTCCTTGTCAAATAAGGAACAAGGGATATTCAGCCAGCATGAACCAAAGAGCTTAAATAAATTCCAAAGCATGGAAGATTTTTCATTTATGACCCATTGCAATTACAGCTCCCTGTAGTAAAACTGAAAAATGACATGGGCCAAATCTGAGGAGAAGCTCACAGTGTCACTTCACTCTCCTCTCCACCCAGGACACAGCTCCCTACAAGGAGATCCTGAATTTCACCCCAGCCTCATCTCACTTGCAGACTCCTGCTTAGCCTATCTTAATCAGCCTGGCAGTTCCTGCAAACCAAGGGAAGACTTCAATTAGAGATAAGTGACAGGATTTGGCTCAAAGGACAGACTAAAATGAATTGGCACCTAGACCTGAACTTAAAACCAAACTTATTCATTGACACTTGGAACGGTTCCTTTATGTGGAATGGGAAAAATCAGAAGCTCTTAAAAAATCTGAAAAACCAACAGAAACTGAAGTAGTAGCTGAGGTTTATATTAGTCACCTGAAAGGATAGGAATCATTAACAGCTTTCAGACAACGCTCAGGACTCAGTTTAGACCAAATTTCTGGGGTTTTTTACCTCATGCGAACACCTCTGCTCAAACACAGAATGAAACACAATCTTTACCAATGGAAAAACTACTCTTGGGACATTTTAGATCTAAGCAGCAGCCTCACCAGCTGTCCACATCAAAGAGGAGAGCCTCAAAAAATAATGTTATTATTTCAATTATTCAAATCTCAGAAAATTCAGATACTCCCCCAATTCACATTCTCCTCGCGGATTCTGTAGCAGAAAAAATTGGGCCTGCCACGAAAAGCTCTACTTGTCTTGCGCCTTTCTAATCTTTAGACAAGACTAACAAGTTGAGCTAATTCATGCAGTGAAACATATCTCAGAGACTTTGTATGTGAACTAATTAAAATAAATAAAACCAGTACGGATAATGATAGAGCAAATCAAGTGCATATGAATTCAGTCAATGACTCACTGCTCCCTTGTTTTCCTTATTGGAAAACTTGGCTTATCACCATACTGAGGTGACGATGAGTCAGGAAACTGGTATGAGCCACAAATTGCAAGGAAATTAAAATAAGTATCTACAAAATCTCTTTTTGGAGAGATTTTGGAGATTTTTGCTAGCTTTGTATGGATGTGGTTACAGACTTCACAGTTCTAACCTCATCGTTTTCTGACTAGATAAAATCACGAAAGGGAAGAGGCATTTATGAGTTCTAGAGACAATACATAATGATTGGGCTCTTGTTGTCAGAATCAATCTGATGCCTTTACTTTTATAAAAGTATATATTTTAACCAAATGCATTTGAAGCATATTACTACTGAATGCTTGATACTACCTTATCAAGTAAATAGGTTGGTGTTAATCACTTGGAACCAGTCAAAGCACATGCAAATATTTTAACAGAACTAAACTGAGAACTAACGGTGTGCATGGCATGAGGGTAGCAGTTCTGAACCTAAGTCTGTGCAAGCACAACCACTTTGCTGCCACCTCACTCATACAGACCATGAGAACTGGCTCTGTTACACCTTCGGACACAACACCTGTTGGATTTGAGGCAGGTTGGGAGCACAAATCCCACCAAAAAGCCTGGGCTATCACATGCACTTCTGTACAAGCAACTGTGTCTCTGGAGCTCATCAATATTATTTCACAATAATAAAATTCAATTTGAAGTGTTAAACTAAAAAAATCAGAGAGTCAAAAAATGCAAATTTCAAGGTTGTGAAGGTGGAAGAAAGAAAGCCTCAATGTTCTCTAGTTCCACACTAACAAGTGAGGGGTTTTTACCCACTTCCTTCTCTCCTACAGCCATGCACATTTCTGTGACACAGGAGACTGAGTCAACAACTGGGGTAATTAGTGACTGATGATTTACAGCAGATGACAGCTAATTTCTCCAGTTATGAAGATTTCTATCAAATCTGTAGAAATGTGCACTCAGATTGGACATACTTCCAAGTGACTGCATCTCATCTCTCATTTACATTTTGCTTCTTCTTGGCAATGCCTCGGAGCTATTTTGGAACATCACAAGCTGTCCAGGGCACACTGGTATATTGAATGTGATTGTAAGGAGCTTCCTATTCTTTTTTACCACAAAGAATGTTTTACAAAATGCAAGGGAGATGCCAGATACAGAGGTACCTTGTACAGAGCGATCTGCAGAAGAGCAGCAGCCAGGAGCAAAGCAGCCCATCAGGGAATGTCAGGCACATTCCAGGCAGGTTTCTGCAGTGCACGACTGTCAGATTTCTCAGTTAAAGAATGAAACATCCACTGTCATGGTCCTGAGCTAACAAAGAGCTCTTGTCATCAACTTCATGCCAATACAGGGGTGTAAGAGCACATCTCCAGTGCTCCTGCACACTGATTTTCACAAGTGCCTGTGCAATGTTAATGTCCACTACACGAATCTCCCTCTGTGACCTAGATCTGCACAGGCTCATGAGGCTTTAAGTGCACAAGCAGGAAAAGCTGGAATTGTCTATAGCATCTCCTCCACAGATTAAAACCTGGATAAAACTGTGATGCAAACTTGGTGCTGCCACCCACTTTTAAGACAACAGGAAATCTGTAAAAGAACCCAAAACCTTACTACTTCAAATAGCTACCTAAACCTTGTTTAAAGTTCCAGATGAAAAAGCTTTTGGACACAGATAAAAATACTTACCCCAACTTTAGTAATCCCAGAATAGCCCTTACTCTTAGACATATGCTTTAAAAACCCCTGAGACTCTGCTGCTGAACATGGCAAGTAGGTTCATGAATCTGTCACCCTGCATAAAGAATCATGAAATGGCTTAGCTTGGAATGGATGTTAAAGCTCATCTTGTTCCAAACCCCTGCCATGGGCAGGGACACCTTCCACAAGACCAGGTTTCTCCAAGCCCTGTCAAACCTGGCCTTGAACAGTTCCAGGGATGGGGCAGCCACAGCTGCTCTGGGCAACCTGTGTCAGGGCCTCACCATCCTCACAGCTGAGAATTCCTTCCCAATATCCCATCTATCCCTGTCCTCTGGCAGTGGGAAGCCCTTCCCCCTTATCCTGTCACTCCAGGCCCTTGTCCAAAGTCCCTCTCCAGCTCTCTTGGAGCCTCTTTAGGCACTGGAAGGGGCTCTAAACTCTCCCCTGAGCCTTCTCCAGGCTGAACAAGCCCAACTCTCTCAGCCTGTACTTGTAAGAGGGAGGATAAGACAGGAGGATAAAGCTGCTCCAAGGCCACCATAACGCAGTGCTTCCTTTTATCTGCCTCTTTTCCCTGTTCTCTCTAGAGCACCATTATTAGGACTTTTGTGGCCCCCTCACCCACCCTGATCTGGAGGGCACTATGATTCCTACAGCAGCTTCTCATATCCAACACACATTCCCTTCCTTCTGTTCCTTCTCTCCATTCTGGTATTCAGTTGGGGAATTCTCCCATCACAAGTGCACTGACCTGCAAGAATCCTACTATGTGCATGATCTAAATAAATCAAAAGGTCCTGTTTTATCCTCACATGCTCTGAGGGAGATGTTTTTCCCACAGATGAGGCTTGGGGATACATTCCTACACACTGCCAATGGTGGTTCCTGGAACCCCCTTCAGCTTTCTGCCACAAGTGTTTAAAGCAGCCAGTGCAGAGCTCTAACCATGGGCATTTTAAAATTTATGTAAGAGTGGAAATGCCCTTCTGTCAGTGCCCACTACAACATCTCCCACAGATTAAAACACCTTTCCCTGAGCACAAAGCAATGTGACATTCCTTACATGCATTTACCTCCCACAGATACACACTGAGTGTTTTTATTTCATTCTAAGTCCTGGTCAACCTGTGCCAGGTCACGATCGAATATGGTGCCCAACTGTCCATCAGTTATTCTAAGCAAAGTGTCTTTAAATTCATCTCACTGACAAAGTAAGTGGCTTTGTACAGGTAATTAGTAAGAGCACACAGGTATTCGAAGATCTGTGTAGGGCACAAAAGCTGGTTAAGGAACCCACAGCTTACCTACAGCACTATTAGAGAAAAGAAACCAGCTTTGGAGTTATCACAGGAGATATTTAAATGCATTGATCTAGCTTCTTAAAATGATCTAGTAAAGAATTTACTATGTTCTACAATAGGTCCATAGCTGATATAGCAAAAATCTGTGGATAAAACCTGATACCTGCATGAGAGTGTGTACTCAGATGAGAATAGGGGACACTGAAATGAGCATGACAGCAAGGGCTTCTCCAGAACTGCAAGGAGTCAGTGGTGTGGGCATGTGGCTACAGTGAGACCAGGAAGTCCTCACAGCACAAAATGGTCTCGTCCTGTTGTTTCTACAGAGTGTTTTATTCAGTGCAAGTTTCTGGAGCTAAAACACCCTTCACAACAAGGTTTTTGATTTTGCCAAGCTGCACTGCCACAGGACCTCCATGAGAAAGGCTGTGGTAACAGGACAGTGATGCACACCCCTAGATGACACAGCAAAACCTGAATTCCACCCTGAATTAGGAGACAGGGCTGCTCTGCTCTCAGTCCTGACACTACGTCACTATTTAACCTTGGGTATGTTACTCGATCATGCAGAATTTCAGAGTCTGCATTAGCCTAATGAAGATAATAACAATAATCATGTGTGTCACAGATACAGTTGGGCTTGGTTATTATGTTCTTATGAAGTGCCTGGAAGAGCCCCAGATGAAAGGGAAATTAGGAGAAGGAAGATTAATTATAAGATGTGCATCCCAAATAAAAACCAGACAGGAACATTGCTGTTGCTGTTATTAGGGGAGAGTCTGTCTGATTTAGGCCAGCTTTTATTTCTCTGTTGGTAAAGCAGACCCATTTTAACCACTTTCCACGTTCAAATTTTATTTGTAGATGGTGGGTAGGTGATAAAGACTGCTGAGCTTCTGATACTGCAGACATAAAGGCCTTTGATTGAAGGTCTGATTTCACAGTAACCACTGTCTGTAATATGATAGGCCTGCCTGTGTTTTCACTGTTGTGAGGCAAAACAAGGAACCAAAAGTTTACTGCCACTCTGAAGGAAAGACCAGGACTGAAGAAAAGGAAACATTTCCTGCGGCTAAACACACCATGGTGAGCACAGTCATAGTGGGAAACATTGCACTGATATGATATTATATTAACAAGCACTTGGATATTTAACAAAAACTTGTGCAAATGGAAACATTTTTTCTATAGTGATTTTCTCTTAGGAAGTACCAAGTATTTCTCATTTAGGTTAGTATCTTTTTCTGCTTAAACATGGGGAAAAGGACACAGGGAGAGGCACAGCGATACATCTGAGATCACATCTAACTGAGCAGCACAGCCCAGAAAGAGACCCAAGCGTTTCCCCAAGCCTCAGCCTGGGCTGCTCTCCCCTGGAGCTGCCTTCCTCCTATGCCAGAGATCAACCCTTGCTCCTCCTGCAACATGCTAAGAGTGTCCTAGAGATCGCAGAATCACTGAGCATGGAAAAGACGTCCCAGATCATGGAATCCAACCTTGTCACCCAGCCCAGAGCACTGAGTGCCCCCTCCAGTCGTTCCTTGGACACCTCCAGGGATGGTGACTCTACCACCTCCCTGGGCAGCTCCTTCCAATGCCTGACCACCCTTTCCATGGGGAAATTCCTCCTGATGTCCAATCTGAACCTCCCCTGGTGCAACTTGAGGCTGTTTCCTCTTATCCTGTCCCTGTTCCCTGGGAGCAGAGCCCGACTCTCTCCTGGCTGCCCCCTCCTGTCAGGGAGCTGTGGAGAGCAAGAAGGTCGCCCCTGAGCCTCCTTTTCTCCAGGCTGAGCCCCCCCAGCTCCCTCAGCCATTCCTCATATGACTCACTCTCCAGACCCTTCCTCAGCTCCATTGCCCTTCTCTGGAATGCTGCAGCCCCTCAATGAATGGTAAACTTAAATTCAACATCATCCAGTGATAAATACAGTTCTAACTCTAACTTCATTGTGATACCAAATTTCATGAAATATCCCTTGGGGCATTCAGTAATGAATTGCTTAAAAAATAGATGAGTACAGGAACCTGGGAAAAATTCATAATTGCACTTTCTTTCCAGGACACACAAACTCCTTGCTTTCACCTTGCATAAAATGTTTTCAGGTTTTAAAAAAACAGGGTAGTATTGAACCCTTCATTTCTCAAGAGTCAGATTTTTGAAAATTGCTGTCAGCAAGTCACCTACACCTTAATTTGTGATAATTAACAACGCAGTAGAAGAAATAAAGGACATAGCCTCCATTTGTTTCAGGAGACACTGCAATACAGCTAAAGGAGTTTCACCCCTTAACTATAAACAGCAAAAGGCTCTAATTTGTTCAGCTTCTGCTCATGAAATGTGTATTAATTCCTTAATGACAGGTGCACCTTGGAGTCAGGACAGCTAATCACTAGATCAGGAGTTAACCACAGTACAGGGCTCAGAGAAGCCCACATCTTTTTCAAAGAAAGCCTTGGCAAGGTCCCACAAGCCAGTTCACAGCAAGTTTATAGCAAAAGGTTATTTCCTAAATGTAGAACTAATGATCCCTGTTTTTCTATGGCTTTATGCTCGAGACAGCAATCTCCAAGCTTTTTCAGAGGTGATGGATATTCAACATCTTTTGTCTTCGTGGTTTCTTTCACATCTCATAAAAATTAAGCTCATGTTACAGGGACTCCCTCCTTTCCCTGGCTCCAAATGTCTGTGAAACCTCCAGCAGTATTGTATCATGGAGAAGTCTTCCTTCAAGTGTGGCCAAAATTGCCAGTGGATTAAAATAGGGAGGAGAGGAATAATGAATAACCCAGAGAGAGACCAACTCGCAAAATACCCTCTGTTTTAAAGAAGCTGCTTCCATTGCAATTCATGTCTTCATTTACTGGAATTGAAGTTCTTTTATTTTCTATTCCACATTCTCTCCCATAGTGACTTTCCTGTTTCCGAACAGCCATCTGCATTACAGATCCAGAGTCAGCCGTAGCAGCTCCTCCTCTCCACACAGAAGCAAACCAGCAGTATTATTCCACTGCACCTATAAACTTGGAAATATGTGCATTATTCCTGGTCTCTTAAAACTCTCTCTTCTGATAATCAACATTGTCAGTCATTTAGTAAGATAAAACACCACACAACTTTGGTGGCTGGCTTTTGGGGTAGTCCCTAACTCAAATTCCTTATCTCAGGATGTTATGTAAGAAGTGGAAAGCTGTTAAATCTTCAGAGATAATCAAGATCAGTCACAGGTGCTGCACACAAGGGACTAACAGTGAAATAAAGCAAACAGAATCTTTCCCTACCACACCCTTCTTTTACGTAGAAATACCTAAACAGCTGAAGAGATGGGGTCAGGAAGAACAAGCCATCAAATGGAACACAACAGGCAGAGCTTCGATGAAGAAGCCTGTCGCTGTCCTGTAACTTGCTTTCTCACTAAGAGAAGAAAAAGAAAAGATCCATTTCAAAATTAAAAGGCAACTCAGTCCTAAATCTGGGAAGTCAGTAATCCACACACTGGTCTTGCACTTCAGTCACTGGTATCAAAGGCACTTCTTTCAGGAAACATGTCAATCCTTTTGTTCATTTATTCTTGAGTTAGACATTAGGCAGAAAAATAAAGCACCTGAGCTGTGTGCCCATTAGAATGCTGCATAATATAGAAGGGAGGAAATAAAAACAGTGCCAGTCTGAAGCAAAAAGGAAGACTAGCCTCAGTGCTGCTCGGGTATTGAAGGCAACGCACCGTATTGCAAAATGCTTGCGTGGTCAGTAAATTTACAGTAAATGAGGATTCAGGAAGTACTGCAAACTCTGAGCACTGGAATTGATACCATCAGATAAAGTGATTGTTGGATATAAGAAACTCTATGTCAAGCATTCTGCTGTGGGGGATGCATGTTGGAGGTAGAGAACAGGCTTAAGATCTTGCCTAAGTGTGGCATGTCCCACAGACTTTATCCTGCTCCTAACACTGGCTGGAATCATGCCCGGCTCTAAGTACCCTCATGGTGCATGAGGAGTTTGCTGGGCTGTAGAGCACCTGCTGACCACTGCTCACATCAGTCCCTCTGTGCTGAACGAGGAGTTTGCTCTGGAGAGAAGCGCAGAACACACCATGGTGCAGATACAGCTCCCACTGAACATGTTTGAGCACATATGGGTGGCAGGTAAATCCATGAGGACCTGACGAGATAGATAGGTGAGCTGCCCCAGCACAAAAAGCTTTGTTTTCAAACAGGCCAAAGCCAAGCTAGCAAGGGTGCTTTCAAGTCAGTCCAACATCCCGCCGTGAGTGCCACCCAAAGCCAGCAGATGCGTGTGCAGGTCTGAACAGGCACCCAGGTGCCCCCAGGAGGGACGCACTCCACCAAGGGAGCTGCAGCATTCCTCGGCAGCCTCCGCGCTGGAATGGTTTTCAGCTGGGGCCCCAGAAGCAGTTTATTCCGTAAGCTCTCCCCCGCAAGGTATTGGGGATGATGGAAATGAAAACAAGAGAAAATTAATCTTTTCATTAATTTAGAAAGATGCAATTCATGACTCATAGCAAGCTTGTATAAATAATGACATTGTTTAAATCTTATTTGTAATTATACTTAAAGTCAGAGACTTTAAAAGCTGCACTGAGAATAAGGCATCCAACTGTCTAATTTATTGTTATTTTAAGCAGGTACTGTATGCCCAAATTCCCTTGGCAGATTATATCTCAGCTTAAGTGTTTTGCTAGAGGTAATTTTCACATGTTCATGACAGCAGCAATGAGAGGAAGGAAATCAAACAAAAGAGAATTCCATCTATGTCATCCAATTTCTTCCTCTCTCTGGCAAGCCTGGAAGTGCTTTGTGCACAACTGAGAAGCTGCACATTCCCTGTGCTCCACCTGGTTTGGCAGGGAAGAGAAAGTGGAAGTGAGGAAGGACCAAATGCAAGTGGCTTGGAAAAGGAAACAAACCAATAGGCTTTCTTAATCTGCCATGCAATCTTAGAAAAATGAAAAACTGCTCTTTGTGCTACTTCTTCTCTTTCTATGAGGCACCTGTTCATTACAGCAATGGCAATAAGGAACACAAACACACAAGTAGATCACCTTGAAAGTCTTGTTCATACTTCTTCAGACTCCTGCAACCCCCAACCACAAACTTAAATTTAATAAGGATCAAAAACTATGTATAGAAAACTAGAAGTCACCAAGGGAAAATAATTTGTGCTAATGCATATATAAACCTGGAACAGCAATCTGCCTAGAAAATGAGTCTTATTAACACCTTGCTTGAAATACCCGTGGCATGCTTGGAGGGCACCTGGTGATCCTCAAGGAAATTGATGCAATTTTGAGGAACTGCCATATAGCTGGTTGTTCTGGAAAAGTTGGACAGAGAACAAGAATGGTTGGAGAAGTGCCTATCATGTATCTACTGCTTTTAAATACTTATCACAGTGCTGCACTTGTTGCATGAAATCCAAGATGTAGCAAACACATGGAAAATTATCAGCCTCCTAATATATATAACTGCTAGTAGCCAGAAGGATCACAGTCACCCATTTATTCAGTACAGAAGTTGGGCTGGGAAAGAGTTACCATCCGTCTTTCCTCAAGGCACTGTTTTAACCATGAGAAATTTCTACATGTAAGTATAATCAAATCCTAAAATCCTGTATTTATTAGGACTGCAGGATATATATTATATATTTGGAAAAATTGTTCCCTAAATCAGTTTAACTTTTTTTTTTTCTGCTACTAGGAATCTGGGCTGCTCCTCCCAAAATGAAGAAACTTGCCTTTCATGTCAACTCAAATTCCCATGCAATGCATTTGATTTTTGTTTTGTCTCCTGCTCATTTTGCTCCCACTTTGTGATGGAGCTGACACTGAGGAATCAGAGCTGCTTCCTGCACACTGCTGAAACTGAAACCAAATAGAGCAGGTTTTCCTTCTGTGTTCAGAAACATGATCAGCAGTTTGACTTTTATATGGCCATTATTTTAAAACACACACACAACCTTTTCCAACCTGGAACTGACTTTCAGTTTCTTTCTTGACTTAGCTGTGTCCCTATCAGTGCCTGCTATAGGTAAGAAAATCCAGCTTGATATCTTCAGTGGCAGAGACTGAGAAATCTCTTGCAATTAATGCATTTTAAATGACCTGTAATTTCAGAGAACAACATTAATTCACCTCGTCACATGTGGGGTCACAAACTGCTGTTCCCTCTCTTCTGATGCGCTAAGGGCCCAGAGGAGGACTGCAGATATTGAGGGACAACAGACATTAGACGTTAAAAATTCAGGTGTAGAAATGACAAAGATATTTGTCAAATGCAGACACACTCCATCCTACTCCTACCTTCTTTTTTGTATAATTTCCTCCTTTTTATAGTTATTAATGCCAATTTTGGGGAGAGATGAGGAAAAAGTATTCACCTCAGGCACACCACCCTAGGATACTGCAAAAAGAAAAGACTGCATAAAACATCTATAGACATAAGGTTCCTGCTGTGTGCTGGAGGCAGAATATATCGCCATTCAGCTAAATGGTGCAATAGAGAAGTGGAGAAAAACTGCAGAAATTGCTTTGAAAACAAAAACAAAAAACTGCTTTCCTGGAGCTATCATCAGGTTTGCTTGTGAGATCAGATGCTTTTTTCCTATGCTCCATTCAAATGCAAAGAAAATGCTTGAGGAAAATTGCTAGTTCTGATACTTACACCCTTCACACGCGCAGCTGGAATGAGATTTCTGCCGTGGTGGAGCAACAGCATCAACAAAATAGTCTAAGCCTAATGGCAGTCACACTGCACACTATTTAAACATATGCAAAGGATTTCTTGATTCCCTGCTACATACTTTCTAGTAAACTTCATACTTATATAATTTTTAAATACTTACTTTTACAGCAAATTATAGGCAAATGGGCCAACTCAGGGTAAGATGAGTTTGAAAACAGAACTGAAAGAAGGACTTTAATAAAGGTAGGTTGAGTCATCTGTAGATATGGCACTTGGGGACATGGTGGCCTTGGCAGTGCTGGGGAAACAGTTGGATTCGATGATCTTAAAGATCTTTTCCAATCTAAACAATTCTATGATTCCCTGAGAAACGTCCCCACTTCAGCAAGGAAAGCAGAAGCTTCACAGAAGTTCCACATAAGGCAAACCTTTCCTGAGTCACCAGCAAACATTTGTTATGTTCTAGTTTCCATCTGACGGCAGCACACACTCTGCCTCATGCCATGGCTTTCCAAGGAAACACTTACAGAATCAGCCCCAATTTTTAGAGAAGTAGGATTTAAGAAATGCCATCTCCTGTGAGATTTGGCATTCTCCTTAAAACAGCTGTTACCAAACGCTTTAAGACTAAGCTCTACAAACCCACATGGTTGTACAAAAAAATCCCCCAAACAGGAAAAAAACCAGGCTCCAAATCCAAAATACAACTTAGTCACATCCAAAACCTATTTATCTCTAAGTTTCATAGCAAAGTTGAAAGGTCTACTCATTATTGTGGCCACTGTTGTGGCAATTTTTATCGGTAGGGTGTAAATTTCCGTCAGACACCAACACCACATCTTTATTTTTTTGCAAACAGAAAAATTATGATTCCTGACACAAAAATTTTGCTCAGACATAAGACAACAAGGTCACAGTTTAATAGAGACACAAATGAAAGAAGAATACAAGAAAACAATGCATAATTTCTGTCCCTCTGACAGGTATCCAGAGGTTTAGTTTGGATATTAAGAAAAATGTCTTCGCTGAAAGGGTTGTCCAACCCTGGCACAGCTGCCCAGGGCAGTGGTGGAGTCACTGTCCCTGGAGCGATTTAACAGATGTGAGGATATGGCCCTTGGGGACATGGGTTAGTGGTGGCCTTGGCAGTGCTGGGGGAATGGTTCGACTTGATCTTGGAGGTCTTTCCCAACCTAAATGGGTCTATGATTCTATGCTGATCAACTCAATGCCCTTTTTTATTATGTAACTGCTGCAAAACAAACCCTGCGTCTGTAAATAAAATCCTCTGCCTTTTGCTTTGTTAACAAAATACTACCATGGCTTAAGGACATTGTCTGGGGTTTTGCCCCCACAAAAATTTAATTGCCTAATCTTTCTTATCCAATCAGCACAGTGTCCCAGTACTTTGCTTATCAGCTGCTTATTCCCAGAAACCTGCCCTGCCCTGATCCTCTTACTGCTGCTCCCTGAGTCACCTGCCAAAGCAACTACTTGTGTGGCCATGCCCAGAGTAGAGAGGGAGCAAAATCACCTGGAAGGGAAAGGGAATAGAAAGGGGAATGTGTGTTTTCGCATTACTTTCCTCTTCCTGCAGAAAACAATTACTGATTTGCCTTATAAGACAAAATTTACAATGCTCCTGCCTACAAATATTCCAGAAAGCCTTCAGAAATGACCAAACACATTATTCCAGCTGAAGCATATCCTAATCCTCAGCTCCATTGCTCCAGTTAAATACAGGCTGGTTCCAGAGCCTCCTAAAGTGCTCTGAGTTGCATCAATTTCCTCTTCAAGTCCTTTATACCAACTGGTATGTTCTGAAACACATCAGTTTCTGTCACAGTACAGGTATTTAAAAGCCCTCCATCAATATATTTTTACTTACAGCCCTTGCCTACTTTCTCCCTTTCACACTCACACTCACTCACTCAGAATAAGCAGGGAAAGCCTCATGTTTTAATGCACACTTCCATCATCTGCAAACAAGAGGTGTGAAAGACATGCAAGTCAATTCATTCACAAATTAACTGCTTTGTCATTTGCAGGAGCACTGGAAGGCCCTGCCAAACAACAGAAGGGGAGCAGTGGTGCTTTTCTAGCAGCCTGTAAACAACTGGAGCAGGTAGATGACAGATACCTCCGTTTCTCTGAGAAGCCATTTCAGGAGCGACTCCTTTTGGTTGCTGCTCCCAGTTTCCAAGCACAGGGCAGACATCAGCCTCATCACAAACACTACAATATTAATGATAAACAACTAACTTACAGGGCCACTGTGAGTACTGATTATTTGGGAGGAGTTTTTATGTGCCAGAGAGCCTTGCTGTGCTAGGTGGGAAAGCAAAGCCAAAGAGGCTGTGCTTAGTCATCCCAGGGCATACAGCAGGTCTGAAGAATGGTCTCCCTGGAAGAAGGGCCACCTGTGTATCCCATGTGTGCCTGCTGAAGGACCCTGATGTGACTGAGCCTCCCCTCTCTCCTTTTTATCCTTGCTGTCCTGCTGCCAGCACCACAGTTGGGATGCAGCAGCTGAAGAGCACAGAGACTTCTGCAATGGGATCCCCTCCTGTGGACCTGCGGGCTCTGTGGTAATACAAACAGCAACACCTCATGGCAGTGCCCAAAACCAAGCTTGTGCTCTGGCCCTCCGTCCATTTATCCTAACACAGGAAAATAAAGTAGTAAAATCTAAATCTCAGTTGTACAGCATAAACACTGCAACTGCCCTGTATTCACACTAACATGAAGAGACTTGAGCCCAGCTATTTTCCTTACAAACTTGACATTACTCAACTTTGATCAAGATATGCATATCCTTTCCTTTCTGAAACTTTTCAACCCAAAATAAACATTCCTTCCTTCACAATCAAACGTCTTTATAGAAACCCACTACTAACATATCACAGCACATTTGAAAAATAAATGGTTGCAGCCTATCAAGTAAAGCATTTTGCTTAAATTACACACTCTTTTTTCATAAAATTCCAGCATGTGGTTTTGCCTTCTCTCCATCCCTGGGCTTGCACAAGAGAACACTGCAGGCCCATATTCTGCTTCACATTAAACAACATAAAACCCCATTAGTTTGTTGAGAAGCCAATAAAGACAGTCAAGCTTATCACCGAGGGCTGCCAAGGGCAGAGAGATTGAGGTAAGGAAAAGCCAGTGAAGGAACCCATGCCTATAGCTATGGCACAGGTGATCCACATGCTAAGCAGAACTCCAGTCTCCCAACATAACCAGCATGACAGTGCCCTTAACTGCAATTCCTAAGTGTAAATGGAAATAGTACATAATTACTGTATAACCAAAGAGCCTTCCCCAGGCATTTCAGATTTAAGACGCATCCATGACTACTTTAGTAAGCATCAAGACTTCAGAAAATTTTAGAGCTGAGCAGAAAAGTAAAAATAGCTGGAGCTGAAAGTATCTTTGTACTTTGAGACTGACCTCCATCTGCAGATTCAGTTACCTCAAAAGCCCAAATCATGAAGATGTGAATAGTTGGTTAATTGCATTTACTTGCCATGTCCTCTTACTTGAGAGATCCATACTACAGCTATGAGAGTAGTAACAGTCGTAACAACTGGAGTTGCCAAGAGGATAAAACTGATGTAAAAAGCAAACAAAGAGTAAGGTTAAATTTATTTGGATTCCTAAAAAAAACCCCAAACTCAACAACAAAAACAACAAAACCAAGATGAAACCCAACTGAAATGATGAAAACCAGATCAAAGTGCAACTCATATCCATTTCTCCTTTCATCTCAGCATTTCAAGTGCTGAGATTTGATAAAAAATGATATATTCTTTCAGTTTATGACATAACAGTTAAACATAGGACATAAAATGAAGAGACTGGGTGCTAGCTGAACCTTAAAACATGTAGCTAGTGATTTCAAACCAGCCAAAGGCTCAAAGCAACAGCTGACCCTTCCAGCAGCTGATAGGAATTAAAGAGCAGGGCACATTATTTGGAAAATTCTTGGATTTTCCATGGCAAATGCCTCAGAATTGTTCCTGCAGTATCTTGATCTCACATGAAGAAGTATCCCAGAAGAGGACAGCCTGTTTCTTTAGCAAACCCTTCTGCTGGATGGTTACACTGCTTTCCAAAGGGTACAAACTTTACAGCCAACACACAACCCAGGTGCTGCCTCCACACTCACCGCAGGCACCTCCTGCACCCCTGCTCATCCTCACTGCCTTCCCAGGGCTTTCTGTCCCAGCAAACCCAGAGCTGCTCATCCTCCCTGCAAGGCAGGAGCCTCCACCTCCACCAAACAGGGAAAGACCATGCCGAGGAGTTTAAAGCGTTCAAAATTCCAGCTCAGAAAGAGACAGCTGTCCATGGCCAACATTTCTAAAGGCAAAATTACAGCATGCGGGAATTACAGATCTGCAGAGAAACCAGCAATTTGTGAGGAATTCAAGTCACCAGAAGCGGCAAATTAGGACCACAATGCTAACAAAATTAGATACAGTCTTCTTTTAACCTCTTCTCTATTTTAAGAGCTTTTTTTTTTTTTTAAATCAAAAAAGGGTTTGTATTTGTTTTGTTGTTAAAGTTTCCATGAAATTGGGCTGAGAGCAACTGTTTAAGAACAATGTTTCTCCATCATTTACTCTCTTTACCTTAGGATGTATAAAATTATGTCTATGCCTGTACAAGGAGGTTGCTCTCGGCCATTTAACAGAGTGACAGAGTCACCAACAGAGATAAAATTCAGTAGCCATGAAAATTTCCATCATCTTTGCAAACATGCTGCTTGACTGGAGGCTGTCAGCTCTGGGATTTTTTTTTTAGGTTCCCTTGCATTCTTCAGTCTTTTCCCAGCTAGGGACACGACTAGAGTCAAAAGGCAGCTCTTTCCCAATGTGACTCTCACTCATCCACATGTCAATAGACTGAACTATGGAAAAACAAAACAAGAACCAAACCAATTTCCACCTGCTCCACTCAATAACAATAAAATCACACAACAGCATCTTTAAAGCCATGCCTGTTCATTTGGATAATTACTCTAACAGCCCATCTAAGCATGGCCTCCGCCCGGTCCCCGATGGAGACCAAAACCTGAAGGAGAAGGAGGAAACAGCTCATCTGCTGAACACAATGTTCGGAAATGTGAGGTGAACATTCCTCACCACAGCAAGATGAATGTTCCCACCCCAGCACAAAGAAAGGGTTCATATTTCATATATTTTCCATTGTTTGAGCTTGCTTGTACATAAGCAACTACATTTAGCAATCACCAATGGGAGAGACTGAGCACTTAAAAAGATTATCATATTTTTAACAATGCAACAGCAGAATCAACAAGGGAGGCTGCACCCTGTTCAGTTCCACTAATGTTCTCCAATTCCTGCAGAGAGCCACCCTTCCATGGGTACTGTTACCTGTAACACTCACTTGGGGGATGTACATCATC
This sequence comes from Corvus kubaryi, assembly GCF_017639235.1. NCBI lineage: Eukaryota > Metazoa > Chordata > Aves > Passeriformes > Corvidae > Corvus > Corvus kubaryi. The sequence goes on from NW_024581088.1 coordinate 3,668,121, forward strand.
TGCTGCACAAATTAAAATTATCCATCATATGAAAAGTTATCCTCAGTGAGGGGGCTGCAGCAATGAACCCCAAAGGAAGCCAAACACCACCATTTACTTCTTAGTCTAAGCAGGACTCTTACAAAGATTCCCTACACTCATCCTGTCTCAGTGGTCTTCAGTGGTGGAAAGGGAGTGGATACAAGTCTGTATGGAACCAAAGAATTCTGGATTGAAATAATCAATACTTTGAAACATAAAATATTTCAATGAGATGGCTTCATGACATAAGGAAATACCCTGCAGGTAGTGATGGAGGCAGTGGTTTTAGACTGGTTTGACTCCCAGGGGTTCATCAGGCAGCGAAGAGCACGGAGGAAGGACTTGTTCAGCCCTGGCAAGTCTCACAGCCTAGTAGTGCCTGTTCCACACTCATGCTGCTACACCTCCACCCTGCCCAGAGAGCAGCTGCTGTGGCTGGCACAGGGTCTTGCACAGGGAAAGGGCAGCAGTCTTGTACCCCAGGGAAGGCACAACGCCCAAGGATCTCAATAGAAACAGCAAGAAAGGCTTTACCGACCTACAAAGGGTTTCAAAGAGAAGTCTGCAGTGTTGCATGAGTGACTGCTCCAGCTAGAATGACACAGCATCCTCACACAGTTATCACTGCCCAGCAAGTGCTGCCTTTATGTGTTTAACAGAAACCTCCTAACACTGCCTGCTGTAGCTTTCATTATTCGCTCTGAAAGCACGCTTCTACTGGACCCTCACAAAAATAATGCAGAGTGTTTAAGGACAAAGACAAGCTTTAGAAGACTGGCAAGGAATTAAGCATCCTTAAAACTATTAATTGGGATGGAAGGAACAGGGAACGCTTATCAGTACAGGCTGCTGGCACACGAGGTCACAGCAGCAGCCAGACACGGCAGGTGCAAGCGATGAAATCTGCGTGCACATTCTGGAGGGACAGCTTCAAACAGAGCTGCTCTTCTCCACCGTGGCTGCTGCCGCTGCTTAATTTGATTACACACAAGTGAGAGCCGGGGGGAGGGAGGGAAGGAAAGCAAAGGCAGGGGCGAGGACCCTCTGGGCACCCATGCGGAAGGTACTGGGCACCCGCAGCTGTGGTCTCAGCACAGGGCTCTGAGCAGGGTCTCCGTGAAATTACAGGGGCACCAGACAGCTGACACGGCACGAGCCTCCGGGAGACAAAAAATGACTTGCGTTCCCCTCAGCAAACCACATGCCGCATAGCAATTTGGACTGGAAAGATGCTATTCTGGATTTAAAGGGAAACTAATCTGTTAAAAGAAACAGACCCCAGAGCGGGAGGGTGTAGAGTCCCTGTGCGAACATCCCTCACATAAACTGTGTCACTTCGTCCATAACACTTGCAGGTGCTACATTCTTTCAGGTTTCCACCAACCAAGTCTTTTACTACCTGGCTTTTTAAGAACTGCCAAGAGACTCTTTCATAACAATAATCTCTAACCTAAAATTATCAAAGTGTGCTCTTGCTTCCCTCTAGCCCTGAAATCTTACAGAAGAACCCTGGGACTGTTCCTTTAAAAGACAGAACAATTCAGTCTCTATTGAATTCTGGGTTGAAAGGAAAAAACCAAAGCAAAAAACCCAGAGTCTAAGATCAGGTCCACCAGACTAAGACCAAGAATATCACTAAAGAGGAAAAATTGCTCTTCTTGAGATATTTAGATACAAGATACCTTAAAATATAACCTTAAAATCTACCTTAAAATTGTTATGACACTACCTACCAAAATCTAATTATACTTTCATAATTATATGTATTAATATCTAAAGTGTGTAATTACAAAGGAGCCAATATATTTTAGAAACACCATACTTATAAACCTATTTTTTTTAAAATAGAAACTTCCTGCATGACTGTAAGATCTATATTTTAGTTCTCCTGTCTTTATGACTCAATACTAGCAACTGGAGGCAAAGGCAACTGGAGTCCACGTGTTTGAATGGAAGCCACAAACAGGGATCTTCTATATTATGTCAAAGGCATTGAACAAAAAAACCCACTAAACCTTGCTCCTGCAGAATTAAAAAAAACCCTGAAAACAGTGGAGAAATTAAATAAATAAATAATAATAATAATAATAAATTTTCTTCCTATCAGCTTCCTTCATTAAAGCAATAACTTTTATGCATTTGTTTTAATTTACAAAGAGAACTGGAGCACCAAAAAATAGAGGTCTTGCCAGCCAAAAGGGTGGAATCTAATGGAATCTACAAACATCTTAATTATCAGACCAGTGATATAAATCTACTAACTAGTGGTGTCCATACCATGGCTGAGCCTGCCTGTTGTTTTCTGGCAGTCTCTGGACAGAGACCACAGGCTGAACATCTATGACTGCCTGGACAATCCAAGCTCTCCCACTGCTGGGCCCATTCTGTACACATAAACCTCTTCTGCAGGTAGCAATGGCCCAGGAAATCTCTCTCACTCAGGACTGAAGTGGTTTGTGTTTCAATTGCACAAGTCTGAGTGAATAAAACCAAACATCATTAGGTTACAAAGCCAAGTAATTTCTAAATGGTGATGAACGTATTTCCCATTCACATAGAAAATGAGAAGGGATGGTATAATAGAGCTTGACTAAATAATTGAATCAAAAATGTTAAATCCTGATTCAGATTTTACTGCGTGTGCTTACAGACAGAGACCTTTCTCTATGCACTCACATAACTTCTGGTTTTATTCAAACATCAGCTCTACTTCTAATTTATTCTTGTTAAGTGGCTTTCAGCAATGCAAGTGATTTAAATGCACACTTGAGAGGCAAATATAAGCTTGCAATAAGGTGCAGTTTGACATTTAAACCATTACATATTTTTGAACATAATATGACTACAGAAGCATTACTAATTCTGAGCCACTTCCAGATGGAAGTTTAAAAAGCACAATGAAATGCAGACCAAAAGTGATTTACCTCTTTTCTCCAGCAACTGTTGCAACTCTCTTGATTCACAGTCCAAAAACTTGAAAATTTTGGTAGCTTTGTAGTAACGTAAAGTGCTCCCACTGCACCTTAAATAGCTGACAAAAATGTACCTTAATACCACATGCATCTCAATACACCTTTAAGAACAAACGTAATTTTAACTTGACTAGAAGAAGTGTTTTAGCGTCTAAGAGCACCACTCCTCCGATGCCCCCATTTCCAGCAGCTTAAGAGCACCGCTCAAAACTTAAGTCATGGAAGGTCTGCCTTCATGGGTGCTCAAGCATACATAAAACAGTGCACTACCTTCCAAAACTGGTCCCAGCTTACAAAGTTACAAAGTAACTGTGAGCAACATTCATTTATGCCCAGCTGGAATTGCCAACATGTAAGAGGTGAAAATTTTGGCTACCTAAAAATATATAATATATGTTTCATGAAGGAAATAGCAAGTGACCCTAAACTTTAGCAGATCTGTCAAGACCCTGCTACAATGAAGTAGGCAAGAGAAGTCATTAATTTTATTGCTTTTGCAGCACATCTGCACAGTTCAAGGTACACCCCAGAGCTGAAAAGCACACAGCAACACATGCTGGGGAGGTGCTGCTAACTGCTCCTGAGCATCTCTATACGTGTAAAAAGGAGATTAAATAAACACAAAGGTAAATTAAATAAAGTAGGTTATTTCCTCAACGACTAAGAAATGCTGTTGGAGAGAAGGGAAAGGGAGGAGAGCAGGAGATATACTCACTATGTGGGGCACCAGTGGCTGAGTAACCTCACGTTCTGACCAGTGACTCGAGGTTCTTCATTAGGGATTGAGTAATGGCTTGTGCCATCTGTATGTAAGTGCAGATGAGCAAAACCACCAGAATTCCTTTCATTTAGAGGGGGAAAAAAAAAAATCTTCCCTGTCCTAATACCAGTTGGGAATAAAACACACAAATACCACATATTAATTGATCATCAGAAGCTCGGGATCCTCAGCATGTTGTTCTTACAGTCAAAAATCAATGACTAGAAGCCAACACTCGGCATTTTCTGTACCTTGTTACAGGAAAGTCATGAGAGATTAATGTTTGCCCTTCTAAGCACTATTACTCAGGTACTTTGTTTGGTACTTCTGAGTTACAAATTCCCAAAAAATTGTGAAGAAAAAAAGTCTCATATCCTAATACTACTACATTAAATAATTTTTTGTCCTCCTTCTTCTCTTCCCCATGAGAAAAGGAACTAACACATCCAAGACGTAGCTGATCAGGAACTGTCAGTTTTAATCAGAGCACTATAGCTGTCAGTCACCAGTGGCCCTTGGGTATTTTGTTTCCTGAATATATAAAAGATTGTTATCCTGAAAGTTAGTCAGCATTTCTGGCTGCTAGACGGAAATAACAAGACTATTAGAAATGTTTTAACACTGGTATAACTGCAGCAGTATTTGAGTTCTAATAGCTCAGCACACCAACACAGGCAATGACCCCTCTTTATGAGCCACACTGGTGCAATAGAAATAATTTCTCCTTATTGCATAGTTTGCACAGTTGGTATTTATTAATAGTGTTGCAATTCTGTATTAATTATTATTTAGCACTGACAACACGCCTGAAACTGCACAAAATTAGTGCCTGGCCCAAAGTGTTTAAGCAGCTCTGATTCAGCATCCCATAAGCAACATTTCATCCACCAACCTGCTCAGGGACTATAGCCTGGGCAGCAGTGGCACTTGGTCAGCTGATGTCATGTCAAATTATTTACATCCTACAGCTTGGGACAGCCAAGCCCCAGTGGCTCTGGCTGGAGCAAAATTTACAAGCACCAGTCTGTTGGAGAAAACCACCCAACACTAAAGGCAATGTGGAAATGAGAATCCAGTATCTTATGCAAAATTATTAGAAAAAGAGTCCTGTCATAGTCTCACATTTTCAAATGAAAAGTCTCACTGAAGAGGAACAGAGCAAGAGCACACAGTGATTTGTGAACTTCCCAAACTGCCCACCTGGTAGGAATGCTGTACTAAAGCAGCTGCCTAAGCCACGATAAAAGCAAAACTTCCAAGGTGATCACCACCACACAGGCACAAATCATGAAATGCAAACGTGACAGGCAGCGAGAAGTGAAAATTGCAAATCAACAAAAGGCCAAGACCCCCCCTTTCAGATCCATACTGCTTTGTTGGCAAACCCTCCTGAAGGATCACTTCTCTGAAATGAGAATATGCAGAGAGCACAGATCAGCAAATCCCAGGACAGCCATGGGAATCAGAGTCAACCTTCAGGCAGGTTTAATTCAGGCCCTGCAGACTCAACACAGACACGAGTCCTGTTGCCACTGTCAGTTCACCTATTTTTGTTGTTTTCCATGTTGCCAAGAACCCAGAGCTGTATTCTAAGACAATAATGACATGTTACTAATACAAATAGAGAAAATAGGAAGCTATGAAACGAATAATTAACTGTGATCTGTTATTTACATAATTATTGGCAGAAGCCTGAACAAGGAGCAAGATGGATTACTGCAGTTTTGGTTCAATGCAGCCTTAAAATAAAAAAATTTAAAAAATAAATCATCACATGCCAAGGCTGAAAGGATTTTCATTCCAGCATGGGGTTCTCTCACTCTGCCAGCCAAGCTCCAAGCTGTTACTGCAGCTATTCTCCAGATAAACACTGATCTTTTCCCTTTGCTCTTCTGTTCAGCTACTGCAGCTGCTGGCCACCAGCAGAAGCATAAGAAATGTATTTTAAAAAACCCCAAAACAAAGAAACAAACAAAAAATCTCAACAGGAGATAATATTGCTCACCAACAATACAACCCTGGTATGTTCATATTGCTCACACCTGACCTTAGGACAGGCAAGGCATAAAGCCTAGTTTTTCTTGTGTATTTCTCTCCCTTCTCTTAAGCTAAAATTGCTCTATGACTTCAGTTGTGGCAGGAGATCAGTTCTTGAGAAGGATCATTGATACTTATGCCCTCAAAACCAGAAGTACAGAATAGGTGGGAGCAGCGATGTTGCTCTCACGACGTGCTCCATTGCTGTCTAGAAAGTTCAGCCGGACAGAAGAACTCCATTCCTTACTCGTCATAAGTGAGAGATAATGTGGTGGTTCCAGCCATGCCTTGTGCAGAGGCTTCCATGAAACACACAGCACAATGAAAAGTGGAAAGAGCCACCAGAGCAACCTGAACAGCTCGTTCAAGAGCCTTCCAGAAGAAACTTTCAGCTGCTCCTGACTGGTGACAGGTCCAGTCATGACTACAAGTGGGAAGGATTCTACATCCCTTCAGTCACTCTCCTGATTTAGTATATACTGTTGTAAAACCAGGAGCACAGATATTAGTGCTCCCTCCCTTTCACTTCCTTTCCCTGCAACTCTACAGAAATAGCTGGGTTACATCAGACAGAAACACACACAAAATAACAATGACAGCAGATGTGTCAAGAAAAGAAAAACCATGCATGAGATGCCTGCTGTACTTGGCAGTTCAGCAGTTCTAGGTAGGGTACTTGTCCAGTCGATGAATCACAGGGTTAGCTGTTTTACAGCACCAAAGTCAAAGCAGGCATGAGTAGTTAAGAACTCAGTCGTAACGACTTGGGGGGTTGTTGTTTCGTTTGGGTTGTTTGGGGGTTCCTTTCTCTTATTTTGCCCTTACCTGTCTCAGATTTGCCTCTTGATTTTCAGACCAAGAATTTCAGACCAGTTCACCAAAAATGCAATTTAAGGAGAGGTCCATGCCAAATCTGTACCCAAACTTCTCTGGAAACCATGATGTGTTGTTCACCTCACTTACACCTCTCTGGGCTCTGAGCCCAAGCCCATTTTGCTCAACTCCCATTAACTTCCGTGGCGCCTTAGGCACTTCACAGGTTCTTTGTACAACTCATTTTGCGCACACATTACTTTTTCTAGAGCACTCATCACCCTACACCCATAGTGCAATTTCCACAAAACTCTCTCAGCCAGAAGGGCATCATCCTCCTTTGTCCATTTCCAACAGTCAACTTCATCCTTTCTCCTGTGATGCTTATCATGTTTGGTAGATGCTGTCTGTAAACTCTTGCTGAAAGCTGCCCTTTTCTCCCCTCAACTCCCTCCTCACCACTTGGCTATACTGCCTACCAAAAAGCCACACCTGCTTATCTTGTAGGGCCTCTCACACTAACAAATGCTGTTTCGTCTCCCTCAGTCTCTCCATCTTTGGCCTACAGCTCTCTGATATATCTTGGAGATATGGAGATAGATGTGGATTGTAAGTACCTTGGGTGCACCACCTGATTCCACAGAAGCTGCACGACAATGTCCTGGTCCATAATACACGTCAAACAACAATGATGCAAACAAACAACTCAGAAGAATTCTGATCTCTGGAGTTCCTAACTTTTATCTGTCATATAAAATCATGGTTTCCTGCTGAATCTCCTGAAGAGGTACCAGGAGCTTTTCCTGATAGTTATAAGGAACTTTGCAAATGTTTTTTGATATAGGTGATACATTATAGAACCTTTCAACCACAAGTTCCTCAGCAGTTGAAAGACCAAGCAAGAGCTATGGGATTTTATGTTACAGGAAAAGTCACCAGTTTTTAACAACATCTGTTCAAATTCATAACCCACCATGCTACGTCACCAGCAGCTTATTTGCTTCTCATGCACAGTGTACCAGAAGAAATGAAGAGTAAATGTTCTCAGTTATTTCCTTTTTTTACACAAATTCCCTGATAGAAATTAACTCTATTGCAGCTTGGTATGGTATTTGAAAAGTCTGAAGGAATGATTACAGATTTCCCACAATTTTGACAAGAGAAGCTTTTTCACAAAGCTTCTGGTATTGACAGTCACAGAGATCAAGGGACTAATAAGATCATCACATTATTCTTAAGAACACACTCAATATTTATGAGTATATTAACTCCATGTAATAAAGGCCACATTGTCTGGCTGCAATGACTTGGATGCTTTGGGGATAAAATTAATCAACATGTATGAAAGAGGATCTCAGAGTCAAACAGGAAAATCTGCACATAATAACAAAGATAGTTAGTATCTGGCAAACCTACAGCACAAGGAAGAAAAAATACTATGATTAAACATAATAACACTTCACTTGAAATGTAAAATACTCTGGAACAAATCCTGCCAACTCGCATAAGAACCAGCAAACAGGAAGCAGCAGCCTTTGCAATAAAGCCCATCACACAGGGAAAACACAACACTAGAGAACAAGATGCTACTGCACAGTCCCTGTCATTGTGCTGTAGAACACTTGCTGTCTCCTGCTTTTGAAGTGCATGAGGTTCAATTCTAACTTCTGCTCCCAGTGCAGGACCTGTTGAATTTTGAGTCAGTAGCAGGTCCCTGCTGTCCAAGTAAAACACTGTCATCCTTTCACAAATGCTCACATGTGTGAGCTGGTGGCACTGCTGGCTCAAGTGCATTCTGTCAGTATTATTTTCTAATAATTTCCAGCATAACAGTCCTTCCAGAGCTGTGTCCTGCTGGGTTAAGATTAGCTCAAAGTGATTAAAAAAAAAAAAAAGGAAGCGCTTGCACTGCCTCTTAATAGTTTTCTCCCTGAAGCCATAAGCCCTGAGCATGGTCTTGTTACAAGGGGAGAAGAGGCTCTTTTTTATCCCATTCCATGTGAGTTCTCTGACTACATTCACTTAGACATTCACTTAGAAACACTCAATGGGGCACTATGTTCCTATCAGAAATGTGAGCTCATAAGTAAAAAGAAGCAGTTTTGGCTCACAACCTCTTGAATGTCTTGAGAGTTAGTGCTGAACCTTTCCTAACCCTTCAGCTGGAGTCTGTACTACATAGTTGTAAACTTGACTTTCAACTTTCAACGATCATTTGCATGTATGTATCTTCAAAGAATGGCATTTGATTTGCAACTATGTGTTGTAATGAGAGGCTAATTAACACAAATATGGTTATTAGCAAGTTGCAGACATTTAAAGGACAAAACCAGCAGACCAAAGTCTGTGACATTACTGTGTGACAGGGATGGAGATCCTCAAGGATGAAGTGATACCAGCCAAGGCTCTGCCACTAACTCCATTACCACAGGCAAATCACCAACATTCTGCAACTTGGTTTCCCCTTCTGTAGTGGGATAGTGAGACTCATTTACTTTGCTGGGTAGTTCTCCAGCTTAATTAAATCATTACCTTTAAATTAAAGCACTACAGAAATGCCAGGAAGTAGCGTCTGAATTAGAAGGTGGAGGTGACACCCTAATGAAGCAAGAATATTTTCATTGTCAACAGCAGGCACAGTAAAAGGTCACCCATGGTATAATTGTGAAACCACATTCCAAGCTTCTGAAGGCAAGATGACTTTTCCCAAAACCTCATTAAGGAAGAAGATATGTCCCAGCATCATTGGATGGCTGAAATGCTGCAGTTTCACAGGCAATCTACGATGGTTTAATTACTTTTGTTTTCCCCTTGTCCTTACTCTTTGCTATCCTAATAGCAGCAAAATATCACAGCTTTTTCCACAGGCAACTGTTTTCAGTATGATCAAAGACCTATTAAGAAAATTGCAGAGGATCATTTCCCTTCAAGTTGGTAATGCTCAGCACTGATTGAGTTTTCAATCTTTTCTTTACAAGAGCCACAATAGAAGCACTCGCACTTTTTGTCTGGGACAGCTTCTCCCAAATATCAGTATATTCCAACATACTCCACATGCACTGGAAATTTCCAAGTCTTTGTAAACGTAAGGACCTTATTGAAATATCCACTACTGCTGTGCAGACACTTTATTTTTAAGTACTGGAAGAAACTTATTCTTAAACCATAAGAAACAGGCCAGTCCTCTGCGGTCAGGCCCATTTTCATCATGTACTCCCAAAAAAGCTGCAAATTTAGTGTTAGGTGTGAAGCTGTGTATGCCCTGTATCTTGGAAACTGCACTCAAGCTCTGTCCCAGATACCAAAAACACACACCCCATCATAAAGTCATTTAGTCCATGCTGGGAAGCCATTAAACCAAAACCAGGAAAACAGACAGCTACTTCCTTGTGTGTTGGACTTGAAAAAAACGATCACCCAAGAACAACTCATTATATACAATGTTTATGTGTCCAGAGTGTAAACACCAAGAAATACCATATTTGCTGTTTGCTTTGTAGCAATGCAAAAACTTTTAAGGGCAAGATGTGCTATAGGAGAGGTCAGCCTAGTTCTTTCTATTATATAAGATGCTCTTGCATCTTATGTATGACTGGATACATACTATCCAGCTTCTGTGAGGATATGTTAGAAAATAGTGGAAGATACTCGGGAAATTACATGTGGAAATAATTCTGTATATGATCTTTTTTTCCCCAGTAAGTAAATACATACTTGCATACACTTGTTTTATATATATATATATATATAGGAAATATATACTTGCTTTTTCTTATACTTTTTGGAAAACCAAAATGATTGCAACCAAGTTCTCAAGTAAGACAGAAGATGTACTTGGAGTATCGTGCCCATACAGCTGGATACTCTGTTTGCTTATGTCTGTCTGTCAGCTGCCTGCTAATTGCTTTTGAGGCCACTGACCTGCTTTTGACTAAATTTGACAGCAGGAAGAAGTCCCAAAGCTTCCAACACTTTCATTTAAAAAAAATGGTTGGGTAGATGCAAGACTCTTATAAGACGAGAAAGGTTAATGACAAAGGTCAACTATTATTTGACGTCAGAGAATCCACAGCAGGGATCACCCTAGAGACAGATCCTCAGGAACCAGTTTCCATTGGTACTGCCACTCTTCTAACACTTGTTTCAAATAGAGCTGGAACCAGAAATTAGTTCCAGTTCTCACAACAGTCCACTGGCCTTAGGTAAATCGTAACTTCTGATGCTACTTCCCCTGCCATAATGTGGCTGGTGTTAAAATCTCTTATTACGTTGCTGCAACGATTCATATTTGAAATGTACTTTGAAGGTCTGGAGAGTTGTATTTACTAATTATTACCTGTCTTGAGACATGAGCTGAATATTCAAAGTGCTAGCTTGATTCATCTGCAAGTGCACATCACATAAGCATGTGGTATACACTAAGACTCAAAACACAAAAGTAAAGATTACTTTTAGAGAAGACTTTATAATCAAGTCAGTTTTGAGCTCAAAACATATAATTTTTATTACCACAACTCTTCTATTACACTGGATTTAAATTATTCCATGTTTTAGATTAGCACTTTATAGAACACCGGTTTGAAAAGTAAATACCAATTGACAGAAGACAAAAAGCCCATGCAAAGTTTGATTCTGTCCCCAAAGGCAAGTCTGATGTCTGAGATCTTAAACCTTTGATATCAAACTGAGTGTTAACAGATAAATTGCACAGGGCAGTTATTGAGCACAGTAAAATCAGAGCTTGTCCTTGAAATATCAGCAATTATAGCACTGAGACTGGCAATGCCACATTACAGTAGGCAGGCATTTTTATCTTCTGCTTGGTCAGGCACCTTCCAGCCTTTCCAGAAAAGAAGATGCTTTCACTTCTTGCAGGCAGAAAAATCAGATGACAAAGGTCTTGGTGGAAGTGCTAGAGCAAATAGGTGAACTAGATGTGATTTTTTTTTTTTTTTAAAGAATGCACGAGGCGGGGAATAGCTTCCTAAAAAGGAAACTTTCCATGTATTAAAGGTGCTTTGTAGTAAAACTGTCTACTAGAGAGGTATTTGAGGGCAAGGGAACACACTACAATTTCCTTCAATAATAACAGGTTAACCTTGTATCTTCAAGCTTCCTTCTGTAACAGACTGATTACCAGCCAAGTACTCAGTATCTCCCAATACTGGCCTTTTACATTTCCTGAAGGAACAAGCCACATCTAAAAAGAAAAACAAAAAAGCCACAACAGTGACAGCTAAATATTCCATCTAATCCTCCCCATCTCCTTACTCCAGACAAAATAAATACAACCTGGCCAACTTATTCTCACAAAAGTGACTTAGATTTATGTCCCTTGCTCTCTATTACTGCCCTACAAACATATATTATTTTAATGCAGTATAAACAAATAATTGGATTTGCTTAACACCACATTGAGTCCTAGTGATTAAAACATATATATGCATAGAGAAAAAATTTATACATGCACAAACCCCTTTGTAAGCTCTGAAGATAAAATTATCAGTATTGCCAAACAGAGAATATGTATTATATTCTAATGACATGAGACAGTTGATTACCAACAAGCCTACTTCGTTTCTAATTAGAAAAAGTTCAGTGATGATCTTCTTCCCTGCTGTTATTGCCTGACAAGAATAAACAAGGAGTCTGCTCTAGGGATGGCACAGTAAACATGCAAACAGACATTTGTTTTGGAGCTTCGCTTCACAGTAGTAGTAAGTACTGAGGAACATAGTGGTTCACGGAGTACAGCTGGTCATGCATCCATCAGCGCATGATTTTAAGTGTTTACCTCAAGAAAACCGAGCTTTGCAAAGTGCACTGCGGCTGCCTAGCTGCTCCTCCTGCGCCCGCTCCTGCCGGCTCTGCTGTCACCTGCTCGGGAGTTCTGCAGGGAAGGGACCCTCCTTGGCACAGGGCTGAAGGGCAGCCGGGTGTTCCAGGCTGGACGCACTCCGCAGAAACAAAGCAAAGGGGATTTGCTTCGCTGCGATTTTCACCCAAGGACACACCGCGCTCGCATGCCCGTCTCCCCCCCTTTGGCATCAGACTGTCTCTCCGGCCGCAGCTGCACCTGTCGCCCGCAGCGTTCACCCTGTGCCGGGATCGATAACGCGTCTGCCATCACCCCCGAACCTCGCCGAGCGCCCCCTGCTCTGCCCAGGCGCCGGTCCCTCCCGAATCCCATCGAGCACCGATTCCTCCATCGAGCCCAGACAAACAAAGGGCGCTTCTCTTATCTTCGATAAAATTCAGACAAACTAGAGAACAATACCGGAAGGGCCGCACAATGGGCACCGGCCGCGCCGCATCCCTCACGCCATCCCTCCTCCAGCCCCGGCACGGCGGGCGAGACCCGGTGACCCCAGCCCGGGACAACCCTGGGGACGGCGGCGGCTGTACCGTGCCCGGGCAGGGCTGTCGCCGGGCGGCGGGGGATGCCCTCACAGCCGCGGGTGCGCTCACCTGCCACCGTGTACCGGTCCAGGTAGTTGAGCACGTTGCCCACACTGAGGATGCCGGCGGCCGCTACCCGGGCCCGGCCGACGCTCGGCGCCTTGCGGAGGGCGGAGGGGCGGTCGGGGTGCTTGCCGGCCGCCGGTGGGTTCATCCTGCCCGACAGGGTCTGCACCTCTCCCTCGGCGCCCCGGCCGCAGCAGCCCCGCTCGCCGTCCTCCTCCTCCTCTTCGTCGCCGGCTCGGAGCCGCCCGCCGCAGCCCGGGCTGCTGCCGGAGGAGCCGTCGCTTTCCAGGCACATCATGGGCTGCGGGAGGGAATCTCGGCGTGCGGGAGCCCGGGCGGGGTGACTGACTGACTGACTGACGGACGGACGGACGGACGGACGGACGGAGAGAGCGAGCGGAGAGCGCTCAGCGCCGCATCCCGCGGTCGCCCCGAGCCTGCCCGGGACAGGCCGGCTCTGACAGCCCGGGCGGGGCCGGGGCCCGCGGGGCGGGGCCCGGGGAAGGCTCCGCCCCTGCCCCCGCCCCGCCCCGCCTCGGCGGCCGTGCGCGCCCCGCCCCCGCGGCCCCGAGGGGTCCGTGAGCCCGGCCCGGGGCGGTCCAGGGGGGCGGACCCTAAGCCGCCCTTGAAGCGCCCCTTACGGGTGTATCCTCAGCCGTGCTCCACCGCGGCCCCTCAGCCGTCGGCGGACCAGCCCGTAGGGGTGTCCCCTCAGCCCGCCTCAGGGCGGCTCCTCATCCCTCCTCAGACCGGCCCCGAGAGGTCCGTCAGCCGCCTCAGGTCGGCGCCTCAGCTGTTTTCAGTGTCGCCCAGAGGGTGACCCTTCAGCCCCCTCCATGTGCCCTAAGGGGATCCCTCAGCCCAGCCAGGAGCGGGTTCTCCCTCAGCCCCCCTCAGACCGGCCATGATAGACGGTTCCTCAGAAACTTCAGCTCGGCCCTGAGGGGATCCCCCCCTCAGCCCAGCCCGGCCCGGGCATGAGGAGATTTTTCCTCTGCCCACCTCAGCTTGGCCCTCAGGTGGTCCCCTCAGCCCGGCTATGAGGGGGTTCCTCCTCAGCTCACCTCAGCCCCTCAGCCCGGGAGAGTCCAGGTCTTACCTACTCGGAGTCACCAGCGCAGTGGGACCGAGTAATGAAATCCCTTTATCTACCTTTATTATTCTTCAGCACTGCACAACGGGCTTCAAACACACGGGTGGAACTGTAGAGGTAGCTGGAAAAAAACCAAACCCACCAAACAAAACCAATGGCTCCAGCACTACCGGCTTGTACCCAACAATCAACTCCATGTGAGCTGTGCAGGCCCACCCTCAGATGTGAGTTTAAGAATAAATCTGCACAAAAGTTCTCCTTGCCTATCCTGGGTGCCCAGAGCTGTCTCCAGTCACACGGGCTGGCAGGGAAGGGGCAGTGTGATGGAGGGCAAGGGCACACTGGGATGTGCCACCAACCTCGCAACTTCCTGCTCGGCCCCAGATGATTTTCCTACTGCACAGAAGTAGTTTCACAAACAACACACATCTTCAAAGGAAGTAAAATTGCTCTGGAGTTCCCCCCACTGCAAACAGTTCCATCCCACTCCCTATAAAGTTTCACCTTTGAGCTAAGAATGGCCAACAAACATTTAATTTCAAAAGGAGAATCTTCAAAGAGATAAAAGTGTTCACAACCAGAGTGGCTCCAGCCTGTCATACCTGTCATAAAACTACAAAAGGTAACTAAAACCAGAGAAATAAAAAGACTGCTGGAGAGCCAACGCATGTCCAAAAACAGCATGTTACAATTTCAGATTCCTCTCAGTTTGTTGATCTTACCTAAGAAAATGTGTCGTGATTAAAGCCTTTGTCTCTGGGGTATTTAAACGAATCCCCACTGCCTTTCTCTGAGGAACACAGAGTTGCTCGCAGCACAGCCCGTGTGTGTGTGCTTGGCATACCTGGCTGTGTCACACCCTACCCACCGATGACACCAGGTCCAGACTATGCCAGAAATCTGGTGAGATACCACCAACGTAACCCTCAGTTTGCTAGCAGAGAAAAGGGCACTTTTTGGTGAGTCAGCTGTAATTCAGGGCTGCTTGTGCAATACCGCTGAGGAAAGGAGCAAATACCGTTTCCGGGGATACGTGACACTCCCAAATAGTGAGAGGTGACATTTTAACTTTGGGAATGGGTCTGCACAGATGTTCCAGAGTTCATTTCGGTAGCGGAAACAACGTATCTGGTTTAATGATAATGTTCAGGTTGACTTGTTGAAGTCTAGGGAATCATTTTTTGCTCCATAGCAGCATCTGCAGTTCAGATGTGACTATATGGGAACAGTTATATTGACAAAACATCCCCACAAATTTCAGAATTCTAGTGGTGTACTTAATTTGATTAAGTGGCAGTGCTCATGCATTATATAGCCCAAAAGGAAAAACAAAAAACCAAACCAACCAAACAAACAAAAAACAAACCAACCAAAACCAACAGAAAATGGTAGAGCTGAAAAGAAGGAAAAGAAACAAAAAAGGGAAGGAAAAAAATAAGGGGAAAAAAAAGGGAAAAAAGAAGTGAAACATCTTCATAAGGACCACCCAGCTTGCCTAGCAGTGGAAGCAAAACCCATGGGGTTTTTAACATATCAGACATATCAGGCACTAAAAATATCCGAACTGCAGGTTCAAGGAGTTCCACAGAGAGCAGGCAAAGTGTCCAGGAGCCCTCAGATATGAATGGTCTGCGCCACAGTCTATTCTACTCTATTTTTCTCACTGCTTGGTCTACCCCAGGCTCTGCACACAGAAAACAATGTTCAGAAGATGTCAATGAGATTAAAAGGTAAGGTAAAATTAAAGACCTTAGTCTTTTGGATCAGATGGTTCTCCTGAAAGCAGCTAAGAAAACACAGTTTTCTTAGGGAACAGGTGTTTAATTTCTTTTTTCCTTTTCATTTAACCAGTATCAGGCACACAAACACAGCTAAGACTGAAGCCAAGGTGGCTTAATGCACACTAGAATAACTGCCTAAAAAGACTGGGGAGTGACTTCTCCAAATCCACCTCCATGCATCAAATCCCCAAGAAAAGAAAAAACCATCCCAAACACCGACTTACTATTAAAGGTCAACATATATGTTCCAAAGTTCAGGCAGACTTCTGATGGCCATTGAACATGGAGCAATGCAATACCAAGCTGAAGGAGCTTACAAGAGCATCCTTTTATTTCTGATGCAGAGAGAAGTTTCAGCTCAGAGACAACCACAGATACAGCACAAAGTCGTTGGCTGGGCAGTGAGTTACGCAGACACACACAGGGTCTTGCAGCCAGCCCTAACACCTTCAACTGTACATGGAAAACTCACAAACACAGAAGATGCTAGTGCATTCATGTCATGAGATTTATGTAAAGGGAAAGCAGAGGGAACTGGAAAAAGTGTGATAGAATGGTCTTTACTGGCAGGATGAATCATATAACTGAACAGCTTTTAAGAGGAACAGCACAGATTCTAGCTCAGGGACATTGCTGGGCTTGGCTGTTACAGGGTGTTGAGAGGCAGTTCGATTACACAGTGCAAGTTCCTACATGGGGAGAAAAATGCCAGTTTTAAGAGCTCTAATCAAGGGGGAAAAGGCATAGCAAGAACCAGAACAATGCTGAGAGCTGGAGTTAGAAAAATTCTAATGAATCATCTGTTTCACATTTGTTACAGACTGAATATCCTCTGGAACAAAATGCTAAAGAAGGAGTGTATTCTCTATCCCTTTATGTCCTTTGATCCAGGTTTGATTGCCTTTCTAGAAAGTGCATTATTGAATTCAGCATGAGCTATTGCACTCCCTGCAGAGAGAATGGGCTGTAATTTGATGATACAGGAGGTCAGGCTAGGTGGGTAAAAGTCCTAGCCCTGAAGATACAAGTTCTTACTCTGCTTACCAAGCATGCCTTTTCTGCAACTACTTCAGCCATTGGATTGAGCTGAGAACAGCCCCTAGGAAAGCACATGACAGCAACCTAGTCTTGAAATGGTGACTGCAAACCAGGAGTGTCCACATAGCCCATGTGATAAAGATGGACAGTATCTTCCTAGGTACTGAATACTATATGTTTTGTCTGAAAGCTAGGAATCTCCTTCATACTGGGATCACTACCAAGAGGTGTGTGGATACATCGAAAAGCAAGTCTAAACTCAGCTAGCTCATCTTTCTGCTTCTTCCACGTTATGCATGTCATCTCCGCTCCAGAATGAGCTCTGGCCAGTTCCTGCAGAATTGAGCTAACAGGCACTAGTAGGACAGAGAGAATCAGCAGCCTTCCTGGTCTCTGAAAGCCCCTCAACCCATTCCCCATCGCTGTCTGGTCCCAGTGGCCACAAACACAATGCTGTCCGGGTGAGACCAAAGCAAACCAGGCACTAGTCCTGTGCTGAGGGAACTTGTAGGCATCTGGCTGCATATTCAGTGTGGAAAGAACAGACTCAGTTGTTAGTAGCCCTTCTCTCTCCCAGTGCAGTCAATGGAGCTTATCCCTTCAGGGATTATTTTCTTCCTGAAAAAGTATTTTGTTAGTATCTTAAAAGCTTGAAAATGTTTATTTTAGTTTATCCTAGTCTGCACTTATTGATTTTCCTCATCTCCAGAGTTCTAGAGAGGGTCAGCATGAGCAGAAGTGCTTCTGTTTGACAACAGCTAAAACTTATCTTTGAGGAAACAAACTCACATTTGCCAGTGCACCAATATTAACTTCAGTGACATAGTCCAGTAGCTGGTCCAGGGGCTGTGCCTGGCCTGCAGGAAGCTTATGACCAGACTCCCACCTTCTCTCCGAAGGGGACATGGCTGTTTGCAGAGAAGAATGGGGGGTTGGACCACCTGTGGAAGGCAAAACCCAGATGTGATCTCTGTTGATAACCAAGCTGGACCTTACCTAGTTTAAGCAGTTACTACAGGCTGAGGAACTGGACCATCAAGAGAATATCACATTGCCCTTTTAGAAATAATGGAAATTATCTGTAGCCCAGATTGTTTAAAATCCAGATTTCTTCTTCAGTTAATAAAAATCTTGGAAAAAAGCCCCCACTTTTTTGCCTTCAGAAAGTCACAACAATCTCTAAACCAGAACTGTCAAAGGACTGGAGTCTCCCAGAAGTAATGCTTTGCCAAAATGTACACCAGTGTAGCCACTAACATTATCAGGAGCACTAACTGCCTACAACAGTATAACATGTTCAACTGTAAATAATTATGACTCAATGCTATTATTGTCCTTTTCCTGTGTTTTGTTTTATCTGATTCAAAATCAGAGCTCAAACAAAGACACACAGAGACACACAGCTTCTCACTTAAGAAAAACAGAGCTACACAGAATACTACACTACAGGATCACAAGCCCCAGATTTTGGGTTATCCAGATATAAGCCTTAAACCGACCAAATTCCATGTAGAGTTGTATCATCAGGTGGTCATCAAGGCTGTGAGAGCAAAACACAGGACAAAGACACAACTGTCTCTAGCACTGTGCATTCTTGGGCTTCAAACAGATTGCAGCTCTGTAGAACAAGAATCACAACCCTGCAATTATACACCCACATTCCCATCATGCCCATGGTTATCTCTTGGCTTCGTTTTTCTTCACAAATTTCTCAGCTGAATTAACCTGTGTTACTGACACTTGATATTACACAGTAGCATTTACAAACTCATCCAGCTCAAAGGGTTCTTGTGAGAGATGCCGTACCAGGGAGATGTGACAAGGATAAAGCAGCTCTCCCAAAGCAGTGAAGGGGGATATACATTAGCACGTATCTCCATGTTTTCCAGCAGTCACTCTCTTAGACAAGCTCTCTACTCTGAACTACCTCTGGAGACCACCCTCTGGATCTCGCTGTTTAATGCATTCAATACTCATTGATGTGAATAACCTTCTGGTCATCCATTTCCCTCCACGTTCACATATGACCGTCTCACTGAGGAGAGCTCTGGACACTGACCATGGCATTTCCAGAACAATTTAATTAAGCAAAGAAGATACAAACAGTGCCCCAAGATGCACAGAAATTTTAAAATCTCTCAGAAGCCAAATTAGACTTAATATTTAAAGTGTAGCAGTGTTTTAATTCCTTGAATTCAACAGAAACATGAGGGAGGCAAAGAGAGTGAATCAAAAGAAAAAATCCATGAACAGAAGCTGGCATCCCCAGGCCCAGTTCTTTTTTGATCCTCGTACTGTTGTGCATGAAAAGATAAATTGCATTCAGAAGAAGCTGTATTTCCATTAAAACATTTAGCTTTTGCAACAGTACAAACAGCTGCTCTCACCCTCCACTACAATCTTACATAAATGCTGGAATATTTGTGAATTTTTCAGTTACAACATTTGTGTAGTGTTCCAGACTGCCTGGCATAGAATAGCTCATGCCAACCAAAACCAAATTAAAGGGAAAAGAACTAAAAAAACCCCACACCAAAAATACTCCGAGCACTCCAAATAACCCTGTTCTCTCCACTCCCAGAGAAAGTTGGTACAGGAGGCGAATGCTGCCACTGGCCTTTGTGATTTCTTAGCGAATGGCCTTTGATGTTCAGGTTTGTTGAATGCCATGATCCATCTCTAGAAGTCCTGGCCTTCATTATACTCAGAGGAATCTTAATGCTCCAAATAAATGGATTTCGTGGTCTCACCTCAGGTCCCAGCAGGGATTACAATTACTAGTATGCCACATTTTTGGCAAGTTTTGTCCCTTTTAAATGAAGGATGTAGGCTCTGAACTTCTGCCTCCGCCCACTGGAGGAGTCGGATTCTGCAGATGGTAAGATGCATCTTTGCTTTTAGTCCCACTTCTCAGAACAGCCAAATACTTGAGGTCTGATTAACTAGCATTTAAGAACCCAGTGTGGAATGGAGAGCTACAGAAATAGCATTCTTGCACTACCCCAGCATTTTAGGAAGGGACTGCCAGATCCATGTGGGAGCAGAGGAATCCCAAAACAATAAGAACAGACCCAGAAGTTACCAATTCATAAACAGCTTCCTGGAATCTTACAGATGGGCTCAAGCCATGAGAAGGGGATCCTTGCAAAAACAACATTAACAGAAATGGTGCCACTGCTTTGCTTTGCCCACATGAGGACAGGTAAAAGATGAGGTCACACAAAGTGAACAGGATGGAACTGTACAGCTCTAACTGTGTGGTTTACTCAGTTGAATTGACTTAACTTATTTCAAGACCAAATTTCCTCAAGCAACTTTGAAAATTCTGGATTAATACTAGAAGCTGTAATTAGGGCTGAGCATTCATTGTCCCAGATATTGTCCCCAAAATTACAAGCCCAGTCTCATAACATCATGTGCTTTATGTTACTACATCATCAGGGTCACTTGAATTTATAGGGCTCTAAGTGGACTGGAGCATTTTCAGTTAAACAAAATACATCTATAACCTCATCACCCAAAGGGTCAATCTGGGCTTTCCGAAGAGGGGATTATTTTATTTCACACTTAGTAATTTTCATGCCTTTCAGCATTTACAGTGAAGCCGTTTGTTTTACAATAGGATACTGGGAATGCAGCCTTCTAGGCTGCCAGAAAGTACATCCTGGGACTGAATGGTTGCCTACAATTCTGTGGGACAGGATTTGACAACCAGGTAGATAGGATGGAAGGAACCAGCAGTTATTCCTAGTGGTTCAAGACTTAGTTCAGCAGTTTCAAGCTCTGAAGTCCACACTGGAGACTGATTCACTTGATCAAACAGAACAGAACATGCAGGAGTTGCTTCACTGGTAGATTGCCCTGCCCAGCTTGTAAAGAGACCAAGAATATCTGTCAAAGAGCTCTTTGTGTATCACAGCAAATTCTATACCATGAGCATTAAAATAAAAAAGAAAGCAAAAGAAAGGCAGTCCTTCTTCAAAGCCAAAGTGCTACTCCGAATTTAGAAAGCTGAGCTAGGTTTCTACCCAAGGTAGCAGCGGTTGCAGGTGCTAGTGAGATGCTTTGAAGGGATCACTGTTTGAATGTAGTCAGGATCAGGAAACTTGAGAGCAATCTGAGAAAGAACATCCAAACTATTCTCAGATCATTCATGTCTTAAAAGGAAAGAGAAAGAATGAGGTTCTTAATCTACTGCCTAGGTAAAGTAGGATAGGGTAAGGGGTGGGTAGATTTGAACTTATCTCTTATAGAATGGAGAGATAAGGGAAAGAAAAAAAAATAGATAGATGCTAAATAAAGGGATGTGTACTGCCAGTTCGAAAGTTACCTGCAACTCTGGACATTACTAGCAATTTCTACTTCTTAGTGCAAATAATCCTGTATCCTAATAAGGGAAGCTTTAAATTAGGCATCATTTTTGACACCAAAGGGAGCTGACCCCATAACTAAACGTTGGTTGTGATTCATGTACCTGGGTCATCTTTCTTGTGTGCAAACAGAATATAGCCATTGAGTGCTTGGTGTTTTAACAGGGATTTTTTCACAAAGAAGGGTTAGAGAACGGTAACAGTCTAGAAAGCCACTCACTGAGAAAGAGGCTACGAAAAACTTACTATTACCTTAGGACAAATTTTGATAACTTGGAATATAAAAATAAAACAAGTTGATAACAAAGCAAAAGGACACAGAATATTCTGTAAGCAATATTTTCATTTTCCAGTCTGTTTTAACATAAGAGCAGTGCTGACAGCATACTGCCTCCTCATTAGCTAATGGGATAGAGCTGCCAGCAGCAGACCAGGCTGCAGGCTGAAGCTACAGAGGCCTAGACAGAACTTCACAGGTTGTAAAAAAGCTGAATGAGGGTGCTCTGATCTGGTGACATGAGACTTGCTGATAACTGGTCACAGAGAGAACTTCCAGGAGCCTGGAAGGATGCTTGTGTTGTGACGATATTTTAAACAGAAGTACTGGCCTGCCAGCCAGGCATCAGTCCTGACTAAAATAGCGTAAGGGCTGACTTGATTAATAGAAAAACGGGGGGATCTAATAAACAAACAAGTGTTTATTAGAAGGTAGAACTTGCCAAATGAATTTGATTTTTATTTTAATGGGATCAAAAGTTTCCTTGCTTGCTGAAAGGTATCAGTGTCACTGGACTGGACTCTTGCACATTTCACTTGGTATTATGTGATGTGCTGATCAGGCAACTATGGCAGCTGAGACTTACCACGACTATTAAATGAATTAAACCTGACTATACAACAAGTCACACAATAGAAGTGGGGATATTTTACTAAGCATAGTTCTGAAGGAGTTCCTCAGTAATTTCAGCTGTTTTCTTTAATACATTGTTAGCAACAAGGGAGGACACAATCAACAACCATGTCCTAATGCTACAGCTTTTAGTAAATGAGGACAGCAGAGCTTACTGCTGGAATGATGTGGGTTGCTTGGCAAGTTGGAATGTTTTAACGCCTAAGAACATAGATCTGAGTTTTACAGCCAAAGGATCCTGCTTTGGAAAGCAGTCCCTTTGGAAAGGTGACTAGGCTGACAGCAAGAAGCCCAGACCTCAGGAGTTCCTAGCACAGAGCTGTAGGGAAATGGGCTCTCAGCACTGGAACTGCAACAGGCAGCGAGGGCTGTCGCTGTTCAGTTGTGGTGTCACGTCTACCCCAGACACAGCAAGTGCAGCTGTGTTGACTGCCACTCAGGAAGGCTGTTGATAAACAGAAGAGCACTCAGGAAACAGCTGCAAGAAAGATGAAGGGGCTGGGAATGATGTTTGATAACAACAGATTCAAGAAGCACACATGGGTTTGGATTTTTAGGCCAGCGGCTGATTTGCACAGGGCTCTCTGCTTGTAGGTAGGAAGACTAATTCAATTGTTACAGTTGTCTGTGTGACAAAACTGTAAAAAAGCCCTGACCAGCTGGATACAAACAGCAAAAAAGGCACATGTTTATTAGTAATGAGGATAATTAGCTGGAGCAATTCACCAGCAATTGTAGCAATTCTTCTTTACAAAAAATTATGCAGGTCAAAATCAGATATTTTTCTAAAACCTGTGTAGTTCAAACAGGAACAAAATTTACAGAAGTCTACAGCTAAAACATACAGGTTATCAGATTAAATAGGCAGAAATGGTCTCATCTGCTCTAATCATCTGTTTTTAAATAGAGACAAATTCAAATATACATATATATACATATGCAGACACACACACACACACATATATATAAAATAAGAATAAATCTTAGGGCAAGTGTTTCTGTTTGTTCAAATGCTTTTTTCTTTCTGAGCAAGTGCAAAGATAAGAAGAAATGGCTTTAACTGCAGTGGCAAGTGGTGCTACTGAGGAGCATAAATGCCAACTGTTCTTATCACTTGTCTATTTCTATGCTCATTGCTGCAAAGCATAACGAACCACAAGTGATATGTGGCAAGAGGGCAAGGTTTGTAAGCTTTGCTAAATAACAGAGAATTACAAAGTCAGAACAAAGCTAGAGGGCATTGCTTAAGTGCTTAATTCTCAAGAATAGAACAAACCTCTCAGGATTGCTGTTTCCAACTAGCTCTTTTTAGCAGCTAATTCTTCTAAGATGTATATCAGTGTAGCTACTGCTCACTTGAGCTGCTGGAGCAGCTCAAACCTCATCCGGGAATGTTACCTGCAGCAAGACCAGTCACACAACCAGGAAAGCCAGGTAAAAGCAATAAGGTAAACTATATCTGCACGTGTAGCACTGGAAACTGTCACTCTCCTGCTGTTCAGGGACATCTGCCTGAACACCTGCAAAACCCTACTTCCCTTTAAAGCACCAGATGCCAGACACAGTTAAGGTAATATAGCCTCAATAATAGAATCAATGACAGATCAATTCTTGCCACATCACAGTTTACTACCGGGCGTTCACTAGCAGACAACTTCACTGTAAAGAGGGCTGGGCTGTATGTTGGAAATACCCACTCCAGCAGGAAGAATATTGTAAAGTTTCCAACCTGCATCATTTCCTAAAATGACTCAAGCAGCAATATTCGCACAGATGTATCCTATGGCATATTTTACAAATTCCACACATTCATCAGTATAGTTGTAAAGAATATTAAAAATAAAACCTTTGCAAGCAAGGTCCATGTCTTGCAATGGAGGATCTGGTTCAATGCAACTGTAGCTCAAGTTTTCCTGCCATTCATAAACTGCATAAACTGCCATCAGTAGTTCCTTTAATTGAATTAGAGCCACGTTGTAGAATCAGGAAATATTCTCTACTCCAAGGGGATGACGATGTAGGCATGTGTTCTTTCAGAATGCGTATGTTCAACATTGGTTCCCAGGCAGGTCTGAAAGCATTGTAGCAAAATGTGTATTGGCTTGAAAGTTGCCCTGTTGTCCCAAAAAACAGAAGTGAGTGGCCTTTGGCAAACACCAGTGGAGATAACCAGACTCCACCTGAATGCTGCTTCTAAAAAAATAGTTCCGTTTCCTGCCACCTAGAACAAAATTATTATCTCCTAATGGCACCTGGTGCTTTTAATGTCAACTTGTTCAGCTGCATCTGCATTATCCTTTCCATAAAACATGGGGCTGGAAAGGCCTTCCAGACCTCCATTTTCTAGAATAAGTTTCTTCTCTTCACAGCAGCAGTTTGGAGACTCTTTTAAAGTCTCCCTGTTCTGAGGGCTATAGGTATTTATCTTGTTTCAAGACCAAGTTTATGCCTAGCTGAGTCATACCCTTTTGCTCTTTGACTTATGCTATCCTTTGGTTTAAAAATGTTTCTCTTCCTGTTGTTCATTCCTGCAGTGTATTTATAGATGGTAGACTCTCTCTTTCTCTCATCAGAGGGGTTTCTTGGGTTACTAGGAAATTAATAACCTTTTTCTACACTTGTTTCAGAGCTAAGTACCTGCAAAGGTAGTTAAGACTTCATTCCTGCTTTATACGATGCATTAATAACCCCTCATCCTTTCCTGATTACCAGAACTGCAATTGCATTTTTCCCACCTGGCAGGTCAGACCCAGCCTTTGACTGGCCCTCCCATCCTTCTCCCCCATCTGATTACACTTACATGCTGTGTACAGTGAAAATCTCTCTTGAACAGTGGCTCATAATCACGTGTTTTGTCTTGCTGAATTGTATCCATTTCAATTCCATTACATTTTTAAATTCTCCGTGAAAGTAAACCAATATGAATATTAAATAATACCACATGTATTGTTAGGAACACCATTACTCTCTATTGTCATCTCATTTCTATGCTGCCTGGTTTGT
The DNA here is from genome assembly GCF_017639235.1 of Corvus kubaryi. Taxonomy (NCBI): domain Eukaryota; kingdom Metazoa; phylum Chordata; class Aves; order Passeriformes; family Corvidae; genus Corvus; species Corvus kubaryi. The sequence continues at coordinate 3,693,384 of NW_024581088.1, forward strand.
CTCCTCCACCTGTATGGTTCTATTCTCAGAGGACAAGTCTGTTCAAACACTTTTTGCTGCTATATTCCAGTTCTTTCAGAATGCTGGAGTGAAAACTGCTATACTTAGGTAAGATCCTGGTAATAAGTGTACAACAGCTGACAAAGAAATTCCAGACCTTTATCCATATTCAGGTATGTTGGTTTCCCTAATCAGTTCTCCCTTTGAAACAGAAAATCTGAATCGCAAACCTGCTTTTGTTTATCCTTAGAGTTAATTTAAATAGAATCAATCTTTGATCACCCCAGCTAGCATAATGTTTTTCAGCAACCTCTTTATCATATCATTAACACTTGGAAGAATCATATTTGAAGTCATATCATCCCTTGTTGATTCAGGCATATTTTGATGAGGAAAATCTATTAGATATTCTATCCAGGGCTATCTGACCTCGCATTGATGAGCATTTGCTCTCCAATCTGTTATCTGGGAGGTTTGTCTTTGTGTGATGGTCCCCAGTAATATATGGCTCTTTAATAACACCACAGAGATTTTGCCCAGATATCATTCTGATAAAAGAGAGAAGCCTTCTAGCACCAAGAGGCAGAACTTTTTATCCATGCAGTCCTTCCTGGTTCCTTGTTGCCTGCCTTGTCCTGCGCAAAAGACAGAAAGGGGAGCAGTTGTCATGCTTGGAATTTTCTGGATAATACACATGGATTTCAGAGAAGCAATTTAGACAAAATCCGGGTTACAAGGAAGATTGAGAAGTTTGAAACAACACGACAGAGTCAATCTTTTATGCTGGAACAAACAAATAACAGGGCGCCTGCCATTAGTTCTGTTTGCACAAGTGTTTTAGACTGTGCCCCAGCTAGACACCAGCCAGAAGGGAACAGCTGGGAAAGCTGATTTTATTATTCATTCACAAAACATTTTCTACCATTATGAACAAATAGGCTCAGTGATACCCTTGAATCTGAATCTCCAGCTTTTGCTTATAAAAGCAAAACCAAGGCCTTGGAAATATTGCTGTTGAAAAAAGCTGCCACATCTTTCTCTCTGAAGAAGCCACAACTTGTTGAACTGTGAAGTCCTTCACAATTCACAAGCCACAGCACTTCTATTACCACAAAGCAGCTGGCCCTTGATAGCACATGAATGTGTTGTGGGTTTTCTCTTCCATAAAAATATTTTTAGCATTTGGATTTTTCCCTGATTTTTGGTGGACTGCACTCCCCGAGGAATAGGTGGTGGAATTAAATGAACTTTCTCACATCTGAGCACCATGGGAATAGCTCTGCCCTCTGCAGCCAGCCCATGGAGAAGTGTGCCATAAAAACAACATCGCTAAGTAACTGACTTAAATTGCAGCTTTCCTCCCAAGCACTTGGAAACATCCTCCTCCCACACAAACATGGTAGAGCTGATTTACAACTTGTTTGGATCTCACAGGTAGGAGCTGATTTCCTTTTGTCAGTTATCAGCAAGAGAGTGAGAAAAACTAGTTTTATAGGAGGCAAAACCTGAGCTGACTCCAGGCCATAAGAATGCTCTGCTCCATCTAACCAGCTCACTGGAGAGGTGTGGTTTTGGCATGGCATCGGGAAAAATTATACCAGATAAATAAATGCAGTTCTGACAGATTCCATTCCTGTCCCTGGACAAGCTGCTTCACTTCCTTTGTTTCTCCATTCAATAGGCACCCAGCCAAAGTGTCCTCAAAGAGATTAGACTGACCATTTTGGTGGAAACAAGGCAAAAAATGAGGCCAAATGAGTGCAAGGCTTTGCACAGATAAACCTACTGGAAGGCTCACTTATTCACAGGCACTTTAAATATAAATTATTAATGTCCCTTTCAAGGTCCAATCAAACATCTGTAGGTCCAAACAAACATCTATAGGTTATACCTGTACAACTCTCTCATGCTGACAATTTCCAGCTTATCTATGAGCATTTCCAAGGGGAACTCAATGTCTGTAATCATCTTTAAAGTGATGCAGAAATACTCAAGCATCCAGTCAGTCCCAATGTGATTCTAGGTGGGCAGTGAGTTACTCTGCTGAGCTCCAATGACTCTGAGCATCTGGAAAGGAAGTGACTAGGAAAGCTCCCACCACAAATTGATACAACAGGCATTCCCTCAGATACTATATAATGGCTATGGAGACATCCCAGTGGCATTTTAATTCCTTACATAGGAAATCCAAGGCTAGAGGACAATTTCTTCCAGAATCATCATCTAGGTCTGTAGATGCAGAAAGAAGGGATCCCTTCAGAAAGGGTGTACCAGCAACCTGACTTGTCCTTCTGGTCCTTGAGAGTGGGAAAGAGCTTCAGGTCAGGTGTTCTGTAATGGGAATGTATCTACTCATCGAGTGTCGGGCCTCAGATACAGCTACAATGACACAGTCTGCTCTGTGGGGAGGCAAAACACCGGGAGCAAATCAAAGCGAGCTACTTCCATGGGACTGGTTGCAAGGACAAAACATTTTATAGCTACAGATCTATATGCAGGAGCAGAAAGGTAGACAGGAGTTTTAGTTAAAATATTCGAATGCTTCATAAAAGAAATTGCAGGAGAGTCACACAATGTTTTGGATGAAGCAGTACCCCCTCAGGAAATGATCCATGAGAGCTGCTCCGGGGTCCGAGTGGAGGAACAGCATCATCCTGGCATGCAGAGGAAGGGGCAGGGTCACGCCCTGTGGGTGTTTGAGGTAGAACAAGCCCAGGAGCACAAATATTTCTGTCACTGCAGCATTTTTACCTCACTGAGCAGTCTGGTAGCACTTCCAGACTCTTCAAATTGCCATGAGGCATCCAACTAATTTTCTATGCTTCTCTCATAACCGAGTTCATACTGCAAGCCTGGAAACAGAGCTAGACTCCACCAGGTCCATCCTGCCCAGGGTTAAGTCTTCTCCTCACACCTCATATTAAACACATTACAAGAAAGCACAAGAACATGCTCCCATTTCCTAGTGGCAGCAGGACTTAAGCATAGCTTGCAAAACACTTTGCATGTTTCCGATAGCAGGTGCAATAGAAACATTATTTACCTCTATATTTTCCTGGCATCTTTCCTAGATCTTCCACGGAGCAGATGGAGAATGAGCAGCACTAACGCTGAGCTGTGGGTGCAATCATTCACACATGCCTAATACTCCTCTGAGTAGCAAGCACTACTTTCAGTATGGAAAAGTGTGCTTACCATCACTACAAGAGCCAGAGCCCTTCCTTTGCTCAGCAACCCAGAAAACACTGTTCACAAGTGCTCCCTGGTCACTTGGAAGGGGCTTCTTGCTGCCACGAGCTCAGAGAGACCAGGGCTGAGAGTTACAACACAGCAGTGATGAGGAAAAATATGTGAAGTATTTTCCTGCACCCCGAGGGGACAGGTCACAGTTCTATTAGCATGAAGCAAGAGAAAGGGGGAGAGAAGGCTTTGAGTATTGTAGTCAAACCACCTCGTAGGACAAAGGAAATACTCTGTTTCTTGCAGAGCAGTGTTCGCAAGCAGATGCCTTAGAAGTGACAAATCTCACATGCCCTGCAATGCTTCCTCACCTTTTGTTTCCCAGCTCCCAGGAGGCCAAGAGCACGTGTCCTGTACACGATCCAGGAGCAGTGTGCTCAGCCTGGGAGGGCAGCAGCAGGTGCAGAGCACACCTTCATGGGGAATGTTCCACTGGGTGTAACCATGCACTGCCCTCATGGCTGTGCTCAGCCTGGAACACAAGTAAGGTTTTCCTGGATCAGTCCAGATTTCCTGTAAAAAGTGTCAGAACAAATACAATGGGAAAAATACACAAAGAAATTTGAAAGTATTTGTACAGTGAATTTGGGTAGTGAAGCTGTTACACCAGCTCAGTCACAGCAGTTTAAATGCATATCCTGGTGAATGCTGGCATTCCTTTCCCGTGTTTACTGGGTTCCCAAAGCTAATACCCTGCAGTATTCTGAACCCACTGATTTTGCTGTGGCCATTCCAACCAGGCAGGCAAAGAGAATACCAGTCACTTCCAGTTGAGCCTCATTGTCTCTAAGGACAATTGTGGGAACAAACACCTATCTGGCCTTGAGAAAGGCCAATGCAAGACCTGTTCATATTCTCTGCTTCCCTTCCCTCTTTGCCTCCTTCCAGCCTTTGAAGGCTCAGGTGACAAACTGACCTTCAGCAGGGAGTGGTGGGACAGGGCACTGCCAGGTCCCGCACTCCCGTATAACCACACCACCGTGCCTGCTCCTTCTGAGGGCAGGCAGCCCCCTCTCCTGGTGAAGGGCTACCTGCATCTCCAGCTCACCTATGGATACAGTTCCATAAGGACCAAGTTTCCCAGTCCCATGGGAGTTCATCTGACAAGCACAGACTGACTTCTCTGCATATAACCAACAAGCTCCAGACAAAAAGCAAAAATAGGAAAAAATTAGAAGACAGCATGTAGTAAATCTTTCATCAAAACCAGATAGCCCTCACCCTGCTGTTCAACCAGGCTAGGTTAGTTTACAAATATTCCTTCTAGGTGAAGGAAATGTTTGGAGATAAAAGAGGTGGTGAGTTATCTGCATTTCAGTCAGCCCTACTGGATGGTGGAGCCCCATTCTTCACACACACACAGTGAAAAACTATCACTGCCACATGTGGCTCAGTGTGAGTTGAGAAAACACAAGGTGCAGTAGGAATCCTCCCATGGCAGATGGGGGCTGTGACACCGAGCAATTAGATGACATGCTAAATGTGTCACTGTAAGCCTGTAGCACAGCCAAGGACTGAATAAAGATGTCAAATACCAGTGATGCTCCTGTGATTTCCTTGAGGGACTATCTAAAATCAAGGCTATAAAAATTCACCTAGGTGATACAGGCATGGATGAAAATACATTCCCTGGTAAATTCTATCCTGACCTCCGTTTTTCAGAAGCTCTCCCTGTCCATCCCTCCCCTGACCTCTAGTGGCTTAGGCTCTGTTCAAAGAGAAAGACTGACTAAGCCAAAGTGACAAGTGACTCTGCTAGTTCTGGCCCAGTAAAATGCAGTGCTTCTCTACTGAGAATGAGTGTATAAACAGGAACTAAATCCTAACCACCTCCAAATGACATTTGGAACTTGTAGAGTTTGAACTAGACAAGCCTCGTTTGCTGTTACTATTTGTGAGCCTGTTCCTGCAGGAAGCAAAGAAGGCTTTTCAAAAGAAATATTAACCTTGTCTTAGCCCTTCCTAAGCTCAAGCATGCGCAGGGTTCTAAGGGATTGGTCTGTTCCTCCTGCAGACTAAACAAGGGAGGGAAAGAATAGAGAAGATGCCTTACAAACCCAGCTAACACAGGGACAGAAGCTGGGACAGTCTCCCCAGAGCCATGCACCAGCACAGCAATGGCCAGTTAAAACGTTCACGTTCCTGTAACCCAGACATGGTTGCCTATGAAATATTCTTGCACAGGTAAATGGATGCTTTAATTCTGGGCTTTGGGTGGAGGGTGCCATAGACACACAAAGTCCTGTTGGCTTCTACAGGGGTGTGTAGAACACTTTATGAAGTCTGGATTCTTTATGAAGTACTAAGACTTGAACCAGAACACATCCAATATCCAGTTTTTTTGCTCAAGTAATGCACTGCTTATAAATACAACTACAAGGTCATTGTGCCTTAGCAATCAAAACTATGTGGCACAAATACAGACATGCCGATGTGTGGGAAAGATTACAGAAGAAATTGACTCTCTGCATTTTCTAACCAGGAATAATTCCAGGTAGTCAATGGCTCATAAGTTGCTATTGACTTAGAAATGGATTTCCCATAATCTCCTTGTAAAGAGGATGTAGTAAATAGCAAGAGAAAAGTGGGAAAAGGAATCTGGAAAAGATGTGTTATTGCTCAGTAAAAGACAAAGGAGGTCTTCCCTGTTATTTTTAACTCCAAGGACCTGCTCTCCTTCCCACCTTCAAGTCTGGAATTTCAGCCAAAAACCAGAGCCCTTCCAGGTGATGTCTAAAACATTAAGGTATCAGCAGGAGTCCCTGCATGCTCCTGTCAGTAATGCTAAGAATAAAACCATTTGCAGGATTAAGATCCGCTTGTGAACGGAAAGGGAACAAAAATTTTCCCCTAAATTTATTTGCAGTCACTTTTTCAAACTCTCCCTGTTCCTGGCATCACACAGGGTTCCTTGAGGTAAGTAGAAATTATCTTCCACTATAAAATACATTTTCTGATGTCAGAATAAAAGAGACATGGATGGAAGCTGGTGCAACAGACATCCAGCTTGCTTTGAGCTGCACATTAGTCACACACCTGCAGAACATCCAGGTGTCACACAGGACGTGGCAGGTACCACTGAACATCACATACATAAAAAATAAATCATCCAAGCTGTGGGCAGAGGGTGCATGGAGGAGGATGAAGTATTCCAGCTTTCCTACTGAAATTACAAAAATAGAAGTGCTGGTTAAAACTGTTAGTTTTACAGCACTGCAGTTTATTAGGCTGTTCATCCATGAACATTCCTAGGAAAGATTGTTATTTTCAGCTTTCTTCTACCCAGCCCATTGAGATGGGTGAGAGGAGCCGTATTCTCCTCAAAGCTAAAGCTTCTTCCTCAGAAATTCATCCTCAGCCCAGGTTTGCAGAGGGAAAGCCGAGGCAGAGCCGTTCAGGCATTTCCTGCTGACATTGTTCAGATCTGTCTTTATGCTGTGACCATCCTGGAATTTTCCCTAGCTCTTGGATTCAAACCTACAGAAATTGTCAACTGCCCATCAGCCCCCATTCCCTCTCAGAATTGCCCTGTATCACATGCAGAAATTCTGAGATTCACTTCCCTGTTTGTAAAACTTATCCTGCCCTGGTTTGTTGTTGCAGGCCTGGTTTGGCCATTTGTGCCTTTTGAAAAGGAAAGACTCATATTTAAGATCAAATTAGATTTTGAGGTGTCCAGTTTCCTACTACTTTTTTCCTCAAGACACTGCTTTGAAGCGACTAAAATTATTCATTTGGGTTAAAAGTAACATCAGTTGATTATATTTCTTTTTAGATGTCTGTGACTCTAGTGAGGGATGGATGGAAATGTCAGCACTCTAAGGGCCACTCACTGACATATGGCCCAGCTGCCAGATCCATTCCCTGCTGTATCCACAGTACTCACATCACACACCCCTCCAGGGCAGGCCCAAAATTTGACCACAAAGCCACAATTGTCATGTGTCCCTAAGAACACAGGAAAAGTCAGGTCACTGCAGGGGCCTTTGGTCTCTGAGGAGGCACTGCTGAACAAGCAGTCCTAGGATGGTCCAAGGACATTTTGTGCTATGGGGGAGAGAAGCTTCAATGGTGCCAGTTAATGGGAACATCAAAATTTGTTTCTAACTTGAAACCGATAATCAGTTTAACCTTGAATATTCAGGATACACCCACCCCTACAAGAGTTTAGCATCACTCACAGCAGTGGCCTTTGCAGGAGATTTAGGGTGTGTCTGTACACATTCAACTAGCAGAAGATATCTTGATTTCACAAAGAGGATCTACAGCATTAGATCAGTTAATGCTGCCAGTAAGATTTCACCGCTACAAATTACCATAGAGACCAAAGTCTGATCCAATCATCACCTCTACAAAAAGACTCCCACTGATCTCATTCTTTAAAACCAGAGAGGTTCCCTGAGACTTTAGCTAGGGATTTTCCTAAGTGCTCCTAATGGGAGCACATATGTCAGTCATTAGTGCTTTAGAAAATACCACTTCTCACACGCCATTGCATTTTGTTGCCAAACCTCAGCCTAATTTTCTTATTGTTATTTCCATAGGGTTCATTACCTTTGTGTGATGCTTGAGGCTGTCCTTTGCAGGGCCAGGAGCTGGGCTTTGCTGAATTGTGAGTCCATTGTGGCTCAGAATATTCTGTGATTCTCCCCTAGCTGCTGTCCAGCTCTCACTTTTGGATGCACTTCCCCTTATAAGCACCCAGTGACATTGGTGTCCCTCCACCGTAGCAGTGAGGCCCAAGACATGTTGAGCATATCTCTGCTGCACTGGGGAGGGACTGAGGTGCCTTGGTGACTTAGAACAGGGTTTAAGAGACTCAACACTATCCCATAGGAAGGGTGTAGCAGATAGGGTTTCTCCAAGTCCTAGGCAAGTGACTGCCTGTATTATTTTTCTGCCATAATTCCTTAAAAAAAAAATCTTGGAGGAAAGCCTACTGAGTCCATTGGGGAGTTTTCCAGGAGGAGATTGCTGTCAGCTTGATACCATTGCGGGGATACTGCTGTTCTTACACATCTACAGCTCTTCAGCACAGAAACACAGAAAGAGACCAGAAGCAGAATTAAGAATGTAAAAACAATTTTCCCCTCTTGTCTTTCTCCTGGGGGATTCTTGTTTAGATCCATTTTGTCATGATTGTTTTGGAGTTTAGTGCTAGTAAGAATAAATTTAATTGCAATCTTTATACTCCCTCTGATATCATAATGGATACATGTAAATAATTTGAAGGGAATAATCTTTTTCACTGCACTTTCCCGTAAAAGAAGCCAATGAAGGAAGAACCATGCATACACTAGTGTTGATAATTCATGCTCCAGAGAGGTGCTCATTCTATACCAGAAGACCCTGGGCTAGATTGCATCCTCAGTAGTGTTAATTTACATTCCAGGCTTCCAAAGACTGGATTTGGGATGTCTTCCAGCAAATAAAGAGATTCCCTATGGTCACTTTTGTGGTCACATAGTGATTATTTTTCTACCTGTTTTGGTAAGATGGGTTACTCCAGGTATGCTGCCAATTCCCATTCGTTTCTCTTTTACCATCTGTTTCTGGTAAATTTTGTGTGTGCCAAACACGTTGAATTTTTATTACCCATAGTTAATGTGACTTATCTGGGAGCCTCTCCCTGCCTATTTTCCCATTTCTTTCTGTCCTGAGCAAGTGGTAGTGGAAAGGGAGAGAAGAATGATGCTGTTATCCACAGGATGCCTTGACTTACCATCACTTAGTTAATAGAATCTGCATCAACACATCCCAATATACTATAGCAGCAGTTAGTAACACCATGGTTGTATTTCAACAAGTTTACCTGTTCATGAAGTACTTTTGATTGCCCCTCAGTTTTGTTGCTCACAGTCCTAGTCCACAACCTTCCCAAAACACAGGAGCTTCTTTGCATATACAGGGAGATGCATAAAGTGGAATCATCACCATCAACACAGAGGAGACCTAAAGAAATGTTCCTCTTTTACAGTACTCAAGCCAGGATGTCTTTGAGACAGAAATCAACTCCATGGCATGATTTTCTGTACTATGGAAGAACGGTCACAAAGACCCAAAGAATTATTAGCCCAACAGAAGAATATGATAGGAAAAAAGAAGAAAGTGATGTGAAACAAGGCTACTGGATCCACACAAGTGCTGAAAAAAGGCCGGGATATCCCACTCACAGATGGAACACCAGCCACTGAGGGTGACCTTGCAGGCAGTGCACATTTGGCAGCTTTGTTTTAACACTTAGGAAGGACTCTACAGAGCTGCTCATATCTTTGTGCTGGCTGGAAGAAAGAGAGCCCAGTAAAGCAGGGAACAGTCAGGGGTACCAGGGATGAACTTAGAAAAATAAATGCAAAAGAAATACATGAAAAGCTTCTTCCTATATGTAACCTCACTGCCAGAGTTACAGAGCAGAGTTGGCCCACTGAGTTTCTGGGCTTGAGCTGGCAGCCCATGCACCAAGTTGCTCCATCTGCTCACAGAGTGAAGGAACACTCCAAGCCAGAGCAAGAAATGCCCCTCGGATTCAGATCTGATGGAACTTCAGCAAGACCTTGAGATCACTGCAGAGTTTTAGGTTCTGAAAAATCTGCTGCTGATGCCAAAATAGACATATTTATCTTTCAGCAAAACTAGTGTGCAGACAGCCAGCGGAGCTGTGACATTTAGTAAAAAATAGAAGTAAAAAGAAACAAATAGAAGGAAAAGGTACAGTTACATTTACTGAGTGAAAACAGCTCATGCAACAATTCAATTCCAGCTTGTCTTCACCGGTAGTCTGCAAGTTCATTTTTACCCCACTAAAGATAAACAGAAACACTGCCATCACAGAGCTTTACTCTGAAAGAGAGTGTGCAAAGAGCGGCTGGTATGACAGCAGATTTCTCCTGGCATTTTGTTTTGATATATTCTGTGTACTTAGTGACAGATCTGACAGCTCTTCCTCAAGAAGTTTTCGCATAACAATGCAAAAAGAAAGATTAAAACTTACTGTTTGTTATGGATTTCTGTTTGGGGGTTTTTTGTTTGCTTGTTTTTCTGCTTACAATAAGAAGCTATTTAGCAAAGCCAGTTGCAAGCCATAAAGCCCATGCATTTAACTCCAAAAAGCACAGTTGGTATTGCAAGGCACTTAATTCTTTTGTGGGAAGTCACAGCAAGGATGCAACTACCTTTTATGGGTGACAATACCTTACCCTCAACAGTCACAGCATTCCAGACTTCCAAATCCCTCTCCACTGCCCAGCAATAGGGTTCTCTTAACATCAATGCAGTTTTGCTATAAAGTGAAAAGCACAATTTACACAGCAAGAAATATTGATCTTTCCTAGGAAAATCCTTCAAGTCTAGTAAATGACATTTAGTTAGATGAGCAGAGGGAAGGCAGAAGTAGTAGTCTGCACTGAGAGAAGAGAACAGAGAATTCCTGCCAGGGACAGGGAATAAGAATAGGATGAGGACAGTTGTTGTCTTTTTGCTATTCAAATGGAAAGAGGAGTGGGTAGTAGGGAAAAATGTCAGAAGAGGAACTGCCTGGCAGACAAAAGCTCTAGAGCCTGTGCTGGGGTTATGTGTGGTTCCCTGGTCAGAAGGACTCTGCCCTTCACAGAAGTGAATTAGGAAAAAAGCAGAAAGAGAAGCCATAATTTGCTCTGAAGGCTAAGGCAGGAACGATTCTCTTTTACTACACGAGGAGCACAGGACTAGCAAGTGTCAAAAATAGGTTAGAAACTGTTATACTGTTAATAGTAATATTGTTAAATAGTTAATAACTGTTATGTTAATAATGCATGTACTGTTAAAAGGTTTGGATATTATATTATATTATGTTATGTTATATTATATTATATTATGTTATGTTATATTGTGTTATATAATATAATATAATATTATATTATGTTCTATTCTGTTATATTATATTATATTATATTATATTATAAAAGGGGTACTGTGTTACACCTAAGTAAAGTGCACACGCGGGCCCCCCCCCACCCCCCCAAGCAACGAGCCAGCCTGGACGAAACCCTTAAGAACCAATCAGTGCCTTAACCTTCATGCAAATGAAGGATCCAAACAGAGACCAATCCAAAGGGCCAAAAAACAGTATAAAAAGGGGGCATCCAGGTCAGTGAGGCGTGCTGCTCGACCTTGAGCATCGGGAGCATCCCTGCTCTGAAGAAGAAGATCCCGTGCCTGCTCTGCAGCAGCCACGCTCGCTGCTGCCCGGAGCCCTCCTGCGCTGCTTCCCCGGACCGTCAGCGTGCACTCAGCCCGGACCCCGGTGCTTTAGGGCACAGAATAAAAGCTGAAATCACTTTAGAACCGGCAGTGCCTTCCCATTTTTAACAGCAAGAGTTCCTCACCCAGGCACAATGCAAAGTTTTACAGAAGATATGCTGTGGGAGCTAATCAGGGGTTTGTTAAAATATGTATGTGCACTAAATAAAATATCAAGTGGTATAAATATATCTCTGTCCCAGTTCATTCTGCCCTGTCAGGAAAGCACCACAATCTATACAGCTTCACAAGGGCTTTCTTCTGCATGGCACTGAACTTCAGTCCTCAGCTCTTTAACTCCTGACAGCCACGTCAGACATCAATCACATTTTGATGTTTCTTTGCACATCTGTCCCTGTTAAAGTCCTAGGATTGCTTCTATTCATACTATTTTGTAGCTCTTTGCTTTTAAATTCACCATTTTGAGCCAAATGTGCAGACTCTAACTAAAATTCTCTTCAGTTCTCTGGTTTCCATGCAGTGGGACTTACAAAAGCACCATAACACAGCTCTGCAGCAGGGTTAGTTTGGTCTCTTACCAGGTGAAGGTCAATACACATAAAGTAGCAGCAGGTGCAAGTGTCCAGGTGCTCCATTTGCCTCTGCACCAAGGCTTGTGCCATCACAATCCCCATACACGCAGGTGGGATTCACCTTTCCTGTGCAGTCTGACAAGCAGCTACTGGGAGCCACAGCTACTGACACATCACATCAGTTCTTTTTGCAGTCCCCGTTTGTAAAGAGGGGCCAAAGCAAGGCTAAACCGGCTCTTACAGGTCCCTCTTGGGCACAGCTGCCACATGTCCAGCCTTTTACAGTCCTTCCCCCTGCTCTGGCCTCCTTAGGGCACTTTCTGTGCCCTGTCTGGCAGCAGCTTTCTCTCATTGCCAGGCAGGAAACACAAGTGCTAATATGTTCTCCCTGCAGAAGGCTCTCCTTGCCCTTTCCCCAGGAGGGAAGGCATTGTGGGTTAACAGTTCACTTCCACAAGGATCCTTTAGAATTTTTCAAACACAGGTTATTTTAGGGTTCTAAAACAATTATTGTTTCGTTCCTTTTATGCTGTATAGAAAGATCTGGGCAGAACTGCATCCTCAGCACACACTGTCTCTTTCTCTGATGCTGTGCCTTCCTTGGCACACTTGAGATTCCAACAAAGTCCAGAGATCTCTGACACGATGTTCTAGCACTGGCCACCCTCTATCCCTTAGGACCAACAGTCTTCTACCCACACAGAGTGAAGCTTAGGCATGTTTTCATAAACACATTGGGGCAGAATGGCAGCTTTTGATCACTTTCACATAAGCTCCATCCCTGTGAAGCACATCCCAAAGTGTCTGTCCTTGCAGGAGGAGGCGAAAGGAGGCGAGTTCAGATGAAGATGACTCAGCTCTTTCTTGCTAGAAATTGCTGTCAGAGCCCATGATGCCATGTTGGGTTTTGCCTTTTTCTTTTATATATTCTCTGTATTCTTTACACATATATTTGTAGCTCTGTAGCCTGTTGTTGTAGCTTAGCTTCAGTATTTTCCTAGGCAGAAAGACAAAACGCATTCCAAGACCCCTATCCTATCTTGACTCTCCTTAGAAACCAAGGCTGAGACCAGCTCTTTGAGACATAATTTTATAAATGAAGTTTAGTCCTCATCTAAGGGGGGAGGATTTCAAAGGTACTAGAACTGGGGGCATGACTTCACCATGTATGGTTCTAACTGGGGACTCTTGCCAACTTCTAAAATCTATAAAAACTGTATACACGTTACAGGGTGTGTGCATCTTCGGCGTTTTCCACTTGACAAATTGTGCACCTAAGGATTCTTATATAAAGGTAACCCCTTTTTATCACCCTAACTGTGTCTGGCTCATAATTCTAGGACCAGAGAAAAAGGCATCACCCATTTATGGTCTATGAACTGTGACAGTTTTACTGTATGAAGGATTAAAGCCCATAAGATCAATAATATATGGAGATACAAACCCCACTGAAATGGGTCAGTGTTTGTAGGACTAACAGTACAGCTGGTAGAAAGAAAATCACTCTCAAGCTAATGCATTACTTTTCTGTAACTCCACCTGGTTAGTTTGGACAATACAGTTCCAGTTCTTAAATAGCTGCAGAAATGTCGTTCACCAGGAGATGTGGCTGCTTTGATTCACTTTGATGCACTGTCATCTGATGATGCAGGGTAATCTGCAAATTGACTCGAGGCTCTATATAAACTGCAAGTTTCAGATTGGAAAAATGAGGAAAAGGCTGGCAAACAGTCAGGAAGTTATTTTGTTTTGTGGTGCCCATAGTTTGACATACTGATTAGATGAAGGCAAAAGCAAGTCCTACAAGGTGCCAGGCAAAATCTCCTGGATGTGACCATTTACAAAAGCAGGGGTGATACAGCCCAGTGCTGGACACTGTGTTGGTTACCCAGCTCCAGAGCACGTGAAGAACAAATACCTCTGGCCATCTTCATCCTCGTGCCCCAGTACCTGAGAGAAAAGGAAGCTGCAAGAACATTTGACATCTCAAAGATTCCTGTGAAATAACTCCCATTTGTAGTAAATCTGCTTTGCACAGCTCTGTACACTCAGGCTGGGCCTCTGTTACATTTGCATGCAGCACATCTGTCTCCAAAGCAGATATTGCCCTTCAGAGCACAGCTGGCACTTGCTGCACCAGCAATACCTGAATATCTCTTCTAGACTGTGATGCCTCCTCTCTTTGTTCACCTCTCCTGCTAAATAAATTGTGAAGGGAAGAATCTCTTGTTTTGATTTCTCTGCAGGTATGATCTGAACTTTTTCATTATGGTAACTAATTCTAGAGCCCTGCAAAGTGGTTACTGTGCTTTAAAGCATGAAGATGAATCTGTACTGACTTACTTCCAAATCAATTCCTCTCAGCTGTTATTGCTTCTGGCTACATCAAAGTTGGGGTAGAACCACCAGAACTGACACCTTGGCTCAGCTTCTAGGACTGTGCTAAACTCACAGCCAAACTCCCTGATGCTGGGCTGCCAGAGAGGCTGGAAGGGGTGTAAGGCTCTGTAGAGTTCCCCCCAAACACTTTGGAGCCCAGTGTATAAACCTGCAGTTTCAGTGTCTGACTCAACCCCGGCCAATACTGTGCTAACAGGAGAGGACTATTACTGTCTTACTACTACAGCTTTAAGACTGGAGTAGACAGAGATGGAACATTCAGCCTGTAGGACCTATTGGAGGCCTTGTGCCCCAAACTGGCCAGACTGGTGTCAACTGGTCACTGCTGAGCAGCACCTGGGCACAGAGAGCAGAAGAATTTCACTTCAGCTTAGGAAATCCTGCTACCACTGGAATCAATGGTACCAGTGGCTGCCATGGATGCTGATGCCAGGTGTTTTGAGCTGTCACACTCTCCCACCCCATTTAGACCAGCTGGAAGGGTATTTTATTTCTTTGCACCTTTGTCCCTAAACATCTGAACCCAGAGCCACAACCTGCATCATAGGAATGAAAAAGGTGCCTCGTGTTCATCAGCACTTGCTCAAGTTCGCTTTTAGGGGATATTTAAATACAAGGTCACCACCAGCTGCCCAGCTGAGTCCTTTTCTGAGCTCTGAGGCTAATTTCTGAAACCACTGAGAGGATTTTATCCAGGGTCTGTTAGCCACTGTACAGCAGGAGGTACATTTTCATGGAATAACAACTTGCAAGGAAGTAGCTCAGATTTACAGTGCAACTGAATAGAGTGGGAAATTAAATAGTCCCAGGTGTAGCCTGAGTAAGTTCCTTGTAACAGAAAGCAAAAAAAAAAAAAAAAAAAAAAAGAGTGAAAACTGAGCAGGAATGGCTCCAGGAAGGTTTGCATGTCTTTCACTCATTTTTCTATTTAAGAATTGTATATTTTATCCAAATTTTTACCCTAGTCCTATGGGTGTACAACAAATAGGCTTCTATCCACTACACATGGATAGAAATATAAATGCATTTGGAACTAATATTGTACAGCTATAGAAAATTACAACCCTCTGAGCAATTCTTTACCAAAATATTTATATGCTGTAAGTTTGTAAGTTTTAACTACTGTGAAATACTACTTATTCTAGAGTACACACAGAATTATCACTAAGTGTGTGGATTGTAGTCCTGCAGTGTCACAAGGATGTGATGCTAAATGCTTATGAATGTTGAAAACTCAGTGAATTGAGAGGTCTGGGTGACAAAACTCTGGAGCAAAAAACAGCAGGGAAAAAAAGAGAGGGGAGGGGGGGAAAAAACCAACCAACCAACTAAAAAACCAAAAAGACACACCCACAAGCTCTAGTGTAGCAGGCAAAACAGAATAAGTATAAAATGGGAATGATATCAAGCATGTACAGCATTGTGCACTAAAGATTGCATTACATGGCTGAGCAAATACTGTGAAATACTGCCAGGAGCTCTTTACCCTTCCTGTAGTGCCATCAGCATCCTTGAGTAAGGTTCAGGTTCTCTGCCTGTAGGAGAAAGCAGCAGGAGCACCTGTATTGTGACACCACTTTGGGGAGCTGCTGCTCTTAGCCCAGGCAGGGAGGGGAAATCTCTGGGTGTTGCTTTCCTTTTCCACCTCACAGAGCTCACTGGTGATTCCTAAACTGGTGCAGATCTGGGAATACCCTGCACTGGCAGGAGAGCCAGCAGCACTTACCTCTGCTTGCCTGGAATCACCCAGAAAACAAGTCTCTCTACTGTGCAACATCCGAGTTTTTGGGGCTGCAGCTATGAAATAAATACCCTCCAGGACAAAGCAGGCTGCCTAAAACCCAGGTGCATGTGACCAAAGTGCCTCAGTGCAAAGGCATAATCCTTTGACTTCTTTGTACAAGGCAAAGTGTGGCCCAAATGTCTCTTTCTAGAAAGGAAATCTGGGAGCTGGGCAAAGCTGCTGTGTCCGTGTCAGATGGGAGAGCCCTGCACAGGGCCAGGGAAGCCAGGCAGGAACACATGGTGCCTCTTCACTCAAACTCATGTTCTGCCATCAGGGATGAAGGCTCCCACCAGGGGAAGATGAAGCTTCAAACCATGGAATGGCACGAGTCAGGACCAGAGCAGCTGTGTGGGACAGCCACAGAGGTCCCAGAAAGGGCCCCAGTTCTCCCAGTGAGTTTGTGGAGATGCCCATTGAGGGATGAGGTGGTATCACACCTGCTTTAGGTCACAGATTTTTCCTCAGGGTCTCTGCATTTCTGTAAATGGGCAAGTTCTCACTGTTGCTATTACAATAGAATTTGCATACAAACCATTAAAAACAAACCCATTACAAGCTGTTTACATACACAATATATGAAATTCCTCCATTGCATCTTCACAACCTTGACTGTTATCTGTCCTCCTTCTCTTAGATAATTTGAATTTGTACAGGAATATTTTTCATCCTCCAACTATTTTTCCCTGCCTAATACGAAAGCACTACTGGGGTCCCAACATGTACTTGACATGTGCATTGAAACAAATTTACCCAAGACAAAATAAAAATTTTTGATCTGCACATCATGTAGAATCTCACCTGCAGTGCCAAGTACATAACAAAGTTAAATACAACAGACATTTCTTTTCCAAGTCTGTGTTCCAAACCTCACTGTACTCACTGCTCCAATTCCAAGTTCTGTGCAAGGTAGCAAGCAAACCCTGCACAATTATCCTCTGGAAATAAGCTCAGTTGTATTTAGAACAAAGGAAAGTACCTCAGGGATGAGCATCCTTAGCTGGATGGAGGAGCAATGCCTCTGTGTGTTGGTAGTGAGGCTGGTTGTGAAAAGAAGCCTGATTTATAATGTGATTTGTGTTTGTGAAAGTGCTCACTGCAAATACTGCTTATGTGTGCTGACCCCTTAAATGCAATTACTGACTATGATTATAGCTCAGATTGGTAATATTTTGCATTTAGCCTTTGGGGAAATAGTCAAGAACAGAAAACTAGATGGAATTGTGTCTTCTTACTGAATCTGAGAAGTAGTCTGCTTTGGGCTGACAGAAAATGCTTCTTTACATCAACTAACTTGCCAAGGGGATTTTGGATGGCAAAAGAATAGGCATTAAGGAAAAACAGTGGATTTATATAGGCTAAAAAAAATCCCTCCTGAGTAACCAAAACAGTGTCTAGGCCAGACAAACCCACCATAATTTTCCTTTTCATTGGGGCAAAATTAGATTCTTTGGCAGAAGAGCTGAGCACGTCCATTCACACCGAGGGTTCCCTCGTAGATGGAGCATTGTTTGGATCCCAGCACTTGCATCTGCTCCTATGCTTCATCAGGGCTCCAGCAGAGAGCATAAGGAGAACATCCACATCTGTCACTAGGACATAACAGTCTCTTGGAGAAGCCATCCTTTGGGTGGAGTTCCAGATGGACCATATTCCCTGCCAGCCTGGAACAAGCTGTGGTGCTGCAAACGCCGTGACACACACAGGGCTGCACCTTGCAGAGGTAGTGATGAACATGAACATTGCAGATTTACATGTGGGGACATCCCAGAGAGCCTCTGGCAGAACTCCCCTGTGTCTCTGCTGAGATTGTTTTGCTCTAAATGTGATACACCCAACACTCTCCTGCCTTGCCTCTGCCAACTGGGATCCTCCAGGGATGCCAAAATTTAAAGCAACAGTAAGCAGACAAAAAAGCAGAAAGCCTGATTCGAAGACATGCCCCTATGATAGCAGTGATGGTTTACTCTCATCCCATTCTGATGCTTTTGGAAGCCACAGAACTTCCTCATCACAAGGAAGACAAAGGCCTTGCTCAGGAGTCTGAGAAGAGCTCCTCACATGTGGTTCCCAGTACTGTAACAGTGTCAGTTAAAGTCTGAAGTGCTTCTGTGTCACATTTTAGCCTGTCAGATTAATGATATGTTTAATGCTCTGAAACTCTTGAGGGACAGCAAGGACTAACTTACAAATAAGCACAATGGGAGTTAATTTCTGCAGCACGAAAATATCACCTCAAATTGTAGTTCCACACACAATACAGGTATTCTCAAATGCTTGGGATTGCTCATCATGGCAAAGTATCAACATATGGCAGATAAGATGCAGCTGAAAGGGAAGAACTTGGCTGCTCATGGGCTTTGCAAGTCAGGGCAGTGGTACAAAATGAGGATACCTAGATAATGAATTTCCTGTTCACAGTTCAGAGCAGCCCAATTCCAAAGAAACAACCCCTCCTACAGAACTGCTGCCAAGAAACCTTGAGTGAATCAGCCTCAGACACATCCTGTCCAGGGTATATGACATATTCTGTCAGAAACTCTAAAACTCACATTGTTAATGACAGAAAATGAGGCTTTATTGAAGTCTTTTTCCATTGGTCTCTCCCTGTGAGACTTTATCCTGGGTCCCAAGGTGTTTCCTATTAGACGACCATTTAAGCACTGCAAGAATCACTGAGAAAACCCAGCAGGAACTCTTTGGACCACATCTTTCAGATGTTTAAAAGAGCCTAGTTTAGCTTGGAATCCGATATTCAGTATGCCCTGGAAGGATGGATGGGGCCACTCTAAAACATCAATAGTACAGTCTCTCTGTCATTTAAGCAATTACTTCATTTCTCTTGCTACTGTCTGGAAAACAAATCCTTCAGCAGTGACGGACCTGAGCTTTGTGCTGTATCAGTCAGGACTTGTTTTCTCACTCAGACTTTACCTTGCTGCTCTGCATATCACGGTCAAGGTTTATCCCAGAGGTCATTGTTTTAATCAGCATTTAAAAATCTCTGTGAATGGAAAACACTACATCAAGTGTCAGGGCTTTCTTCTCTCTTGTTTGTTGGGTTTTTTTCTCTTTTTTAATAAACTGATATTCTGTTTCTTTAATAGGTTTAGTTCTCACCAGTGCTCAATTCTTACTCATTTGTTAAGTCTAATTAGTCAGTATTCAAATGTGCCATGCATTAATTTGGCCACTGCTCAAATAGCACACAGATTTCATAGGAAAATGGATTATTTGAATTTTAAACACAGTCTGTTCCACCAATTCTGACATATTAAGCAAGCTCGCAAGCCATTAGGTCTATAAAATGCCAGTTGACCTAACAGCCTGCAACAGTAAGGGAGTGAACAAAGCTATTTATGTTATTAACTGATGCTCTGAAGTGAGAGCTACACACGCTGATCCTGTATCATTTGGTTTCTCCAAGATTTGGGTGAAGCCCAGATACTTGGCTACTTCAGCCTCAGCACAGAACTGTTGGCCATTAGACACAGAAGCAGAGCCTTGAGATTCCCCAGAGCCAGGACTCACTCCAGCCTTCTCTGGCTGCAGCCAGAGAACACAGATCATCCTGCCTGCTTCACCTGTTTAATATGATAATTAAGTCATTTGAGCTAATGGGCTTTAAATACATCTTTTAGGGTAGTCTAGACAACTCCTTAACATTGTCATCAGAGCAATCTGTATTTCTGTGCCAGTTTGTGCTGGAGAAAAGGCAGAGGCTGATCAGAGCTTGAGGTAATCAGTTAAAGACAAGCCTAAGCCCCCACTCCTCCTCTCACTGATGGGTGCTGCTGTCAAGTTTACCAAGGGTTTTTGCCTTCACTTAGATCACTCAAATTCTCCTTCTAGAGCTGAGGGAACAGTTGGATACACAAGCCTTTCCAGGTTCCCCCACTGCCTCTGGCACACAAATCTGTGGCCATTAGCTCGTCTAGACAGGGATGCTCGGGTGGTAGCTGGGCTATTTCCATTAGCATAGGAAAAGGAAAGTGAATTTGAACACAAGCATTAAAGTCTGCTCTGCCTCTGCTAATGCACTTCAGCGGCCCAGCACAGCCACTGTCCCTTCAGCCAGTCTAGACAAGGCCACAGGGACTCTGGGATCTGGGCTGAGCACTCAACTTACATTGCCTAGAACTGCAATAGCTTTGTTGTAATTCAGCACGACAGCACCTTCCAAACACAGCAACCTGTGAAATAAATGTTTCAGAGTTCAAATCAGGGTTAGCCTGACTCCTTTGGCAACACGTCCTCCTCCAAATAAGTGCAGAAGTTACAAAACAAAAGCAAATCCACCCAAACCATGGCAACAATCCAGGACAAGGATGATTAATAAAATCACCTTAAGGTGAAAAAACGCAGGACTGCCGAGATCTTGGTAAATAACAAGCTCTGTAATTCCACCACTGAAGCTTTCATAAGGCAGCAGTGTTCAGAAATGTGATAGTCTCCTCACACTGGGCAACAGCAAATGAAAGGGAACCTTCCAGCCCTGCTTCTCTGCACAGGGTCAGAAAAAAACAAAGGACAAGAGCAAAGTGGGGTTGTTTTGGCTGCCATAGTTTTTAAACATCACTGACTTGGTAGTTCTTCTCAAAATGAACATGAGACCAGACAGAGAAGGGACTTGGCAAATCATCCACAAAACCTTTCACAACACTGCCCTGGCAATGGGATCGGTTCCATCCGTCAGCATGATGTGAAAACTGATGAACTTCTTCAGGTTCTGTGGACCCAGAGAGGAGAAAATAAAGTATTTCTCTTGTAGTCCAAAAGTGAAATTGCACATACATACAAGAAATTGGGGGGGGGGGGGGGCGCAGAGAGACAAATTTTCAGAGTGGGGAAGTGGAGCTACAGATTTGCTTTGGGATAAATGAGGTTTTTCAGGTGCATAGAAAGAGTCTGTAGCTTTTGACTGAAGAGCTTTCCAGCCCAAATGAAGTATTTTACTTTGCCTTTGTAATATGCAAGACTCATATAATTCTTAATTTTTTTTCCCCATTTCAAGCTTTATATTTCTTAGGTAAAAGTCAGTTTTTCAACTGGCAGTCTTAGGGCAAAATGCTTTGGTATTTTAAAGGTGCTATCCTTTATCCTTTTGAGTTAAAATTATTTGCAAACTGCTTCAAAGGCCAGCATAGCTGGTCAGGCATGTAGTGCTGAGCACAGCCACGGTGTTTCTCATTGCAGTCCCAGTTGTCCAGGATTAAGGCACGATGTAATATGGACACATCCTTTGTATTCGTGTCTGATAACATTTTTTAATTTATCAAGGACTTTGAACACTCAATATCTAAGGACACCCCTGCAGTTTCTGGTTTGGTCTGTTTTAAAACTTCTGGTCAGCACAACAGGATTAAGAAACCTGAATTTAAGAGGAACGACAGAGAATGGCTAAAGCTCCCTGCGTTTGAATACGCCCCATTGTGTCTTTACAATCCCGGATTTTCCACAACAACTGTCTTTCCAGCACGGTCTTTATCTGGATATCATTGAGCTGGTAAGTGGCAAAGAAGAACCTGAAGAGCTCTGTCTGATCACTGCAGCAGAGATGAAACTGAAGCTATGGTATCACAGACCACTGGGTTTTCTTCCCTCAGGTGCTGGATGCAAACACTTCACTAATGAGTGAAAGCCCAACTTCTGTTCACAAGGAGAGAAGACACCAAGGGTTTGATGGTTATTTCCAAGAAATGGACAATGACAAGACAGCAGAGCCATCACTTTGTTGTGCTGCTGTGCCTGACTGAGAGTGACTTTGCACTGCCCCAGAAGATGGGACTGGGAGCGAGTCACTGAGTTACTGCACCTTCTGGAGCTCCGTGTTCACTCATCTGTGCATGGCTGAAGCACAACCCACAGCTTTCCCCTCAGCACCACTCTCAGCTGCTCCAGGATCAATTTCCCCATGAGCTGTAGAGAAAAATGCACCTTTCAGGGCAGAAGAGAGACTTGTGAGAAGTCATTGGGAGGGTGTGAAATGCACAGAAGGTAATGGCTGTAAGCAGGCAGCCCCTACAGCCCTTGTAGGACACCTCATCAGCAATGGGCTGACCCATGGCCTCCCTGCTGCTGCTGCTGCCTGCCAGCAGCCAACCCTGCAGTGCTACTGCACCTCTGCCCAAGGAGCAGCTCATCAGAACCACAGTCACACCGACCTTCAGAAATACTGGGTTTTCCCTTCACTCTCTGCCTATCAAGAAGCTTTTGGGAATGCTGATAGAAGCAAAAGGAAAAAAATCTTTCTCTTCAGAACAATGCCAGCAGGAGCCTCCTGTGTCTCCCTCTGAGAATTGGTTTTGTGATACACTTAATGCCTGGGGAACCACACAGTGCAGCAGGCATGAGGCAACAAGCAACATCCTCCACAACTTAGGCACTTCCAAGCTTCCATGCTGTTCCCAGTGCTGAAGAAGATCTGCCTCTCAATGCATCCACCATCCAGACCCCATCTGGGAAGCCTGTGGGAAGCCAAGGCAGACAGTCAATTTGACTGTCACTCACTCAGACAAATCAGTGCCAAAATGAGTCCAGAGCTTAGATTTCTAAACTGCTTTCTCCACTGTCACCAAAACCTACTTTTCAAGCAAGACTTGCCAAGGCTTCAAATCTTAACCAAACGAATCAATCTAAGTGATGAAATTGGAAAAAATAGAAACTGAAGAAATCTCATAAAGCACAAAGCTGTTCTACCACACAGGCAGATGAGGCCATAGGTATAGGAAACACACTTTGCTGTCTAAAGGGGAAAAATGATGAGCTGTGGGATGTGTTTTTCAATGGAAGATCAAGTTTCCATTACCCTTGTCATTCATAGGTCAAAGTCATCAAAACTCTACAGCAAAAAGGAGAGAGATGCACCTGTGCTACCAGAGAGTGAAGGATGAGGACAAAGATAGAAAACCAGAGACAGAGAGGCCTTTGACATTCCTCAGGAGAGAAAGACTTTTTCATGGATTTAAATTAAAACTGTGCAAAGAGAGCACTTTGCTGGTTAGCGAAGACGGACTGCTGCCATTAGCATGAACAAACTTGTCTGACACATTTTGTCTGCAACCCTTTGCTGTGACAGGGAAGGCAGAACCTCGCCAGATTGTTGTGGCTAAAAAATTATAAATCACCAGAGGAGTGGTGAAATGAGGTAATTGAAAACAATTTTTTAAAAATCCACTTACCATTAAGGATTCAACACCAACACGTGTTTCCTTTAGAGAAACAGGGAAAAGTTTCTTTTTGCCCAACTTAATGTATTGGGTTTGTGTAGCAAGGTTTTGGTAGCAGGGGGTACAGGATGGCTTCTGTGAGAAGCTGCCAGAGAGGTACTGTGTCTGATGGAGCCAGTGCTGGCCAAGGCTCATTCAGCATGGCATTTGACCCAATACATTTGGTACCAGCAAAGGGCATCGGATATCTCTGATCCATGTTGCTTCCACACTGAGCAGCAGAGCAGGCAGAAGCAGGACAGTGTTGGGTGCAGGCCCGGCCAGGAACAATGACTCCTCTGCATTTTCCATGACCTTCTCACCCTTTGGACTCCGTGGCAGCTGCTGACTTTGCAGACCAGCCACTGCCAGCGTTGAACACTGCCAGGTACCAGAAGGATTTACACTCTCAAGCTTGTTGCTTCTCTCTTCCATAACAACAGCAACATTATTTCCCAAACTGAATTTGCCCAGCAATCCAGCCTGCATCTAACACTGTATCCTGTATGTGACAGTACACCATTCCATTGCCAAAACACCCCCTAACCCCTCCAGCATGCTTACTGATGAATGAAGCACCAAATTTGTTCTCAGTAGTTAAACATTTGAGGCAGATACTGTATGACATGAGAGATGAGAGTGTATTGAACTTGTACCAGGCCACAGCTTTCCCCTGTTTGCATGGCCAGCTGGGCAATAGAGGTGTCCAGCACACACCACATCAGCGTGATTTAATGGCGATTTAATGGAGTTCCCATCACTGTGGTGCAATCCTGGAGCACAGCCTTTCCCACAGAGAGGAGAGCAGAGACAGGCACAGATAAGCATGTTTCACAAGGAAACAGAAGTATTTCCACTTAACTTTGTTCTTTAAATGTGTGTGAAGACATAAACACTTGGTGTTCTGGAAGAGGACAGCTGTTCCTCCCGTGCCACGAGCCGCTGTTCCTTAGGGAGTCAGCAGCTCTCCAGAGCACCTTGGTACCTCTCCAGCTTTCAGCCTGCTTCCTGCTGGGCAGTCTGCTCCATTCATATCTGATTCTATTCCCTTCAGGGCAGCACTCAGAATGTTCCCTCTGAAGTGAGGGAGCCATGAGCACAAGCACTGGGTACAGGCCTAAGTCCATCAGCCCAGGCGGCACCGTCTGCTGGGAGCAAGGGGCACCCCTGGAGAGGGGCTCGGCTGGAGAACGGTCCTGACCATCACTATCAGAGTCTCATGCAAACCCCTCAAGATCACAACCACAGAGTCTGAGGAAGGCAAAAGTTTAACAGTAATGGGAGGAAAGCTCAGGACCATCCAGATGTTCCAGTGCTCTGGAAGTCAAAGATCAAAAAAAAATACCTGCAATGTATTAGAAGTGTTCATCTGGGTCTTCTGTGACACTGAAGTCAATCATCGGTGTTAGCATGACAAATTACCAGCAGCTCTAGATTGTTAATTCTCCTTAAGGTTTCAAATGTCCACAGATGAATGGATTTGACCCCAGATCCACTTTGTACAGGGATTGAGACCAGCTTTCACCCATAAACTAATCTCAGAAACCTAAACCAAAAAACTATAGAATGAAGTTTTGATTAAATCCAACAGACAAATCCACAAGAATGATGTGCTGAGCTCTGCTCTACAATGAGCCCCTCCCTTCCCAAGCAGAGCTTTTCAATAACAGTGAAGACTCCTGAAATCTAATTTATTTTTTTTTGCATTATTAAGATGTTGTCCAGGAAATAACATTTAAAGCTGATGTCAGTCACTGGAGTTGATTGGATTGCTTCCGAAATCAGCCTCATGCAGCAGAGTCCAGTATTTTGGCAGTCAGCAGTAACAGGTATTACATGAGAGCTCAGAAATCAGTTCTTTCCTGTGATCTCATCCCCCTGATGAAGAAACCCTTTAATTAACCAAGCAGCACAGTTGGCTCACTCCTGTAGCAGCAGCACTCACTGACTGGGTGAAGAGAAGTTGCTGCAGAGGGGATGAGTCCATTAAAGAAAGAGAAAACTACCCTACAGCCTTTCAGGGAGATTATACAACTGCATCAAAGTTAAATTGACATTTATCCAATTCTCATTTCACTGTTTGCCAACAAAAGCTCGTGTGTGATATGGAACAGTCTCTTCACTTTTTAACCAAAGTCTGGAATGCAAATTCAATTGTTATTTTGTCTTTGGTCTAACCTTAGAGGAAGTCTGCAACAGTAATTCTTCCAGGTTTTAGTTCACTAGGGGTCTCCAGAGGCACCAGCCTGGGTGGATCCCCTTCCCTGCCAGGTGCTGGGGTCACTCCTATAAACTGGACGGGGCTCCTGCTCTGCTCCCCAAAAACTTCACCAACAGAGAGCCATCGGTTTCCTTCCGTGAGCTGGGGATCACTGCGATCACTGGGGATCCAGCTCCCTTCCCCAGCCACAGGTTTGTGTCAGCAGGGACTTTTGGCGAGTACTGAAGCTGAACAAACGCCTCACCCGAGAGCACTGTGGCCGTGGCCGTAACTCCTCGCACACACGGCAGCGGCTGGTGCTGTTCTCTGCAGCTGCTTCCCACTCGCTCTGGAGCTCAGAGCACGGTCCGAGCAGGGAGAAGCAGCACTGACGGCTCGATCAGCGTGGCAGGAACTCAGCGAGGTCTCGGCCCTTCGCCCCAGCCCGGATGAAGGTGCCCCCGCAGCCTGCCGTGGGGGAAACGATACCCCGCCAGCTCCTGTTTTGCCCCGGTTTTGAAATCAATGTGACCAGTAGGGAGTTGTCAAACCTTCAATATTTAATTTGGGGCACTATGATAAGACTCAAAATTAAGCTGGATCCAGGGCAAAGTAATTAAAAACATGACTGGGGTCCTACTCGCATCTGCCTCAGGCACCTCAATCTGCCGCAGAAACACGGCAGCCTCGTCCCTGCGGGATTCAGAGGAAGAGCGACCCTCCTCAGCAGCACAGGATTAGCGACGTTGAAGTTGCAAAAGCCACATGAATGCCAGAGGGAATCTTTTTGTTCTTCCCGACGGCATTCACTGCAGGGATTATCGCTAGGAACGCAAATGAGGCGAGCACGGGTGCAGTGAGAGTTTGCAATCTATTCCGATGTCTTTACATCACCTTCCTGCTCGGACCAGCCCTGCTGCCTGTATCCACTGCCTGGTAACAGCAGCAGCTTTCAGCCTTCTGTTTTAATCTACACAGTCGTTAAAATTCACTTTTCAGCAATTACCTGGCATAAATTTTAGGAGAACTTTGGGGTTGTTGTACCCAGCCAGCTGATTAAAGCTGCAGAGTCAGAGCCCCAAAGCGCTCTGGGCTCCCGTTGGACTCGGGACGATCTTTCCCTTCAATGGCCTGAGCAATGGTAGAATATTCACATAGGATCTCCGTAGAGAACCAAAACTGGAAATTCATTCTTGATAATTCTATCTGGAGAGGACCTGCCTCACACAACCCATAAGAGACTCCACAGCTGAAGTCCTTTCTACCAAAGCAGTATCAGACCTATTTGCAAACTCTAGACAAGTGCAGTTATTTGAACAGGGAGCATTGTCTATCTCCACTGAGCAAGAAAAACACAATAAACTTGGCAGCTCGTCTTAAAATCTGGAAATGCTGGATTCTGGCACATTTCCCCAGCCAGCAGCATCTTCCCTCCTGCTGTTCAGTGACAGCACACACAGAGCAGTGTCCATCAGCTGGTGCATGGGGGAATTACTGGGGAAAAGCTGTTCCAAGGGTGGCTTCAAGCTGAAGTAGAACACCATGTAATCTCCAGTTAGCTGTTATTATTCCTTATTAGAGAAAGAAGAGCCTCTCAGGGATCACTTACACAGCGAGATGTATCAGAACTGAAGGGTTGACAGTGCAGACAGCAGAGCACAGCACATGCACCAGCCCCTTCATGGTGCTCCACAACAGGAAAGCACATCCCAGCTCCTTGTCCAGGTGCACAGGGGACACAGAGCCTATGGGACTGTCCTATTCTTGTTTTATGTTACCCAGTTCATGCTCTGCCCACACTTCAAGGACCTTGCTGTCATTCAGAAACGAAAGCATTTTGATGTGTGTGTGCTTCATTACAGAAAATCATGCTCAGAGCAAGGCTATGGTAAGCCACATGGAAAAAAAACTACCTGCAGGAGAAGAGATTCCCAAAGCACCCCAGGCAGCTCTGCAATTATTTGACAGCTAGTTTGGGGAGAAAATGGAGCTAAACAAAGGCTGCAGGATGTGCAGCGCTCTCACATACAGCACAAGTTAAACATGTTACAGAAAATGGGCCTGTGAGCCAAACAGGGATTTCAGGCAGTATCTTAATTCCCAAAAAACAGTCTATTGACAGTGATTTACATGTGACAGGAAGGCTCCCAAGCAGATGGGAAGCTGGCAGACTGTTTGGATAGCTGCAGTCCAAGGAAGATTGCCACTGAATGCTCCAACAGCTCTATAGAGCAGAGACAAACTAAATATGCAAACTGTAAATGTAATTAAAAGGACTGGAGGGATTGGTTAGGAAGGGAGAACGAGAAGGGCTTGAAAGGTATATGTGGAAATATTTAGGCTAACAAGTGGAATTTGTATGACAACATTAAGAAGGATGAGTATCAGACAAAGAATAAATTTATGGGGAAATCCACAAGGCTGTTTACTAATGCTACTGATACACTTAACTAAGATAATTAAAAGCTCTAAGCTGAACTGCCATTTAAGGAAAAAAAATTATAGGAAATAGCCTGGCATCAGCAAAGAATAAATTGGCTCAATATACATTTCATAACACATACCTACTGCTGGAGGCTCAAGTTAGTGAGATCCTGAGTGTGCCCAACCAGAAATGTTTCCTGAGTGGATCAGCTGCAGTAGAGTATTTGTGATTTACAATAAACCCCTTACTGCTAAGGCAGACATGCACACAGGAAATAACAAAAAAGACCAGCTAAAACACTGTGACCTCTTACAAGACTTAGAGAACTGCCTGTACTTGACACAAGACAAAAATAAAGTTGCAGTGGTCTAATTTAAAATGAGAGAACATCTGACTGTTATTGAAGGCATCATCAGCATCATTAGTCACCTGTAGCATTTAGAGCACCTATAAAGTAGCAAATAAGGCTGTGTGAGCACCTGTGCCGTTATAACCCTTTCCAAAGTTAGCATTTGATAAGACAGTGTTTGA
This sequence comes from Corvus kubaryi, assembly GCF_017639235.1. Lineage (NCBI taxonomy): Eukaryota > Metazoa > Chordata > Aves > Passeriformes > Corvidae > Corvus > Corvus kubaryi. Next base: position 3,721,981 of record NW_024581088.1, read on the forward strand.
TAAAATTTTAAAATAGGAGTAATTCAAGTGCAACATCAAGTGATTGATGTACCAAATACAGGCAAAGTACATTGCCCAAGTTTACAAGTATATAAAATATGTCATATATGTATTAAAAAGTTGCACTTCTGGTTTCAGCAGTTTTCCTGCAAATTCAATGCTGAATACCCTGAATATTCCTGCTACATCCCTACTAAGCCAAGGAGATTGGGATGCTGCAATGGTTGGGGTGTGGATGTCAGTGACCAGGGTTTAACATCCCTCTTCTGGTTTCTGCTGTAAAAACATAACGTAGAATTATTTTTGTGGAACCTGTTGGAGGTGACATGCAATTAAATGACACATTTAATGTCCCTGTCTGGCAGCACTCTGAGAAACTGTTTTAAGGAGAATGTCCTGTACTAAATGCACTGTAATAAACACAGTGAGTCTCTCAGTTGGAGCTTCTCAGTGACACAGAGAATCCAGAGGCGCCACTCCAGCAAGGCTAGGCCAGGAGTTAAAGCAGGCCTTCATCACCCAGGTGAGGAATTCTGACCCTGGAGAGCCCCAGACAGAGAGTTTCACGCAGAGATGTTAAAATATCACTCCCCTTGGCTGGCTGGGAGTGTGCAGCTCTTTCCCTCCCTTACAGCCAGGTCAGTGTCTTTAAAAGCAGGTGGATGTATTTACCTTGTACCATTTCAAGCCTTTTAACCACAGAACAGAGCAAGACTCTTTATTTTTTAAAGCAGGGTGCTCACTGACGCTGGGCTTGGCCAGTCTCCCAGCAGACATGAGAGTTGTTTACACTTGACAGACTCAGACACACTACAGCACCTATGGAAAAGGCTCTTCATTCCTGTTTCATCTTTCCACTTAGGTAATTCCCTTTCCCCTTCAGATCACTACATGTATTTCTAAAATTAATCAACACACGTCCTTTATTGTGTATTTTATCCTGTAATTCAGAAAATGGGCTTGCTGCCACTGAAGCTCTACAAAATACTCCCAAAGCTGATTTTCACCAAATGAGACTTAAGGAGCAGGAGCTGTGCTGGGCCAATAGACCCTTCTTTGTGTTCCCTGTGTCCCTGCTGCTGTCACAGAGGGACAGATGGCCCATCTGAGCACCACCAAGAGCTCAAGTAAGAGTTTGCTTCGCTTCAGCTCCAACTGTTTGGAAGCAACAGTCAAGAGTCAGTTCCATCTACCTCCCCTCACTTAATGTGATCAGATTTTCCCAACTCCTCTGCACAGGACCTCCATCCTGCAGGAATACTGGCCTTCCCTTCCTCAGCTGAAGAGACAAAATATTCTGGAACACTCAGGATGTCTTTAGGTAGCTCCTGGGGATTGTTCAGTGAATTTTCCAGTGGTTAAATCCATATTCTCATATGTGTCAGAGTCATTTAAAATGAGATCTTGCACCTTCTTCAACCAGACCATGACAATATAAAACAACTCAATGTTAGTCTCAAACTGCACATCATTGCTGTCTCTCAGCAGTTTTTGTAGATATTAACAAAAAATGCTGTTTTCACTGAAATTTTGCAGCATCTTCAATCAGGGAAGGTGAAGGAATAGTTTTATCAGATCAGAGAAAAAGTAGTCTCTTGTCTCAATCAGAGACCACCTGGAGTCACTTCAGGAAAAAATGAAAGAAACTGTACAGGGTTTAAAGCTACTGCCTAATTTTAGAATAAAACATTTCCCTAAGGATCCTTACAGTAACTTTCATTCATGTCAGGGATTTTTTTTTCTTGTTGCCCACCAAAAACCTTTGGAAACGTTTGTTTGCAGTGAACACAGCACTGCTGGGCCATAGGAAGGTGGGTACAGCAGGTATAGATGTATTTTACAGCTCTTCCACTGGCTCAAGCCAAGCTGGAGTCCCCGTATCTCCTCAGGGCTGTATTTTGTGTGTGTACATGTTAAACATCAGACTGCAATGTTTTATGTACCCATAAAATTATAATGCAGTCAGTAACAGATACTTATTGAACAACATCCTGATTTTATAAACAGACCTAAATTGTCTCCAAACGTCCTACCCCACTTCAAAAAGCAGTGTCACAGACATAACTTTTTACAACCAAACCCAGCCCGTGGTTATCACAAGGTGTGAAGTAAAGCAATGTTTGGGCAGTAGTTATAACATTCCTCATTGTTACCTGTAAGCATCAGAGGAATACAAAGTGCTTTGATCTAAGGAAGAGGCAGTGCAGGATTCCAGGTAGAGTTTAGCAGAAATTTATTTCATGAAAAGCTTCATTAACCTGAATTGTTTTACATCTCATTAGTTTCAGACACTCCAGTTTAGCATATGTTCACTTCTTCCACTTCTGCAGTCCTTCCTCCTCTGTCAGATGGTTCCTGAGTGTTTTGCTATACACCAGCAGTTGCTCCCACAACCACTGCTGGACACTGCTCTGGTAAAACATGCTGATTCTGGAAATACTTCGGCTGGCACGAAAGCCTTCCAAGGGAAGGCTGAAAGCAGCATTCCTCTTGGCTACAGAAAATTAATTTTTCTAAAGTTTAAATTTACTTGCCATGCTAGAGAGAGTTCCCTTCCACATCCCTCGTGACACAGGATCTAGTCAAGAAAAATTGGTGAAGCCTCCATGTCCCACAGTCCCAGAGATCACACGCTCCAGGGACAGAGACCATCAAACCTTTGTCCTGGCATTCCTCTGTGAAAGCCAACAGCTGCCCACCTCACTAGAGCACATCTTTTACTCAGACGTGTGGCAGCACCTTTTCTCCTTTCTGTGGATCCCTCTAATCCAAATTCCTTTCCTTTGATTTTCCCATCTTCAGCTTTCTCCTTGTTACAGTCCCAACTTCCTGTGCCCTTTCCTGCTTTCAAGTTATGGTGCTCTAAGCATGTTAAATTCCTGCCAATCAAACCTGCAGAGCAGGGGCCTGTCCTGAGAACACTCACCTGTCTTCTGCTGCTTTAGGCTACAAGAACTGAGCATTTGAAATCTTTATTTTGGTGCCTGTGAAGGTCTGACCTTGGAGATGGCAGTGTCTGAGGGCCTCTCACTGACACATCACTGCACTGGTGGCTGTTAGGTCAAGGACTTTCAGAGCAGTCTTGAGAAGATGAAAAAGAGAAACTGAAGAAATCTGGAGAAAGGTCAGCACCTAAAGGCCGTGAAATAGTCCTGGCTCAGGTAGTTCATCTCAACTCATTGCAGGACACTCCTCTAGTTCTAAAAGGAATAGCAAGAGAATTGAAATCTCACTATCAGTGAATACCATTTGGAATATTTTTAATTAGCATTTTCATTATCACCATCTACTTTGGAGCCCTCTCAAAACCTTTCTAAACAGATCTGTGCAGAGCACCTTACAAGTACATGATGATGCAAGGCTGGATCACAGTTCCATGAGTTCCCCAGGACACAGCCAGTTTGCTGAATGGCACTAACACTCCATTGCTCCTCTAATCTATGTTGGGAAAAGTGCTGTAAATCCAAGGGCACCACTGCCAGGGACAATCCTAAGGGACTCTGTGAACCTCTCTGTGGCTGCTGCCACAGTGTGAGCTCGGGACACTCCTCAGAGGGAAGCACTGAGCAGGGAACAAACAGCCTGAGAGTTCAATCAGGTTCAAATCCCAGCTCCACCTGACCAAGACACTTCTCTGGGCTTTACTACCATTAAAAACAACCCTGTAGATGACACTGTTCCCTCTCAGTAAAACACTGCTCAGTTGAGGGTTTTTTGGTTACTTATGAGTGAATTGAGTACTACGCTCTTCCCTCCCTCCATGTAATTCTTTTTTCAAGAGACACAATTTCAAAAGATGGGAGAAAACTGCAATACTAGTGCCAAAGTCCTCCTGTTGGTCTCTTCAGAAGCTGAGAACTGCTGGCACTAGCCCAGGAAAAGTGACAAAGAACAGGAGGAGTTTGGAGAGCAGCTAGACTTGCAAACCTCAGAGCACTGTAAAATAAACCAAACACAAAACAGAATGATGATTGGCAGTGATGGGATGACTGTGCTGCTGGAAATGAAAGTGCTATGAATAATCAGGCACCTCTGACCCAGGAAAACATTGACTTCATTTGCAGCACAAAACAGATTGCAGATGGTATTGGGGAGGGGAATCCAGCTATTCACTGTGCTTTCCCCTCACCAGAAAAATTCATTTCCTCTGTACTGTTGAGCAATGAAATGCACCTGATTGGATCTGCTGAGACAGCTGCACATAGAAGATCTGGAATGAAAAATTAAAGAGCCCATGGGGTGATGCTAAAGGTAATCCTATTAAAACAGTGGGCTGAGGGCGAAATGCACATATAACTCCTATTTTAATAAAGAATTAAAACAAATCCCTTAAAGGAAAAAATTTATTTGGACATTTATTTGAAATCCTAATGTCATTGTTGCTGAGTTAGATGCTGGATGTCAGTGCACAAACAAGGATGTTTCTCATTCCCCACTGCTCCCCCTGTTTGTTCCTATTACTGCTCACTTCATCCTGCACTTCCAGCTGCTCCCTGCCTCCCATCTCCCTGCGTGCTGGGCACACCTCTCTGCTCTCTGCCAGCCCTCTCTGCTCTGGCTCACATCCCTGTGAGTGCCCGTTCCTGTCCAGCCTCTGCAGGGACAGGTGACAGCTTCACCTGGGGCTCTCAGCACTCCCTGCTCGCTGTGACACATTTCCCATGGCCAGGACTCCAAGGGAGAAGGGAGAGCAGCAGCAAAGGCCCATCTTTAAAGCAGGCTGAGGGCCCTGGCTGCTCCTGTCCTCAGTTGACACCAGAAGAGTGAGGTGGCTCTGACTGGAAAGAAGCCCGAAGATACAGAATAACATTATCCCTTGTTATCCCTGGTCTCAGCCTTTGGCTAGTGGAGAACAAGATGCAGCAAAGCCTGCCTGGGAAGCAAATGCAAACAGCTCAGAATGTCCCTCTGGAAACCTCCCTTGCCTTCAGCATGTCCATGTCTGACATACACAGGTCCTTGCTGAAACTCAGGTGTCACAGCCCCTCTGACAAATGCTGCCTCAGAACAAATGAATTGAAACACTGGCTTTCCAAGGCCATTAGAAATAAAGTCCAGAGGTGAGGAGGAAGAGGAGGAGGAGGAGAAGGAGGAGCAGGAGGATGCATTTGGATCTTTTTCTTGCCCCTCCCCAGCATCACTGAAGGACAGATGTTTGTCACATCAGGAAATAAAATGGATATCTTATAGTAGGAAGCTCAGCTTGGGTTTAAGGCAGGTTTGCCTAAAGAAGCAACATGTACTTACTCATAGTTAAAGAAGTCTGCCCTGGAATTGTTGGGATAACAGAAAAGCCAATCACTTGTCAAAGTAGACCCATCCCATTGCCACACCTCTAAGCTGTCTACGAGATCTCTCTTCACCTAAACAGGCTATTCTTTTTTGGTTAAACATTTGCATTTTATGGAACATCAGCAAATGGGAATCTTTCCCCTTTCCTCCCATACCTTGCCATTAAAAAGAGACAGAAGTGTCTCAATTAAGTTGGCAAGTCCAGGCAATCCCAGTATGACAATTTTCTTCTCCCTCAGACACAGATCACTGACTTCTTAAGAGCCACCGGTGTCAACACTTCAATAACAGAATCACAAAACAGGTTGGGTTGGAAGGGACACCTTCCACTGGACCAGGCTGCTCCCAGCCCTGTCCAACCTGGCCTTGAACACTTCCAGGGATGAGGCAGCCACACCTTCCATGGGCAACAAGTCCTGTTGTTCTGTCATCCTCATCCTTCCAAGAGCACTTTGAGCCTCTGGTAAAGTGCAGCAGAGAACATTCACTGGTGATTGCTCCAAGTCAGGAGACACAGAGCTGGGAGCCACCGTGTTTAACCACACACACTGACCTTCGAGGGGAAGGCTGCTGCTATGACAGTAACTGCACCTGCTCCATGGCTAATGTGCTCCCACTTGCACATGGAGATGGTGATGGATCCCATTGATTCACACGCCCTCAGAGAAGGACCAGACCCCACAGTGTGGGCAGGTTTATAGGGTACAGATGCCCATACCCAGTGCCCAAGGAAAACAATTCTAAAATTAGAACTGCAATTTTCTTTAGGAGCTCTTCCCCCTCCCCGTGCATGTCAGGAAGGCAGCTCTGTCGTCCATGACTTCCAGACAAACAAAGGGCCAAAGAAAAATAATTCCCTTGCTCAGGAGCTTACCATACAATTCCCATTCAATTATTATTCCCAAATTAATTGGAAGGACAACTCAGAGAGATTACTGGCTTGCAGGGGCTTTTGTGGTAAAAATCAGATCATAAACATGATTTTCTTGGATAAAAGATTGCCTAAACACTATCCAGCTGCCACTGAGCATCCCCTTGGTGAACATCTTGTCATTCCTAATACAAAACCCAGATAATATGTTTACTACAAAAAGAAATGGATTGGTAACCAGCCCTTTTCACCTCTCCTCTTCCCCACTGCACTCACACCCACATACTTCTCTGCAAGGCTTCTAAAAATCATTGATGGGGACTCTGCTCCTTTCTACTGTGATCTGCATTTTATCCCACTACTGGATGAATCCGTATTTATCCAAATGGGCTAAAGAAACACTTTTTCACCTGGTTTTACTGCAGAAATATTCTCAGCAAGAAGTCAGGATTCTTTTGCAGTTCATGTCCTCCCTTAGAGCTCTGCCTGCTCCCACCTCTGCCATACCAGTTCCAGTGACATCTTCTCTGCCCTGGGTTGCCAATATACACAAAAATGAAGTTCATGCACTGAAAAGGCAACCTACCAAGACAAAAGGCTGTGCAGAAGTTAACAGCTGCACTATTTGCCAGACTGGAGATTAAGCAACAGTCTCAGACCTGCATTTCTTAAAGTGATGTTTTCATTAAGCAGGATAGATATTCCTGAAGAAAATGCCTACAACCAAGATTTCAAACATAGGTGCCTAACATTAGGCTCCCAAACCTATCTTTAAGCTCCTAAATCTTTAAGCAAATGGCCTGGTCCTCTCGAGTATTGATCACAGAGTGACTCAGCGCACCTTCGCTAGGAACTGAGGGATGAGAGGCTCTTGGGAAAACAGGAATGAAAAAAGGAAGAAGTCAGGCCCCTTCCTAAGGTACATGCTGGTAGAATAAACCAGGTAGCTTGAAGTCAGCACTTTCAAAAATTATTCCCTCCATCTTTTACATCAGTTTCAAGCCTACTGCCCAACACATTTGACACTGAAAAGCAAATTATACCTGCATACATGAATGCATGAATTTACCTCTGAATTCAATTTAAAAGACCTTTTCACAATACTATGAAAAGACCCACCAGAGTGTATGAGCAGATGCAGTCAGACTGTGGTGCCACAGTGTGAGCTGAGTCCCGGGCAGGTCGGGTTTGGTCATTGCACAGACTCCTGGTTTTAGGGAGACAGGGTGTGTTTCCCAAGTCTGCTCCAGCTCTCTTGGCAGGGTCAGGCCTGCTGGGATACAGACACATTCCAAATCTGGGCACTTAAGAGGGCATTTACAAAGCACCTTCATGCAATGAGATTTGACAGCATGTACATTAATCTCTCCAATTAGAGCTATTTGACTCTTGCAGGGTATGTAGGCAATTTACATACTAATAACAAAACTGCTAGGAAATATTAAATGACACAGAGTGAGACCCACACAATTTGATCAGCTACACAGCAGCAGGATCAAGAGCCTCCTCATATCAACCCTTGTTTCTCTTATAAGCCAAAAGCTCTCTAAGAACCTTTCCAAGGCTTTATTGGATTACAATGAGGGTAATTATAGCACTGAGATGAATCCAGTGGCTCTCTTGTAATGAAATACAGCCAGTTGTAGCTACTTGAGTGCCAGCCTGACTTGTCAGGGCCTCACAGACACTGTTTCTTTCGTGCATTTTTTGCCTATTCCGAGGGATGAGGTGACTGCTCCCCAGTCCCAGGCACCCTCACAGGCAGGATGGGAGAACCAAGTGCTCAAAGGAGGCCTGAAGAGTGAACAGTGTTTGCAAACCAGCAGAAGGATCTCTCAAGAAAACTTTTGCCATAAAAGTTTGGGGATAATGGAGGACTTTTAGCTTTCTTAGTTATTTCAGAATTTATTTCAACAGACACTGCACAGGCATTGCATTGTGGGGAAGAGAAAGAAAAAGCAGAGGTGATAGATCTACTGCTAAGAAAAAATAAAATCAGCTAAATTTGGCTGTTTGGGTCTTTCTGCACTCATATGATGCTATTCTTAGGTGGAGAGTGTCTATCTCCTTTAGCTTACTTTCCATACTGGAATTCTACAGATTCTAAGCCAAGAGGACATATGTACCTAATGGTAAAGGCACCAGCTGAGCTCCAGCCACTGGGCAGTGCAGGGCTACAAGGGGAAACAAGTGCAGGGGAGAGGAACAAGACAGAATTCAGCCATCTATTCTGAAATAGAATATGGGGGCAAACACCAATTTTCATTGCTGGAGTACTGACACAGGACACCTGTGCAGGTGCTGATTTTTTCAGTGGAAGTTAGGAATGAGTTAGCAAAAACCCAGCCATCAGGGCTGGTGCAACTCTGAGCTGTCACAACTGACCCAGGCTCAGCACAGGCCCCTCAGAACCACCCCCTGAGCCTTTTTTCCCCACTTTTGACACCCATGGCTACATCAGCAGCATTAGAACGTTCACAGCTGTTCTGCAAAACAGTTTGCAAAAGACAATTCAGCTGCAGAAGTAATGAGGGCAAAGAGGAATAAAACACAAGATGTTCTTAGGAGAGAGCAGCCCAGACAGCACCTCCAAATCTGTCGCCTGGAAGGCCAAGCTCTGCCATCTGCACCTTCAGCCACAGCACAGGGAGTTCCTGAGGTGCTGTGACATCCTTTTCCAGAGCAGAGCACAGGGCTACTTGTTTGGGAAGGAGAGAAACAGTTACATGAAACATCTTTGGCAATTAAAATTCTGCTGACAGGAACGTCACGCCACATCACTGGTGGAAGAAGTGAACCCTCTGGAGAAGTGGTTACACACCCTGGTATTGTGACTTAGACATGTCCTGCCCACTTGGTGCCTTTACAGGCATTTGGCAGAACCTAGAAATAATCACAGCACTGAAGGCAATTTTTATGCAAAGCAGAGCTCTAAAACTTGTTAAAAAAATATCCACAAACAGCAGTAAAGGTCACCTGTCCCTGCTTTGGGAATGAGGGAAGGGGAGGAAAAGATCAAAAGGATTACCTGAATGGACTTATAAAATCCCACCTTTTGGAGCTGTTTCAATGTGTATCTTACTCACTATTTTGATTGGAAAGAGCAAAGAACAAATGTTGAGGGTAGAAGGAGAATATATAAACAATTACAGAAAATGCACATTTTGACAACTTGTTTGATTATCATTCAGTTGCTGCAAGGGACACAGATTCCCTGCAGCAGGAATGCTGCAAAACAAACAATCCCAATAACCAGCAGCTTCCAGCAGCAGCTCTTTCCAACGTAGACAGAGCATCTGATTTAATAACTTTTTAAAGCCCTCCATTTTTCTCTTACTCATACTTAGTTGGAACCATAGAAAACAACTGGTATTTCAGTTGAGGCCTGAAAACCTTAGCTCCTTCACTGGCTGTGTGCCAGGACTCTGTGACTTTCCCTAATGCAGGTTGTTGGTGGCATGAAGACTGTAATGTCTGAAATAGCTACCGTGCAGCACAGCCCCCTCCAGCACTAAGTTAACCCCTCCATGCAGAATTTGGTGACACCCACTAAGAAGCAAAATCAAGACATGCAGAAAATGTTAAGAAATTCTACTCCTCTTACAAATCCTAGCGAGGAAGTTCCATCTTTAAGAGACAGCACCAAGCAGGTGATGGAAACAACTTCCCTGCCATGGAGGCAGAGGCTCCCCAGGCTGTTCCACGCAGGTGCTGCCTCTGTCAGCAGCTCAGTGAGACAGGACAGGGCAGCTCCAGGGAGGCCCAGGCACAGCTCAGATTATCCAGTTGCTTGGTGGGAGTGTTAGTCCTGCTAAATGCAGGAAAAAAGAACAAAAATACACATCCTTTGCCCACAAATTGCAACGAAAAGAGAGAGGTATTTGAAAAGATGGAATGACTAGTCAGTGTGATCCTGCTCATTTCTAGGCACTGACTTTCACAGAGGAGATTGGAGTAGGAGTAGGAAGGAGTTTGTCACGGACTGCTTGTACCATTTACAGAACAGCATTTGGCATCTCTTGCTCATATGCCAAATACATGCCTGCACAGTGAGCCAGATGCACCTTCTAGTGAATTTTTTGAAAAGGAATTTAATGCTGACATAACAAAAGTGATAAATTGCTCAACTGTTTGCAGGGCAAGTCCTGAATGTACCGATAGAGAAGCACATGGAGCTGCTGAAATCCTGCCATGGCTGAAGCACTTAGGACTTCTGCAAGCTTATGCATTCATATCCAATAGCAAAAATCTCTTTTTGGACATGGGCTCTCTGGCACCACAGGAGTTTCCCAAAGGTCAGTGTTACAATGGCCATGGCTAGTTTTTGCAACCAGAAAAAGTCGCTCAGTCTTTCAGAATACAAACCTTTATTTTAAGGACAATTATTACACTGAGTATCACAAAGTTTCTCTATTATTTCCCACAATGGTCACATTTCACTACCTGGGTTTAAGTCAGACTTCAGAACAGATTTTTTAAAAATGAGGTAGACAGAGGGAAGAACAAAAGCCCGCAGTAGCTGAATTATGCTATTTACAGTGACATTAGACATTCACAGTCATTACAGGAATATTGTGCTTTATGATCCTTATTATTTACTGGGAGAATCAGGCAAGATTCACAACACTTTACAATTCACTTGCCAATATCTTCCTCAGGCTTTGGCTTTAAGGTGCTACTGGGAACTACACCATGACAAACAATGGAAGTTGGCCACACTGGTCATGTCCTGTTTGGTACCTGGCATGATACTGTGACAACAGATATCACATCCCAAATGCCCTTCACTTTGGAGATAAGAGTTCAAATGGACAGTTATATTTAAGTGGTTTTACTTAAATATAACAGTTATATTTTAGTGGTGCTACTGCTCACTCGTGAGAGGAGATACTTACCCAAGGCCTGAGGATACACTGAAGAGCCTCAAAGTATTAGGGAGAGGCCATTAACATGTTACATATAAAATTACCACAACTCTCCAGTCTTGAATCTGACATGACTTTGATAGTTTTTGCTTCTCTTGGCCATTTCAGACAATTTAAAACACTCTTTGTACTATCTACATTTTCCAAATTCTACAGGCAAATCTCATCCTGCTAAGAACTTAGAGACCTCCCTAATCTCCAAGAGATGTTGTGCCTCAGAAGCTCCTGCCTTGTTGAGGTCAGCAGTTGTGCTGGTGACAGCTCTGTAGAACACCCTCTGGAGCTCTCCAGCCCCACAGAGGACAAGGACCTGGTTATGGATGGGGGAGGAGGGTTGCCATATGCCAGTGCATGAGCAATTTTTGACTTGCAGTCAAAAGCATCCAAAAAACTCAGTATGCAGGATTTTCTGCCATATGGAGGAATTGTGATTTGGCCTTCTCCCCAGCTGTATCTGATTAAGCAAAAAGGAAAGAAAAAAGGGAGGACATTCTTTTCTTCAGTGCAAACCTCACCCCAGAGTTCATCTTCCTTTGAGGGACAGTTCATTGCTGGTACCTGGAAAAACAAGTCAGAGCAGAAGGAGGCTGTAAGAACCCAGGTGCTTGAGGACAGAGCTCTGTCCAATTCAGAAGTTTTTTTCCCAAGTCTTTTACACTTTGAACACAATTTCTTTCAGGGAAGAGGGAAGTGCTACAGAGAGACAGGACTGGTTCTACAGGGCTGAGAAAGATCAGAGTAGACAAAGAACCTCATGTTCCATGAAGTCTGCAAGGGTGCATTACAGTAAATGATGTTATTTCCATGTACTGCAGCATTCTGCACTAACAGCAATTTTGCTTGTGAGCTCTGTCATTTGTTTTACTCAATGTGGAAGGTTTCTTTAATCTGAGACTTTGCTGGGATTTGCCCTTATCTTTTTTATAGAGATTGACATGGCATTACCATAAGGCAGACGTTAACATGGTTTAAGGTTACAGAGACAATTCTGTGGCTGGTGTCCAAACAGGCCACCATATCCAGGTTTAACAGTTATAAAGACACACAGACACCTCAGAGCCTTTGTGCTTCTTTCCGATCTTCCTCGATGTAGAAAGATGTCAGGAGGAAAAAGCCTCCTCCAAAGACCCCAACAAAAGCACAGATGATAAAGCTGTACTGCATGCTCCGGAAACTCCACTGCAACGACGGGATGTTCTTGGCCTGGATAGCGTTGGAGATCTGGGGAGTGAACAAGGCTGCCATTAATCCGGGATAACACCTCCATCCTCTCCTGCTTTAAACAGCCTGTTTACAGTGTGGGCCTTGAAAAGAATAAGAGTCAGACAGGGATGAGAGCCTGCTCCCAAAGTTTGTCAAACCCAGTACCCAGCACACCTGTACTCCACTGCTCTCCAGCTGCCAACTGGCCAAGGAATCTCATGTCGTTTTACACCTTCAGTGCCTCCAGTCACAAGGGCAGGAAATACATTTCACCATTTCCTAGCCCATCTCCAGACTGCCAGCACAGGATGGGCATTTGGCAGTGACCTTTAGCATTTCTTGATCCTATTCAGTAAATTTCTGCCTCCCTTATTGGCATCCAGTGGATAGAAACAGGGGGTCAAGCAGCAATACAGGCACAAGCAGCAAGACTCATAAGACAGGGAAGAGATGGAAATTAACCTGAGACAAGAGTGGGGTCTGCTTTAGAGCCAAAAGGCTTTTGAGGAGTTATGGAGTGACACTGTGAGTAAGTGGGAGGAAGAAAATAACAGGCAGGTGCTTTTTGCACTGGAGGGAGAATGAGGTTGTAAAGGATATAAATGATACACATGAATTTAATTTTGAAGACAGAAGGAAAATCTGATTTCCAGAAACTCAGTAAGATTCAACACTTAACCCTTAAGATTTCAGGAACCTGAAATCTTTTCTTAGCATAAACAAAAAGATAAATGTTGAAAGCTGTCATTTTTATTCCCACATTTGTTCTTGATGGTTAGAATACACTGTGTGACTTGAAATGCATAAATACAAGACTCTTCAACCTTTGCTGGGTTTCTATGATTATTTATGACAGTTTAGAAAGATAAGAGCAAGATCAACTCTAAATGGGCACCTAGGGACTACAGCAAGCATAATGGCTGCAATACAAACCCAATGCATTTAATTTTAAAATGCTTAATGAAAAAATCTCTGGAGTGCAGAGGGAAGAAAAACAGGCTCTGAGAAAGAAAACTCCCTGATTCCTCAGCCAGATTTTAAACTAAAATGTTGGCTGAAGCAGGTTAGGAAACACTATCAGGATATGAAAGCAGATTTGGTGTTTAACCAACAGCAGTCATGGGAAGTGCTGGTATATGGCTTCACAGAACATTCCAGAGGACAATGTGGGTGCTCAGTACACAGGAACACAGTTGGACACACGGCAGTTTTATTCCTGGGTTTATTGCCTCTGTTCTCTTTGAAGTTACAAGGTTACCTGATGTTAATCTCATCTGGATAAGCTTTTTTTTGTCTTCACTCTTTTTGATGAGCTGCTTTCCAAGGTGACTTCTGCAGGTCCTGCACACAGTGACAGGCAGGATGCAGCACAAAGCCTCAGTTCTGCCCGTGCCCCAAAGAGGGCAAAGGACAGCAGGCAAGAGGCACAGTTTTATCTTTCAGGTAGAAAGCTTAAATGAATAGATTGGTAAGAGAGAGAATGAACAAGACATATTTCAGCTTTTGGGGTACCTCCCATTTTTGCATCCCATTTCAGCCATTTTCCACAGTGATGTTGGTTGTGTTCCCACACACATACAGTCAGATAAGTGTGAGAGCAGGAGTTTCCTAACACCAACAAGTAAAAAGGAAGTCAGCAGGGGGAATCCCTCAGGGAGAGAGGTTGTCTTCTCTGCCAGACAGATTACACAGCTGAGACTCTGGGTTTCATCTGGCTGAGGGCAAGGGGAACCTCCTGTGTGGCTGGGCCAGCAGCAGCTGTGCAGGCACAGCTCACTTGGGCATTGCTGGCCCTGTCTAACCCTGACACTGTTAACATGAGGTGAACTTCTTTAAATAAACTTTCATGCAAACACAACTTCAAAGCAACAACAAGGACTCAATCTCCCATGTCAAGTAAAGCAGAAAAGTCAAATGGGTGCTTTGTTAGCTACTGTGTCTTAAAATGAATGAAGGAAGGAAATGAGACTGACAGATAATAGTCCACTGAAACTAAAATAATGAACTGCACAGAGAAAGCAGTATGAGGCTGATTTGCCCAGAAGCACCTAAGATCAAGTAAATGTAGGAAGGGCAGAGAAATCAGGTCCCAAGGAATATGGGAATTCAAGGTTAAGGTGATTTGAGACCAGAGTTTTAAAGGTCAAGTAAAGACAACCATTGCACCACTTTTGTTCTGATTTTTAAGAGACCACTGACTAATTGCAAGATTTCAAACTTCGAGATTTGAACTAAGTCTTGGGTTTTAACACATTTAATTAATTTCCATGAAACTCCTCACAAACCTAGCAGAAAGTGCTTAAATCCCATGACACTGTCTTTGCAAAAATGTGTGCCTTCAAAAATGTATGAATCTGCAAATTTAAAATAAAAGTAAATTTCTACACACTGCAAAGAAGTACTCACACCTAAAAGCAGTGTCACAGGACCAGGTGCTTCATGCAAGTAAAAACATTTAGAAAAATGTCTCTGTGTCCTAGACTCAGGGCCAGCAATTTGAGTAATTTCTGGTTTTGGATGAGGTAGTGCCTATGATTCTGTGAGTTTCTGTCTTTCAGTTTCTGTAAGTTTTACCCTAAGGAAAGCTCAATAAGGAGAGAATTCACTTACAGCTCCAATGAGGTATGGGCTGCCTGCGTCTCCCAGCAAATGGCTCACCAAAATCTGCAGGGCGATGGCTGTGGACTGTCGCCTCGGTGTCACCACATACTGAAACAAAGCACAGCCCACAGGAGAGGAAACATCAACACAGAGAACTTCATGAGTGACCAGCTGCTTCTAGAATATCCCAGAGACACTGATATAGCAACTTTTATGTATTTCATATTCAAACACTGTTTACACTTTTGGAGACAGAGAAGTTATTCTGAGCAAAAGAGTACATTGCATGTTTTGTTGAGGAAAAAAACATTCAAGAAAGGAAGACACAGGAGAAAATAACAATAAAATAGCTAATCTGTGACTCCTCTGCTTCCATACAGACTCAGAGCAGCTTGTACAGATCCATTTGGCCGTGCAACCAACAGAAGCCTCCAGCCAGTATCCCTTGCAGTCACAATGATTTGCTTATAAGGATTCAGCACTGATAGTCCCTCAGAAAAATATCTTCTGACCTGTGTCAGCAGGCCTGCTCTAGACTGCTGGGGGAAAGTGGGGTACCTGGAACCTGGAGGAGATGTAAAGCATGTCAGCTGAGGCCTTGCAGACCCCTTGAAGACTGAGGGTGAGGACCCAACCTGCCAGACCAAAAGGTGGCTGGTGATGCTTTGATAGCACTGCCTGTAACTGGGAACCACCTGAGACACAAGATACTGTAGTAACAACACCTCACACTGATTTTGTTTTTCAGTGCACACAGTTTAAATAACGAGTTGGAGAAGAAGATGTGGTGTACATCCAGAACACAGCAAAGCATTGCATAGATTAGAACTGTTTTGTCAAACGAAATACATGAATTTGGGGGTAATAAGAGCTCTTTGCCTGTGCTACTGAAGATCAACTGTGCCTGATGAAGTCTTTCAATAATACATTTATGCAAAAAGCATTCACAGTCAGAATGCTTCAGAAGCAATTTCAAACCTTCATAGCTTCATTTTCCAACCACTTGTTTGTATCAGAAACAAAATGCTTAATATTTTCTCAGTCCTCTATTCCACAATTTGGGGGGCTTTCTTGAAACTCATCTAAATGTCACTAAGTATGTCTCACACATTAGTTAACAGAGTGATTGGTGGTTTTTACCAAGGGACAAACTCAACGTGTATGACCTATACTGTGGCTCTATCACTGCCCTCAAGGAAACATTAACATGCATGGTAAGATGGATTTAAAACTAAAAAAGACCCTGCTCTCACATTTAATTTAGAGTTTTGGTACTGCTTACCATATACTGCAACCATTTTCAGTAAAGAACCAGACAACACTGGCAGTGCCCCTCTTAGGCACTCCACTCAACCTTGGATACACAAATCACTTTTAAACCAGCATGTCTGCACCCATTAAGAGAGCTCTGAGCAGCTGGATTAGAGCAGACAACCTCCTTCCTTCCTCTGCACACGTGCAGCTAACGCATACCCTGCTCCATTCCTAGTTCCTCCAAAGCAGATATTTCTGAGCATGGATATAAGACTTATTTTTCATTAGGAATATTTAGGTAGAATGCTTCAACACTAGTAAATATTAAACCAGGGATGCTTTGGAGATCTCTCCAAAGTTACAGAAAACCACTGTGATGTCATGTTGCCACGACACTGCATCCAGCCCCATGACAGTGTAAGAGCAGAGTTATGTGAGATTGGCTGCTCTGAAATCCTTGTCACCCATGGGATGAAGGAACAATCCAACAGCTCCTTCTCACTGAGGCCACAGCACACTATGGCCTAGTGTGTGCAGTCTACCCATGGTTTCTTTTCCCTCTCAGAACCTGCCTGGATGATGAGCATGCACAGTTTGTGAACAGGCTTTCTTGCACAGAGACTAAAAAACTACAGTATAAAACTCTAAGCTTGGGAAGCAGACCTGGCTATGACAGACTGTGCTAGACTGGAGACTGTCAGCTCTTGGCTCTCTGAGGATTTCATGTCATCTGTCCCAGACTCAAAATTTCTTTTATGGATAATGACAGGCTGTGTTTGAGAAATGCAAATCAAATATTGTTATGCACTTAGTATATTGTGGGCATTGAAAGCATGAGAAAAGCTAAATGTAATTTGGTTCTCCCAGTGCCCTGCACCTTACTACCTTTATTTAATATCCCATATCTCTAACTACAAGAGACAGATGGAACAAAGCTGTAACAAGAAAAATACAAGAGAAGAATAGGATGTTTCCTATAGTTTCAGGGCTCATACAAACTCTGCCTGTGCTATTACTCAGGTTCTGCACAACAGAAACTGTACTCTGTAGCAGGGGGGGGGGTCCCGGGAGCAGGGGAATCCAGCCAGAGTCACGACAGGAACACCGATACGATTTGAGCATCGTGCTCCAGTTTTATTGTTCGGTTACCCCAAGTTATACTTTTTCCAAAGTTCACACCCCTTTCCCATGAGAAAGCCTCTAAGCAGCGGGGGAGCTGACCAGTGTATACCTTTTCCCAAGGCTGTTCAAGGCTGCCAGCTAGCAGGTGCCTTGCAAGCCTGTTTTCAGCCTGAGGCCCCATCAGGGGTACTTCTGCAACAGCCCTGGGATGCCCAAGCTCTCCTGGGGTATCCTGTATTCCACAAGGAATCCCTCTACAGTACTCAAGAGCTCAAGGCACTGTGGGATTCACTAGGAAAAGAAGAAACAAAAGACATTCTTGCACAGAGACTCTGAAGTAGCCATGGGGTCCTGCCTGGCCACAGTGACTGCCCAGGACCCCCCACCACGGCAGGAGTGCAGGTAACGTCCTGGAAACTGCCCCTCTGAGGAGATCCAGCCCAGATGCCTGGACAGAGAAGTAGGTGCCCCAAACAGGTACAGTTTGCAGACCCCTCGAGCTGCCCCTGGAGGTTTCAGAGATCCCCCCTAAGACTCTGCCACAGAGCTGTCAGCTAAATAAGCAGATGGAACACACACGCTGGTGAACACTTCGGTACCTCTGAGGGCACTTCCAAAGACAGGGACACGTTGGTAGCCTTCCCAAACCCCATACAGGCTTCAAGTTCCAGCATCTCCTACACTATTAGCTGCCAAAAACCTAAAAGACAGAGTTCCATAACCTCACAGATGGCAAACATATTTCATAAGGAACACTCCAAGTACAGCCTCCCAGTAAACCAGCAAGGCAGCTACAACACATCTCCACTTGCACATTAGGACTGTAGTTGTACAGCAGATACCTTCGTGTTTACACTGAATAGGAGGCACAAAGGTGGCTACATGCAATGCCTCTTGATGCACCAGCCACAAAGGGAGGAAGTCCTTATCATTCAGTCAGCATCTTCCTTTGTCTTCAGCTCCGCAGGTCGCAGGAGAAATTAATTCCTAGTTACATTGTCTGGCTAGTAGTGCCATGTGGGAAGAAAGAAAAGTAATTTTCATGGCAAAATAAGAACATGCATTAGCAAATCCAGCTACATTATCAGAAATTCTACCAGTTCACATGGGAAACAAGGCAAAAAGAGAAATTACTGCTGTTATCTATGGCACCCTTCAGTCAGTATAACAGCAGTGATACACTGAACTCATGGGATTTCAACAGGATGAAACACAACTCCCAAGTAAGATTACCACTGAATGAGCAGACATCTACAAATTCAGCTCAATTCCATCATTTTTCTGATAAAATAATTAGTAGCATCTAGAATTCAAGAGATCCAACCCAAAGCACATTTGTGGTAATAAACTGGATGTCTGCCCCCAGGGGCACACATCAGGGGAACACAGCACCACAGAGCTCTGCTATGCCAAGCTTTTCACCTCTCCACTTGTTGCCAATTGATACAATATTGCTGGTAACTAATCCCACGGTATTTTAAAAGAAATGGAAATTAGGGGTGTTGGTCACCTGGGAGACAAGAACTTCCTCCTCTTCTGAATTTACATGGATGCAGGATATGGCAATGATGCTCCCCACAGACTTCTGCAGGCTGCAATGTGATGCAGCATTCCCTAAGAACAGCATTCCCTGAGACTGCAGTGATGGAACTGAACAAAAGCCCTGCCCCCGCAGGCTTTGCAGTTTGGGTTCAGGGAGGAATTGAAGGAAAGAGCTGACAGCAACCATCTGCCTCACTCTCCTCACCATGTATCACCACTACCTAACTCAGTGATGTCACCTCCCTCTTTAACTGTGACAGAAGACAGAATTAAAATGCAGATGTAGGAGTTCAAAGAAAAGTAAATTGAGAAACTTAAAAAAGTTGGTGCCTCAACTGATATAAAAACAATGGCAATGATATTAACACTTGGTTCTGGTGCAAAAACCCCCAATTATTTCAAAATAAACTGAAACAGAATCTAAGTAAAAATGTCAGTCTGGACCAGTGATAGTTTTTCTGCACCTGTTCACTGCTGTAAGGCTTCAGCTCTTTTCTCGTAGGATAATCATTTCTGACCATTCTGCGAGAGTCGAATAAGAATCAAAACCCTCTTGGCTGCTGGCTGAGATTTTAAGCAAGCAGCCAATTCACTAATGCTGACTGCATTATTTACTACTTCATTAAAATTCCAGAGTGCAGAAAACTGACATGTAGAGAGCAGCACCGTGAAAGAGAACATAATGCACAGTCAGTGTCAGCAGGACTTTGCTGAAGACCCATGAAATGTAAGTAGTTCCGTTCCTTCATCTCAATCAGAATGTAAAGAAAGGTTCTTCAACATGAAATAAAAAGATAAACAGACATGTCAAGGCAAGGTCAGGCAGTGGAAGGAGAGCTCTGTAGTGCTTCACAGCTGGTCCCTTTGGTCACTAGACAGTGCTCAGCATTTGGTAATATACTTTCTCATCCTTTTACACAGACTCTGTAATAGGGATACTCCTATCTCTGCTCAGATTGTCCCCTACTTGGGTTTAGTTAGCCAGTAGAGATACCAAGCAAGTTGTATATCTGAGCAACTCAGACCACAGTGACAG
Organism: Corvus kubaryi; assembly: GCF_017639235.1. Lineage (NCBI taxonomy): Eukaryota > Metazoa > Chordata > Aves > Passeriformes > Corvidae > Corvus > Corvus kubaryi. The sequence goes on from NW_024581088.1 coordinate 3,741,827, forward strand.
TGACCTCAGGGGTAAACTTCTAGTTCCTGTGATAGCAAAGGACAGTGACCTGTGTTCCACTGGAGCCAAAGCCTGCAAGGTTTTTTTACTGTCCCTCTTGTGAACTGGTATTGTGCATCACTGCATGTTGTGCTACACATGAATGCACTCACTGTGGTTCTTAAATGAAAGATTTATTATGACTATGGAGTTTGCAGCAGCAATCTGCAAATAGATTTCAGCTCCCTTAGAATGAAACACTATTACACAAAATGAGAAATGCTCACCTGACTCTTGCTTCGGAAGAAACAGCCAAACATCTCTGTTCAGCTGTCCCTTAACTTTGTGCCTTCTCTCACTTGTCCTGATGGCTTTACACAATTTTCCCACTTTCAGTGCCAACTGCAGCAGCACTGTGCCTGCACCACACTTGCCTGAACAGTCCCTGTCTCTCAAGGAGCTTCCTGCTTGAAATATTTAGGTTACCATCACATCCACAGTTTTTCAGCACAGGGATCCCAAAGTGGAGAGTTTGGGTCCCTTGTGTGACACAGTACTCTACTCCTCATAGAAAACTGTAGTGTCAATTTAAATATTTTGTCTTATGCCCATGGGTAGCAACAAAAGAATTGTCAATCGTATAAATAACTTCGGTATTTAAATCAGCTTTTTGCAGTCTGACTATCAGTTATGAGCATTTCTTCGCTTATTGCACTGATAAACCATATTCACTTGCTCATATTATGAATTAATAATAAAAAAAAGGTAATATAAACTACTTGATAAGACTCTAACAACCTGGGTAGTTTAGCGACCATAGTATCTGTCCCATGGTTTACACAGACATCTATTAGTGACTGTGGAGCTACAACCTAGATGAAAGGTTGCCAAATTTTTATTTAGAGTAAAAACTCAAGTAAAATTAAATCTAAAAACCTTTGAAATGATAAAAAGAAGCTGCCCATCACAATCTAGACAAACTGTGCTACAAGATGTGTGCTTTTCACATCACTCCTTTCTAAAGAAACTACTGACAACAGAATCCAAATGAAATCATGCACTGCTATTCGTCGGGCTTGTGGTGTCAGTCCTGCAATCCCCAAGAGCCCCTTAAGCATCACTGCTGGCCTGATGCTTTGGCAGTGTAGCACCACTTCTGAATTGGACTTGCAAGCGCTGGAATTCATCTGCACTGTATTCTGGACTAAGGGAACTTGCTAATACATCATGCACTATCAGCTTTGCCTCATTTGCATCATGCTCTCAAACCTCTGGAAAACAAATAGAAAACCTGATTATAGACACAAAATGACCTTGTTTCTGGTGCAGACCATTTTCTGGCAGACATCTGACAACACAGAGCTGTACCAAAGCCCAAAATACTCTGGATACAGGCAGCACTAGAGAGTCCCACGTGCACGAGTTCCATCCAAATCAGGACATCTTCCTGGGATTATAATAACTTGGACTACTGCACCATCACACCCTTATTGCCACTGGCATCCTTGCCCAGCAGTACATTGTGGCAGTGATTCCAAGCAGAATACCAATAAGGGGATTCTTAGTAGGAGTTCGTTCATCTGTCCCCAGAAAGCCACCAAGATGCAGGCTTAGGAACAATATTACACGGACAAAAAAACTTGAAATAAGGAAATAGTTTCACAAACACTTACCAGCAGTATGTCTGTCACAACAGCCCAGTTTACAGACAAAAATAATTCTCCAAGTGCAATAAAAATCTGCAAAACAGAAGAAAGCAGTGACTATACTATTACTATTACTGTTACTATACACTGAATTGCCCTTCTAGGCTGTGAAGGTAAGACAAGCTCACTGACTGTGCTTATCTATGTAAGAGTTGTCCTACATACCCATTACTTCTAAATTAAACACCTCTGTCTACGCTTACAAACACTAACTTCATCTTAAAGGTGGGGAAAGGAACCAAAGAAGGTATTTGAATCACAAATCCTCAGCAGAAGAGCCAAAATAGGAAACATACCACCCTCCCAAATTAACTGCTGTGAACTACTGAACCCAAGAAGAGAAAAGCAAGATCCATGGAAGAGAAACATTCAGTGCAAGTTTAGAAAGTGCACAGGGATGCATATGAAGCCAACTGAGCACCTCTGTGCCAGTGCAAGTACTCTTGAGGGCTCCTTCGGAGAGAGAACTTCCAAAATGGAATGGACTCCAAGGAACAGGCAGTCTCAAAACCTTGGTGTCCTGTGGGAAATCCCTAATCCATCACAGATGGAGACCCAGCCATGAGGAAAAGGGGTAGGGCACCGAACAGTTCTTACAGCTGTGGTCTCAGGAAATATTAACCCTTTCAGCCAGTCCTGGATACAGATTGAAGCAGCCTGCCCAGACTAAGTGAGACTTGAGGAAAGCATTAAAGTTACACCACTGAGGTGGAGCAGTGCTAGAAAGCAGGATCTCTTCAGAAACACAGGCCACAAAGTCACATGGCACCTGGAACATTATTCTTATCTACTAATCACACTGATGGCACATTGTTACAACAGGTGCCAGCATCGTGTTTGGTAAGGTCTTGGCCAAGCTGTTGTCCCTGGTTGATGAAAACACAGTCTAGGAAAGGCATAGTGACAAACTGTCAGATGTTTTTGGAGGGATGGCTTACATTCTCCTAAGGAGAACTAGACCTAGTATCCCTAGGATATCTATAGATATCCTAGAGGTAATAGATAAAGATCATAGACCTAGGATATCCATAGCTCCTCTGTGGTTCTTGTCTGTTCTGTTCATTTGTTTTCTTCTCCAAACCAGTTTGGAGAAAAAGTTCCTTGAAGCACTGAGATACTTAGTATAGACCATTATCCAGACATCTTTTCCTTCACAGTGCTTTAGATTAGATATAAAGAAGAAATTCTTCTCTCTGAGGGTGGTGAGGCCGTGGCACAGGATGCCCAGAGCAGCTGTGGCTGCCCCATCCCTGGAAGTGTCCAAGGCCAGGTTGAACAGGGCTTGGAGAAACCTGGTCTAGTGGAAGATGCCCTTGCCCATGGCAGGGGAATGGAACTGGATGAGCCTTTAGGTCCCTTCCAACCCAAACCTCTGATTCTCTGATTCTAACAAAAGGTACATTTTGGTAGTTCCAACCAAATATATTATTGATTCACTCATATCACAGAGACTGGCAAAGTAAACGGTTGCTCTCTACCTTTAATGACAAAAAATCCCCTGAGGAACACACTCAGAGTGGAGCTATGGGGGACTGAGAAGCAGAAAAAGAAAATGGCTAATTCTTCTGGGCACACAGATCCCTACTCTTAGATCTAAAAATAATCTTCAATTTCACATTTTGCTTTGGGTACCCGCACTCAGGCAAATCCACTTGTGTTTTCTCTTGGTGTAAAGGTGTTTTTCCACAGGAATACACAGTCCTGAGGAGTCAGAAGGAAAACCTCTTTGAACAAGTGTTATTCTTAGAAGCAAAAAACCTGCAAAAGTGCCCTTTTGTAGAGAACTGTTGATTACTCTAATTAACTTTACTTGGATCCTCTTATTTATGTTAATCATGGTGATTTTGGCTGGGAGTCACAGGAAAAAAGCACAGGAGTCTTCCCCTAGCTGTTACCAGATTATAGTTGAAATGGGGTTTACACTCGATTCCCTCTTACAGGGATTTTTTGCCATTCCTAGTAAGTTTCTGTCTTCCCCTTTACTGAGAACAAAATTTAAGTGATTTATACTTCAGTTTGCATGGCCAAAAGCTTGACTTCAAAGATCAGGTAGCGATCTGGGGCTTTGAAGGTAAGAGCTAAATTATTCTTAGCAAGAACTGTGTGTATTGTACAGTCCCAATGACACCAATCTTTAAGTATTCAGAGAGCAAAAATAAATAAGAATACTATATTAGCCACAAAGCATTAACATAAGATTGAGACTTGCTTTAACTACATTTCTGCATAAGGGACAAGTTTCATGCAGCTAAATGCATAGTTACTATTCTCTTCTTCAGTGTGGGCACTCTGCAGGTCCTGAGGCCCAGCTTTTGTGTTCTGTCTACCCTTTATACTGGACCAAGGACTGCCCAGTGTGGCTCTCACAGGACAGACCTCAGCTAAGGGAGAGCTGAGCTTACCTGGATACCTTGTCACAAGCCACTGAAACCTCTTAATGGTCTAGAAGACTGCAGAAAATTCTACAAAAGCCACCCCTCACCTCCTCCTCCCCTTTCCCATTCTCCCTAGGATGCCAGAAGACATTTTGCTAATTGTCACTTACAAAAGTGGAAAGGATGTTCATCTGGGCCACCATCAGAGCTGTGTAGAGGCACAGGGCAGAAATGAACATGCTTGTGGCACAGATCAGAGGATCAGCTTTGTTGTTTATCTTCCTTAATTGTCTTGCGGCTTCTGCCCCGGCAATAACACCCAAGATTCCTGTCCCAATGGTGATGCCTCCAAATATTAGGCTGGTGACAAAGCAAAGGATTCAGCAGAGCATAGTAAGACTGTACCGTGGAAAAATAAATGGTGTTAGCTTGTACCTGCAGTTTCAGAGGAATCTTTAATGGGGAAGTTGAATTTTATTCCACTTGATGTAACCCTCCCACTCCTTCTAAATGGATGTAATCCCAAGCCTCAGCTGAAGCTATGGCTTTGCAACGGCGGCTGTATCCTGTGGAGAAGATATTTTCCCATTTATAGAGCAGGTGTTATGCACCCAGGCTCAAGGAGGGCTCCGCTCAGTATGATCTGGCCTGGACATGCTGTGATTTAGAGGAGACACAGTCATCCTGGTTACCCTGAGAATCAATCTACCCAGTCATCCCTGAAACACAGATGGAGTAACTCTGTATCACAATCTGCTGTCTTGGAAGAGATCCTAGCACGTGGAATGATATACATCTAAATTATAACCCTCTGGTTAGCACAGCTGAGATGAGTCACTTCTCTGACTAGGGGAAACACCTACCACTTCCCAGAAGAGTTCAAAGAGTACTGAATAGGTAACTACTGCCAGGTCCACGTAGCATTTTCTGAACACAAAATTTCCAATACCATTCAGCTTTGTGTGTCTGCAAATGCAAATGTGTCCTTCGGGAACCACAAGTTCATGTTTTAAAAGAATATGTCTGAATAGCTTAGAAGATTCAGCTTGCAAAGGGACTTCCATGTGTGCTTTCATCTCTGTCCCAAATGAGACCCCTCAATGACAAAGCAAGTCTCTTGCACAAGATCAGTGGTGCCACTGATTGTTTAGTGCATCGTCATTCTCTGAAGGCAAACAGGGACAGGACAAATGTATTCTGAGCACAAGTGCTTCTGAATATTTTAGAGTGCTACATGGTGAGTTCTGTACATTTTCCTGAGCTTTCTCTAACTGTAAAGCAAAGTAACCAGCTGGGATATGATCTGTTCCTTTAAACTACAGCAGATCCACTTCTTAATTTTTTTCTGGCTAATTAAGAAGAATTCAATAATTCTAAAAGGAAAAAAAAAGGTATTGCTATGCAAGATAACAAACTTTAAGCAAATTTGTACTCTCCCTGCAAGTTCTTCAGGATTCTGATCCATCACTGTCTATAGCTCGATAGTGACATTATAGATTGTCACTAGGCAGAGTAATATCAAAGATTTCTTCAGGAGAGGCAAGTTCCAAGGTGACATTAGTTGATTGAAGCATTCATGGAATTGTGTTTAGAATATTCATGTATTGTAAACTGTAGTTGAAATAAACCTGCAGCTGGAATAAAAGAGAACAGCCAAAACTAAATCCAAGCACGGTGCAGTCAACAGAGAGTAGGAAAGTACAGAAGCCTAGTCCTGGAGAAAGGCTCCTATGGGATCTTTAAGGGTCTGAGAATGCTCACTTATCTCTCTGAACTGTTCGAAAGCGTTTGCACAAAGACCTGAACAAAAACTTCACACTGCCTATTTATCTACCTTGAAAGGATTGAGACTTGAGTCAGTTGTGGTGCCATTTGAGTTTGTGTTTCCAAGGAGTCTAAGTCACACAGTCTTGATCCTTAAACAAACTCTGAAACTGCTCAACAGCCAAAGGGGAAAATATCTTTAAAGTATCCCTGGGCAGGTCTGGTAATGTGCAGTTCCTCCAACACCATCAGGTCTGACACAGTAGTTTATATTCTGTTTCTTTACATCCCCTTGGAATAACAGTCCAAAACCAGCCTTATGCTGCTTCTGGCATGAGCTTATGCCAAGGTTATATTTAAAGCATCTTATAAGAAGCAGTACATGAGGTTAAACTATCAGATGCTCTGTTTCACTCCCCTGAAAACCATGTCTGCTCTCACAATACTACTGTGGAAAAATAATTCAGAAGTGGATTAGAAAACAAACTAGAGGCCAACACCTTCAACTTCACAAAGGAAATATTTAAACTGCATCTGTGAATAGATACAGCCAAGCATCTTAAACTGTTCAGCTTCCCTTATCTGCCTACCCTGAGCCAGACTCCTGTGTTTCACTCCCTTCCCAGTGCTGTTCATTGATAAATAATGTGCCAATGGTGGCATCCATGGAAGGACAATTCATTTCCCCTTGAAGGATTTTGGGATGACTCTTCAGTCCATGTGGTTATGCTACAACTTAGAAATCACTTTTGAGTTGACTCAGTTATTCCACTGCAGAAAAACAGAAGAATCCTATTAGCAGAGGACATATTCAAGATGTGATTACTGCTTTTCCCTTTAATTTTCTTTACCTGGAAAGGCCACGCAGAAAGCACTTAGTTCTTTGAAATCCATTACAAAAGCAGAGACTGAAACGAGATCTGGGATACCTCCCAGAGAAAGGGACACTTGTATGGAGACCACTGGTAGAGAGTCAGTCCCAGTGCTCACTGTTACTGAGGGAAGCCATGAAGACTCAAGAGGAACATTGAACACAGATTTGTATTCTGGACAACACACTGTGAAGAAAAACTTCCCTTCCTATATGGGGAAAAGGGGTCTACAAAAAGGTGTGTTATGACTACTTCAAAGCATTCTACTAGTGTAAATTCCCCTTCTTATACAATATTTGATACTATTAATGAATCTTCGTTGGTCTGGACATGCTCTGTAAGCAGAGCTCTGCTGGCAGCTACTCACAAGATCCTAGTTTGACATGATGATATAATACTACATCAAAATCATCACATTTTCTTCAAGCTGGGAGCCACAATGAACTCACCAACATGGCAGGGATTACAAAACCAGATTAACAAGAAGATAATAGGTTACTAAAACACTGGATTTAAATATACTTAAATGGGTATTTAAGTAGTTTGGGATGCACAGTCATTTGTCAACTAAAAACTCCTTGCTAAAGCTGCTCCTTTTTCCCCACAGGTGTTCCTATTACTGCTTCCTCCCACTTTACTGCAATAGGGCTGGCAGCATCTTTCCAGTTAACTGAGTGATTATAAACAAACAAACAAAGGGGAGTGTCTCAGATACCTGGAAGCAATTTAGTTTAACATTCACACCCCATTGCCTTCACAAAAAGTGCTCAGTCACATCCTCCCTTCTGCCTTTGGAAACAAGCTGTGACTGAGCACCGTGCAGTGTTTCCAGGTATGCTCCCACAGCTCACCTGTTAGATGAATTGCACGATTCTTGGAGGCATGGTGGGACAATGCCCTGGACAACCTGAGCCCTGTACAGAAACAGTGGCATCCACATCCCCAGGGCTCCAGTGACAAAGGCCATGGCAGTCAGACCGAGAGAGGAACAGACAAAACTACCGCTGAAAGTCAAAAGAAAACAACTGAGAGATATTAGAAAGAATGGTGTGTGAGGAAAAATGGAAAACCCATCTGCAACACCCAGGACTCCAAGCAATAGCAAAACAATTCATTCTGATGTCTTAGAATCAAAATCCACTCCCTTGAATATCTGAACTCTGATCAGGCTTTATCATGAAATTCAACAATAAAGTACTAATTAGAGCAAAGGGTACGACCTACTGATTTCATGTTAAATCCCAGTCTCTTGCAGATTTCATCGCCAACTTCTGCCAAAACAATTGCTGTGAATTTTTGATAGCAGAAATACAACAATAGAGAGTGAGAAAGAATTTAAAGGCTTTGTAGCTAAAGGAAAGGGTACTATCTGCAAGTCTAAATGCCTCGGTTTTTAAGTTGATTCTGTAACCAGTATAAATGAGAGTAACATCTGGGTCTTCCAAACTGTGAAGTTGCAGTGGCTGAAGCACTCCTTAACTCCACCTGAGTAAAAATAGATTCTCAATCTCCACAGTAAGTTTTGGACAAAAGGAGAAGCATTTTTGAAAACTGTCCAAACCTTGTCTCCTTCCTGCCCTATTCTAGGAGAAAATTAAATTTTTGCCAGACTCTTTGTCATTAATAGTTCAGGAGAAAACCCCCTTTGAGGTCAATAGGGACATACAAAATCTTAAGACTGCCGCAAATGACCAGGTGACCACCAGACTAGAGGATTTGTTAAGAAATTAACCCAATTCTCCATCTTCTAAAGATAAAGTGCTCTTGGACTTGATTAAAAGTGGAACCACATAGTTTTTTGGCAGTATGTCTTTATGCTTTGGAAATCAATTGCCCAAGGAAAAGAAAATGGGACTTAATTGCTAAAGGAAAAGAAGATTAAAAAATATTTTTACATTGGAAAAATCTCTGTAGGAAAGCAACTTTGGAGATAGTCTAGTTGCTGATATGTCAGAAAGGTTCATTTTTGACTCAGGAAAAATTATTTTTTTATTCACTTCAGGATGTAGTGCCTACAAATTGTGATCCAACAAAACTGATCGCTAGTGTACTTGCCGTTCAGGATGTAACGAGGATGCAGATTTAGTGGGCAGTTAGAAAACGCTGGATCGTGTGGAAGAACAGTCCAAGACAGACAAGGTCCCAGGAAAGCAAGTCTTTACACGAAAAGCGTTGGCTCGGGAAAGCAGCCTGCGGGCAGCGCGGAGCCGGGTCTGGCGCAGCTGCACAGCGGCACCTGCTGTTCCCGAACCGGCTCCAGCTCCTCGTCCTGTCCCGGCAGGGCCGGTCACCGCCTGACTGCGGGGCCACCGGAGCGAGGAACCTGCTCCAGTCCTGCTTCGTCCTGCAGGTCAGCTGCATCTTTAGTTTTTGTGTGGTTAAAAGGAAGATGTCACCTGCCAGCCACAGCTCAGCCCACCAAAATACATGGACAATTACTTTACAAACCATATTGGGGTCCTACAAACTCTGACCTCATGCATAGCAGATTCCCAAATACTACAGAGACTGCCTGAGACATGCTGATCCAACCTTCCTCAGGCACTAAGAGTTATAAACAAATTTACACCAGAAAATTATGCACTTTTACCAACCTAGCTTCCTTAGGGAAGTGAAAATTTAGTAGAAAATAGAGCTGGATTTAAATAGGAGCAAACTGCCATCATAACTTTGCCCCTTTCCCCCTCCTCAAAACGGGAGGATAGAAGAAGCAAATAAATTTTTTATCTCTTGTGTAGAATTTGTGTAAAAAAGTGGAAGAAAGATTTTTACTAATGGTGTTTCCATCCTCTTGCATAGAGCATGTGGCTCAAAGGCGTGAAGGGGATTCAATAGACGTATTTCTTAAAATGGACTGGTGACTCCTCAACAGAGGGAACCTTTGTAGCTCAAACCACTTACTTCTTGGCAAGTGATCCCACATCTTGACACCAAGTAGTCTTGGCAGTTCTATGTACATCTGGCTTCTCATCTGCTCTTTGTATCGTGCCGGAGATGCTCAGTGCTCTGTGTGCTGCTGTCTTTCTCTGGATCCTGTGAGGGACCAGTAGAATCAGGAGAAGCAGTGCCAGTCCTCCCATGCAAGGAGTTACCTGTAGACACAAGGCTGGTTAGATCAAAGACACCTGTTTTCTTATAGAGAGAACTCCACAGCAATTCAAATTGTGTTAGAACCACATATCAGAAAATTGCAAATATGTTCAGAAATAGATGTGTGCTGGTTTAGGTCATATTTGTAAAGAAAAACGGTGACTTAGGTGACTTTGGAGGAAAGATAATAGATCCTCCCTCCCCATCATACAGATACATGATCGCTTCTCCCTCTGATTTTAAAGAAAAAACATGTGAAGAAAGAAAACTGTACTGTAGTACTCCAGCCACAAACACAAGAATCACTGATGCAGTCACCAGTGTTACCTGAGTAACATCAGTGTTACTCCAGTAAATATTCTGCCCTACTCTGCATGTGCTAGCTGATTCTGTATACAAGGCATGAGGCTCTGACAAAGTGCTTCCAAAGCACTCTCAATGAGAGACATCACAATGACATGACCAGAACAGAAGAGGTTATTTTCTTGAAACCCTCAAATAATAGAAGTTGTTCCCAACAGCATTCCAGAAAACTGGTGCTACCAGTATATGATCATTTTACCTTCAAATTTTCTGTTTGAGGAGGTTTTGGTGCAGTAGCAACCATTCCAAATGTGCCCTCAGGTAAGAGGAACATCAGCACCTGCCCTGGTTGCTGTACGCTTTCACCTACACCTAAGAAGTTTCTAGGCAGAAATTTGCCACTTGTCCTGCAGGAAAATTTCTCCTAAACACAATGTTCCTGACCTGTCAGAAGGTAGAAAGTCCTTCCACTGCTCACCTTTAACACAATGAACTTAAAGAATCCAAACCCCAGTGATGATTTTGATGTTACGGTGAATGAAAATGAGTGACTCACCCTGAATGCCCAGTGCCAGTCACCTGTGCTTTTTGCCATGCCAGCTGCCAGCATGTAACCACAGCCACTGTAAACAACAGAAAGGAATGATCAGTAAGCACCAATGAACTCTGGATGGCTGAAATGACATGTCTTGCCAGCTGAGGAGAGCACACAGAAGTGTTCTGTCAGTTTTCCAAAGGGATAAACAGAAATAACCCTCATGGTTTGTGCTACTCTACTTGCCAGCCAGTATCAAAAAGAGAGTCTAACCTCCTCAGAGCAGACCTGAGACAATGACAGTAACGTCCCAGATTCCCCTTGGAATACATATTCTGTAGAATGACCCTGCAAACCCTGGTCAAAGAGCCCATAAAACAGTTTATTACCTACTCCCTTCTGTGCTAGTCACAGGAATTATGCCCTGCAGGAATTTCTTTAGTTTTAATCTGCCTTCTGGGCCCAGCCTTGGCTGCCTGCTCTGATACAGAGTATGCCTCTAAACCACTTGAAAAGCCCTTCTCCTCCTTTTTTTCAGACACAATGTCAATTTAACTAAAAGAGGAGAGGGAAATACCACTTCTTCCTTGGGAGATATTTAATGGAGGGTCCTTGAAAAATCTGTCAAATAAACTAATACCTAAAAGCTTTTGCTTCCAAAACACAGAAATAAATTACATACTCTCATGCACATATTTCTTTTAGAATTGATTCAATATTTTATTCAAAGCCAGAGTTTCCAGAGTTTGTTTCTCCCTAAAAATGTTGGGGAGAAAAAGCAAATTTTTTTCAAGGTAAGTAGAGAAATACACCTAATCAACTCTATTCAAACTTGCTAAGGAAGGGACAAATCCCTTTGCAAGAGTCAATGCAGAAGTACATCAAAATAAATCTGATTAGGGCTCAGGGTATATTGAATTGCAGGTGTGGTCAGACAGAATTTCAAAAGGCCACTAGCAAGAAAACCAACCTTCCCACTGGAATAAAGATGTAGAAGATAGATAACACTGTGGTCCTTTTTCCTTCCTCAAACAGGTCTGCAATGATGGTAGGTGCTATAGTGGAGTAACTGGCAGAGCCAATGCCAACCAGTCCTCGTGAAAGAACAAATATCCTGTAATGCTGCAGGGAAAAGACATATTATAGTCAAAAAAAGGCCATGCAAGAAAGAAAGCTTACTGTTAAAGAGGGGCATTTTAGTGGATCAAACCTACCAGAGGAAATCAGAATTGAACTGCCTTTTGCCTATGTCTGTATTCCCTCTACTCACACCTCCTCCCCTCACATCTCACTGCTGGGCTTTCTCTTTCTGCACAGCAGTGACTTCTCAGAGTGACACCCAGAGGGCATTTCAGGATAGGGTGGATAGCACACAAGCTTGCCCAACAAGCTGCCACACCGTAAGGTCATAAACAACAAACATGCAGGACAAAAATAAAATCCCATCAATTGCAACAATAATGTGGAGGTTCTCTATTGGCTGGGTTGGACGCCAGTGCCCTATAAGGCATTCCTGCATGGAGTACATTTAGTCCAGGCTTAAGGCTCGGGAAAGGAGTGGTCACTGATGCTTTTGCAAATGTGATTAGAGAAGGACCCTATCAAGTCCTGCAAGATGTATTCAGGTTGTTTTCAAAGCACCCTATAAAAAAGCAACATACCGACTCAGTGATGAATGAGCTCCCTAAGGTCACACCAGACCAGAAGAAAATACCAGCCCCAAGGATGATTTTCCTGTTGTAGCGATCTCCGAGGTATCCAAAGATGGGGGCAGCCAGCATGTAACACAAGGTGAAGACTGAAAATCCAACAATCAACAAAGACAATATTCATCCAATTATTTTTGTCATATGTGCTGCTCACCCCTCAGATAAACTCAGGTTATTTTTAGAGCAGGGTTAAAGGCAGACTGAGTTTGTAGGACTAGGAGGGGGACTGATATTTGGAAAAAGACAAATGCAGACTCAAAATACTTATACAAAAATAAAATGTATGTGAATTACTTAACTTCTTTATTTCTTGCGAAACCTTTCATCTTTTGTGGTTTCCATACTGTGGGATTTTTGAAGGACTCAACTCCAGTCTGCCTTCCAGTTTTGCATTATAGTCAGCCTGCCCACAAGTGGAAGTGAGCAATACCACATACGAGGAGGAACTAGGAGAGGTAAGTAACTGGACTGTGTTTTAGGAGCAGACCACAAAGGGGCAAGGCAAAGTCAACCATCTGAAATAAGGAAATTTTATTACCTGTTTGCAGTAGACCTGTCTTCCCATCACTAAGCCCAAAGTATTTCTGTATATCCAAAAGGATCCCTGCAACAGAGGCAGACATTGAACGACAGCAGAGTATCCTGCTCAATCCTGCTGTCAGCTCTAAAACAGGGCTTGCAAGAACTGCAGCACATTTTCTAGTTTAGATGTAAGCCAGTACTCTGCCACAAGCACAAGATGCACAGAAAATTAAAAATTCTTATCACTATAAATAAAATTAATGATCTTCCACTATAAGGGTCTTATGAGAGTCAGTTTACCCACTGTTTCAACCACACCTGTTCTGTTTCTTTTGCACCATTAGCACCTAAGTACATGAACAATTTAGAGTTCAAAGTTTAATGGACACGATGTGGAACAAAACACTGGATGTTAAGACAAAAAGGTCATTTTCTTCTCTATACTATGCCAGGGCTACAGATCTTCCATCTCACCTATACTGTATTTCCAATTTACATTGCTGAAAAACGATCAAAAATAGAAGGTACTGCTTTGAAAAAGCATACCTGTACTCCAGTATTGAAAGATATCAATTAAAAAAGACATTTATTTTCATACCACTTTAGTTTTGTCAAAATAGATAAAGTCATAGCATTGTTGAGAGGATGAAACCACCACCACTTACAAGAACAAGTTCTGTGTAATTTGCCTGCTGTGCTCACAGGAGCTCGTCTGCAGCAGAAGGGAGCTGGGTGAGGTCAGCAAGAGGCACCTCTTCTCCCACAGTGTGTTTTACATGTTGTGCCATGAACTATACTGCTCCAGCCACTTAAAAGCAGTGTGGGACCAGCTAATTTAAAGCTAAATCCATGTTCTCCTACAGTCCCCATGGCTGCAGCATCAGTCCACTCACTATTTACTGATGTGACTTCAAGTCAGTGCAGATCAAGGTCCAGCCTAACAGCAGCTCCAGAGATTTACAGTCGTTTCTCAATGACTCTTGAACATAGTTTACATTTAGGGATTTCCTAATGCTTTCAAAAGTTTAAATGGGTGATTTAATTCAAACATTTTGCATCATTAAAACAGGACAATCAATTGTATCTTTCCGGCAGCCAGTGATCAACGCACAGAAATACTGTATTACACGAATTCAGGTTTGGTCTCATGGATTATTTAGAACAAATCACAGCTAACAAGACTTGAACAGAACCACAACTTCACCTCAAACTAACACTCACACTGAACACAATTAAAATGTCATCCCCTCCACATAACTAAAATAACTGATCCTACTCGCTCCTGGCAAATTACAAAGCACTGATTTGAACAGCTTGGTGACAGAAAAGAGGGGAAAGGTCTGCATGGTCACTAGTTTTAACAAATTTAAGTCAGCAGACAATTAAGAGGAAGAGCTTGTTTTCTGTGATGCAAATGCTGTCAAAGCCTGTGAGCAAAACTATCCGGAAACCACAGCTTTGTAACTGCTACCAGTTTACTGCTGGTTTACTTCTAAGCAGATACTCACACCTCCCCTTCCTCTCTTTCCTGTTAGCTGATACCTAACAACATGGTCATACACTTGGACAGCCAAACTCAAATGCAAAGCAAAGTGTTGCAAGAATTCTGCAGTGGCACGGAATTATAGCAGGTGAACAGTATATTGCTGTGGTATAAACTTCAGCTTACAGACTTCCTCCATGGCCCAGGAGACATAGGATTAAGTAAAAAGTGGTTTAGTCATACAGTGTAATTAAAGGAGATGTTTCAAAGGCCTGGGAACTATCCCAACCTCTGCTCTTGAATTCTTACGTGTCCCTGAAGGTACCTCACTCACAGGAGCATGCTGGGGAAATTTTAAGCTCTTAGCAGGTACAGGAGCTCCTGAATAGTTCAAAGCCTAGAATGAGCCAAATGGCTTCTTGAACTTAACCCCCCAAAGGGGTTACCCTTCTAGCATCCAAGTTCTCCCTTGAAGATATTTTCTTTCTCTTCTGTCCTCTGCCCTTCTCCAAGGAAAGTTACTTGACAACAGAATGCATACACAGAAGCTTTTCACCAACAGCCTTGCAGTGTCATTCAGCAGGCACTGCTACTGCACTCCTACTCCTACTTGCTTCCTTCCCTCTTGTGTTGTTTAAAAGTACTCAAAAAACCAAGCTCAACCTCCTAAACCCACTATGCTCTCCATTATTAAAGACACTGACTGAATGTCCTAAATTTCTGAATGGTCTAAGTAGCAAAATAACTCCTTTGTGTACAGTAACTAGGTATTAATTCCAAATTCAATAGTCCATCCTTTGGGTTTTTTCAAGGTTATAAAACATTGCTGTTTCCCAGGCCACTCAGAAGTAAAATATAGCAAGGTCACAACAAGTGTTTCCCCTATTTTCTAAATCAGATGCCTGGAAGCATGGTAGATGCTTAGGAGTGTTACTAAATAAAAGAATTTACACAGACCACAATTTACATGGGAGAAAAAACCCACAGTTTTCCCTCCAGTTTACTATAAGCAACTCTTGGTTGTTTTCAGCTAGGGAAAAAAAATAGTTTAAAAATCACATTTTGGAGGAAGGATATTATTTATTAGACAACAAGTCATAACTTGGGTAGGGCAAGGCTTAAGGAAGTGGGTCTCTATTCTTTTTTCACAATCATGTTCTACTCTTCATTGCAGAAGTCACAAAACTGCCAGCAGCTCACAAGGAAGTTAAGCCTCCCCTAAGCAAACTAACACAGATAACAAAGTTATCACAAAGATGACATAGTTTTTGTACTTTTAAGGGAGGGAATAGCATCAGTATTCTTCAGATAAAGGAATACCATGTAGAATCTACTAGATGAAAAGAAGGCCTTGAAACTGCTGGGTACAGTAAAGAGAAGCTCCTTAGTCAAACCTCTGTAGAACCCAGCCACAAAAATGGACCAGTTGCTCCATATGCTAAAGTCTGTTTATAAGAGACCTAGATTTTAAAATATTATATTATTTTTATAAGCATTCCACTAACTATTAATATCCAATAAATCACTTCTAGGTTTTTCCAGATTTATAATTGGAAGTTTCATTAAGAGTATGATCAACAGGCTAAAGCAGATAAATGAGAAATAGTAAAAAGACATAAATATCCTTACTTTAGAAACGTTTGTAGAGTTTAGAAACATTTGCAGAACTGCTAAGAACTTACATTTCTTTTTCTTTAGAAGAGGAAAATGGGCTCTCACCTGGCACAATGAACCAGTCAATGAAATTTATTAAATTCCCAAAGCACAGCACGGCAACTACCAGGCAATCCCTCTTTGCTGGATTGTTCCTTGACACGGACACTGATGGACATTGTGTCCCATCTGCTGCAGCAGCTCCATAATTCTGTCCCTCAAGCAGTGGCTGGAGCAGCAAGCCTGTGTCTTCATGTTCGCAGGGGGGTTGCATGTTTCCAGTGCAGACACTCAGCAGGGATGATGAAGCATTTCCTCACACAAAATTGATGTGTTGGGGCTATGAGGAACTTCAATCACTACGGTCATTTCCGGCACTGAAGCCCAGCCACTAAGAACTGAAATGAAATGCTCCTTGCAGTCAGAAGAACTTGCAAACAAAAAAGCTGCAGTGTTTTGCAAAAGTGCTGAAGACCATGGCCTTGAAGACTAGGAAAAGTAAATGTAAACAAAAGCAAAGTAATCCATTGTGCACCCAAGAAATAAAAGTGCACAACTCTGCAGTGATATCACAGAAACTACAAATGCCAAAATAACAATATTCTTTGTTGTCAGTGAGTCGCCAAAGCTAAAAATAGTCTTTCTACAGAAGAAAGAGAGAAAGAGAGAGAGAGAGAGAGAGAAAGAGAGAAAGAGAGAAAGAGAGAAAGAGAGAAAGAGAGAAAGAGAGAAAGAGAGAAAGAGAGAAAGAAAGGCTAATTTTCTAGACCAGTACCTATTTTTTTTACTTGAGCCCTCCTTTACCACAGATTTCTTGTGCAACTCTGTGACAAGTCATTTGCTTTCTCTGCACCTCAGGTTCTCACCACACACAAACTGTGTCCTTTAAAACAGGGAGGGCTGTATAGCTTTGTCCTGCCACCTAAGCATTCCCTGCTCCTTGCTATCGCCCACCTGTTTGGCCAGATATACTCCCAGAACAAAATCCTTCCCCCTAAGTTCCAGAGTTTTTAGGTCAAATCAGTAGAAGACTCATACTCCACACTACATGCTGGGTTTCATTTGGTGTTTTAGGGAAGGAATATGAAACAAAACCAACCAACCAACAACCCAGAACGCTACACTGAGCAGAGAAAGGGAAATGGAAACAAAACCACTCTTCCCCACTGCTGCTGGAACAGTGCACATTCCACAGTTTTGAGTTGTTCAAAGGGATTTTTTTTCCCTTTCTCCCTCAAGAAACAGTTCTGAAAGGGGAGGAGCAGAGGGTATAGGAAGGCGTTCTTGTTCTTTTGGCACATGAAGACACCTTTATCTGCCTTCTTTCTTCTGCCCACTCACATTTTTAGAAGTATTCAGTCACCTGTCTTTTGAGCCACTTTGTGGATTACCAACTTCAGAAGCTAATTTATTTTTTGCAGCCTGTTAAGAAAATTTAAAGTGAAAATTACCAGCAAACTCTAAGAGTTTAAGAGTGAGGCAGCTAATTTGAATGAGGACTGCTTATGGTTTATGACTCATGCATGAAAACACCAGCCTGTGGTTGGGCTTTTTTAAAGAACTGTGTGTTTCACACTTTAGACTAACTAAAAAACAAAATAGCACCTACCACTCTTGGCCCTTTTGTAAAATCCAGACTCCTTTGCTTCCACGTGCTCATTCTATCTTCCCTTTCTTTTATCTCTCTCCTTTTTTCGCTGCTATAGACCACAGAATGTTCTCTGAGCAACGTCACGTTATCCGCACCATCCCAGCGCTTAACTAAACCAGCGAAGCCAAGAGCTCCTTGGAAGTTCTTGGAAGCAATAAAGAATCAACACAATTTTGTAGCAATTAGAAGTTTTCCCTCCAACCCCAGCCGAGGACAAAGGAAAATCAGGAGCACCTATTCCCATCACCGGTTCAATGCCTCAGACGAGTTCGGGCGGGCTGTGGCGGCGCCCGGGCGCTGCGCCGCTGGGTGGCGCCCCAAGCCCGGCGCGGCGCCGCCGCCCCGCCCGCTCCCGTCCGGCCTCCGTATCCTTCCCCGGGAATATTTTCCGTGTTTGATGCCCAGCCGCCGCTCAGACCTTGTAAGGAGAAGGCCTCACGGGGCAGCTCATCATGGTTTAACTCTCACTTTGGATAGTTTAAATGTCTCTTGATCCAAGCGTCCTCGGAGTACCCAGGGCACATCCTATATTACTCTCAACTCCTGACATTTACTGCTGGACCTGATGTTTTGAGACAGCCAAAGGCAGGTTTCTAACTATAACTGCTGTGGCAAGAACACAATTCTGCTTTTATAACCCAACATTTCCAAATTCCAAATTTTCCAAAGACAGAGTCAGATTAAACAAGATGTTCCTCACAAACACAAACCCATCAGTTCTAAACACTTCTTTTGATTCCATTTTTGCCCTTCATTAGTTTCCAGATATCACTTCCACTTCATGCTTTTTGTTGCTGTACTACCTGGCCACTGGTGGCATCGCGTCTGTGTACACATCCCCCTTCTCCCTTCCCTCAGTGTCACAAGCCACCTCCTTCCACCCATTCCGGCTTTCACTGCTGGGTACAAGTCCGCAGAGGTTTTTAAAAGGCCCCCTGTGACTTTGCCTTCCTCTGTCAGCTCCTATAGCCATCATTCCTTGACAACCATCATTCCTTGATAGCCACCCTGCCTTAACTGCATGCTTGTGCTGTTCTCCAATCACAATTTTCGTGTTTATCCAGACCACACTGCACCAAAAACTTCCAGCAAAAGTTCGTGGCAATCCACTTTCGCATTGTGGGCATATAGAATGCCACTATACAATGTAAGCCAACTTTTGTTAGGCAAGATCACAGCTCATTTCTTTATAGAAAATTAAATTTTTTCTTTATTTGTTCTGTCAGTCAGGCAGCTCCTTTCTTGGAACGAAGTGCAGTGTTTGCTTCCACAGCTTACCCTGGCGGTGCCAGGTGCCCATGCAATATAAAAGGCAGCTTTTTATCCCTGTCATACTCCTTCAGAAGCTCTGTTCTCTTGGTGGTTCATTTGAGCATGAGATCTCATAGCTGTGCCATGCAGTTAAACTCTCCCATGAGAGCAGCAAGTCAGAACCTCTTTATTCTCATGTTTGGCACCAGCCCACACACAGAGCAACATATTTTCTTACACCATTTGGAATCTGGCTGTGGTACCAAAAGTTGTTTTGATGGCTGAACCTGACAGAGGCAACTGAGATCCCCCAGATGGACACACAGGTTTGGTGATAGTTAAACTGGCTGGCTGATCCTCAGCAGGCCAAGAAATGTGCCATGCCTGAATCCTGACAGGACTGCTTACACACAACTGATGTGAGAGCTTCCAGCTTTCTCTGAAAGGATTTCCAAGTATTTACTACAAAATGCCTTTGAATGTATTTATTTATCCAAATAACCTCTAATGGTGGATGCTGCCGCATCCGTGAACAGCTTTGGAGGTTTGCCAGAGCTTTCCCAGAAAGCTACATCAGAAGGGGCATTAATAGTGAACCAAGATGTCAGACAGATATACATTGAAAATATTTTATTATCCTGATTAACTCCAAACCATTTCCATACATGTAACAAAAAGAAGCTTATTAAGCCACTGAACAGGAAACAGCAACAAAATCTATGAAAACTAAATATGAAAATAATATTAATTGTTGACTAAATCTAACAATACTGATTTTAGGAAGAAAGAAATAAGCTGCTTTTGGTATCTCTCTCATGCATTACCCAGACAGAGAACATAAAGTAACCACAAGAAAATACATACTTTTCTGTTTTTGCAAGTATATATTTAATTGCTTCAATAAGGTTAGACCAACAAGCATGCATTTAATGCAGAACATAAGACTGGTCTGCATTTTGAGGTGTATGTATTTTAAGCCTGTTGTGATGGAAGCAAATTCATAAATCATGAGATTCTGCAAATAATTGAAATTTGGATTGGTGCAAAACTTAATAATTTTAGTGTCTGACAATATCAGAAAAGTGAAATTTAACATCATTCTAGTAGACAGACAGCTCAATAAATGCATGTCCAGACCCACCTGAAATATTCCACTCCAAGGAGATTCAAAGACAATTATAGTGACTGCAAAAAAGCTGCAGAATGACAGAGATTCAGGTAAGAGGTTGGGGGGGTTAAGGTTTGTCACTACTTGTACCAAGGCTGCACAATAACTCACTTTGGTTTTGAACCCAGTCTGCAGTGCTAAAACATAAAGACAGATTTGGACTGAGACACGAACACCTGGGCTGCACGTCTGCAGGGGCAGCAGTTTGACAGTTTAAACCAAGCAGTGACCAGCCTGACAGGAGGGCAGAAATGTAACCACGTATAAAAGTAGCATAATTTTCAGTTACAGATCTATTATAGAATCAACACTTGATCCTGTTCTCATACAAGACCATATTACAAAACTCCAGAGATGACTCATCTACTAATGTGTATATTTTTCTTGCCTTTCAGCCCTCCAGACTGATGTACATTTGCCAAGCTGTTATTGCCATGGAATACACAGCTGAGAGGGAGGGAGCCCGAGCACTCTCCTTCCGAGGGAAGTTTGAGAAATTCTGCACCTGTACTTTGTTGAATCTGCTCTATCTGTATGTGGTGCTTGCAGCTACATTAGCCATGATTAACACTCAGGTAGCAATTGCTAATGACTTCAAAAGCTGTTAGGAAATATTTTGTATTTTAACATGAAATTTAATACCTGAATAATCAAAACTAGATTGCCAACAGTTTTTCTTCACCTTTGCAGGCAGAACTAGATGTGTGAACCATTATTTAATTTGAGTCTCTGTCCATATCTTGTGGAACAAATATGCTGCAACAGCCTCAACCATCCAGACTAATCATCTTTACAGTAGTCCACTACTACCAAAAACTTCAAGAAAACCAGCTGGACCACCTGATCCACTGTACACTTAATTAGAAAATATCTGCTAGGAAGATTCTCATTCTGCGAGTTTCAATAAATGCTACATTTTTAGTCACCACATCCTTTTTACCTCCTCACCCTAAATTTCCATCTAAAATGCTTTCCTTCTTGTTGCCTGAGTAATAGCACAAAACCCAGTGTGGATTCACTGGAACATACTCTAGTGCTGTGACAGCAGTAAATAAAATTTACACAAACTGAAGTATAAAATCTACTATTTCATTATTACTGACAATTAGCTCTATATAACTTCCTACTTCTTGGAATGCAGATCATGCTTTTGGTTGGGCAGGGAAGCTAGTTTAGACTCTTCTCCTACACCTTTTAAATTAGGAAACAAACTGAAGCTTTACAAAAAATTTCTTAGGGTGCTTACCTAGATAACTTATCTCACAGGTAACATTCTCCTTGGTTGTATCCATATAATTCTGTCCCAAAAGGTATAGCAGAAAAAATTACAGTTCCAGCACATAATCACAGAGCAGCAAAAGATGAACACACTCCAATTCTATTAGCTGCTCCCTTCTTCTCTGGGAAAACAAAAAGAAAAGCAAAAACCTCCTTTGCAAATGAGAACATTTTGCATTAACATCAGACAAAGGAGGAAGCTGCACATCGCTGGAACAGAGCTTCCTCTTATAGCTGAGATTTATTCAAGCACAGAGCAGCTCGTGGATGTCAAGAGAAGTGAGGAATTATAGTTAATGTGCACCAAAGATACTATTTCACCAACCAGTTTATCTGCTTCGGCCTTGACCATTTTTTAGCTCAAGCTTATTTTTATTGGTGTAGCTGATAAGTGAATTTCTCGCATTTTGGGATTCTGGATGCTTCTGACACAATTAGAGCAGAAAAGGGCTGTGACATCTGCTTGGATTTTGGAAGAAAACTCTGGAATTAAATGTCTATTTAACCTATGTTTTGACCTTTCTACCACAGTGAAACATTCATCCCCAGAGGAACTATTAGTTGACCACTGCAGTCTTCACTGTGATACACCAGAGTCCTCTTAATTAAGACGACAGCAAAGCAGGTAAGAGTCATTTATTATGAGTAATGATAAACAGACAAGCACTGACAGAACAAAAATGGAGGCCTTTCCCTATGAGGCCTCTCTCTTTCCAGCCTCACTACCTCCAGACTGAAAGGGAAGAGTATTCTGCAGTGAACACAGTATTTTAATCACTACAGAGAATGTTAAGGTCAGGGTTAACTAAAAATTGATTTTAATTAAAAATATTCTAATTAAGTATTGAGAATGCCTTTATTTCCCAGAAATAAGTCCTGCACAAAGAGATTTACTGTCACTCTCAATGCTTCCAGTAAGGCAAAGTGAGGCTGTATGCACCCTTTTGGGAAGGGTAAGTATGTGAACTCACTATAGCCATGCTTAATTGATAGCGCTGTGAAACAAATTCTGCCAGCAACAAAAGAAAAGCTTGGTCATTCTAAAGCACTACCCCCAGGATGCTGATTTTTATGACAGTTATTATGCAAATATTTGGAAGTTCTTAAAGTTATAATGCAATTTAGATAGGAAATTGGGATTAAAATATATCTGTACTATCACTGATAGGTAGCCACCTTAGGCAGAGGGCAGCTCCCAGTCCAACAAGAGAACAAATGGAGGAAGTGGCCAGAGTCACTCTTTTCCTGGGCATCTTCTGTTTGATACTAATCCACTAGAGATAAAAAAGTCTGTAAAAATCTTGGCAAGTCAAACATCTACTTTTAATGAAACAACAACAAAAAAAAACCCCAAAAACACCAACCAAACAAAAAAAAAAGTGAAGTGTGGAAAGGATTGTCTATCAGTTACATTGGTAACCTGAGAGAAGAGTTGGGAAGAACTCCTTGCTCTGCTACTTAACTTCCTTTGCTAAAGCAAAGGGAGGCCAAGCCTGCAGTCCTAAAGCAACTGGTACCATCATAATTTAAAGGGAGAAAGAAACAATAAACATTAAAACTTTGAAACACTTACACAGTTCTACTTAACATCTGATTCTTGTTAACACATACAAGATGTTTTCAGGCTTCAGCACTTGGTTCTTAAAGCTCTGGTTTGCATACAGTATTCATTACAAAATTTAAAACCACAGTAAAAAAATTACTATATGAATCACTTAGCAATATTAAAGTAAAAAGATAGAAATTAAACTTCTTTCTATTCATTTCATTCACAACCTCCTTCTATTCACTCTTTATACCAGAAATTTTACCTGTTCTGAAGATGCTCTCAAAATGTCTTACATATAAAATCATAAGGTATATGAATAAACTCTGGCCTTTCTTTCTTTCCTGGAGTCATGCTGGCATTTGCACACTTTACACACTTTTGATAACGTATAAGACTCTCAGGCTGCTAATAAAAAAGAATTTTATTCTCACAATTTTAGAAGCTACTTTTGCTTAAGACAAGTTCAGTACAAGTGGGAGAACTATTCTCTCTTTATTCTTACCAGCCACCAACCAGCAAAGGCTCTTTTCCATACTTCAAAGTAGCTTTTTGAATACTTTTCATAATAGAGCATAATTCAGCTGGTACATTTGCTTGAAAAAAAAGTGTTATGAGATTTATTATTGTAAATCCTGAATTTAAATGAAGCTAAGAAGAGGCTTTGTTTCAAAGTCCAGAATGGTTGGAGGAGTTTAACTGGCAGTCATGGAAGAACTGCAATCACTTGATTTTCAAAACTATCCAAAAAAAAAAAAAATTCTGCACCTTCCAACAAGGCTTATGTCAATAGAATATCTTCTGGCTTAGTTCATTAAAATGCTTCCTTAAGAAATGATTTAGAAGTACAGAATAAGGGCAGTGTAAATCAGCAAAGTGATTAATCCATTCAAAAAGCCAAATATAACTGAAGCCACCTGTGTTTTCACTGCCTCCATTCCCCCTCCTGCTTTTCTCCTCCTCCAGCAAGTTCTCAGTCCTGACAGAAAACCAAAGCAGTCCTACACGGCCACACACTGAGATCACCAGACTCCACAGGTCCAAGCCGTTCATCCCTTTTGTCCACCTGTTTGCACAGCAGACCTGCTTGGTGCTCCAAAGCCCAGATTTTCCTTTGGGCTTCTGTTGAAATTAAATTCAGTTCCACAGTTCCTGTGTATAATACAAGAATTATGGTTGCATAATTTTCTAGTAGAGGCAAATATTGTATTATATGGTAACACTCTAGCCCACTGATGGCTGGACTTACACTATCTTAACCTATTTTGCTTCCTTGAGGGGACTAATCCTCACGTAACATGTCTAAGTGCATCCACATTAAGGGATTTGGCACTTGAGCTGTGCAGTACAGGTCGTGTTGCTCGTGCTCTCACAGAGCCCTTGTGCAGGTTATATTTGTATTCACTGCTCCGTTCATCTCTGGGCAATTTCTATTCAATACCTTCCTGGCTGCAGACATATTTCCTTCCCTTTTGTGCACTGCACTAAATTTGTACTCGCAAAGGCACCAGAATGTGTCAGGTACAAATATGAGCATATCTCAAGGTACTGCAAATTTACTGTTCCAGGGAAAAATTAACTTTGTTGCCAAGCATTTTATATACCTCATAATCAACAATTTCTGGCCACAATTTGAGGTAAGAGGCATCAACTGGGATAGATTTTGCAAAATGAATTTTTGGGATATATTTTATAAAATGTGAGCAAAAGAATTTAGCAGGTTAAAAGGAAGAACAATTTTTAAAGTGTAATTCTTTATTTTAAACCAAGTGTGTATGTTCTTTTAAAAACAGCCCTATCTAAAATAAAATGTGAAATAAGGGCAGCCCACACGCCATGAAACCCAGCATCACAAAGTACAGAATATACCAGTAGTTCAGGCTTGCTGCAGAAATTTCAGAGAAAGTCAAAACACCGAACTGGTGGGTGTTATTGAGTAAGTGGCTGGAAATAGCATGTGGAGTGCTGAACCAGCTCCTTGTAGCAGAGCTTCATCTGCAAGTGCAGAAAGAAATTTCTTCATCTGAGTTTATTCAACAAGTTCATTTTGATGCCTGGTTCATTAAGAGATGGGAACCAAACACGGTTTGAAAAAAGCAGCCAGTTTGATTTTCCCTTTTCCAAACTTTGTGCAAAATCAAGGTGTGGGATGCTTAGATCTAACTTGTGGGAGGATGAGATCTGGTAGTATGAATATCTTGGAAGTGGGGGGAGATAAAAACAAATTCTCATTTCTCATTTTTAATGATTCCTTTGTGCATTTTAACTGAATCCCATCAAATGTTACTTAACAGAAAGAATCAGTTAAAAGCTCACAGCATCTAATAAACAAAATAGTACTTGATGGATTAAAGAACAAAATCAGAAGTTTGAAAAGATATATGTTCATGTACCTAAAATCAATGACTACTCCAGTCCTACTGACTGTCAAAAAGTAGCGTTGTGCCAAGCACCTGGAATCCACTATTTTAAAACATAATTAAAAATTTTAAATATAAAATAAATTATGTAAATTAGTATTTCCAGCTTGCCATTTTAAACCATGAATCAATTATTTAAATATCTTGTTTAAACCAACAATAGAAAAAGGAAGCAGTGAAACCAGTATTTTAACTTCTAGCACCAAATTTACATACAAATAACCATTCTCGAGTATATGTCCTTGTTTCTTCGAGAAAGAATTCTTATGTTTATTTTCTTCCAGTAACATGCCAGCATTTCAGAAAAGGCAAATCAATTATGACCTCCTTCATATTTCACATCCTTGTGTTTGTTCCAAGGATCGAACACTGACACAGCAGTGGATCTCATGACTGCTTTCCATCAGGTATATTAAACTGATTGTCAATTAGGTCAGGCTTTCAGGTTGCAGAGCAAAGATTTCTCACACTCAATTCTTTAGAAATATGGGTTAGAAAATTGCAATTTTCATTTTACTTTAACCCTCCCCATAACTACTTTGGATTTAAGACTGTCTTTCATCATTAACTACTGATTTTGTTTGCAGATTTATTTTGATGTTGTTTTTTACTAATAATCAGGAAAGACATCCAATTCTGAATAAATTATGTCCATGCTGTGTAAAGTGAACACCTCTCAGGGGTCATTTTACACTCTCCTACCACTAATGGCTAGGCATGTCTGTTTCCCAGCTGAGAATGTTATCAGTTTAAGTAATAGTTTAAGCTTATACAAATAAAGTTTGGAACAAGGTCATTCTGGTTTACCCAGGTCTTAAACAGCACCTTTCTGCCAAAAGCCTGAATCAACACCACCATAAGAATCCATAAGGATTTCCTGCAGTTCCAGAGACTGTTTTACCATAACCATTCCTGTCAAGCCTGATCATACCAGAAATCTTACCCAAAAGTCAGGTGAAAACACTTTGTTTAGGTGTCACCCTTCAGTGAACAACTTTGTCTACATGTACATCTGCTCTCCTTGGCTCAAGCAATCATTGTCCACACTTCATGCCACAACTAAAGCCTTTATCTCTGGTCAGTGACCTAGAGGGAATACTGCTAGATTTATTAAGGAGTGACAGACAGACATATGGTGAGGTTTGAACATTAGGGTCATTGTGGTTTCGTTTATCAGGGAATGTTAAGTCAAGATTAGCTCCTATTTCTGGCTCCAGGGCTTGCTCTGGTATCTTGGGCAAGACAATTTAGCGCCATGGACTGCCATACATGTCCATCCTGACTATGTGGACTGGTAGGGAAGAATGGAGATTCTTACCTCTACAAGAGATCCTCAAGGATTAGTGTTAACCCAGCAGGACCCTGATCTGAGCTGGAGAAGCTGAGCACTGCTGCAATACAAGTCAATGTAAATATTTTCATCATGCCCTGCTCGGAGACAAGTTCTGAAGAGATGTATTGTAGCAGCTGCAGCAATTCCTGTACCAGGCTTCTCTCTGTTTGCCATGCTACTGATTCACTGGTCCATATTTTTCCAGGAAATCACATTTCTTCACACACACACCCACTTCCAGTGAAACGTGAGCCCGACAACATTTGAGTAACAGTTAAACTTTTGAACCTGTTCTGTAGGAGTAGCCTTGAACTCAGCACAAATACTTGAGGCCAGACTGATGTGTTCGGCCCAGGTTTAGTCCCCGCTTTATTTATAGGTCACACCAGATTGGGAACAAAACAGCTTTTAGACCTTGCTATGCTCTTATTCAAGCCAGCAAGGAGCTGTGAATCAAACAAAAAGTACAATGAATTGCTATCTCCTTTCCCCCAATTTCTCTCTTCACAAGGAGTTTTCAGAGCATTTTTCTTTATGATGCATATCCATGGTAATGGCCAACTGTTACCTCTACATACAATACAACAAGAAATAATTTAGATTTTGCTACTCCCAAGTAAACTCAGTCAAGGCTTATTCAAAAAAAGAGATTCCTTAGAGCAAATTACTTATGTATTGACAAAAGCACAGCAAAACCAAGTGCTAGGGGGTAGACAGGAACACAGAACTGTTCAGCAAACTGATATTATTTTCTGGTGACAACTTGGATCCAGAACATAAGCCTTTTAAACACTTAGCCTTTACTGTTCGCTAGATATAAACTGCAAGAAACCCAAGCCTGCAAATGCTATAAAGGGCATATAAATGGTCCCTTTTTGCCTAACAGGAACTGTTTTTAAGCCTAAAACCTGACACTTCACAATGCTACCATTTAAAATGTCTCTTCACTGACTTTAGCTTGTAAAATTAGAGGAACCTTGCAGAACATGTTACAGGGAGCTGTGTCTATCTTACCATCAGCTTTTTGCATTTGCCAAGAAGCTGAAGTAGGGGAGCAGATGATGTTAACAGTGTGAATCCAGCTGGAAGACTCCACAGAACAGAAACTATCTACTAGTGTAATCTGTGATTTGTGTTGTGAAGGAGGAACTGGAGAGAAAGTCAAACGAAAGACATCATATTCAAGAAAAGTAAGATGCTGAATGTGAAGCCTTGATCCTTTTTAAGGTGACAGAAAAAGTGCCAGGATTTCCTATTCTAATCATGAGATGAATTATGATGATAATATACCCTTGCCAAGGGAAAGATTAATGCAGTAAGGACCACAGCAAATGGCTGTCAGAACTGAACAGTCATTATACCAGAAATGGTCTCAGAAAAGATAATCTAAATTCTTATTGCCCTTCCACTCAATGCAGAAATGGGGGAGATGGCTGCAGAGAGGCTGCATGCCAGGGACAGTAAAACAAATTCAAAAAAACAATCTCTCCTATCTTGAAATCTTTTCCTCAAATGTGGTGCATGTTGCCTCAACAAACAGTAGGACAAGGTGTTTGTGCATAAGCAGTACAGAAAGTAGATATTAACAGAACAAAGATCACTTCATCTAGCAGGGAAAGGCTTCTCCCTCTTTTCAGACAGTCTGGTGTGTTTAAGGACAGGCAACATGAGATGCAAACCAACAGAGCTCCCCTCTGCTGTGGCATGACAGCTCCATTTTCATGATGGGATTCCACGGAGTCTTTACTGCTGCAAGGAAACACTAAACTAGTTTATGCCTCAGTCACACACCTGCCCTCACCACCATGTTGGACATTTTGCAGCTACACACAAGGTGATTTCACAGAGCAGGGTTAGAGCACTTCAAACTGTCAATGCTTCCCATAATGAGACATACTACTTTTATAAACTAGGGTTGAATTTGTCGCCAGAATAAAGGAATGCAGGTCATTTGTGCCAGCATAAACTGAATACTTTATTTTCCAACCTACAGTCTCCTATGTGCCTGACAAGGAAAATAATACACAAAGTATAGGAGACCACAGAAAACTTCCTTTCTTAAGTCAGGTAATTGCCACTGAGTGACCTAATTGTGAACAATACAGAATGATTTTGATTAACAGAATGTAATAGAAATAGAGTTGTTTCATATAACCTTTCAGTCTTCAGTGCTGTAGTTAGGTCCTCTATTAATAGAACTGTCAGAAAGTGTGCTCATGCCTGAACTGACATCAGGTACAGAAAGTTGAGTGAGTGAATTTAGTGCTGGCTTAACTGACATTGTGAACAAAGCCTACTTTTTATTCCTGAAAGAGAAATACCATCCACAATAGTGTCACTTCCCATCAACACGCCTGAATTCCAATCTGGGTGACTGTCTCTTAGCATAATAAGTTTACAAAATGCACTTGCACATGATAGCCTCCTATGTTTAAATGGATAGCTTGTTTTTTAAGATTGAATGAACCTGACTGAAGCAATACAAAATACAAATACAAAATACATTTAGGAATGCGAGTAAACCTACAAAGGAGAAAGGCTTTCACAAAGACTTTCTTTGGCTAAGGACACCCTTATGAGGTGAATTTCAGTAATGGTATCATACACTATGGGATGTCTTCTGTCATCTCAGTTTAATCATTGAAAAGGACACATAATTAATCAGAACTGCAAGAATATCTGGGAATAGTATTCTGATTAATTGTACTAGCACAGTAATGAAACTCTCAGACTATACTGGGCTTTCCAAGTTGGAGCACAGGAAATGACGTTACCATTGCTCATTCTCTTTCCTTTTGTTGCAAGCCAGTTTTGGTGTTCACAAAATAAAGCCCCTGTAGTAGAAAAAATAAATTAAAACAATTCCTTTTTCGAAAGGATTTGAACATTTTGGCAAACTGATACAGGATAAAGCCCTTTGTAGTAATTTATTTCTGCAATAGAGCAGGGAGTTTCCTGCTTTCTACTACTGGTAATAACGGTTCATCCAATTAGCCAGAAACTGCGTTTACTTGTGAATTGAAATGTAAAATTAGGGAATCCAATGAAATGCTTAAAGCCAGAGGAGCAGAGCAGCCCATACCTTTTACTTTAGAGTTGCATACACCTATTTATCACAGTGTATTTTTCACAGTCAACACGTGAGCCTACAGACAACTCATACTTTTGTCAGGCTTCTCCTGGCCATTTATTTAGTTCCTTGGGATAAATTATCTTAATTTTTAGCTCTTTTCCTCTGCAGTGTCTGTCTTCAGACTTGTAGTCATCCTTCAAAAGCCCTTTTTCTGAAGGTTTTTGCTGGAGATCCAAACCCAAGCCTAGGTTGCCCTTCAGGGATACACTAATGCAGGAAAGTCCCTTTGCCTCATAAGTGTAAGGGTTGATTTAGGCTTTTTATCTCCCTTCTTCTTCCCTGGGCACATCCTCAGTGCAGTGGCACACAACTCTAAAGCATGCCCACCACACACACAGACAAAAATGTACATTTTGCAGCAATCCTGTGTGAGCAACATTTACCCAGCAGCTGGTAACTCTTTTTACCTGTTCTGTTTAGCTGTTCTTTTTAGCTGCTCCTCAAAACCTCCCGTTTTTAGTGGGTTGGAAGATGGCAGCAGCCTGAGGGCCAGCAGAGCTCTGGGCACAGACACTGTTGTTACATACTGCCTGCATCCGACAGTCCTGTGCAGCCTGGTGATGAGGGCAGATGTGTCTCGGGGGCTGCTGTATCTCAGCAGAATCTCATTCCACCCCCTGCAATGGGCAGGGACTCCTTTCACTATCCCAGGTTGCTCCAAACCTTGTCCAACCCGGCCTCAAACACTTCCAGGAATGGGACAGCCACAGCTTCTCTGGGCAACCTGGGCCAGGGCATCACCACTTGAAGAAGAAAGCATTCCTTCCTAATAATGTCTTTCATGAGGGCCTTTGCAGATCACAGAATTGTTAGGTTTGAAAGGGCTCTCTGGAGATCGCCCGGTCTAACCCCTTGCCAAGGCAGAGTCACGTGGAGCAGGTGACACAAGAAGGTCCAGGTGAGGTCGGCATTTCTCCCTGGACAAGTCTGTCCCAGTGCTCTGCCACACTCACGTAAAGAAGTTCTTCCTCAAGTTGAGGTGGAACTTGTTGTGCTTTAGTTTATGGCCCTAAATGTCCTTCGTGAGGAGATTCCCCTCACGAAGCGCTCTCCCTTTCTCCCCGCTAACTCAGGCTTGACTCGGGAAGGGGAGGCAGCGACCTTCCCAACATGGCGGCCAAGCACGACTCCCTCCTCCCCGCCCCTCAGCCGCTCTCAAGATGGCGGCGCGGAAGGGCCGGCGGCCGGCCCGGGTGCGCCTGCGCGGGCCCGAGTGCGGTGAAATTCCTGGCGGGGGGAGCAGGAGGTGGCGGCGCTGAGGGCTCGGAGCAGGAGGCGGAGGGCGGCTCGGAGCCACGGCCGCGCTGCCCTGCCCGGGACCCTGCGTGCTGTGGCGGCCGGCGCCGAGCCAGACCCCCGGCGGGCGCGGAGCGGACGGGCTGAGGGACGCTCGCCGCCGCCTCTTGCAGCGCCAGGAGCCGCGCCGTCCCCGCCGCCGCTGGGACTCCCTCCCCGGGCAGAGCGGGGGAGAATGACGGAGCTCCAGTCCGCCTTGCTACTGCGGAGACAACTAGCAGGTACCTGGGCTGGCGGCGGAGGAAGGAAGGGAGGGCGGCGGGTGATCCGCCGCGGGGGAGCAGCGGCCGGGCGGCCTCGGAGGGGCTGCGGCCCGCAGCGGGGGAAGGAAGGGGCGCCGGCTCGGGGAGGGGGCGGGCGGGAGTGTGTGTGTGTGTGTGAGGGGGAAGGGGAGATTACGGCCCCCCCTCGCCGTGCTGTGCCCAGCCGGGAGCCGAGGGAACTAGGCCGAGCGGGGGAGGGGGAGCCCGGCCGGCGATTGCTGCCAGGGGAGCCGGGGGAGGGGAGCGGGGCCGGCACGGCGGGGGAGCGTCCCCTCGGCTGCCCCCGTCCCGCCGGGGGAGCGCGGGGTGGCACCAGCCGCGCTCGTCGGCCCCCACCCCCACCACCCCCCCGGTGCCAAGCCTGGAGGACGCCTCGTCCCCTCCCCTTGCGGCCCCGTCTCCCTGGGGCGGGGGGAGAACCGAGCCGGAGCTCGTCCCGCAGCGCGGGGGATGCGGGATGATGTTTGGGGGTGTTTGTGAGGCGCCGGAAAGAAGGGGAGGGAGGAGGATTGTTCCCCCACCTCCCGACGAGGCACTCCGGGCCCAGGCTGACTCCCCGCACTCGCACCCTTTCCCGCGGGGACCTGCGGTGCCCTCGTCCCGCCTCCCCTCGCCGGCTCCCCCTCACCTCCCGTGCCCGGGAGGGGGAGGCCGCTGCCCCCTTTGTTGTCAGGAGAAGCGCCGGGGGCTCCGCAGGCACCGGCAGGGGGGAGAGGACCGGGCAGCAGCGGGGGGCGGCGGGTGGGACCGCTGCGGGGGGATCCGCGGGGAGGGGCGGGGGGTCCGCCGGGGGCGAGAGGGCGGGACGGGCGCGGGGGAGGAGGAGTTGGGGACCGGGCTGGGGGACGGACAGGGCCGGGGTGCTGGGCCCGAGCCGGCGGCGGAGGGGAGCGGGGTGGCAGCGGGGTGTCAGCCGGGCTCGGTGTCGCCGCGCCCCCTCCCTTTGTCCCCGGGCGGGCGGGCGGCCGAGCTGGCCCGGCCCGGCCCCGCCGAGGGGACCCGCATGCGCGGGGCCGCACAATGCGGCTCCATGTGTGCGCTGCCACACTTAAAGGGAAACGAGCCGGCAGCGCTCCCTTCCTCCCTCCCCCACTCGCACATGTTCGCCGCATCCTCTGCCTCTTGGGCCGGGATACGGCGGTCCACTCGAGGAAGCGCACGGGTCCGCCCGGTACCTTATGAGAATCGGGTCGCCTTTTTCGCCCCTTACGTAAAAACTGCTTCGTACCCAGATAAGGAAATGTGTGCTAGGTGTACCTAAACTCGGGCAATTACAGCGCTGGCTGGAGTTGACCGACTAGCCATACAAAGGGACAGGGTCACTGAGTGGCACGGGAATTCCCGGAGGAAGATTTTGGCCCGAGACTTCAGTTAATGTCGTTGAAAGCCTAAAGGTGGAAAGCAGCATTGTTAGCAGTAAGGAGATGAGGTTGCATAACCGGGCATAGCAAGCTGGATGGTGTGTTTCTGCATCTCCAGCACTGTTTTCTGGGTTTGGCTGATGACCAGTTTGAGAAACTTCAATATCGTTAATTACTAGCAGAGAGTGTTTTACCCCTTTAAGGTGAAGCTCTTTAAAAACAAAACAAAAAACCTAGTACCGTGGCTAAAAATCTCATACTGTGGCCTTAGTCCTGAACATCAGCATGCACCTGTTAATGCCCTCCCTGGTAACTGCTGAAGTTATTAATGACACTCAGTGAGGTGTCTGCACGTTCAGATAAGCTCATACCGCCTCAGTATGAGCTTAACTGCAGGAGCTGCAGACTGGATGTGACGTGAAGCTTCTCTCTCCTATATATGATCCCTTAAGGGAAACAATAGTGTAGGATAGTTGCTCTCTCCCTTGATAAAAACAAGCATTTGGTAATCCAGAATAGTTGTTCAGCTGTCTGAAATTTC
This sequence comes from Corvus kubaryi, assembly GCF_017639235.1. NCBI lineage: Eukaryota > Metazoa > Chordata > Aves > Passeriformes > Corvidae > Corvus > Corvus kubaryi. Next base: position 3,775,059 of record NW_024581088.1, read on the forward strand.
TCTTTTAATCTACTAGTTGTGCTCTGCAAAAGAAAGTTGAAAGTTTAGCTGAAGTCTCTTTTGATAGTAAGTATTCAGCTTTTGTGGTGTATTTTTTCTTTTTTTTTTTTCTTTTTTTTTTTTTTTGTCTTGTGAAGTCTTAAGATGTTGTGTAAGCACAGACTGGTTGGATATGTAAGTAGATTTGTAGACTTCTGTCTAGATCTAGGTGTTAACTTCTGTTTAACTTTCTTCTCACTCTTTTCTTAAGGTTTCTCATGTACTGGTAAAAACTGGTGAGCTTTTCCAGTTGCCCCTGTTACTGATTCAGCTGTACTGACTGCAGCCATTTGCTTGAACCATGCAGCTATTGTGGGGGGATGGTGTTTTAAGTAATATCAATACCTGTGGTATCCCTTTACATGTATTAAAAGAAATTGAAACGGTATTAAAAGTGACTTTGAGCATGCATGAAGTGTGGTGAGCATTGAAGAAGAGCCTTGAACTCTTCAAAAATCCTACGTGGAATAACTGACCTGAGAAAATTATCACATATGGAAGAAACTATTTTCTATGTGACATCTGAACTGAGCTGGCACTGGACTGACACTGGTTTTTCTGGTGTCAGGCTGCTTGAAGTCACAGTGCAGAGACTGAGGTTCATGATCTTCCTTCCCTACTGCTGACTTATCTTCTTCCAAGTCTCAGCTGCTCCAATGTGTCCCTTTGTTTATACCCATACTGGTTTTTTTCTACCTCAAACCAAGAGTCACCACTGGTATTTGCCCTGGTGGGACTGATACTCAGTCTCTCTGCTCCCATTGCCTATATCCAGTGTGGTGAATTATGGGGTTGTACCTGGTAGTTGGGTTTTGGAGGACAGTAAACAGTTGATATGAGTCATGTGATCTAAGCTAGTTTAAATTGCTTTAGATCATTCACTTGTGCTTCAGTAATGACAAGAGATCTGAAGTTGAAGCAAGACATCCAGAAATGGAGGGAGGTTGAAGCGAGAATCTGAAACCTGTATAATGGTGGAGCAGTTGAGGAATATAAAAAGTCTTTAATGGTAAGACCCTGGATATCTCTTTTTGATGCTGAGAAGAAAAAACAATGGCAGGAGGAGGGAGGAATGTTAAACAGTAGTTCTCAGAGTGGCTACCTGTTTGGTCCCCCATATGCTTTGGTTCTTAATTATGGGGAAAGAAGGTGTCTGACACAGAGCACTTTAATGAGCTGTTTTAATTCCTGAGTACTTTGTCAAAGTATAGGTCAGCCGATTAGGCTGCTGGTTGTCAGTGAGATGTAAAACAATGGGTCTTATCAAACAGAGCTAAACTTCAGAACACAACCTGAAGTAAGTTGCTCCAATAAGTGTATGAAGACAGGCTCCTATATTTTTTTTTTTCCTAAAGCAAGCTGGCTTGTAACTTGAGCAGGGAGCTGGTACCACAGCACCATGTACAGCATGCTTGTGTGCTTCAGTGGCATGTTCTGGATGCTGATAGTGCTCTGAGAGAAGGGACATTCAATGACAGTCACAAAATACAACTTCAAGTTAGATGTGGGTTGTTTTTTTTTAATCTCCCAAATTCTGTGTGGTTTCACAGTGCCTTTGCTAATGAAATATTGAGCTGGATCCCCAGGGACTTAGTGTAGTAGCTGTTTTTATATTGACATGTGCTTGCCCCCATTTAGGCACAAGAACAATTCAAGGTAGTAAGAACTTCAGGTAGTTTTTATGGGTTTTGTTTTGGTTTTTTTAAGTGATAAGGAAGTGGTGGGTTTGGATCTCTTAATACCAAAGCCATTTAAAAAGGGTAGTCTAACTAGAGCTGGAGGATCAGCAGTATCTATGGATATCTGTAAAACTAAATGCTGTTCCATCTCAAATCAACTTAATTGTAAGTTGTAGCAGCTTCTGGAAATATCTTAAAATTCAAACATATTTGTTCTTACTTTTTTTTTTTTTCTTAAGGAGAGGGGCACTTTGTGGGTTGGTAACAATGTGAAATAGAAGCCATGACCTGTCCATTTCTTCCAGGCAAGGTGCAGGAAAAACTAAAAGAAAAAAAAGTGCCTCTGAACTTAAAAAAAAAAAAAGTCTTCAGCAAGTACGTAGATTGGTGTAGCACTGGGTTAGCAGAGTTCACCCCCCAGGGGAGCTGGTGGAGGATAAACTGTTCTTTTTACAGCCCCAAACTTTATGTTCTTTAAAAGGAGATGGAGACAACAGGGTGTAAAACTTCTCTTCCAGTCTCCAGAGCTGTCAAGCCCAAAGGTTTTACAGACTGAAGTATTTCTCTGAATACTTTTATTTCATCTTTCTGCCAAATTCTTGCTGACACAGAGACTTTAGAGTAGGCAGACATGTCTAGTTCAACCAGCAAAATCACATAGGGAGGATGCAGTTAAATCAGTAGCGCACAGTGGAACTAGAAGTGCGAGTTCTCTTTAACATAAACATGGAGCATTGGAAATGGGAATAACCATGCCTTTGTTGGCTGATGTTGTGCTAGGTTGTAAATAATCTCCAATTTAGGATACAGAAAAAGTCACACTAATGCTTTTCTTAAACATGAGAAACATGGCATTATTTCAGTTTAAAGTGGATGCAGCTTCTATTTCAAAGCAGAAATGTCTAATTAAAAATTAACAAGTTGGAAAACTGTATTAAATACTTAATGTTACAGTAGAACAATTTTTACTTTCTTCTGTGGAAGAATCTTGCCATGTAATGTTGAGCTAGTTGAATTTTTGGCAATTAGATAGGACTTACTTTTCTAAAAAATCTGTTTGAATAGTAAATGGAGACGGAATTGTGGAGTGAAGATAGCTTAATACATCAAAGCTGAGATGTGTATTTCTGGGGTGGCTGGTGTATAAGAAACCTTTGTTTACAGTTGAGCACTGGCTTACAGTAAGTTTGTCTGTAAGATATTTGAGTGGCACTGATGTAAAGTATTAATTTGGTACTAGATTGCGTGTTACCTCCATTGTGAAGGTCTGTTCATATGGACAGTAATATTCTGTATTATCCCCAACAATTAAGACTCCAAGGTTCTGCAGATGTCAAACTTAGCATTTGAAGTGCTTCTGAAATTAAAAGCAGCCTTGCATATTTTTTTTAGAAGATTCTTTCATGTTTTTAGATAACCATCAATTTTTTGGTCTGATGCTTTTTGGGGTACTTAGGTACAGCATGTGTGTAGCACTCGCCTTAATCCCCTGGCAGTGTAGGGCCCTGTTTCAGCAAATGAGATAATCCCGTTTCTTGTGAGGTTGTGCTGACAGAAATTATCAAAGCACCCTTGCTCAAGATGGCTTTATAGACAATATCATTGCTAAAACGCAGATCTTGCTCAGACTCCAGTCACTACAACAGCACAAGCAGCCTGAATTTCTGTTGCACTGTAAGTAACATGATAAATGTGACTAATGGCAAACTTTGCCTGCTACGTGTTAGTTTTCCAAATGCTTCTCTTGCAGAAATTATCTGAACTTTGCATCTTCAAAGAAAAGAATATTTATAACAGCAGCCACCAGCAAAATTTCAGGGGTGCTGGCAGTTTTGGAAAGTGAGGTTTAGCTAAACCTCAGAATGGAAGGGCTTGATGACTCAACCAGTTGCTTGAACAGGATGAAGCAATAAGCTGCTTCATAAACTTACTATAGCTGCCTCATCAAGGAGTCACTGCCTTGGCTCTGCCTAGGTCAGCTTACTGATCTTTCAGGGAAAGAACCAAACTTACCATGAACTCTGAGTTCTTTTCCTTCTCTGCTTGCCCCAAACAAGGCATTGTAAGTTACACCAAAGTAAGGGCATATCAGGATCTGGCAGTAGAGTGATTTATTCCTGTTTTGTTGGAGAATAGTGCAATGGGAGAATGTTGCTGGAGATCCTCTGAGAGGAGCACAATTAATACCATTTGAGAAAATATTTTCATCGGAAGAATTCCTGCTTTGTTGATAAGAGCTTCATTTGGAGATGTTAAATCATGCAAAACCAACTAAGATGTCTTGCCTTGTGTGATTGATACTGATTCCAATCCAGTATTGGGGTTACTTGCTCCAGAATTGCTAACTAAGGATTTGTTGATTTGCTATATATGTGGTTTTTTTGTTTAAGATAAACTGATGTAGAGTGAATGGTCTTCAGGTGAAACCATGTGTAATTAGAACTGATTCTGCTTTGACTTTTCTTTATGCTATTGAGGTTTCTTTTAATGCAGGGCAGACTTGGAACAATACCTGCATATTCAACTAACATAGGATTACTTGGTCCCTTCTGTGGTTGGTACAAGTTGGTTTTTAGTTCCCTCAAAGCCCTATGTTAAACATTTTGGAAATAAATGACCTTTGTAGATGAAACCTGTTTGCCTTAAATAGGCATTCTGCTAAATTCTCTTCCTGTAGTGTGTTTAATCAACCTCTGTTTTGATCTAAAATACACCAAACAGTTTGTTCCCAGCATAGAGATGGGGTTCTAATGAAGTGGAACTGAACTGAAAGATGGCTGCTGTTCTGAAATCAAGAACTAACCAAATACTAAAATGAGTGTGCAGACTTGGGTGCCTGGAAAAAGGAGAGCAGGTGGCTTCCGTGAGGAAGAGGACATGTGACTCCTGAAACTCTCCTGTCCACTTTTTGTTCCAGTGCATGGGAATGGAATCAGGGCAACATTTCACATGCAGGCCTTTGCTCTCACCAAGCTGTGCCTGCTCTGTGCTTCAGTTTTCAGTGGTGTGTGGATATCTGTCAGTGTCTGGTCTTGGTGAGATCTTTCACTTACGGCCTCTAGCAGGCTTGAGCTTTAGGCCACCGTGCAAGTGTAAATGTTCATATTTACTTTTCTTTCCTACTCTCAAGTTCAAGGTGTGTCAGCTGGAGCAGAGATCAGATATCCAGACCTTGTAAGAACACTAAGTATAGCAATCTAATTGAAATAGGGTTCCATAAAAATTACTTTCCTGGACAGAAATGTTAGCAGGTTTTGCCCAGGTTTAGAATAATAGTAAAGACTTTTGGTAGAAATCCTCCGTCAAGGTTTTCACATACAGTCTCTGTGTGGATTGTTAAGGGAAACCTATTTCTGTGCTGTCATCACACACCTCATAGGTCGAGCTGGCTGTTTTTTTAGCTGGCTGGCATTTGGTGCTGATCCAGAAGATGGTGCTGTCAAGAGTCATTTAAAGGAATGTCTTAAAACAATTCTGAATAACAATGTGGCTCAAGTTAGGGTATGCAAACCTGTTATTCATATTATAAGCAGGAGAGAAAACAAGCTGAAAAATTGTCCTTGACTTGCACAAGAACTTACGCGTATGACAAGGAAAGCTACTGATGAACTCCTCAGATGTTAACGTCTCCGTGTGGCATAGGCATGCCATAAAGACTTTTCAGTGGATTTCTAATGGTGTTCTGTTCTTGTCTGTGAACCATATACATCGTAGAATCCTTGGCTCTGTGCAGCAGTGCTGTTTCATGACTAACGTCTATATGACTGCTCAGAAGATACTTGGATGGAATTTTTTTTCTTAGCTTTAGTCTGTTGGTAATTTGCAAATAACTTGCAAGAAGTTAATGAACTTCTCCTGTCCATGAAAAACTCAGCTACATTAATGGTGCCTAGAATGGCACAATTTGGTCTTCCCGAATTCCAGCAGTTGCATGCAGTAAGCATCTGAAACTCCTTTGTAGGTGAGAGAAATAAGTGTGTGTAGAGTGTGATTCATCTGACCTGTTTTCAACAACTGCTTTGGGATAATTATGGTGTCTCCGAAACTACTTAGCCTGATAAGATGTCTTGAATGCTGCTGAGCGTGACCATCTCAAGTACAGACAGATGCAGATGGCCATTGAATGCTTGTCTAACTCTTAAGAGTGGAAACAGGCATCAAACATGGAGGACAAAGCGGAGGTGGCATTTCTGTTACACTGAGTGTGAGAGATGAATGTGGCCCTGTGCTGCAGTTGACTCGATGGGCAAAGCACTGAATATTCCCTGGTGACATAATTGCTTCCTTTTACATGTGGGTTTCAGAATCAGGGTTCTTCCAATTCTTTTTACTGTCCTTGTTTTTCCCTTCCTCGTAACACTTCCTCTCAAAATTCAGAACTTACTGGGGATGATTTTGTTGTGGTCTTTTAGCCGACCTTATTCAACCTCCATTTTAACCTGGGTGGTATAACGGTGCTGGATTCTGGTCTGATGGGATACACAGCATGCTTCTAGCAGTCTAGTCAAAGAAGGCTCTTCAGGAAACATTTTATCTTGATTTCTACCAAAATCACGTGACTGATAGTGATTTGAACATATATTCTTGAATTTACTGCTGAGAACCTTAATTCTGGAAGCATAACTTTCAAAACTTCAGACAATACTATGACATTTAAAGGTTTTCATCAGATGAGTATGTTTTGTATTTCCAGTGATTTGGACAGGAAAGTAATTTGAACACCATGTTTGTTTTCAAAGAAAATATTTGTGGGCTTAGTAGGCACAATGTGGTCTACAGTAACTTAAGTTACTGAGTTTAGATATTTGCTTAATGGCAAATGCGTTGAGGGAGGGGGAAACAGACCTTCCTTCTGTAGTGTGGGATGTTGGGAAAGGACTGGTTTGAGTTTGTGTACACAGAAGGGTCCATGTATGAAGAGTGCTGCAGAAAGGAAATGCCTCAAAATAGGTTGTGACTGTTCTTGCCTGTCTTTAGGACTCTCAGGTGAAACGGTGCGCAGGAACAGACTGTGGGCTGGGTAAACTGGGTTGCTGGTAATCTGTGCTCTAGTTGAGACTGTCTAAGAGCTGGTTTTGAGACCCATGAGAGAGAAATCTAAAGGAGCATTGACAATGTCTACTGGTGCCCACCTCCATGGGTTTAAGGGATTACAGGGAACTCCTTAAGAACCAAGTCAGTACCAAAGACCTGCAAGCTCCTGGTTGGTGTGTTAAGACTCAGTTTTCCACTAAATAACTAACCTGAACTTCCAATTGTCTGTCTCCAGGTATGCCGTGACTCCTATGACTGTGGAGCTACAGAATATACAGAATCAAGAAACTCAATTTTTAGCTTAATTCTAGAATAAAGTGACACCTTACTCATAAAAGAGTTCCAATCTCTATTTACTCAAGTTTCTCTGGTACCTTAATCCTCATACCTGTAGTGTCAGTTCTAGGAACTTTGGGCTAGTGCTGCTCTCTACTTGTTTGCAAAGCTGAACTGTGGCCATGGCTAGGAATTTGACTGGGAATAAAACCAAAAATCAAACAAGAAACCTCCAGCCTTGTCCTCTGTCCTTTCAAAATCTGCTTCACTGTGCAAATCTATGGAAGACTTCACATGTATAGCTGAAGAGATGGCAACTGAAGCAGTATGCGAAGGTGTGCAGCACTGCACTGAGATGCAACTTGCCTGTTAATGCTAGTTGTGCAAGCTTTCTTACATATTTTCTGAACTCAGAGAATTTGATTTGCAGAAGTCTGAAATGCTTCCCTTATAAAGAGGGAGTGATTTGTGGAGCACTGGAAATTAGTTAGTTGCCAGGCTAAAGTCAAATCTAAAGCTGCTACTGAAATGGTTGGTAGAATCTCTGCTTAAGACAGGTTTGTCTTTACCACTTTAGTCTCCCTTCAAAATAATTTCAATGTCCTTCAGAGACTTAATCTGTTCTGTCTTAAATGTTGTCTATTTGTTACTCCCACAGTGGCTATCAGGAGCGTGTGCATATTTTGTGCTACGTTTTGTCTGAACTTCTTGGATGAGCTTGTGAGCAAGACAGAACATGATGAAAGCAGATAGTATGGAGAGCTTGGGAAATACATCTCCACATAGAGATCATGTTACTTTGTCATAATCTCAGCCTGAGTTCTCTAAAAGGCGAGATTCTACAGCAGGGTCTATGGGCAACCAATTTTTGGAAATTGTAACTGGCCTTAGTGAAGTAATAGGACTATACAGAAGTCACAGGGTGGGGTACAGAAAGAAGAGTCTAAAATGAGGATTTTCGGTGTGAACAGCTGTTAGAATCTCCTGAACTAGTTCTGAGCCTCACAAAAAGCAACGAAGACAACATGAGCTTAAGGTGCAGCAGATATAAAATGCTGATATGGCCTGCTTGCTCTGAGAGCTGTGTAAGCCAGCTAGATGGTTTATCCAGAAGCCTTAGCTGGGACTTGGGCTCCCTAGTCTCTGTTTTTGTGCTGTACTCTATCCACTGGCTGCACAAAACTCCAACACTGTGTAACTTACAAAAAAGGCTGCTGTTAAAAAATACTGGAGTTCATATTTTTGAAAGCTTTGTACTGTAATGGAGCTTTAAATACTCAGAGTTCATATGCAGTGGCTGGCTGAGTGAGACGTCAGGCTGAAAAGTTTGGATGCCGTAAATAGCTGTTCCATGGAACTATGGGGCTCATTCTGCTTAGTCATTTTTGTTGATGCTGTTTTGCTTTGGGATTGGTGAAGTCTCTTGGCTTATATAAAGGCAGTTTCAGTGAGTGTGGGAACATCGGTAGCTTGATGTAAACTAAACACTGAAACTGGAAGTGCAGCCTATGGTACTGTGTTGGCTCAAGTTTAAGGCAGTGGTAATTTAGTTCTGTTTTAGTAAGAGCTAAAGGGACAGACAGTGTGGCAGAGCATGTGAAAAGGGAGACATGGGGCTTTAAAGTCTTTTCTTGATTTAAACAACTCCACTGGATTATGGGCCTTTAGTCTTCCTCACCTCCCAAATCAGGTATTGGATTTAATCCCAGGTTCAGGACTGGGATTAAAGGAACTGAATGTCTAATTTATAAGCAGACACTGGATTCCGTTCCAAGTATGTTGCTGCCTGGCAGCTGTCCAGGTGTGTGCTGCTTTGGCTGTCAGCTGCTGCTTGGTTTGCAAAGGGCTCTGCCTGAAACTGCTTCTAGACTGAGTGTAAGAATGTTTCGGGGTTTTTTTTTTTCTTTTACTGGGTAGAAAAATGCCTATTATATTAAATAATCAGAAATGCAAAAAATGTTGTCAAAAATACTAAACCACAGATTGTAATATATAGTAGTTGCAAGTAAGTGGCATTTAGTTAGGCATGGACATGATGGAAATATATTAATGTACTCATTTATGTTTAAAAAGTACAGCATATCTTTAGCTGAACAAGAAATCTGAAAGTAAAGCTGTTGGAAAAATAATGTGGAAGGATCCAGTTCTTTGTAGGTGTCTGGCTCCTCTGCTTTTCCAGGACCTGTAGGGCAGTTCTTCATCAGGGCTTTGTAGAGGACCTGCACTAAGAGTTTGTTCCCCTCTCCCTACCTGGAGAAGGGAACTGAATCCTTTGCTTTATCCACATGTTTGTCTAGGGAAGCTCCTGTTCAGGCTGCAAGCAGTTCAGTGCTGTGGTTGGTGGGGACTGACAGGCGCAGGGAGCAGGTGTCCCCTGCTCTGGGTGCAGTGTCAGTGTCGCTTGGTCGCTGGGCAGTGACACCAGCCTGGCACCAGCCCTGTGCCACTGAGCCCTGTGTTTGTGTGTATTCCTTTTGTGCCCTGCCTGCATCGCTATTCCTCTGGGATTCTGGTGCATGGATTTCGGTGCATGGATTTCACTACTGTGTGAGGCTCAACTGTGAAGAGAGAGGCAAGAGACAGGTGGTATTACCAGTTAACTTTTCTGATGCACAGCACTGACTATATCCAGGGAAAAAAACAAAGCCAAACAAACCTTGGGCCTCTGCGTTGTCAAGTTTTAATGAGTAGCAGCTATTGGCTATCCATGGTAGAGCAGCCAAGGATGATGCTTTTCATATCTCAGTGCAGAACTTTCCTGAGACTTCCTTTTTTGTCTGCCTACCAGCCATGTTGTTTAGTTTAGCATAAATAATCTGGATGGAAAAGCTCATTTTTAAGTTGTTGGTAATTCTGCATACCTCTTGTGGAGAAGGTGTATGAGCTTATGTTCACTGTTTTTCCTCAGAGTATTTCTGCAATCAGCAGCTGTTTCAGCTGTGCTTCAATATTGCTGTCATGGAAGGAAAATAACCTTTTCACAAGCAGACACTGATGCCACCTCTTCTAAAAGAAGTAGTGTGTGCATTGCGTTTATAGGCAACGTCCACTAAGCAAACTGTTTAAACTGAAAATTTTTGTTAATGATTTATCCCTTTCATACAGTTTACAGATGTTCTACTTTAAAGGAGTTGGCATCCAGGACTCTTACTCCTTCTCTCAAATTCTCTTGCAATATAGTGGTACATGGTCCTAGGTGTGAGTCGGAGTGTAAGCGCTGTCTTTCTTTGGGAATAAATACACGAAAAATGTTTTGAACTACTTGGGGATAAAGTTGTTTGATACTGAGACAGATGTAGAAAGAAATTGAAACGGCACACATTAAGAAATAGAGAACAAAATGTGTATATTGGCTTCGGAAATAGTGTGGCGTATTTAAATAGAGAGAAACATTCTGAATTTTTTCAATCTTAAGTTCTGGCAGTCTTTAAAGTCTTATCAGTGAGCAGTGATAACTTGCAAACAATAAAGAAGCTAAATGTGAGCAGTTTGAGTTACAGCAGTTCACACAAAATTCACACAAATCCTTTTTTCTCAGCGGAAATGCAGAAATGATGGGACTTGTGTTTCACAGGCTTAAATTTATGTTGGAAAGTCTTAGGTGAGATACTCGAACCTAGTGTTTGCATTCTGACTTCTGTAGTTACTATGGTGGATATTCTGTATTACAGTACCGATAATATCCGAAAGGGTGGTGTAAGTGTCCTGAGCAGAGATGGCTTTTTTCATAAGCAATAGGCAATTTTTAAAATGAAATCCTGTGTGAAAAAGCAGGTTATATTCAACTACTGATGTGGTGGAACCTTTAATAGACCATGCTGAAGAAATTTTTGTATTAAGGAGGTAAGGGACTGGTGAAGCGCTCTCTTAATGTGAGATGCTCACCAAGCTATCTGTCCTTTCAGCTAAAATTAAATAGTTACTCTGGCTTGTGCAACTGTTTCCACTAAGTTTCATAGATGCCAGAGTCTGAAAACTGATTTGCTTGGAGGAGGCATGGCCATGCTGTAGCTTTTGGGTTTGAAGTTGGCATCTTGGTTAGAGAGCCTGTGACATTGCCTTTTTTTTTCCAGGCGTTGTCTGGAAAAAAAGTGGTTGGGCTCAATACCCAAATCTTTGTCCTGCACCTTTGGGACTGGGTGGCTGACCTCACCTCCTGATTACACCCCTCTGAGTAGCTCCTAGGAAAACCCCTTCCAATATATGTTCCTTGGGATTTTAGATTGTGTCATCTTTGTGGATAAGTTTGACTAAATTAGCAATGACCAAAGCTGATATTCCTGCTATCTCCCTCTTCAGGACCTTGATCTTTCATGTGAACTGAGGGCTTTGTTTTCCCCATGTGGAGTTGGACTCCTCTGTGTAGGGTTTGAATTGATTCTTCTTGCCTTTTTCAACCACACTTTAAATAGTTCAGAACTTAACTAGCCACCAGTGATTGCAAGCTTATGGGCAAATCAGTTTGAACTTACTGGCAGCTTTTTCTCCAGAAAGATACAAGGTTCTCACTTGAAGTTCCGCTGCATGTACCTGAGGGCATTATAAGGCCCTCTGAACTTAAGTCTGTGTAATGCTGAGAAAACAACACAAAGTACAGCTTTTGGGTTTAAAAAATGGGAATATATCGACAAACTGTGCTGTGGAACAGAACAATGAGAGCTGCATGGTGTCCGACAGGTTGTAAAATAAGTATGGGGTTTTTTTTCCCCAATAACTACCATTCTTAATTTAATCTGGAAATTACTGACCAATTGAAAGAATAACTTTTTTCCCCCCCTTCCCATATTCTAAGTACCCAAGATCTATCAGGATTTTGTCTGTACTGTTGGAAATGCTGGATGAAGAATTTGAATTTGGCATAAATATGGCATTTAATGTAATTTCTGACCTTAAGCTGTCAGTTAACAGATGTTCTTACCTTCCTACTCTCACCACTGGATTATAGGCAAAACTCATTTGAAGTGTTTAATTCCAAACCTTACAGGTCTTTTTCATGGAGCAGGCTGAAAACAGAAGTTCAGTGGAGTCTAGACCTAGCTGTGACTTGTGTGTAGCTATTTCCAGAGAAGCCTCTACCTGGCAGTAACTGTATGAAGTAGCCTATACACTTAGAATGCTGTATTGCTTATCACTGAAGGAAAAAACTGTGAAGTAAAAGGAAGAAATAAAAACACACAACCCCATACCGGAACAGCATAGCAGCTTACCTTCTATGTTTTCTTCTACTAGTTCAAAGTATAGTAAATCATTATCTCCATAATTTAGTGGCACAGGTCTCAAATGCTTTCAGATTGTGGAAAAAAAAAAATCATTTAAATGAAGTAGAATGTTACTTTAAAATAAAAACATTGTGTGACTTTGGTCTGCTGTTAACATTTTCTAGAGTTAAAGGCAGACTCTAGTTTAAAATGACTCATTGGGGTTCTTGGAAAGCTTTTTTATTATTAGAAAGCCTGTTTCCTGACTTGAACACTCATTGGTATCTAGTTTAGGAGACCATGTCCCATAGTTGTGTGCTGTTCTGGCCCTTCTGGTCATGGTGTACTCAGAGTTTTAGGGTCAGACATGGTCCCAGCACTGGCAGAAGTGTTTGCAGTGGGGGAGCTGAGGGTACTCACCCAGGCCATAAGTCCATAAGCAAGCACTAAATGTCACGGGGTTTTTTGGTCATGTATGGACACACGAGCGAAACCAGCAAGTGTGTATTATAAACACTTAAAGTTACTCTTAATTTTTTTTTTCCCTTCACAGAGCTCAACAAAAATCCAGTGGAAGGCTTTTCAGCGGGCTTAATAGATGACAATGATCTTTATCGATGGGAAGTCCTTATTATTGGTCCTCCAGATACACTATAGTAAGTACTGATACTTATACAGAAACTTAAGTGAACTCGGATTTACTAGTTCTAGTTTGCTCCTAGTGAACAGAAGCTAACCAAAACCTTTGTGCTAAATTAGGTAGTGCTCTTCTGTTGCTAGCAGAATATGTGTAAATAGCTGGATTTGCTATGTAGAAGTTCTAAACTGCTTTGCTCCCCTGGGAAAAGGCAACACTGATCTCTTTGTACTTGTATGGAAAAGAAAGAGAATAGGTACTTAGAGGCGGCTTCTGTTTTCTTTCACATGTAAGTAAGGTAGATAAAATCCACTATTTGCTGTTGCTGCTGGGAGGCTGTAGTTTAGCTGATAGTGCTGTGCTAAACCATTACAACTTCATGTTTGTGATGGTAGGAAAATACTCAACTCAAGTGGGATGTAGGGATGTAGTTGGAGGAAGCCGAAGCAGTCCATAGAATTAGCTTCAAATCCTGTCAGTTTGAGATGGGGGAACTTCCAAGTGTCACCTGGAGTACTTTGGGGTGATCATCTACTCCAGTTTCTGGGAAAAGGTTCTATGCTCAGGAGAGGTCAGTTTGAAGTGTACTCCTGAAGATGAACTCTGTTATCTTCTTTAAGATGTTGCAGTAGCAAATTACTGATACAAAAAGCCTGGTGACATTTACTTGAGGTCAGTTTTGGTTGCAGCACGAAGTTGTGTATGTCTGTCGGCAGACTTTGAATAAGTACTTAAACCCAGCAATCAAATTGCTTGGCTTTTCCTCAAGCTCACTACACTGTGGTTCTCATGTTTTGCATGAGATGTTTCCTCCAGCTTCTCTTGATCTTTTCTGAACAGTCTTGTGGTTCTGTTATATTCTCATGGCTATTTTATAAATACTGTCAGTAAAGAAATGCTGCCTCTAATTGTTCATCATCTTAGGTGTTAAAAGTTGCAGTAGTGGTTTTTTTGCTCCACTTTTATAGGGTCCTGTACCAGTTTGGCCAAGTTTAGAAATATATCCTCTGAGAGAAGGCAGGTTATAACCACCCCTCCCCCACCAGGTTCGGGGAAAAAAACCTTTTTCATCGAAGGAAAGTGAAAGAGATAAAAACTATTTATTTAACAAAGACATGGGAAAAGGATAATACTGCTAAATAATAAAATCTCTCACTGTGGAGAAAAACCTGGGAAAGTGTTAGAGTCCTCCCTTTGGTCTTCCTCCTCCTTGGAACTGGGACTTGGCCCAGGGCCAGGCCCTCTGTGCTCAGTGGAAAGTCCTCCTGATGTGTTCTGATATTGAAGCAGTCCAGCAGAAAAAGGAAAAAAAATCTGAAATTCCAGAGAAAAAAAACAAAAGTTCAACTCTCCATCTCTCTCTGGAGAAAAAGAAGCTGAAAAACTGGCCGAAAGCTGGCTGGAAAACAAAACTGCTTCCTCTCACTCCTGCCGCTGCTGTTAGAAGCCAGAGGAGTCTGTGTCTCTGTGTCCTCGAAACATGAAAACAAAGCTGCAAAACTGCTTTGAAGAAGTTTTGCTCAGTTTCTCCTTCCCCCCTCTCAGGCTCAGTTTAAAGGCATAGAAAGGCATATATATGGGCAGTGATATGGGATGCAACATAAAGTCACCTCAAGACAGGTCCCAAGCTTTTTTTGAGGCTTTTTAGATAAGAAACTCTCTTCTGTTCCAGTCCCCAGTTGCTGTTTTTTCAGGGTAGTATTACACTGAATCCTTCTTCCCTGGGCTGTTTGATAAGGATGGTCTTGCATAATAGTTTAAGTTAGCCAACTGTCAAGCTTCAGTCTCATTCCTGGTCCCACTTCATTTATTCTGAGTTTACTTGAAAATACTTTAGACATGGTGCATTAGTCTACTGAGAGAAACCCTTTTATCAAGAATATTGCTAAAAATGGCATTGATCTCCCTTAATTGACAGCTGTATTTCATTAACTGATTTCTAATGTATATCCAGTTTAAAAGTTTTATTTATATGCAGTTGATATGGGGCAACCAGGGATGCCCTGCAGTCTAGTAGCTTTAGGATCTGCTTCTTTAAAAAGGGAAAGAAGGACTTTCTCAGTTACAAAGAAAGGGTTTGACCAGTTTGGGGCTCTCAACAAATCAACAAATGCAGTCTATCTCTCCTTTGTTGACATTATGGGTGTTAAAATTCTGGACTTCTTACTTTCCTGGGATGAAGGATTCTTTGGAAACTGCCTGCCTTTTCTAAAACTTGTGAAAAATGAGTGCCGTGGGCTCAGATCCCCTCAGCTGCTTCAAAGAGCCAAGTTACTTAAATGCAGTGCTTTTTGAGGTTGGTTTTTTGTTTGTTTGTTTGGGGGGGTTTTTTGAGACAGTTGCTGTAACTGCACACCTTTGGTTAGTGGTGGTAAAACATGTTATTTTCTCAGTAGCTGGTGCACTTCAGAGATTCCTACTCCTTTACAAATACAGGAAAAATATTGCACTGAGCAGTTTTCTACAGCAATTCTTTTGTCCGAGTGGCTGCTGAGGAGTAGCTTGCCACACTGTGCAACTCCTGCCATCTTCTTTGGAGGTTTATGTTCCTCTTTTTGTTCTGCCTTTGCAATTCCAAATTTTGTTACAACCTTCAGTTAGAGGAAATGACAGTAGCAGGACAAATGTTGTATTATTGACATTAGCAAAGTATTCCATCTGTAAACCTTTCCATCTAATACAGGCCTTCACATTTTTCAAAAGGGACTATTCCTGGCTTATAACTCCACATAAAACCTGGATGTCTCTTGTTTATTGTTGTTTTCCAGTTGAGTGGGTAACTAATGTAGAACACCTCACTGTCATGCCTGAGTCCCTTTAACTTAGTGTTGAAAAGGTAGCATTGGAAGTCTTTTTACATTTAATGCTGTAGACACAGGCAGAGCTTTCTGCAGTTTTTCCCTGGGGCTCACTGCTGCAGACTGAGACCACAAAATTAGGTCTGAGGTCTCTAACAGAGGAAAATGGGTGTCTTCTGGGCTGGACATGAGAAAGGCAGTTATTGGCAATACCTTTTTTTTTCCTGTTAATAAATTTACTGGGAGGGAAAAAATGTAAGTTGTGATTCCAGATGGGAAATTCCTTGGCAGTTTTTTGATGATTTTTTTTTTTCCCTGTGGTTTTTCCCCTCTGGAATATCATCCTAGTTCTAAAAAAAATCATGTTGGAGAACTGGCAGTATCTTGTGAAAGGATCTTCTCAGTGTAGAAATGCTTTACATTGCATATGGAAGTGTTGGTACTGTTAATTACCAACATGATGTTGTGTGAGGTGTAAACTTAGAGGTTTTGATACATCAATAAGTTCTGATCTTCAGCTTAAGCTTACAAGAAACTCTACTAAGATATTTTTGATTCCCCAGTGAAGGTGGTGTTTTCAAGGCTCATCTTACTTTTCCAAAAGACTACCCACTGAGGCCGCCAAAAATGAAATTCATCACAGAAATCTGGCATCCGAATGGTAAGAAATGTCAAAGTTTCAATTTCTTTTTGCAGTTCAGAACTAAAATGCAGGGAAGACAAATAGATACGTTTCTGTTCATGTTAGAAATATGAAACCCTGCTTTTACTTTGCCATCCTCACTTAATAGAGAACTAATAACAATGGCAGAGTTTTTAATAGTGCTGCTCTGAGAGCATAAAATACTCTTATTTTCAGAAGCTAGTCAGAGTAGGTTCTTGCATTCTTGGTAATTGTTAAAGGATTTTTTCTTCATTTGTTTTCCTAAGTGCAAAATTCTAGTCTGAGGAGAAACTTGAGTTCTATAGCTGCCTTTTGTTATACCTTCAAATATTTCGTCTTGCTGTTACTGACTTGGCAGTTCAGTATAGAAGGCCCAAGGTTGTCCTCATCTAGTGAAGCATGAAAAGAAATCTTTCAGTTCCTCCAAAGGAGACTTCTCCTAATGTCTCATTTACTTACAGGCTGTTGGAGATTAGATGGGAAGATAAAATAAAATGGAAGGTGGTTTTACTGGGAAAGAGAAATGCTCTTCAGCTTCAGAAACTGTAGATGTTGAAAGGTGGGAGGAGACAGTGCTCCCATCAAAAGGACAGGGAATATTTTAATGCTGTGTCAGTTTCAGCTCTGGAAATATCAGAGTACTTGTCAGGCTCTTTCTAATTCCAGCAGTTTAAATTATATTTCAGTATGTTCCAGTAATATCCAGCTGCTGCTGTTGCTGTGGAAAAAACTCACTCTCTAGTTTGCTGAACTTAACAGAAAAAACTGTAGTGGAAGCCTGTCTAAATAAATAGTCTTGAGAGTTGCAGCATGATGCTAGACTGAGTCCTTCCTCCCCATGTACCCTCTCTGTCAGGAGTTCAGGCACATTCAGACTTCCACCAAGCCCTGTTTATTACAGTTTAAGTTCTGCAATAGTTAATTACTTTCCTTCTTTATAAAGTGTTTTCACTAACGTGTTTCAGACTAGCTGGAATGAAGATGAACAGTTCCATGACTGTCCTGAAGAAATGCCAGCATGTTGTTCATTACTGAAATATGCCTTGTTCTATTTTGTAGTTGACAAGAACGGCGATGTCTGCATTTCAATTCTTCATGAGCCTGGAGAAGACAAATATGGCTATGAAAAACCTGAGGAACGCTGGCTTCCCATTCACACAGTGGAAACTATAATGATTAGTGTTATTTCTATGCTGGCAGATCCCAATGGTGATTCTCCCGCTAATGTTGATGCAGCGGTAAGACTTTCCTTGGTCTGCCAATTGTCTTCAATGTAGAAACCTTGCCATGGAGTTCTGTTTCTAGTTTAGCAGACAGTAACTTTGGGAAGAACCTTTGCTATCACAGGCTAAAACTACCTTTTTATTGGGAAAAGCAGTGATGATGTCAGACAGAACTACTAATTACCCTTGGGAACTTTTTTTTTTCACCTCTCTAGAACAGTCTTCTTGTCCCATGGATTAGAGCAGTAGGTTTGACTGTGTAGGTCTGTGCTCTGAGAAGGTGCTCAAAGCCTTCACTGGGCATCTGGCCTTCAACTCAGCAGGAAGGGTTGTCCCAGACTAGTCTGAGTGGCTGAGGAGTGAGGAAGAATGGTCTGATTTATAGTCAAAGACCAGGGTGAATCTGCAGGCATAAGTGAGATGCAAGCGTTTGCAGCACAGTGTTCTGGAGCATGGCCTGTGCTGTGTGCATGTGTGAACACAGCTATCAGCTCTCTTGAAGAGCTGTGTTTAGAGCAGACTAACAGTTAAGCTGAGTACTGTTTGTGGTGGGGAGAGGAAAGAAGTCTCAGTTCTGGAAGGGCGTAGGGGAACAGACTCTAGGCCCCACTCATCTGACGTACACTAACGTGCTGTTGAATTGCACACGGACATTGTTGTCCTCTCACAGAAGGCATGTTCTAGCTCTTTTAACTGTGGGAGTGAGGCAAAAGGAGATGGGAATTGTGAGATGCAGAGTTTTGTAAAGGAATATTAACCTGCTCTGTTAGCCGAGCTATGCCTTCCCAAAGCGGGTGAAGTTTAGTAGTTTCCTGGAGCCTTTGATTTACTATGTTGTGAGTATTTTCAAAGGCGGTTGAGTTCTGCTGAAAAATCATCATGGGAACAGACTCATGTGGAACAAATTTAATGGAAAAAAGACAGAAAACAAGTAAAGTTGTAGTGAACAATTTCCTCATTCAACCTTTTTAAGTGTTGGACCTCCCCTTTTTTGTGTCATTTTACTGGTGGAAACAGACACCCAGGAAACATGGACATTTCCTGCTGGCAAACCTGAGAGCACCGAGAGGAGCAAGTAATTAATGAAATGCTAAAAGTGCAATTAGAATTCCTCAGTTCACAAACTCATGTATGTTGAATGTAGTTGGCCTAACCCTGGAGAAAGCACATGCTTTTAGCTGTGCTTGTCACCTTCCTGACATCAGACTTTTTGTATTTTGCCCCACTCTGACACCTACTTCAGGAGTGGGTTTTTTATTTTTTTCCTTAGGAAAGTTAGACACAAAATGAATTTGCCTTAGGGTAAAGGTCAAAAATGAAAACAGCTTTTTCTAGCCCAGCATGAAAGAACAAGAAAATCCAAATTTGCCTGTGAAGATAGTAGTGAGTCATCACTTTGGATGCTAGAGACTATATTTCTGACTGTGGCATGACATGTTTCAAGGAACTTTTAAAGTGCTGCTTGAGCAGTTGGCTTCTCCTGTTGGATCAGAGACCTCTTCATATTAGCAAAAACATACTGATCAGGGTAATGAAGAATCAGCTCCTGTGTTTACTATAGCAATAAAATTTGGCAGTAACTATGAGATACTTTGTCTGCTGTCATTAATTTCTGCTTTTAAGTGAGTAGTGAATAAGGTGTTACAGGCAGTTCACAGAATTATAGGAGCAGGGGATAGCTTTCTGGAAAAATGAACTATGCATGTTGGAGTACTGTCTCTTGGAGCGGGAGAAAAATGAGAATCAGGAACCTGAACATACATTTTGAAAAAGCGAATAGAACAGTTCATGACCTAAAATTACATATTTGGAGATTCAGCTGTCAAATAGGAAACTTTGCTTGCTACTGAAATCTGAACAATTCATAGAACTGCAAATATAAAGAGTAGAAACCAAAACTAAGACTCTGAAGCTCCGAGGGCACAAATTCAATGTTTTTCTTGGCCTTAAGCCATCTTGTGTAAGCTGTCCTGTGTCCCAATCCAAGGAACCAAATGTTTGCTGCATGAATTGCTGAAAAAGAACAAATTAATTAGTAGCCTTATTTGTGCTTTCATAGGAGACTTAAGACATGCTGGGCTCTCCAGTGTGCTGATTGTTGAAGTGATCTTGGAGGCGATGAATGTTAGGGTATGCCATTTTTCACTCAAGTGTACTACAACCTTCACTCCAAGTGGGGGTGAAAAGGTGTTGTATGCTAGATTGCATCAGATAAAACAATGTGGGGGTTTTTAACCCCTTCCCTCACCCCTGCAGTAAGAATATATTGCTTATATCAGAAACTAAGAACTTCAGAACTTCATGAAATGAGGGGTTCTTTGTATTTTCCCCACCACTTCTGACTGGAAGGTAGTACCCAGCATGTCAGTTAACACGATGCTCCTGTGCTTTCATCTGAGCTCATTGTGAGCATGGCACAAAACAACCTGGCTGCACTTTTTCATGTAGGTTTTTGTGATACCTTGATGTGTGCATCTCTGGGTTCAGACTACTCTCTTACCTATCTTCCTGCTTATCTTTTTCTTTGCTCTTCATCTCTGCAGTTCTGAAATCAGATCCCTGTCACAGATACCAGCCCTGTAGATGAGCTGAGTATTCTCCTAAGGTCTTTCTCACAGAGCCAATATATCTTATAGCCATATCTAACTAGGAAGTGTTTGCTTTTGAAGGACACTGCTGTCCCTCTTCTGGATACTGTGACTTCTGTAGTTCTGTCCTGGAGTGTCCTGGCTAGATTGAAGGGAACTAAAACTGTCCTAAAAAAAAAAAAAATAGAGTAACTACTGGCTCCACAGTACCTGTGTACCTTTTTCACCGCTGCAGTTAAAGACATTAACACATAACAGCTTGTGGTCTACAGGTTGAGCTTGCTGCTACTTTGCAGGCTGAAGCAAATAGATTTTAGCACAGTGTGAAATACTGGTAAGCCACCAGGCTAGTCTTGGAGTATGCCTAAAATCCAGGGGGAAAATTACATCCTCACTGTCTTGTGAGCAGCGGGCACAGAAACCCAGAGCAAACTTTCAAAAGTCCTGAATATCTCAGATTTTCAGTGAGTATCTCAATGATTGTAAGCAAATATAGGTGTTGACTAGATGGCTAATGTCTGAAAACATAAACACCAAGAGTCTTCCTAGAGCTTGTACACTGTTGCAGGACTGACATCTGAAAGCTGTCTATTCAATTACAGAAAGAATGGAGAGAAGACAGAAATGGAGAATTTAAAAGAAAAGTTGCCCGCTGTGTAAGAAAAAGCCAAGAAACTGCTTTTGAGTGACACTTATTCAGCAGCTAGTAGCTTCACTTTTTTCAGGGTAAGTATCCTTCTCAAGATAAGTCAGTTACCTGAGTTGAGGATTTCCTGCTTAAGTGTTGCTGAACTATTTTTTTTTGCGCCCCTCAAAAGCAAAAGAAACACGCAAACCTTTCTTCTCAGCTGCATGATCTCAGTGGAGCTCTTTGGCTGTATATAGTACTAAAGACTAAAATAATTTAAGTGCACTAGACAGCCCGTTCTGCCAAAATTGGGGAACTTCTCTTGTATTCTTGCATTTTATGCTGTTCAGAAGTTGAACTTCTCTTTATCAGAATTCATCCTGCTTTATTAATGGCACTTAAAGGTTACTTGGAGCTCTGATAGAAGGGGGTGATAATTCTTTGAGATTCATTATTTTGAAGAACACTTGCTAGAATCTTAAAAGCATCTTAAAAGTCTTGTTATCTCAGGAGTTGCAGATTATCTTGCAGATGTTGGTGGCATGTTGCACTTAGGTATTAAATGAGACTTCAGTGAGGTTGTCAGGAACCACTGAGAAGGGTTTGCTTCAGGTATCTATGGGAGTTTTCATAGAAAGTCTCCTGGCACAGCAGAAAGCATCAAGTTAAGATATTACCTGTCAATAATATCAAGAAAGGTGGTGTTCTCTTCAGCAGCCCAAAAAACATTTTTAGTGAGGAAGGCTTGGGAATAACGTCATAAAAACAGCTGTGTTCTGCTTGGAAACTGAACTGTGGCATATCTGAGAGCTTGGACAAGTTTTGACCTGAGAGTAGCTGACGTGATATTTGCGTTTTATGCCACCTTGTTAAAGAGCTTCTGACTCAAGATACTTAACTCTAATTTACACAATCCCATCTCAGTTTTAATGGGACCTTTTTTTTTTTTTTTTTTTTTAATAGCCTCTCATAGAAAGCTCTGTATTAAAGCAGGGCTCTTAAATCCCTGGCCTTTGGTCACTTTATCTTGGGTATGCCAAGGGAAAACTTCGTCCATGAGCTAATAATTTCCTGCTCTTGCTTTTCAAAGCAAAACAGAGCTTCATGTTGAAGCTGCCTTTTCTTAATAGTTGGTTTGGCAAATAAACTGCTCTGATCCATTTGGCTAGAAAACTCCAAATCCATATTTACTGGTTATCTACAGCATACATAATTCACAGGGACAGAAATATGGCACTGTATGTAGTTCAGAGGGGTTGTGCTGACTGAACCAGAGCAGCATACTACATTCTTCTGCTAGGTAGTTTTTTTTCATCACAGTTGTACAGGAGAGAGTTCCTTTCTTACCCTTTTGTTAGCACTGGGGGGGTTGGGGGAAGGCTCCATCTGTGACAAATTCGTTCTGCAGTCTCTCTTTGCAGAAATGCTTTGATTGAAAGGAACTTTTTCCAGTACAGATTAAGCATGAAAAATGCTTAATATTGATCAAAAGACTAAGCAAAGGAACAGAAGGTCTTGTACAACTGCCTATAACTGGAGTGCAAGAATTGTTAATGCAGCTGACTCTTTTTTTCCTGTCTTGGAGAAAGGGAGTAACTGTGAGTAACACTCCAGAGTATCCTTAACTAACCTCAGCTCTGTTGCCATGTTGAACTTAGCTATAGTGAAACAATGCTCTTGACAAATATTTTAAGTAATTGGCTGTGTTGCTTTTTTGGAAGGCGAAAGCTTTTCTAAGTCCTGGTGACTCCTCCCAAGTGAGCGATGGGCAGGGAATTGGATGAGAAGGGGCCACAGCTGGTTTCAAACCAGCCCAGTGTGATTGGGGGCTGTGGTGTCAGTGCTTGCTGAGCACTGCTGTGCCATTTGTACCTACCATTCACAGTAAGTAATGCACAGACTTTTCAGTGATAAATCTGCAGTGTTTAGCCCTATGTGTGAATAATCAAAGCTTTACACACTATGCACTCCACAAGCAACATGAGTAATAGGAGCCAGAAAGTCTGATAATTGAGCTTGGATACACATGCGGTGTGCTGAACTAACTCCAGTCTTTCTCAGGTGATGAGTTTGGATTTATCCATCTTCTGTCCAGAGGTATGTGAAGTTCTTGAACAAGTAATAGTTATTTCTTAAGCTTCAAAAAGTAATTAACATATTGAAAATAATTGAGGGTGAGGAGGGGTTTTATTTTAATACCTGTGATTTCTTTGCAGGTCTCCAATTGAGAAACATGGCACTGTTTTTTTTCCTGCACTCTACCCACCTATTGCTGGACTTCTGTTGTTACAAGTTGGCAAACACTGGCTGGAACTGGGCTGCAATAAAACATGCCAGTTATCAATGCTGACAAGAGCCTAACAAGTGCCAACACAAGATGATTACGCATTTTGAAATCTAATGAACTGCTTTAACCTTCAGGAAGAATTGTAAAGATGTGTACATAGCACAACATGATCCGGATAATATATATACTGTTCATGTACATCCACAAATACACATTGTACCAAATAATGCTGTCTGTAGTTAGGGATAGAATTGTGTAAATTCTAAAGATTTTAGCAGGTTTTTTCTCTCCCTATT
The DNA here is from genome assembly GCF_017639235.1 of Corvus kubaryi. Classification (NCBI taxonomy): domain Eukaryota; kingdom Metazoa; phylum Chordata; class Aves; order Passeriformes; family Corvidae; genus Corvus; species Corvus kubaryi. The sequence goes on from NW_024581088.1 coordinate 3,798,406, forward strand.
CATTGTTTCCTGAGTTAAAAAAAAACAACAACAACTTGTGAAGCATGTCAAAACCAATTAGGATACTAAGTTGGTTTTTTGGTTTTGGTTTTTTTTCCTCCCAGTTTAAATTTCCTTTGACCCACTGAGGCTTAATTAAAATTTCTTGCTTATTAAAGTTTAGTATCTCTTTTTTTGGTTTTTGGAAATGTGCTCCCTTTTATTTCCCCCATCAAAACTTAAAATTTTCCTAATTAAACCCTGAAAGGATTTGCTATCAATTACTTGTGTCTTCTTTTATGATGACCTTTGTAGTCTCAAAGGTGCTTTTTTTCCCCTCCCACCCCTTTTTTAAACCCAATTACTCATCCTTCTTGAATTGGGTATAGCAATAAAACTGGCCATGGAGCACCCCTGAGCAGCCTGATGGATTTTTAACTTCCAAGGACTTGAGTGCTTTCACTTGGAAGTTTGGTTGACTTAAGTTAGTCCAAGATAGGAATGAGCTGCTTCTTATGGGTGAAATTTTTGGTTTGCCTTTTTCATTGCCTGTTTGTGGGGTGGGGTGTGTGTGGGGGAGGCTTGTTTTTTCTCAAGGTTGAGTTCAAGCATGCACATCTGTAGGCTTTCAAATGACTAACTTCTGGGTTTGGTATCAAAAATAGTTTCTCTCCTTTACTCTCTTCTGTGGCCCTTCATCTGCTTTGCCTTCTACTTCAGAGTTTTCCTCACCTAATGTACAAAGAAAATTGCGATGTATATTTTCATGTAATTTGATTTTTGGAATTCTGTCACCTTCTGTAGTGAGTTCTTCCAAAATACAATTTTTTCCAATAATAATGTGTCAAACTGGGTCTCTTGAGTATCACAATAGGAAGGGTACCTATAGTTGGAGCACAACTTTACCTGAACATCATCAACTATACAACACCAGCAAACACTTGAGGAATTGGACATGCTTTGCTTCATCTTGAATAATGAAAGAGCAAACACAACACACAACTTTTCTCCTTATTGTAACCATCTTTGGCCCTCTAGTGAGCAAATACAAGTCTCAGAGTATCTGCTTGCAAGAGGTATCAAGTCTTTGACCAAAGAAACTTTATAGAAGAACTTGAAACTACTTGACTCTTTTCATAGCACAGCATAACCCACTAATAAATCAAAAGTTCCAGTGTCAAAGAGTCTGCTTTTAAGAAGCCTTCAGTCCTGAGTTGCTGGCTGGACTTCATTTCATGTTGCTGTGCAACATGGATGTGCTGAAAGGCACATATTGCAGGTTTTGTGAGGGGGGCTGGAGTGGAAGGAGGTGACAGTTGTTAGAGGTAGGGCAGCCCTTGGAGACAAAAAGGCATTTCGTATAAGGGGACTTACAAGGAAAGGTACTACTTCCTCCTACAGGTGCTTTACATAAACAGGTATGTTTGATATCCACATTGACGTATTTGGACGTGAATTATTTTGTGAAATAATTCTAAATAATTGCTTCTAAGTGGCTAGGCTGCTCCGGCAGCCAGGCAGCTGCGTGCAGTACTTCGGTCCCCAGACACCAGAGCTGCTTTGAGTTCCTGTTGGAGCACTTGTCCAAAAGGTCTTCAGAGCAGGTTTCTATCCCACCAGCTGACTGCCACTTAAAAGTTGGGACTGTGCAGAATTTCAGTGGCATGGTGTCATTCTTTCCATTAAAGAAAACACTGGAAGAAAGCTGTTCTTCCTCAATCTAGCAATGGACTTATTCCCCCACAGGCTGCGCTTCCTTTTTGATTTCCACGAGTGTATCTAGAACTGAAGCAATTCAAGGTACTTGCTGTTTTCAGCAAGTTCAACAGTGGTCTCTTCTTTTGTCTTCCTAAATAACACACAGTTCACCACAGACTCACCTGTAACTTCACAAAATAGTTAAAAGTTTTACTTCTCTGCTCTCCAGAATTGCTGCTTGTTTTTCTTTAGGGGGTAGGCCTGGAACTGTTTGTCTTGCCTCAGTGCTATGGAAGAAATGAGAATTCCACAGCACTACTCATTCCCCTCTTTGTAAATTCAAATATATATTTGGCTTACCCAAGATGGTTTGTGATCCCACCTGACCCAGATATTCCCCAGGGAGGAGCGTTACCATGGGATACTGCTAAGATCTACAAGCTGCAGGTATGCTAATGCCCAGTGACTGAATGAAAGAGGCAGCTCAGGGTCTGATGCCAAGTGTCCAGGTTGTAGGAATCCTCTGGCAGGCAAGGAAATGGCCTATTTCACTTTCTGTGCTTACAGTTGGCTTTTTGTTTGTTCCTGCCCCACACTGAAAGGGGCGCTGGTGGAAAGCTGTTACTGATACAATCAGATGGGAACACCACTGAGGAGCTGCAGTATTGACAAGTAGTATGAGGATTCTTGGTGAACAAGGCAGTAAACTAGCATTCCTCAGTTTTCCTTGTAGCAAGGCCTTATATCTGGTTTGATTTGTGCAGGCTGTTGGCATCCTGGATGCTCAGTTAACACTGTAGCTTCTCCAGGCGTTTGTTACCCTGGCTGAGGGTTTGAGCTGATTTTTGCCCCAACATGGTTTGCCCTGCATTCCAGATATCACTGCATCACTGGGGGAAAAGGAAAAGCATCAAATATGAATGATGTCTAACTAGTGTGGCCATCTTAATTCATTTTTTCTATTTCTCCATGCTGCACCAGAGAAGATCTCTAAAACTCAGAAAGGCTGTCAGCTGTCACTCTAAAATTCCTTCTGCTGCAGTGCCTGGAAACACTGAAACTGGATGATCAATAAGCAGAGCACATAAATTCTGAAGTGATTAGAAGTGTATTTTGGGCTTTGGTAGGCTGATGGGGGGTGGACTCCACTGCGCCTGTACCATCTGGTGCACTGCTCTTGGTGCAGTGCCATCACTGCACACAGAGCAGCAACACAAGGCCCTTCAGAAGCAGCACGAGGGATTCTAAACTAAATCAGAGGCTGGTTGGGGTTTAGAGAGACTGTCATACAACAGCTTCCTGCCCAGGCAATTCCTCAGAGACTACAATTCCCTTGATACAAAACATAGCAGTAGTTTGAAATCTGATCTCTGATGTTAGTAAGAAATTAAACTAAATCTGATCAAGGAGCAGTAACTGTTTCCTCGCAGTTCCTCAAGAGGATCAATAGCACCATGAGCAGTGGGGTAATTGCTACGCAGCAAAGCCATACACCGCTGTCATCGAGCTGTGCAAAATGAGACAGGTTGTTTCATGGTATGTCTAGAAAACTACAGTCTGTGGCTCTCCCGGGCCTAGCTCTGTATTTGCTGTTTAATCCAACACCAAAATAAATATGCAGAGCAACTTTTCAAAGGTCACTTCATGGCAGAGTCCAGAAAAAATTATGTCTGTAAAACAATACTGTGCATGAAGTCTTCAAACGTTTAATTGAAAGTTGCTCCTTAAAGCAAGCAAAACATTTGCTGTTGGACCAGCATCGAGTATTTGGCATTTCTGTTGCACCTAAGCAGGAGCGATGATGAGCAACGACAGCAGCCGAGGCGGCAGCTGTGTTGTATACATGGCTGCGAAAACGATCCTGTTTACTGGTACTTGGCCATTGCCTGTCGACTCGCAACCACTTGTCACCCACCGGGCACCAATCCAGTGTCCAGGGGGCACCGATCCAGTGTCCAGGATTGTTGGCTCTGAAACAAAAGCAGGAATTGAAGTGACGATGCTACAGTGAGCACAGCGCGCGGAGGAGCGCCCGTGCCCCGAACACCGTCGCTGTGGCTCTGCAGCCGTGCGGGCACTGGCCGGGCAGAAGGTGCTTTCCGGGCTCAGGGCGGCGCGGGACGGCGCTCGATGCACAGGTGCGTTTCCCCCGGTGCTGGGCGGTTTTTTTCCAGCGTTCCCCAGCCGTGCCAGTCGGCGCCTTGCTGTTCACCGCCAGCCCAGCGCTCCGGACGGGATCACCGGGATCACCGGGCGAGTCCTCCACGTGGGAAGCGCATCCCGGAGGCGGCTACACCCGGCTGCCCACTGCCGGGGGGGCGGGGCTGTGCCGTGCCGCCAGCCGGCTGTCGGTGGCAGCGGAGAGGCGGGGAGGAGCCGGGGATAAAGCGGGAGAAGGCGGGATAACGCGGGAGAAGGCGGGATAACGCGGAGTGAGACGGGCCGCCCCAGCGCCGCGGCCGGTGTGGGCGCTGTCGCGCGGCTCTCGCGAGAGCCGCCGCCGGCCCCAGCGCCAGAGCGCGGCGGTCTCGCGAGAGCTGCGGTGCCGGAGCCAACATGGCGGAAGGTGAGGGGGGGAGCCCGGGTGAGGGGCCGGGCGGGGCCGGGGGACTCCGCCGCTCCCGGGGCATTGCAGTGTGCGGCTCCCGCCGCTCCTCCGTGCGGGACGGGCTCGGCCCTGCTCGCGGTGGGTGGGGCAGGTCGCCCCCGAGGTGAGCGGGAGATGGCGGGGGCCGCGGGCGGACACCCCCGGGTGGGGCCGGCCTGGCGCGGGCGGCTTTGCCCCTCAGGAGGGGGCTTGGGGTTGCTGTGGGCGGTGGGAGCCGGCCAGGACGTCCCGCCGACCTCTCCCCGCAGGCCGTGGGTCAGGCGGGGCCGCAGGGGGCTCCCGCCCGTCCCGTGGGGCTCATCCCGGCGCCGTCCGGGGGCTCATCCCGGCCTGCCCTGCCCGAGTCGCCGCGGGGAGCCTGTGCTGCAGCCTCCCGGTCACTTGTGCTGAGTCCTTTTGTCAGGCTCAGGTGAGATCTGCAGAGTTCCTGGAGTGCTGCTGTGTTGCTTGAAGACTGTACGTGACACCGTTTAACCTAATGCGATTTGAAGGGACGCTTGGATTTTTACAGTTCTACTCATTTCTGCAGGACAAGCTTCCTCTTTTTTGTTCTCGGAGAAAACGGAGTCGGCAAACGGAGCTAAATGCTCAAAGTTACAAAGGAAATAAAGTTAGAGTTGCGAAAGCACAGCCTTCAACTCTTGAAGTCCAGCTCTTGGACAGTGATGAAATTTTAGGAACACTTGTAGAATATTGACTTAAGATGGAACAGATGCTGATGGACTGGCATGCATCACCTCAGAGGATGCTGCAGTCAAGCTGGATTGATCAATCCCTAGAGCAATGCCTGACTTCGTGTGTGCTGAAATACCACTGCTTCATATTTAGCTGACCAGCCTTTTATGCTTGCTTTTAAGCCTTGGTGACCCGGTTCTGGAGGGCTTTAGATGTCCAGGTTGGCTTCAGGCAGTGAAACTTTCCCCAGTCAGACCCTCAAGGATGTGAGGCTCTGACTCAGGGTCCTCCTCTGCAGAATTAACCAGCAGTTAATACAAGCCCTGTTTCATACAATCTATACTTCTCAGAGATTCTTCCCCAGCTTAAGTAATTCTCTGATCTTTTGGCTGAAGAAAGCACATGACCAGTGAATGATCCTGTGTGAACAGGAATAGCAAGCTGGAGTTGTTGTCACCCTCCTCGGTTCCTTGGGATGTCTTGGAAGAGGGGCTCATTTTGTCCCTGCAAACAAGGTACCAACCTGCAGCCTCACTTCTCTAGTTAAGAGCTACGGTTGAGTCAGCTGAAAAGTGAAGGCCTATTAAGGAGGGGAGCTTATCAAATTGTGGTTATTTGCTCAGAAGCCAAGTGCTTTTTCTCATAAGGAAGTGTTGCCTCTTCTACAAAAATCCTGAATCAGATTTATTGCAATTGCTACCTGCAAATTGACTGAACAGCTTAGTAAGACAAGAGCCAAGTTGGCATTTCTAATTTCTGGGTTCTGTACTGCTAATTCCAGAGGTTTACAAGCAGGCATGGGTAAGAATTGTTGGATCAATGCTTGAGTGTAAAGAAGCAGTAGCTGTAGAATTTTGGGGTGGTGGCAGGGTAAAGATCAAAAGTGAGGAGGAGCAAGAAAGCAGTGACTTGTACAGCCTTGGGGTGATAAGGGTCAGAGTGTGGAGCGGATAAGGAAGTAATTTGGTTTTCTGAAATACTTCACCCAGGTCCACTTCATAAGTAAAAAAAGTCTGTCTGTATGGTTTCTGGGACTGCTTTGGATGGGTGGGATGGGCTGTGTGATGGGTTTCACTAGACCCTCTGGTGTTTGATATGTGTTATCTGTCTCTCATTGCCTGTTGCCTCCCTACTTGCATTCAGCTATCTGTTTGCTCTCAAGTACTTCTGTGCCTTCTCCTGTAAGAAAATAGCAGTAGCCTTTCCTGAAATCCTCTTCAATGTCTTTGATATGGAGTATAAACTTCTGCCAGTTTGTGAGATGCTGATCGACCTGCCAGAAAGCTGTTAACAAACACTGCTCTTATTTACCTGGACTGTGGCTTAGAAGGAGAGGCATTTTGTATTTTCCTCTCTGCTGAACCTGGCTGAGGCATTTGGATTGATGTTTAGCCAGAGGCTTACTGGTATCTTACTAAGCCTGTACTTTCAGTGTCTTGAGGCAAGGATGGTCATTAAGTGTGTGCATTAAGAGTGTGTGTGTGTGTGCCTGCAGTAATTGTGCATTTTATTTGCTCACTCTTTAAGTGAGCACTTCACAGGGAAAACTGAGACTTTGCCCTTGTGCTGTAGATGTTTATTAACTGGACATTGAGAACTCTCTTGAATGTGCATTTGAAATGTGCTGTAAGATCAAATACCGTCGTCAAGTGTAGCTGCTACCCAACATCTGTGCAGGTTGTCACGTAGAATAAGAGAAACTTTCCTTTACAATTCTTGTAACTGGCACAGTAAGCAAATACCCATCAGTCCTTCTCGCTGAATTTGCAGGAAGCATATGGTGTCAATCTGAAAACAAGAGTTCTCAAAGCTTCGGTTCTTTGAGGTACTTTCACTGCTGGTAGGGATTGTCTGGGATTGCCCTGAAAGCAACAGTAACAAGCTGGATTGTGGATCACGCACAAAGCTTCAGCTACTGCTGTTTGGGAGTTCAAGGCAGTTCTGCATTGTATCCTAGTGATTTCAGGCTAATTTGGAGCCAATGAGCTGACTTTGGTAAAATGACCGTATTTACCATGTTACCTCTGGTACGGATTCTTTATTCCCACCTTCACACTCCCATGGTTTGACTGGAAGATGCAGTATTTCTGTAAGGTGGTGCATGCAATGAGCTTCGTTAGGCAGCTGCTTATTCCTAGCATTTGAATTTGTATGGCCTCTAAAAATCTCACTGGATGAACAGTGGTGCTGTTCATACACTAATTTTTGGTGCAGTTCTCAGTGTCTTTCACTCTGGGCTCCTGTCAGACTCCTGCTCTCCCTGCTGTAACAGTAGGATTTGCTTTGTGCCCTCCCAACACTCTCCTCATGGAGAAATGAGGAAGGAGTAGTTGTTCAAGGGACATGTCCTTCTAGTTCTGGGAACACCAAAACTGCATTCATCTTCAGATAGAGAGACTGACCACAGCAGGATTTCAAACCCTCCTTGAGGCTTGCTGTGGTGCTGATGGCACAATTCTGAAATCAGAGTACATTTCAGTAGAAAAAGACAGGTATCCCAAAGGAGAGGGTATCTATGAAATTTCAAAGGATGAAGCTAACGAAAAGGCTGTTGAAGGAAGTACCTGCCAAACGTGCTTAAGTAGTATTAACTGAAAAATAAAATGGGATATGTTGCCTTTTATTTATCCATTACAATAGTTGTTAAGTTAAAAGACTTATGAGGAAGCATTTGCTGCCAGGTCTGTAGAGGACAGGCTAAACAAGGTGTTCTGTCTGCAGCAGAGCCAGAGACTGATGCTCTGCCCTGGGGACCTGTGTCAGAGCAAAGCCAAGGTCAGCTGTGCTGTTGAACTTTCTACAGAAGCAAGAAGAAAACACTGATCAACAGAGCTCAGTTTCTCATTGTTTGGACTAGTGACATTTAGTAAATATTTGAGAAAAGTCGTCGAAGTATGAATTCTTAACTGGTAGGGAGTAATCTTGTAGGAACTTTCCCACCTAAAATCACTGGTTAGCTTACAAATTTATCCTCCCTGCCCCCTCTTATTTTAGGACTGGTTTGGGATTTGGCCTTACTTGAAAAATCAACGTAGTGGTGGGGGGAAAATAATAAAGAACTGTGATTAATAGCAAACATATAGTTTTTGCAACTAATCCACAAATAAGGACCCATAAGTTGGATTGGTTTTAAACAGCTGTACAGATGTTTCCTTCCAGCAGTGAAGTGTAGAGGTTTTTCTTAGAGGTGGCCTGGGTTGAGTTCAGTGAACAACTTACCCCAGCATGTTATGGAGTAACCAGTTAAGTGTGGTGGAAAAGTGAGTTCTGCAATGGATGGAAGTACCTGTTCAAGGCTCAGATTCCCAGGTGCTGTTGCTTTGCTGCTTCTGAACTGAAATAGCCACCATGGACTTGACTCCATATGTGATGCCTTGTCAGTGGAGGGCCTCCAATGGAGGAGTGTGTGTGTCAGCAGGAAGTAGTTTTATATATTTTTGACTGGCCTTTAGCACGTAGATTCTGGGGACAATCTGTTTTCCACTGTGGCCATTTTTTGGGGAGTTTCTTAGCTGACAGGTTGAGGAGTTCTAAACAGTCAGTTAAATACTCTGAGGTAGATATGGTACATCAGCAACCTGCTCACTTGTGGTTTAAGTATCAGCTGTCAAGTCAAATAGCATCTTACCTAATGCTGAAAATATGGGTAAGAACCAGAGACTTAGTCCTCTACCCCAACTACAATTTCCACAGAAATGGACTCCCATGGCTTTAGGAGCTTTACGGCATTCCTGTAAATTTACAAAATTCAGAACTTTCTTTGTAAGTGACTTCTGTGACTGTGTTATGATTTTTCAATGTGTTTATGAAAATGATATAAAATTGAAGGTTTAATACAGGGGGTGAGATGCTCTAGTATGTGGAAGAGGAGAGGCTGTCCTTGGAGTGTTGTGTAATTAAACTACATGTGTAATCTGAGGGTTTAAGTTATCCTCAGATGCCAGAAAAAGGTGTGCATGTCTCAACCTTGTAGTAACACTGTGTGCCTTGCAGAGGAGGTGGCCAAGCTGGAAAAGCATCTGATGCTCCTCCGCCAGGAGTATGTGAAGCTGCAGAAGAAACTTGTTGATACAGAAAGGAGGTGCAACCTTCTGGCTGTGGAGTCCAACCAGGGCAATGCCAGCGACACCTTCATCAGTCGACTTCTCACCATTGTAGCTGAACTCTATCAGCAGGAGCAGTACAGGTAAGGAATCCCCCTCTGGGGAAAGGGGAATTCCAGGAACCTTTGATTTTATTGACTGCACTAGGTCCTGGTCTTAGACGAGGAAAATTCTTCGCTGCCTGGTGTGAATAGCGTCCTGAGTTGCAGCTGTAGATGGAAGAGCATGCTAAAATCAAGTGACATTCTGTATCCAGTTCTTGAATCGAGAGCTTTAAGCAGAAGTTTGTTTCTCAGACAAGTTCAGAGAAAACTGACAATGCTCACTGTCAGCAGCAAAGCTCCCTTTGAACAGAAGGAGTTTTGACCTGGACCATACTTAGTTGATGGATTAATTACACAGTGTGTCTGAAAAACTGTTCCTTTCTTGAAAGGCTTTGTCCTTAAAACATTTTCAGTTCTGTATTCCAGTGGTGTGTGTAGAAGCCTGATTAATTTGGCTTGTCTGGTTGTATTGGTGATGTATGTGACTTAGTGATGCACTGTATTTTTGAATCTCAACACAAAGTTATGGTTAATGTTTTCTGTAGGCATACTAAGGATCCTTTCCGTATTCTAGATCTCTGAGCTGATTCAGTTCTGAGACTATTGTGATATTTATCAATTTCTTTGCTGTTACTGAAAGCAGTGCCAATATAGTAAAGAAGTTTAGTCATGTAAGGGAAAATCTATTTTAGTTAAAATTTCCTTGCACCAGCATCTCTTCATGAGCCTCCCTGAGAAAAGGCTCTGTGCCTGCAAGAATTTACTGTAGCCTGCTGGGTAAAAGATTTGATAGATAGTGTATGTCAGAAGAGTTGCAGCACTTTATTTCTGTTCAGCTTCTTAGCTTTAAATGCATAGAATAGTTGTCTAAAAGGGCCTACACATCACAGAATGAGAAAGGTAGCAGGTCCCAGTGCAGGTTTCATTAAGTAATATCTCGGTGTTGTGCTGTAGTTTATAGCAGTACTTTGATTTGGAAAATGGTCTGGAAAGCACACCTACACAGTCAGAACATTTGCAAGCCATGGGACTTCAAAAAGAGCAGGTCAGGTATTTTCTAACTGCAGTGGATAACCTGGTATAAACGGTCAGGATGAAATGGGTGTTGTTGACAGCTGGTCTCCGGGGAGCTGGGGATTCTGCCTTGCACTCAGACTACTGTCAAACAGTGTTGTTCTCTTGCTGGTCTTGCCTGAAAGCGTTGGTGCTTAGCTGACAGTATTAGTATGGACACTGTGACATAAATATTTAACTTCAAGATTGGTGGCTTTTCCTAACTTCCACAATAATTCTCTTGCTGTTTATTCTGAAATGGTAAAAAAACCCAAACCCAACCAAGTACTTGAAGTATTAATGACTCACTGCATTTCTCCCTAGAAAAATATGGATTGCCATTTGACAACATGTTTTACTTAACCAATTGTGTTTTAACGTCCCAAACAACTTGAACCAAAATCGTGGATATCATGACATAGATACTGTGGAGATGCTGAATCTATACATACCTAAGTGCAGGGGAAGTCTGCATAATACGTGTTTGTGCTTTTTTCTCCTATCAGTGATCTGAAGATAAAGGTTGGGGACAGGCACATCAGAGCTCACAAATTTGTCTTGGCTGCACGCAGTGATACATGGAGTCTTGCCAGCCTTGCCTCAACAGAGGAGCTGGATCTGTCAGGTCAGTCACTGCTGAGTAATGTGATGCCTCATTGTCTTTAGGGTGACTTGTGAAAGGGCCTGTTGGGAGAAGGTTGCTTAAGTGCCTTTCAGTCTAGTGCTGTCCACTCAAAGTGGTGCTTAATCTGTTGATTATGGAGCTCTCGTTCTGAAAAGTGGTAGTGAGCTTGTGAACTGTGTGCTAGGGGTAGTTAAGTCAATAACCTGCCTTCTTTCTCTTTAACAAACAGGGGTTGAGATTGGTGGCCTGTTTGTCTTTTCTAGAGTCAACTAAACGTAATGAAAAACAAATCTATATGGAGGAGCTTGACTTCTTCCTTTGTGAGGAAGGACAGGGCTTTTTGAGGTAGTGTGCATAATTTCTCTGAAGCGTGTCATGGAAATACCTTGCTGCTTGTTAACACAGTGTGTGTGGGAAGTGAATGCAAGTACTGATGTGTTATTGGAATTGTTTGCTTTGGCACTTTGATACCTTTGTAAAACAGGTGAGGAAGAGAAGTTTTCCAAAAGACCGTCTTCTACATGAGCATTTTGGTTTGCTGTAGCTATTTCTTGCATGTACTTACACTGAGCAGTGTTTCTGCAGATTGAACTCTCAACAGGCTTTTCTGTACTTAACAGTGTAGGACAGCCTTATACAATTAATTTGTGAGCAATAAAACCAGGTATGAAGTTAAGCAGGCTTGCTGACTGGCATGTTGAATATTAAGCACTGGCTTCACTTTCTGCACTTAATCTTATCATGAATTCTAAGTACAAACAAACTGGAAAGTAGCAAGTCACAGCAAGCTGGTTTTATGAGCAGCGTGGGCTTCCGTGCAACATGATTTGTGGATCTTTCTGCAGGCACAAGAAAACAGATGCCAAGGAGTTTTGAAACTGCTATGCTAACAAAAGCTATTACTAAAAAGCTCTTATGTTACTTGGAGTGTCATTCCAAGTGGCAGTCCGAAGTGTTTCTAGCTCCATGTCTAAGCTAGTCTGAGAATGTCAAATGTAACTGCCGTCTTACATGTTTAACAATGCAAACACTACTTGAATGTGTGCTAGTAAATGATACTTTCCACTGTAAAATTGAATTACTGATTTTTTAATAAATTTGATAAATGGCACAAGGATTACCTCATGAAGTAGCTGGAGCAAGCAACAAGCTGTTCCCTGGAAATGGTTTTCTTAAGAGGTTCTCTTAAGAACTTGCAAGCTAAGATTGCTTGAATCTTATCTTCAGAATGCAGGCAGCATTTGAGATTGAGTGTTTTTAGAGTTCGTGTAATCTGTAGAATTTTCTAATCTTTAAAAGAGTAGAAAGAGATGAACACATGTTCTCTTACTGAGAGGGAGAAAATGCACTCTTACCTCTGCCAAGGCAGAGCTGATAGTACATCTCAAGTAGGTTTTCTGATTGCTTCAAGTTTGGCAAAAAATACTTGTCTTACTAAAACCTTGTGATTCCTAGGAGGCAGTCTGCATGCCAAGTACTGCTGCTACTCTGCAGATAATCTGGGCCAACCCTCCATCTAAAGGAGATGTTTTAGGATGGGTATTCTGGTGTCTAAGGTTTTTAAATTAAATTTTTTTTAGAAAAACAAAACAGCTCAAAGGACTAAGGTTAATTTTTTAAATGAATGGTATTTCTGTTGTTGATCTGATCTCCTGAAGTTATTCTTACCTACATCCTTGTAAGATGGATTGTCATTTTAATTGTGAGTAGGTGACAAAGGTCCTTGGCCACTGGGCTTGAGTAGTGTCCCATGGTGTGATTTTCCGTTTTATTCCCACTGCATAAAAACATCAGTTTGTGATCAGTCTTGTAAACACCTGAAATATAACCAGCTCCTTGAACTGGCTCTTCTACACTTTTCCTAAAAGTGGCTGCCAGCAGTTTGAAGTGCTTTGTAGTCACTACCAAAGTGTAACAAGGTGTAAATACCTTTGTTGGAATGCAGCGGTTCATAACATATGGCTGTTAAATCAAAAAGGGAGATTGTTCTTGTCAGATGTGGGTGTGCATTTGGCCATATGTGAGGGACCAAGGAGCATAAGGGGCATCACTGGTCCCTAAATATGCAACGTGGGTGTAGCAGATAGCTCCCTGCATTCTGCAGTGTCCCAGAGTAAGAAGGTTTTCCTGCTTGGTGCCAGCATTGTTATTCAACTTCTGACCAGTTTCAACATTTTGAACTAAGTACAGTTTCAAAACAAGACCATCTTTTTATGGTAGCTGTGACTTTCAGAAGTCAAAGGAAGAGCAACTACTAGGATAGGTGATTGCTTTTAGGTACTTTATTAATCCTGTTGCTCCCTGTACCAGATGCTGACCCAGAGGTAACCATGGCAATGCTGCGGTGGATCTACACAGATGAACTTGAGCTAAGAGAAGATGATATCTTCTTGACGGAGCTTATGAAATTAGCTAATAAATTTCAGCTCCAGCTGCTTAGGGAAAGGTGGGTCTTAGTAAATATACCTGAACTCTTAAACCTTGTTTGAACAGAAATAAGATGATAGCTGCTGGCAATTGGATAAAATTATACTTTTTTCAAAGTCTTGAGCTTTTAATAATACAACATGACATTCAGTTTATCAGGGGAAATGAAGCATTGTGCTACAGTTAAACTGTAGCAGATTTCTCATAAGTTTTATGTTTACTTTGCAGTTCTTCTCCCAGTCAAACTAATAACCCTAATCTGGTGTTGAGAGGAGATAGTAGAATAGCGTCAGGTTCAGGAGAGTTGCAAGAAAGGAATTGTTAGAGAATGCTAGGAAGTCAATGGCAATTAGCTTGGTATTAAAGTGGCACAGGTGAAAGTTTTGTAACTTCTGTGCATCTTGTGCAACCTTTCTTCAGAAATAGGGTTAATGTACAATGCTTTCACGTTCTGAGACTGTGATTACACCATGGTATTAGGGGCTAGGTTGTTATATTGAATTACAGAGTGTTCTAAACCATTTGGAGTTAGTGAGAAGCCTGAATGTACAAATTGAAACCTCGTCAAGTTTGTACAACTTCAAAGCCTTGAATTTAGTCAAAGTACCCTTTAATTGAATAATCCTTTGCCCAAGGGGTATCTGTAGCAGTACATTCATAATCTATGATTTGTATGCCTTCAACATGAAGCAATTAAATTGCTGTCAAGTGTTCTGACCAGAGAAGCTGAAATCTGTAAGGCCAGTGCTAAAACTGCTTCAAGCCTTGTACCAGCCCAAAAGCTGCCCTCATGTTGTAGTGTGAACTTAGCAGTTGGCTGGTCGATGTGTAGGATGCCATTCATAATTATGAGATGTTTTTGTAGTTACAGAATCACTGAATAATGGAATTGTTTAAGCTGGAGAAGACCACTAAGATAGAGTGGTCAGCAGCCCAGCACTGCCAAGTCCATCATTAACCATGTCCCCAGGTGCCACATCTACACACCTGTTAAATCCCTGCACAGATGGTGACTCCACCACTGCCCGGGGCGGCTGTGCCAGTGCCTGACCACCCTTTCAGTGAAGACATTTTTCCTAATATCCAACCTCTACAACCCCTGCTTGTGATCACTGTTGTACTTGTAGAGATACACATCTTCCCTACTTCATGGTAGTGAATGAACTGCAGTTTGTGCCCTTGGGAGAACTGGGATGGATCTCTACTTGCAGACTGCTGCAGTGTGGTGTTATTATGGACCTTGGCTAGGTGGGCTCTGATAGAAGTCTGCTCTTACGGAAGAAGTCTTCTAGGACTTCTGACAAAAGTATGTTTATGCAGTTTAGCCTTATTAAAGCAAGTCCCTGCTATATTCTACTGGTATCTGTAGAAAGGAGTCTTAGGACTCTATTATAGCATGGGAGAGTGATTAAGTGAAGCTTTTTGGTTATTGACACTGGCTTTCCTGTTTTGACAGATGTGAAAAAGGAGTTATGTCACTCGTTAATGTCAGGAACTGCATCCGTTTCTATCAGACTGCCGAGGAGCTCAGTGCCAGCACACTCCTCAACTACTGTGCTGAGATTATTGCTAGCCACTGGGTGAGTTCTGGCACAAGGAGGCAAGACAAAAAATGTTTGGACATCATAGGAATGTAATAGTAGAATTTTGCTTACCTTACCACACTGTCTAACCTCAGTTAGTTGGTCAATTGTCTTGAGAATGTCTTGGTAGGGGGGAGTAACTTGTTCTGTTCATTGGAAATACTTCACTGTACAAAGTGTCTTAGTTTCCTAAACATGACCCAAATAGAAGGGACTGTGTTCTAATAAGCAAGAGGGTTGTTTATCAAATCTGGACTCCAAAGTGTTTAGAAGTTCATCCATAGTTGGTCTCTGTCTATACAGATCACAAATCCCAGGCCTGCTTTTACTTCTAAAAATAATTCATGGAAGCCAGGGAAATTTATCTTCTGTAATGGAGGGAGAGGCAGCCGGTCTTGCAACCAGCTTGGAAGTTTCACTTGCTCTGATCTCTTATTTTGAAGAAAGTTGGATTAACTGAGTAATGAGTTAGCCTTTAAAATAAGACTTGTCAACAGTAAACTTGGGGCGGGGGGGGCTTCAGATTATTCTAAATCTAAAATGCATACTCTAGATGTGGATGTTTCTTTCTCTGGCTAATGCTAAGGCAAAGGGAAGTGTTTCGATATGTTAATACATAAAAAAAGATTATTATGTCTGAACCTTTGGGTCAGCAGTTTTAACTCAACTTTCTTCTTGACTCCTAACTTTTGATGCTCAGCTCTACATGGAAATGAAGTTGCTTCTGTTTAGTCAAATGAGCACTAACTGAGACCGAAGGCCTTCTTATTCCGAAGATTCTGTTTACTTTTATTCATAATTTTATGAATCAGTCTTCAGTAGTTGTAGGACTTTTTGGCAAAGTTAAGAATAAGTCAGTAGAGGATTATTTTAAAGACTAGATGTTAATCCACCATAGTGTCTGGTAAAATGCTAGTTTTCCATATCTGTAGACAAAAAGGAAGAAAAATTTCACTAACTGATCTTGAAATTAAAATGTAAGATATAAAGCTTCCTGATTGTTTCTTCCTAATCTTAAAAGACCATCTGGGATTTTTCCTGCCAAAATGTTATCAAAATGGAACTTCTAACTGAACTTGTTTTGTGAACTTCAAAATTACATTGTACAATGCCTTGTCTATAAATATAACAGGAGTATTGCTTACCCTTCTCTTTTTTATTGCTTCTAGGATGACTTGCGTAAAGAAGACTTCAGCAGCATGAGTGCTCAGCTATTGTATAAAATGTTCAAGTCAAAGACAGAATATCCTTTGCATAAGGCCATTAAAGTTGAGAGAGAAGATGTAGTCTTCTTGTATCTTATTGAAATGGATTCACAGGTATAGTGAGACTGACTTGATCTATCTTCTACAATTTGGTGTTTCAAGTAACTAGCTCCTAAGTACCAGTCCGAAACTCGTTAGTGATTTTTCTCACTAATTCTTATTTGCATGTTCAGCATTGCCACAGCTACTTCTGTGTAGGTAATGGAGGTCTATCTAGCAGTAGCTCCATGAAGACATAATTTAGAAGTGATTTGTAACACTTAAAAACATCTTCATGCAACAGAATATATCTAATAAAATCCATTACCTGATATTGCTATGTACATTTAAAGCTGAATGGTTATAATAGCCAACTTTGCTGCTTCGTGGCTGTTCAGTAAGAATCATTTCCTTGGACAACTTTTCTGTTGAAAGCTGAAGTAACAGGTATTTGTTCTGCTTGGATGAAAACTCTAAACAACTAGCAAATAAGTTGTCTCCCAACAAGAGGCAAGGAAGAGTTATTCAAGTACTTGTAATGTCAGTTGGCTGTATTTGTGTTGTAGCTTCCTGGGAAGCTCAATGAATTGGATCACAATGGAGATCTTGCTCTGGATCTAGCCCTGGCCCAAAGATTGGAGAGTATTGCAACTACACTGGTCAACCACAAGGCTGATGTAGATAGGGCAGACAAGACAGGCTGGAGTCTGCTCCATAAAGCCATCCAGAGAGGTAAGGAGATGTGATATGAAGCTTTGTTAACTTCCAGTTGTTCCCAGTGTGGAATACATATTTCCAAGTCTGTTCCTGTGTCATGTTGTAGTGACACTGCAGTTAGAAAATTGTAGTGAAGTATAAACTTTGTCCTGTTTCTTTTTTTTTTTTTAAGACGTAAGAGCAAACAGACTATTATTTGAAATCTGAGAGCCAGTTTGCTGGCTGGGCAAACTTATGCTATGTGACATCCAGGTGCAATCTAGTAGAACATTGCCTGCTAAAGGAAGAAATCTAGGGAGACACTGGGAATATTCTAATTTAACAGTATTCTTTCTGACAAATAGTTGAATTGAGCACGACAAAATAAAGGTCACAAAGAAGAAGTCCTTTCCTAGACTTGGGTTGAATGCAGCATATGCTTCTTTGAAATATGGTTAACAGTAAGGGTCCTTGCCACTGCATAGCAGTTTCAGAACAGGAAAATCTGACTGAAAGAAGATGAGGAGCAGGTGGTGGTACCTGGACTGTCCAGTCTGAATATTTCCAAAGCTCCAGTGCAGTTACCAGAGTGGTGTCTGAGTACAACTACATGATTATATTGAGCTGTTCCCCACCTTAGAGTGGAAAATGCATCTTATGAGAATTGGAGCACAGCAGGTTCTGGTTGCCATGGCCACAGTACTCTGAAGGCTTTGGATCAGCAGCATCTTGGCCTGTGGTCAAAGTGTGGTAAAAATCTGCAGCGAACACCTTGTGCTGCTTGTTATTTCTGCAGTGTCTTTGGCAGCTCTCTTCCAGAAAGCCAAGCATAAGTTTATTTTTACCAGCAAACTGTCTCGGACCCCTAGAAGTAAAGGAAGAAGTTGGGAGCTGAATTTTAAACTCACAAAATTTAAATTCATCTCCTACATGTCTAAACAGGGTAATGCTGGCTTCTGATCCTGTGAGTGAGACTTCAGCCACGGGAGTAGGAGACACTGTAGGCATAGGTCAGTGTTGTGATGGCTGCAGCCATATAAAACACTGGAAAAATTGCAGCAGGCTGTTCTTCATACTTAATACTGGCATTTGTCCCTAGTTCTAATGTCTGCTTTCAGTCTGATCTAGAGCTCTGAGAATGAACACTTGCTTTTCAGTAACCACAACTTCAGTGAATTAATCACAGTTAACAATCACATGTTCTGGAAATGGAGCTAAAGCAAATTGTCTGCACTTGCCACATGATTCTTACTACTTACAATCACTGAAAAGTGGGGGAATGTCATCTATGGAGATCAGAATGGGACTTTTGTTTTTGTTGATAGAGATAATCCAGCAATATGGATTTAAAACACTGTTCTTTGTTCTCCACTCTTGCATTCAGGCCAAGCAAAATGTGAATATGTCTATGCAAAATAGCCTTTGAAGCAAGGGCAGCCAGTATTTTCCTGAAGTTACTCTTTGCATATTGGTGTTTCAAGTACAAGGTTTCATATGTGAAAGTGGGTCTAAGTTCTGACTCCTGAGAAGCTCTCAAGGAGTTCTTGGGAATGCTGTGCATGGTGGGTCTGCACTGCTGGAGCCCTTACCCTGTATATATATGAGGGTCTGAATTTCCAAGAGCAAAGGCTGTGTTATTCCTGTTTATGTAGTAAGACTCAACAGGCTAACTTGAACTGGAAACTTTTGACTAATGCCTTGGAATAGTACCTTTTGTTCAAAAAATACTTGTATGTTTAGTATCACAGTTTGTCCAATGTTTTATTAAAGGAACAATGGATTTATCTTGATAGAGGAATGAGCAAAGTCAGTATCACTATAACAATAAGCTGGTGTGAGAACTTGAGTCACAGGTAACCTGTGGGCAAAACACTTCTTCAAAGGGTTTGCTGTGAAGTGTTTTAATCCTGACTTTGCAGTGAAGCACTGTTGAAGTTGCCTGTTGCTGGGGCATTTTAGGAGCAGACACTTGTGTTGGAATGAGTGTATGGTATGGATTGAAGTCACGTGTATCCATTTCCTGGAGTATAAAACATATAGGGTACATATATCCATTAATAACTTGGTTTTGTTTCACAAAAGGAGATAAATTTGCTGCAAACTTTCTCATTAAAAATGGCGCCCGTGTGAATGCTGCTACACTGGGAGACCAGGAGACTCCTCTGCACCTTGTGGCATCGTACAGCCCCAAGAAGCACTCGCCGGATGTCATGGCAGAGATGGCACAGATCGCACAGTCCCTCCTGCAGGCAGGAGCCAATCCAAACATGCAGGACAACAAAGGCAGGTAAATGCTGTGGGATGTAAAGTCTGCTACAAGTGTAACAGACAATGCTGTGGTGATCAGATGCAGCCTCCTAAGAACCTCTTCAGGTCTTTCAGCAAAGTACAGCTGATACTGGAACCAGGAATTCATTTACCTGGTTTGAGACCAGTTGGTAGCACTCAAAGTAGAAAGTTGTGCAGGCTGAATGGTACCCTTCACGGCCAATTAAATGTAGCCCATCTACAGAAAGCTGGGGTGAGTTGATAGTGTTAGAACACATGGTACACAGTTAAATTGCCTTTATTGAATCATTGAATGGTAAAAGCTAACTAAGATGACAAATAATATACCTGAAGCTGTCAGGGAAACTAAAATGTTCTCAAAAATCGCCAGTTTCTGCAGTTTGTTTATCTGAAGTGTAGGGCCTGTAAGCTTTTTCACAGGTTAGGTTGGGCTGGCAAGCAAGTTCATAAAATAATATAGAAGACTTGGGATATATCAGCTGCACAGTTCTGACAGGTGAGGCTATTGTACTTCTTCCTGTAAAGTTACTTCTTACATTAATGAGTTCCTTACTACCAAATTAATTGGAATCATGTTCACTAAAAGTTTAGATTTCTCTTTCTTAAAAGAAGTGCTTGTGCCTTTCTCCTTTAAGCAGAGATGAAAGTTAAGCCCATGGTTCCCTAGGGGTGTGTTGGTGACTGGGGCCAAAGTCTGAAGTGCCTTGCTTATTCCTGCTGTAACTGTTCTTTGCTGCAATTACAGGACCCCATTACATGTGTCCATTGTGGTCAGGAATGAGCCTGTGTTCAGTCAGCTCCTGCAATGCAAGCAGTAAGTCTCACTTGAATGTAAAATACACTGAGGTTACCTGTATAGTGAAGATACGGAAACTGGTTTAACAACTCTTCTGTGCCTTTTTGCCTTACAATAAGACTAGTAATAACTTTGGATGCAGAAGTGTAAAGGCTGTGCATAAGTGAAGATGCTAAAACCATGTCAGAAGCCATGTAAGATTTTGCTCTACTGTAAAGAAGCAGCAAATTGCATCTCTGTGCTTTTCAAAGAGACTGAAATAATTTCAAAGGTGAGGTAATGTAGGAAGCTTGACTTGTAGTGGAGTTAAAAGGAGTAGTAAGACTCTTGAAATATCTCAGTATGTTCTTGAGTTCAGCTTGGGTTCTGCTTAAAGCTGACACCGGTGACTTCTTAGGGTGGTGAAGCAGAACACTTCCTTTGACTCTGTTTGATTGCAGCTGAATTTGCAGTTCTTGTACACAGCTTACTCAAGGGGATTTGCCTCTTCGTTACACTTAGTGGGAGCCCAAATCTACCAGGGATTCTACACTTCCCTAGGAGCAGTGAGCTTGAATCTAGTAGTCATTGAAAGGTGCTGTGCTTGTTTTAGAGTATTCACAAATTCTCTGAAGTAACTGGAGCTACAGTAGGCTTCTTGGCAAGCAAAAGTTGTCAGGGATGTATGAGATGAACTAGTACAGCTGTTCAGACACTTGAAACTTAAGCTGTGTTGGGGAACCACTTTTTAAGGTATAAATTGGGGACTCTAACTCTTTATTTTTAGACTAGACTTGGAGCTGAAGGATCATGAAGGAAGCACAGCTCTGTGGCTTGCAGTCCAGTATATCACTGTATCATCTGATCAGTCTGTGAACCCTTTCGAGGATGCCCCTGTTGTGAATGGAACCTCATTTGATGAGAACAGTTTTGCAGCAAGGTTGATCCAGCGAGGCAGCAATACAGATGCTCCAGACACAGTAACAGGTAAAACAGAGTATTTCTTTGTAGGTGGAAGGCTTGTAAGTTAATTGCTTGATGCTGACTGCACTTGGAGGAGCTGGATGAGGTTTCAGCAGCATTTTCTCCATAATAAATGGTAGGTGGTAGTTGCTTTACCCACAGCTGGCACACTGACAGTCCCAAGCTGAGCTGGACTTGCAGGAAGTGACAGAACATATGGAGTCATTGCCAGATTCTAATATCCTCTTTACACTTTCAAGATGTGTAATCACTAAATTAAAGTGCATGTGACAGTCCAGTGTTGGAAGGGGACTGCTAGTACCTAGGGTTTTCCTTGTTGGCTTCAAAGTGTAATGTTGTAAGGTAGTGGGGAAGGTGTTAGCAGACTTACTATCAGTGTGGTTGGAGTAGCACTCTAACAGTGTTCATGGTTTTTCTGTAGGAAACTGCTTACTTCAGAGAGCAGCTGGTGCAGGAAATGAGGCAGCTTCTCTCTTCCTAGCAACTCATGGAGCAAAAGTCAACCACCAAAACAAATGGGTAAAAGCAGACACTTAGTCTGAAAGTTTCCTTACTTCTCTTCAGAAATAAGATAGCAGAGATCTCTTGTAGCTAGCTTAAAGCAAGTTGGAGCACATTGTGAACCTTTGCATATTTTCAGTTATTTACTAGCGATCACTTGCATTCTTGTGGCACTGTTCTTGCAGAATCACCAGTTGTTAACATGCTTTTAGCACTTACTGCAGTGCCTGGTGTAATAAAATCCTTAGTAAAAGCTAACTCATGTAGTTTGGAACTCCTAATGAGCTTCAGCTTCTAAGAGTGAAACTCTTTACACCAGCTCTTGTAGTTTTAATAATTTAAAAGCTGCTTCTCTTCATGTCTCAAGCTGTTAACCCAGCACCCTGTTTATTAAAGGGAGAAACCCCACTACACACAGCCTGCAGGCACGGCCTAGCAAATCTGACAGCAGAGCTCCTGCAGCAAGGAGCCAATCCCAACATCCAGACGGCAGAAGCGGCTCTTGGGCAGAAGGATGCATCTGCTCCTCCATCAGCAGAGAATGTTCACCTGCAAACCCCCCTTCACATGGCTATTGCTTACAATCACCCAGATGTAGTGTCAGTCATCCTAGAACAAAAAGGTAGGTGTTTGCTGGTCCAGACTGTTGATGCTGCTGTGAATTGGTGTGTCAGGATGGGATCCAAGTTGTGTTTTGACAAACTACTGAGAAAGCATGTCTTCCTGTAAACAGTATTTAAGCATAGCAATTAATAAGACTGGCTAAGTAGTCTTAAACTCCAATCATCTGCTTGTTAAAACTAGAAAATTATTTTGTCTGTGCGTGTTTGTAAATTCTCCACTGCAGATAATGGGCTTGAACAGTTAGTCTCAGGTTCTGTTCTAGCTGTACAACTGAGATCGCTTTAAAGCATTTGCCTCAGGTGAATGCTGGAATCAATTTTGGATAAAGGCATCTTTCTGTGGTGAGACTTCTGCCTACCTCAACTCCTTAGTAAGAGGACTTTATACAGAGCAATGCTGGTAATGATAGTAGAGTTGAAACGTGAGTGCTCAAATATCAGCAGATGAGTTCATTTAATCCTACTAGTCAGCTTCTTTCTAGCAGCAGGATGGGAGTTTGACAGCCGAAGCAGGGCCAATTTTGTCTCCTACCATAAGTGGGATTTAGAAGGAGTTAGGTGAACTGGGGTAGATATTGTCCATCCCAGGAAATGGAGAAGGAGGGATGCTGCTGCTCTATTGTGGAGCCTCCATTCTTCATTCTCAGAGCTTTGTATATGCTTTGTATATTTGGAATTGCAGGTAGAAAGGGACAGGTTAAGCCTCTTAGCTAGAAAACTGAATTTTTCTTAGTATATGTGTTAAGATTAGGCAGTAGTGGCAATATTGTCTGAATGCTAAGCAGTGTCACATCAGGGAAGCTGAAGGTACTTTGTCAGATCTTAAAAACTGACTGCTAAAGGAACAACCTTCTACAAAATGTGACATTACTGCTGCAGCTTTCAGTCTGTGACTGCAGGTCAAGTACAGGAATGCCCTAATTCCTTATGCTTTTTTGTAGCTAATGCTCTTCATGCTACCAACAACTTGCAAATTATTCCTGACTTTAGTCTAAAGGACTCAAGAGACCAGACTGTGCTGGGATTGGCTCTTTGGACAGGTATGTGCCCTTCAAGATGAGACTTTACAATGATAGGGAAGCTATGATGTGAACAAGATTTTCTTAAAGATAAAACAGCAGGTGTGTGTTCATGTTCTGGCTTGTGCTGCTAGGGAGGAGTTGTCAAGGAGAGCTTTAGATGGTTCTTCATCTTTTAAAATTCGTGTTCACATATGACTTAGTGAAAGATTTCTAGTCCTACAGCTTCTGCCCAGAACTGTACTTGCAGTTCTGTGGAATTCTTCTTGTGTGAACTCCCTAGCAGCTTTCATATCAGATCACTGTATTGTCTGTGCACGTTAACTCGGTTCTGTTAGTCTCAGTGTTTCCGTTTTATAGAATGGAAGGTAAAATACTAACGAGTTTGAACTGTTCAGGCATGCACACAATAGCAGCTCAGCTGCTTGGATCTGGGGCATCCATCAATGACACCATGTCAGACGGACAGACGCTCCTACACATGGCAATCCAGAGACAGGACAGTAAGAGTGCCCTCTTCCTGCTGGAGCATCAGGCAGATATAAATGTCAGGTAAGATCCTAACTGATACAGCACTTACCTGCATATGTATCTAGGAGCAGGTGGTGACTGCCTTTGTATAATGGCTTGAGATTTGTTTCAGTTTGTGATTTACACAGTTTGGCACTGTTCTGTGGCACTAGTTATGGCTGAGGGATTACATATGTTAACTTGGACCTATGTATAGCTCCATTGGTCAGTACCTCCTCTTGAGGCTGCAGAGGGAGGTGCTACTTAATTCTAGGTAAAACAGCATCCTCTGTAGGAGACTGAAGTCCTAGAGACAGGCCTAGAGGCACTGAACTTCTCTTGTCTCATCCATTTGCCAGCTTGTTAGAGCTGCATGTTTGCTACTATCTAAAATATATTAGATATAGATCCAGCAACAGGAGTCTGATAAACTTCCCTCCTCAGTATCTCCTAGACAACTTGATATTAGACTTAACAGAACATTTGTCTGCTTACATGACTGACAGGCTGTCTGTTAAATTTGGCGAGCTGTACTGTAATGAATGTCATGGGTACAAACTGCCTAATGCTGCTGTGCTAACTTCAACTTTTTAACAGTTGGTATTTGACTGTTGCTTGAAGTGTTGCCACGTTGCAGACAAAGCTGTTTGCTTCTGTGGCAGCAGGCTGGCTTGGAAGGAACTCTGTGCAAATAATGGCTGCACTGAAGGAATTGAGTGTCTCTGAGCTAAGAACACTAACTTGTTTTTCCAACTTTAGAAATCAATCACTTGCTAGAAGTGAAGGGAGGAAGAAAGGTAGACTGCAGAGCTGTGATGAAATACATGGTGTGTTTGTGATGGTCTTACCACAGCAAAAATACATACAAGAGGAGATAATTCTTGGCTTTCCCAATAAAGTGCTGTAGCTGAACTTTATGATGCACCTGTAACACTTGCAAGTGTCCCTGCTGCAGGACCCAGGATGGAGAGACAGCCCTACAGCTGGCCATCCAAAACCAGCTCCCACTTGTGGTGGATGCCATTTGTACCAGGGGAGCAGACATGTCTGTGCCGGATGAGAAGGGAAATCCTCCCTTATGGCTTGCCTTGGAAAACAACCTGGAAGATATTGCATCAACTCTGGTAAGACTGTCAGTTGGTTTAGTCTCACTTTTTTTCATCTTGCTAGCAAAAAAAGGCTTCATCAGCAAAAACAAACTCAATGCATGAAGAGAACAGACTTGTCCAATATTACTAATTTCTGGAGGTCTTTTTCTTCACCACAAATTCCTCTTTACTGCAGGAATCTTATAAATACTGTAGTCTGCATAACCAAATATCTTGCAGCCACTTTAATAAAAACGTAGAATATGCTGTCTGGATTCTTGATCTGGAAGGAGTAGGTATCTGCTTAGATCAGTCTGTAGCATACACGACTTGTGTAATGATCAGCTTTCTGAATAAAACTGAATACTCATTTTATGCTTTAGTGTATACGTTGCTTTTTATTGCATCTTAAAGTTGAACCAAGAAGGCCTTTAAAAGCTTATATTTACTTTAAAGACTGTTTACTTTCAGGCATGGGTGATACAGCAGGAGATTTCCTAGGAGATACATGTAGACCTCCTTGTGTCTTTTTCATAAGGAAGTTACTTTGCTTTGTCCAGTTGTCTGCTAGAGACAACTATTTAAAAACTCTGCTTGTGACCTGAGAAATACATCTTGTAACTGTTCTTGACTGTGCTGGTATTGGATAAGAACATTTATGGAGTCAACACTCTTAACTACTCATGTTTAAACCTTGTAAATAGTTTGTAAAGTGGAGTGGAACAAGTCTTAAGTGCCACATTGCTCAAGTATGTAGTTCTCTAGTAGAAGAATACAAATATTAGCAAACAATTCCTGGAAAAAAACTCTCTCTGTTTAGTTGATTGTGTAAGAAAGCAGGTAAATGGGCCAGACCTTCAAAGGCAATGTCTGCTGATGCTGCGTGATTTACTGTAGGTGCTTGTCATTGCTGAAAGTGAGGTAACTAGTCCATCCTGCTTAAGATCTATCAAAGTATATAGATGAATATTTAAATTGTTAATAAATACCGTCTAATTAAGGATTACACAGTAAACAATAAAATATTGGTCTGGAAGACTTTAAAGTAGCTTCCTGAAATTCAGTGACTGTCACAGGAATAGACAAGGCATCTCAAGTTTTACCTCTAGGGGATAATGTTCCAGAAGCATTAGTCAGGGACTACAGTAGGAGCCTGTTGAAAAAAACCTTCACTGTGTCATTGTGCTTCTCCTTCCAGGTTAGGCATGGCTGTGACGCAACGTGTTGGGGGTCAGGACCAAGTGGCTGCTCACAAACCCTTCTCCACAGAGCTATTGATGAGAACAGTGAACAGATTGCTTGCTTCCTGATCCGCAGGTCAGACCCCTTCCAAGATACGAACCTTCTAACATGCATGTAGGGATGCCCCTGGCATAAATTAATTGAATGCTATCTTGAGTCAATAACAGCTATGTGCTTCCTTAGGCTTTTGCTGGGTTGGGTGGGTGACACTTGGGATTCTGACCAATCCTAAATACACATTCTGTTACCTATAATAGCATCGTGTTCTTGATGACAAGAGTCAAACTAAAACCAGGAACTTGTGCTTTTGTAGAACGTGTCAGCAGTTGCTGGATCAGCTCTTGTAATCTTTTCTGTGACCTTTTTTCAAGCAGTTTAAATCTGGATTAAACATAATAAATTGACCGCACTGTGTTTGTTTTAGTGGGTGTGATGTGAATAGTCCCAGAAAGCCAGGCCCAAATGGAGAAGGAGAAGAGGAAGCCCATGATGGACAGACACCCCTACACTTGGCAGCCTGCTGGGGACTAGAGGAGGTGATCCAGTGCCTTTTGGAGTTTGGTGCCAATGTCAATGCTCAGGTGTGTGAACAAATCATGCACAATTTTTTAAAGTAGATTCTTTGCCTCTAACGTAGTGAAAACAAACTTTCCTCTCAGCTGTGTATTTTGCTTGATAGAGAAAAGAATATCCTGCTCTTAGAGCTGAGCCAATGCAATGACTGGCTGAAGCTCTGCTTTCTCTCCTGTCCCTTTTTACCAGACCTGGTGCTTATCTGCCCGTATGGTGGTTAATTCAGGAAGCTATGCTGAAGGAAAATAATGATACAGAAAACTTCTTGCAGTGTTAGTTTTCTCATATAACTATGGGATTCAGTGTCTTCTGTCCCTAGTGTGAATTAAAGCCAGGAGCAGGGCTGTATTGTGCTGCAATTAATCATTAAATCAGCTATAGTGTAAAACTCCAGAGTACTCTACTTTGTTAGTATGTTTGGGAAATATCTTCTGTTATTGAGTAAACTGAGGTGATTTGAGTTACATTTCATTTTCGATTACACAGTAATCCTTAAACAGAAGCTTTATAAATAACAACAAAAGAGATGAATGGATAACATTTCTAGGTCCTGGTGCTGTTGAAAGTGACATTAAAATGAATCACAGAACACAGTCACAAAGCAGCCTTGGCTGTAAACTGCTGCTTGATGCAAACAAATGTTTAAACACCTCAGCTGACTTTGCTATTAAATTTGAGTGCTAATCTCTGCTCTCAGAATGACTGACTACATGGGAAATGTTATGGTGAGCTATTTAAAAGGCCATGTAGCACAGGATTGAGGTCAGCCTGTTTGGAGAAACAAATCTCAATTTGCTTTTCTCATACTGTGGGTTTGAGCTCACCCTGCAGCTGTTTGGTGACCATGCTGAAGGAAGCTGGGTAGGTCACAGGACTAAACTACTAAGTTGCTTTGACCCTTGAAAATTAGGGAAGGATTTGTGTACTACTGAGTCTATATATAACAAACTTCCTGGTTTCCTTCTAGGATGCAGAAGGAAGAACTCCAATCCATGTTGCCATTAGCAACCAACATAACGTTATCATTCAGCTGATGATTTCACATCCAGATATTAAGCTGAATGTACGTGACAGGCAAGGAATGACTCCCTTTGCTTGTGCTATGACGTATAAAAATAATAAAGCAGCTGAAGCAATTTTGAAGAGGGAACCAGGAGCTGCCGAACAGGTAAGCTGGGAGTGTTCAAACCATGCTGGTTTTGTTACTGCACTAGTTTGTGGTAACAGCTGTTCCACAAGCCGGTTCTGTTTTATCCTTTTGTGGCTTTACATGCAATCCGTTTGCCAGATGCCAGTTCTCTTTAGCAGGATTTATTAGGAAACTAGGTGTGTATGTGATATGTGTGAGTAAGAACTTTAAGGGTTAGTATCTTGTCAAATCTTCTTATCTTGTCAATACTGAACTGAGAAACAGGCATATGTATGTATAAGGAGGAAATTCTAACTCTACTCTTGTCTTGTGCTGGACTAGTACAGAAATAATCTATTACCCAGCTCTCCTAAAGCTATCCAAAACAGAAAACGTGACCTAAAATAACTGAATAATAGATGCTATGCTGCCCTGCTGAACTATAAAACCTCCAACTGTATCTTCAGGCTTCTGGTGTGACACTTCAGGCAGCTGTTCAGGAGGTTCTTCCTATCCTGTGTAAGTTTAATTACTAGCAAAATATTTGAGTACTTAGTGAGCTCTTGTAATATATGTAAAACATGGTTACAAATACAGCCAGTTTAAATATGCTTTAAGGTCAGGTGCAAGGTGAACAACATGTACTTGGTATTAAGCAAAAAAACCGAATTCTCAGGTTGCCCAGAGCAGCTGTGGCTGCCCCATGCCTGGAAGTGTCCAGGGCCAGGTTGGACAGGATTTGGAGCAACATGGGATAGCAGAAGGTGTCCCTGCCCATGGCAGGGGGTGGATGGGATCACTTTGGAAGGTCCCTTCCAGCCATTCTATGGTTCTGTGAATACACTTTGCATCAGCGTGGCAGGATTCCATGTTGCTTCCTTCTCCTGGATTAATTGCCAGATAGACTCAAGCTTGTGTCATTTAACTGAGTTTATCATTAACTGCTGCTCAGTACTTAACTACAACAGCTGTTAATCTTTTGTCTGTTTAACAATACTCTCCAGTGTGGGGTCAAGAAATGACAAGGTTATAATATAGAAATAAAGTAGTGTGAGGCAGATTGGACCGAGCAGTTGCAGCAGATAATTTCTCAGTTTGGTTATTTGATAGTCACATCTATCAGGTAAGTCTCTAATGTCAACGAGGGAAAGGAACGAGATTCTACAGTTCAAGTAAAGGGAGCAAGTGTCTCTTAGTGAAAACATGTCCTACTGCATAAAACACCTTATTCTGCAGGATTAATGGATTAATTTCACATGCCCTTTCTGCCACAGGTTGATAATAAAGGTCGGAATTTCCTGCATGTGGCTGTTCAGAACTCGGACATCGAGAGCGTGCTGTTCCTGATCAGTGTGCAGGCCAATGTCAACTCCCGGGTCCAGGATGCCTCCAAACTGACCCCTCTGCACCTGGCAGTGCAGGCTGGCTCGGAGATCATTGTGCGCAATCTGGTGCGTGCTGGAGAGTCACCGTTCCCCTGCTTAAAAATGTGCATTCTGCCTTACTGCACAGTGCCTGCAGGCTGATCAATCCCGTGGGAGTGACACCACTCTTTCTGAAACAGAAAGTTCCCGTAGCCTGTACTGTTAGCTGAGCTGTTGCAGAAGCCTTCACTTGAGCATGTTGGGTTTGTGGCAATCACTAGGTAGTATGGCTCAATTTAAAGAATCTTTCCTTGTGCTTTCTGCACATTTGAACACAAACACAAATTGTAGCCAGTCAGTCACGATACCATTTTATACACGCTGGAGGCCTAGAAGTACCTCTGTACACCAGAGTCTTGCGTGCTTCATTCACAGAAATGAGCTGTTGGCTAAAATAGCCCTGAAACCATCTTTGAACATATTCCTTTTTGCATCTTGACAGCTGCTTGCAGGTGCCCAGGTGAATGAACTGACCAAGCACCGTCAGACTGCTCTTCACTTAGCAGCCCAGCAAGACCTGCCCACCATTTGTTCAGTCCTTCTGGAGAATGGAGTAGACTTTGCAGCTGTAGATGAAAATGGAAATAACGGTAAACTTTAAGTTACACAAGTAAATGCAAAACACTTCAGTAGGTCTGTTAATGGTGTCTCCTAGTGCTAGAGAGCTCACTGTGAATGGGCTTGCTCTGCAAAGGTGAAAGAATAAAAGTGCAGGAAATCAAAACAGACAGAAGGAGTTGTTTGAGAAGGAAGGTTGGGAAAGTGGAAGGAGGGTGTTTCATTTAGTTATTAGGCTGTAATTATTGCTGATGCTCAGAGTCTTGAACCTTCTTTTTTCTTTTTTTTCTTTTACTGTTCAGCTCTGCATCTGGCAGTGATGCATGGCCGTCTGAACAATATCCGGGTCCTCCTCACAGAGTGCAATGTAGATGCAGAAGCCTTTAATATCAGGTAATTACTTACAGTCTTAACAGACTAAAAGAACTGCTTTGTATTTTAAAATGTGCTGATATGCTGCTTAAAAAATATATTTGGCTTGTATTATATTATTTATACACGAATTTGGAAGTGTGCAAATGATTCTGTGTCTAAATTCTGTGCAGATTATACGTATGCACCAAGAAAGGAAAGTTAAAGTGGGGAGTTGTGTATGATGTACTGAGTTGCAGAGATGTAGCATTGTTCAAGTCTGAACCAAACTTGAAAGCAAGGAGAGTTGGATGAGTAACTGCAGTAGCAAGCAGACTTTGATCAGGATAACAAACTCTTTTCCCCAGAGGCCAGTCACCAATGCATATTTTGGGACAATATGGGAAAGATAACGCAGCAGCCATCTGTGACCTCTTCTTGGAGTGTATGCCAGAATACCCTCTAGACAAACCTGATGCTGAAGGAAACACAGGTAGGTGAGACTCAACGACTACTAAATTTGGAAGTCACTCAAGTTGTATTCGTGGTACGTCACTTTTAAAGCTGGAATAATTGGCAGTAGTATGTTAAATACAGTAGGAGGCACACAATACACAGAAACTTAAAAACTAAAAATCCTGGTCCGGACTGAATATAACACAATCTGCCACTCTGTTAGCAAGGAGCTGTTTGGCTTTTGTTTTTCAGTGCTCCTCTTGGCTTACATGAAGGGAAATGCGAACTTGTGTCGTGCAATAGTGAGAGCTGGGGCTCGCCTGGGAGTTAACAACAACCAGGGAGTCAATATCTTCAACTATCAAGTTGCTACAAAACAGCTTCTCTTCAGACTGCTGGGTAAGTACCTCTTGCTGCAGTGGGAAAGTGCTTCTGGCTTATGCTTCCAGGATACTTTGGAGGAAAGAACTCTGGACATCTGACTTAGATGACAGTAATTCCAGAGAGGTGGAACTTGTGAATTTTATACTACTGTCAGTGGGGGGTAGGAATACTAGTTTTTTTGTGATTAGCTGAAAAGTTGTACAATGCAGATTGTCAGATACTACTTTTTCTGGAAGGATAGACATGGAAACTCCTGGCTGGTTGTGTAGTCCAATGGTCCAAAACACACACTGCTTTTTAACTGGTGCTGTACTGTTGCTGTGGACAATGTGATTGAAAGCAACTACAGATTGCCTACAAACAAGACTCCAGCTCCTGCAAGAGTAGTGAAATCCATTATACTGGGTGCAACCTAGAACTGGAAAAAACCTTCATGTTTAGTGTACTCAAGACGTGTCTGAGCTCATTTTGCCTTCACATTTTTACCTCTAACAGATATGCTGACAAAAGAACCTCCCTGGTGTGATGGCTCCAACTGCTATGAATGTGCTGCCAAATTTGGAGTCACAACAAGAAAGCATCACTGGTAATATGAGCCACCTTGCTGTGCTTACCGGGAAATGGATTCCTCCCCAAATGTAGCTAGGCTTGTTCCTTCCAGTAGTTTAATGTAGGTGTATAACCACTAACCCAGCTGAAACATTCCATCCTGTCTTAGATCAGAAACTTGTAGTCTGACTGAAATCATATTTTAAGCAGCTTGTGCATTTAATATTCTGATTGGTTGTAAATGAGGAATCATGTCCACATTCCAGTGAAACAGGATTTAAATACCCAGTTGTCAGGGAAAGAAAGTGATGCACTTCACTCCACAGAGGAGCAACAATAACAGAAGTTTAGTGGTAAATGTGGCAATGGTTTATCAGAACTTGATGGCAAAGGTGCACTTGATTATTTCCTTCAGAGAGGATGGGGTCTGGGAGAGCTTCCTGTGGAGGCATGAGGTTTAGAGGGCAACAACTGGGGCTGTGGCTTACCCAGGAAAGGCAGGAGGGAGCACACCATCACCACAGTGGTGGGAAGACCTGCTCCAAAACAGGTGGCAGATTTGGGCAGGTGTTGACAGCTCAGGTTTGGGATGCTGTTTGTAGTGTGGAAATGGCTGAAGATGAACATGAGCTGCTCTTGTGTAGATAGGAGTTGCCTTTTTTAACTAGTCTGAAGTTGTACAAAACATGCTGGGTTGGAGGGGTGTTAAGCTAAGATTCTTCTTAGCTCAGTATGCCAGAGAAACTCCACGTGCATCAGCTGAAGCAGTACCAGGTGACTCACTAGTACAGAACCAGCATGTGCTGTCGGCATTAGTAAATTATTCCATGACAAATACCAGAAGATACAAGACAATCATAGCATTTCAATTGCTAGTGTGTATTTAATGATGCTATCATTGATAAAGAATGTCAAACAGTAACATCCTGGTGTTCACTAGGAGGGAATTCACTTTTCTCCCACCCCTCTTCTATCTACAGCCGACACTGTGGACGCCTGCTCTGCCATAAGTGCTCAACAAAGGAGATTCCTATCATAAAATTTGATCTGAACAAGCCAGTTCGAGTTTGCAACATCTGCTTTGATGTCCTGACTCTGGGAGGAGTCTCCTAGTATGCTCTGGAAGTAAAGGGATTCCCAGTCAGTGCACCTGACAGCAGCTCTGCTTACAAGCCCTCGGGATAGGGAAGAGGAGGCTTCTGCAATAGACTGAACAAATTAAGGACCCTGTTATGATATACTCTGGTATAAATGATTTTGTATGACTGTAAATGTATCGGGCTGCGATAGACTTCACTAGGAATCAGAGTGGATTGTTGAAACCAAGTGACAAAAGAATTTAGACCCTCTTCTAGTTGCAGTGGGGTATGGAAGCTGAAATTTATACTGATTGAATCGGCATAAAACAGGTCTGTCCTCGACATGGTGCTTTGCACTGAGCAACTCTATTAAGTCCTGTGGCTTTCAGGCTGCTTAGTAGAGATGGCATTAAGTTTCAGGGTAACCAGGTATCTTTCTTTGCTTTGTCTTAAACGTTCCCCTTCTCTAGAGAAGACTTCTTGTGAAGCTAAACTGAGCTGTTGCAACCACTGTTCAAGAAACTCTTCAGACCCAGGGGTAGTTCTAAGTATAGCTCAAGAATTGTGGCCTTACAGTAACAGAAAGCTTTACAACATCTGATGCGAAGCAGTCAGAATTGCAGATCCACGTCTTGATACCTCCTCAGCAAACGACTCATTGGCTTTAGCATGTTCAAGAGAAGTGCAAGATTGTTTTAGGAAATGCTCTTGCTCATACCTGCTGGAACTGTCAGTCTTCGTTGCACTTTCATATTTACGTTGTTGGTCCTTCCAGTTCATGGAACTTGTATAAATGACCGTGAGTTTGCTGAAAGGCCTGAGCATGTGCTAAAGGAGAAACACTAAAACTGGTGAAGTCTAACTCACAGTACAGCAATAAATGCTGAAGTGCATTAGGAATCCCAGGAGGGAGAGTAGCACTT
This sequence comes from Corvus kubaryi, assembly GCF_017639235.1. Taxonomy (NCBI): domain Eukaryota; kingdom Metazoa; phylum Chordata; class Aves; order Passeriformes; family Corvidae; genus Corvus; species Corvus kubaryi. The sequence continues at coordinate 3,831,598 of NW_024581088.1, forward strand.
TCCTTGGGTTTAAGGAGCCTGAACTGCTGTGGGAGAGTAACCCTACCAGTGTAGAGTGTGCTGCACCTCTAGACACTAAACTTGGGTCCATTTTCAGCAGGATTGCTGGTGAATGGAAGTGTTATGTGGAGGCTTCCTATTAGGACTAAGCTGCAGTATTTTAATCTAGGCTGGTTGTGCTCTCTTAAACATGCTGAATCTGTAGAAACCACCACATTGTCTAGGTAAACACGAAAGTACTTGGCTGGTAGACCAGCTTTGGTGGGCAAAGGCTTCAGCTAGAAAAAATGGGTACTTAAGCAAAACTACATGCCATGTTAAGGCTGTTTTTATTCTAAGAGATAAAGCTAGTATAGACTCAATTCAGCATTCCTCATCTTTACTACATGAATTGGTGTGCATTTTTTAATGACTGTTACTTCCAGTGAACAGGATGGACAGGTGATGATGTGTTGCCCTGTTTGGAGCAGTGACTTGTTCATCTTAAAGAGTAAGATGAGATGATGAACCAGACTGCTGCTGTTATGGGAGACTTGCTCAGTTTTTCTCAAGCTTGTACAAGGAGAGGATAGGAGAGGGTGCAATTGCTGACATTTGCATGATTAATTTCACATCAAGTCTCACTTGATCTGCACTTTCATCTTCCACTATGCATATATTGTAACTGGAATCACCCCTGTACCACTAGGGAAGAACAATGGATGACAATACAACCTTGCCTCACTGTTTGATGTCTGCTGCTGTCATGTTCCAACAGAATGCTCTGGGTAACACAGCTGGTCTCTAACACAGTTACTAAAGCAAATGGTGACTCTCTGGCATAATATTGCAGGTGAATGAGGGAAAGTAGTGGTGTCAGTTAATGTTAGCTACAGTAATTAATGGTGTCAGTTAACTGCGATTTACAGTTTGGGGGGTTTTGAGTGAAATAGATGATGGAAACATTGTACTTCTGGTCCATTGCCTTCTGATATTTCAGGGTGTCACTGGTTGCACATCTCTAGCAGTGAAAGATAACGATGGAGAGAAAGTGCATTTGGTGAATGAAGTCTTGACTGTAGTCCCATGCTAACATGTTGTTTTTCCTTCTTGGTTTGGAGCTGCAGGGATGTAGAGGGGTAAGAGTGTGCTCAGAATGCTGAAAGACAGTGCAGTGGAGGGGTTTTCCAAGGTGACAGCCTATGGGCTTCAAACTGATTGGAAAACTGCACAGCATGTAATTGCGAAAGCATTTAAACATCACTTTTTTCAGTGGCTTCTCTGATGGAAGGGGCAAAGGAACAGGGAGCTCAGCTCTAACAGATGAAGCAAGTTTTTTAATGATGGAAAATGTGGATCTGGTGAAAATTCAGCTTAACTGAATGGCAAGTTTAAGGCTGGGTAGTTGGTCTTCTGAAAAGTAGGATGTTGATTATAACTGTAAAACTCTGGGAAAGATCTGGGAAACCATTGGTAGTGCTCCTACTTTGCTGTTTACAGCCAGTACTGTCCCAGCTTTCTTACTGAAGTCTGAAAGGAAAGTTAAGGTTATTGTTAAATGTACAGCCTGAGGTGTTCATTAAATTTAAAGCAACTAAGTTCAGCAAATTCGATCCTTTTAAAGTGCCTTTGAGATAGTTTCCTTCCAGTTAACTCTAAATAGCTTTCTGCCAGAGCTAAAGGGGAAAAGCTCACTTGAACCAAAACCCAAGTTAGTTCTTTTCTAGTTCAGCTGAGGAGTTGACCCTGCCAGACAACTGGTGGGACTCAATTCCTCACACACTCTGCCTAGTGTTGGTCTGAACTCTCAGACCACTGAGACTTTTTTGGGAGTTTTGCTGGCAATGCTCCACTACAGGGTACAAATGTGAATGAAGCAATTGGTAATGTAGTGGTGGTCATCACATTTCTAACTCTAAACAAACTGCTCTTCCCTTTCTGTAGCATAACACAGTTGTGACCAAACCCCCCACCCCTCTTACCCCTGCTGTTTTTTAGTGGTATCTATTAACTCGAGACTCAAGTCTGCCAAGCACTGAACAAAAGGTTAAATGGAAAATCAGTTTGTGTCCCTGGAAGTGCTGCTGTCACACGAGGCTTCAGGCACTTCAGCAGGGACACATGGGAAGTTGGGTGGTTCATGCTGTAGCTTTTTGTTCTGAGACTGGATTCCTTTTGATTGCAGTCATCCAGCACTCTTACACAAGCAAATTCCATGGTCCAGCACTCTTACACAAGCACAAACTGTGGTCTGGCTGAAATTTTGTGTCTGTAAAAGTTGCAGTCACTGTTTCACACCACTGAGTGGAGTGAGAATGTTGCTGTTGAAGGTAACAGAGCAGAGTAAGTTGCTGGCTACAAGCTGACAGATGCCTTAATGACTTCCCTTGCTGGAGATAACAGCTTGTCCAACTGCTCATAAACTAACATGTAACAGTATGGGAGGCCAAGGCTGGATTGTTTTGTAGATCAAATGTTAATAGGCAAGTCCTCTTTTTTCTGTAACCAGCAGAGGTGGTCACTGCAGCAAACTTGTCTTTAGAAAAATCAAAGCTTGTATGAGTGACAGAAGTAACTGAACCTTCTAATACCCTCTGTGAAGTAGAAAAGGAAGTCTTAGAACAATGGCATTTTATCTGCAATGTTTGTCCAGAGTCGTTGTAAAAATGTATTTTTCCAATATGCATTACTTTGTTGTGTAATGATTCTACTTGTAATAAAATGCAGAACTAGATGATGCATCGTGAGGTGAAACCTTGCTAAGGAAGTATCTGCTCCTGCAGAGACAGCTGCCCCTCTGCAAGCTATCCTTACAGACCACAAAGAAAACCAGGGATCCAACATCCAACTGGACATAACAACTTTATTCTTTGTTCTGAAATGAGTCCAGGTATTCATTTTCATGTTGTGGAACTGCTACAACTGTTCTTTTGGCTGTCAAGGTCTGGTGTTCTAGTTTGTACCATGTAGTCATCTCGAATGCCTTATACTAGACTTACCTATAATCAGTCTTGTGAAACAAATCCGAGCTCCCCATGGGCCAGAGCTGGTTCATGGAGTTCATCAGTTCAAGTTATTAACACTTGGTGCACTCAGTTGTGTTCTGGAGGCAGCTCAGCCCCCTGGGAGAGCAGAGAGCTCCTGCAGCTTCAGTTGAGGAAAAGGAAAGCTTCAGTGCAACAGCAAACCCAGCCAAGACTTCTGGGTGAGATTGTGATGCATTAGTCTTTTGTTAATAAAACTTACTGAAGTACAGATGAATGGCAAGCTTTATTAGAGCACTGTCTGTGGTGACCTGAGCCCTCTGTAGCTGTCACTGTTTTCTTCCCACCCTTTTCCACCTTGGGAGAATCCAGCTGAGCTGCTGAATTGGAGTTACAAGTACAGTAGTCTTGGAGCACTTCAGGTCAGTGAGGGTGTCTCCTTGTTTGCTTTAATAGATATCTCATTCCTAGTGCAAGACAAACTCTTCCCCCCCCATATTTTCAAACACTAAACAGGAATATTTGTGGTTTTCAACCAACTTTAACTTAAACCACCACCTTCCTGCCCTGCCTTTTTGCAGCAGTTAATTTGATTTTTTTTGTGTAGCTCTTGCACTCAAAACCATCCCCTCAGCACTATTTGCATAGTGATTGAGTATTACAGCAAGATGAAACTTGCTTAGAAGGTCAAGCTGGTCCACCTTCACTAGAACTGGTTTGCCCTCACAAACTACTTCTTACAGCATTTAATAGTCTGGAATTTGCTGCAACTTTTAAATAGCTCTTAAAAGTTCTTTTAAAGGCACTTGCCAATCATTTGGGGGGATGGTTTCACCACTTTAACAAGAAATTGTATTTAAAGTGGTGATGTCTTTTTAAATGTGGTCAAGGCCAAAGTTGTGGAGGCAGTGAAGTGCTGCTTTGTAGCTCTTTCCTGCACCTTTTACACAGCTTGATCTTCAGCATTGTGTGAAATGAGTTGCTCACTCCACCCCCAAAGATGGCTCAAGCCCAGGGATGAGGTTCGGTTCTGCCACACATCCTACTCTCCCTGGGAGTGCTAAGAGCTGGCACAGCAGGGCAGTGTCTGGAAGAGCTTCTCTTCAGGATGATGATTAGGTAAAAAACCCCAAAACCAAAACCACAACCCCCCTGCAATGTTACAACAAGCATGTGCAAACATGTACATTTAAACTGCTGTATGACTTCGGCCCTGGCAGCTGCAGCATCCTCTAAGCTTTTATCAGTGAGAAGTGCTGTCACCTGTCCTACTGCAAGGGAGTGAATGGTGCCTCGTGTAAACTTGCCAATTAACTAACTAATCACTTAGATTCTGGGCGTCTCTTTAGAGGTGATGGTAGCTAAAAATCAGTTTATATACACTTTCCAGCTGCTTATACATAGGTGACAACTGCCTTAAGGAGAAGAACTGACCACAGCTCAGCAGGGACCTGTGTCACCACTGGACCATGATCTGCGTGTCTCTCTCAAAGCTTGGCTACACCAAAACTGATTTTAACAGCAGATTCCATTAAAACCAGCAACTGCTTGCCTGCAGCTTGAGGTTTGTAGTGCCTGAACCCTGTGCAGGTATTTCTTCCTCCCTTTTAGCCCCACCCAGAAATGGTAATAATCTGCCCTGCATTTCTGGGAGTCACTCATATTGCTGAATTCTGCCAGCTCTGATACAATAAATATGGATTTTAAAGGAGCTGGGTCTTGTGAGGGCACATTCAGCTCAGGTTATAATCTGATAGGCACAGACCAGATGGCAGCAAGTCTTATACCAGAATGGAAACAGGAGCCAGATTACAGTAGGATGGTTGTGTTGCCACCCAGGCAGCAACAACAAAAAAAGCTATTTAGAAACTACTCATTCCTGATGAGAGCAGTTTGAAAGTGGTGAATCACAGACCAGGAGGGCGAGGTCAATATCAAACAGCAATCCTCACAGGTGGCTTCAATATCTTGGCACAGTATCTAATGCAAACACTGAATGAGGAAATACAGCTCTGGCCTTTGCCTTCTCTACTCCAAGAATTTGATAAAGCTTGTGTATAACTAAACTGCACAAGTTCCAAGATACTGTGTATCTTAATTGCAGAAGAAATTCAGGGTTCTCCCTGCTACCTTTAAACTCTTTGGAGCGAGTCAGGTGCCTGAGAAGGAGCATCAGCACTGCCCTGCAGCAGGACCTGAGGACTGTGCATGAACTGGGGCCAGTGATGCTGCAGCAGCTCCTGTGCTCACTGACCTCGCTGCCTTAAACCACAGCACATTGTCCCACCACTGTGCACGCAAACATCCATCTCCTGACTGCACAAGAAAGCAGTTCTAAAATACAATTCAGGCTCTGCATCTTACAGTTTGTTGCCAGGTGTAAAAATACCATAGAAATAAAGCAAGCATCCTGTTACTTGAATTTTTAGCCACGAACCTGGCTGAAGTGTTTTCCCCTTCTCTCAACTCCATCTCCATACGTTAAAAAGCATCACAAATACCATGAGATTGTTATTGCTCCCTTTGCACAGATAGGTGGAAGGGATGGAGCTGGAGCTGCCCACCCAAAGTGCAACGTTTCACCGCAGGACTCTCCCTGCCCTGGAATGCAGCGCCTGCTATCAGCCCGTGAGGACACACTGCTCAGCCAGGGGATGGCAGCCCTCATACTGCTCCAGGTGAGGGTTATCCAGGTCCCCTCTGTCGCTGTGCTGGGAGGAGTCTGGCTGGCCCCAGGGGGGACCTGTGCTCCTCACACACACACAGCGACTCCCCTGCGAGCCAGGGCGGTACAGCTTCCGAGGGACTCCGGCCCAGTCTCTGTGCACTCCCCCACTAGGAATGGAAAATGAAAATAAATTACAATTCAAACCCATGAAAATGCTTCCAGTCAATAGAGAATCCTTAGAAAACAACTAAGACAATATGGGAAAACTTGAACTAACAATACACTCACTGAGGTAGACTTTGCTCCCAGCAGCCACCATCCCACAGCTGATAACCTTCTTATTGGCTGTGCTTCAGAAACCTGTGGCCTGAACCTGGTTTCATCACTGCTGCTACAGGCTCTGCCATTTTGAGAGTGACCAGCTTCTGCATTCCATGCATCCATTGCTGGAAAAGGAATCACAGCCTTCTGTAGCACAGCAAAATGCCTTTTCTGGAGGTACCAAATTGCTCACAGATGATCACACATCTTCACAGAATCACAGGGGCTTGGGTTGGAAGGGACCTTAAAGATCATCCACTCCACCCCATGCCATAGGCAGGGACACCTTCCACTAGACCAGGCTCTTCTAGGCCTTCTGTGCCTTGACTAAACACAGTGATTTTGAGAACTGGGGCAAAAGAAAAAGTACTTCCCCAGCTAATTCATCATGTCTCTTAATGTCTAAGTGTCTCTCTGGGGGCCAAATCCTGCCTGTTCCCCAACCACTGCAGCCTTTAAGCCTCTTACACAAGTCACTGCCACATGACACCTGGTCCCAAGGCTGTCCCCAAGCTCAGTCACACAGAGAAGCAGAGCCCTGGGGTACACAGTGCTGCTGGTGGGCTGACATGAAGCCCAAGCATTTTGCAGTGCGGTCTGTGAAATGATTTCACCTTCAAGCAAAATAGTCCCTGAGCTGAGAGATAACAACTAACAGGAAAGTAAGTAGGAAATGACTATCCAAAGCTTAACCTCATTTTTATGTGGTTTAAGTGAAAATGTTGTGGTATCAGGCTGTGAAACTGTCTGAAAAATGCAAGTTAATGCTTGTGTTTCTGATAGGTGACAGAACCTGTTTGAATCCCAGTCCTACTGGGAATTCTGTCCTGTTTTGCTGAGAACAGGAGGATCACGTGCACATGTGGCAAATTCTTTGATTCCAGTGTTACAGAAGAGGTTCAGCCTGGAGAAAAGGAGGTTCAAGGGGGACCTTCTCACTCTCTACAACTCCATGACAGGAGTTTAGAGCCAGGTGAAGGTTAAACTCTACTCCCAGGGAACAAGGGACAGGGTAAGAGGAAACAGCCTCAAGTTGTGCCAGGGGAGGTTTAGGTTGGATATTGGGGAAAATGTCTTTATGGAAAGGGTGGTCAGGCACTGGCACAGCTGCTCAGGGCAGTGGTGGAGTCCTCATCCCCGCAGGGATTTAAAAGCTGTGTGGATGTGGCCCTTGGGGACACAGGTTAGTGCTGGCCTTGGCAGTGCTGAGGGAATGGTTGGACTTGGTGGTCTCAGAGGGCTCTTCCCACCTGAACAACCCTATGAATTTAGACAGGGACAGAGTCCATGCCTGGCATATTCCAGCCCTGGCAGCACCACTGTACACTGTGCCAGGTCACAGACCTCAGCTACCTATGGAGTGCAGTGGCTGCAGGAGCCAGGACAGCTTCCCACACCCCTCCTGCCAGGAGAGGCAAGAACAAAGCACAGGGCACCCAAAAAGGACAGGAATGCTCTCCTCCAAAGGGTACAAGTTTACCTCTGTCTGGAGCACCAGAACCGGGTGCCTTTAGTGGAGCTCCATTCAGAGTTGCAGGGTGGGAACTGCTGCTTCTTCTGCTCAGTTTCTGCTTGGAATTTGAGAGCTTCCTCAATGGCAGCCTCAACCTCCCTCAGGGCTTCTGTCGGTGCCCCATTTTCATCGTAGAATCTGCCCACCAGCTTCCCTGGGAGAGGAGATCAATTAAGACCAGTGTTTCTAGGCAAGGAAAATGCATCATTCTGGTGGGGTTTTATTTTTAATTTGTTATTTAAAGACAAAAATAAAAGGAGATGGCACCATGGCCCAATTTTAGAACCCAATTGAGCTTACATCCCTTCAACCCCATGGAGCACACAGCAATTTACCCATATTAATAAATCCATGCAGGATAAGCTTAAGCACAGACTCATTAAAGATCTGCAAACTAAAGACAGTTTCAGCTGCACAACCCAGAAGCCTTTCCCACCCATGCACCTCCTTCCCCAAAGCAGTTTCCCTGCACTGCTGCTCCTATAGTCTCCCAAGTCCTGGTGATTTCTGGCTGGCTCCATGCTTTTTGCTCGGCACAGACAATCAAAGCAGGGCAACAGCCAGATGGGAAAACTATTAAACTTTCCCTTGGAGGGAAGCAGACCTCGAAGATCTGGTGTGGCTGCAGCTCCAGCTGGTCCCCACAGGGTTCAGGACGCTGGGCACAGCTGAGAGACCCTTACAGTGGTGGCACCCTGTAGGTGAAACCTGCCCTGGACCTCCCACCATCCACCTGCGTGGCCCTTGTGTGAGCCCGCCCCGTGACACGCACCCACCGCGACACGCACCCACGGGCTCGTAGTTGTCGCGGTAGAAGTTCAACCAGCTGTGGATGGAGAGCAGCTCCGGGGGCGACAGCCCTGACACGTTGTCCACCAGCCCCGCCGGGGTGAAGTCGCCGCTGGCAAACGCTCTGGTGGCATCTCTGCCTGCGGGGCAGGGGGTGGCGAGACCCCCCAGCCACAGGGTGAATTCCTCAGTCACAGAGTGAATTCCACAGCCAGGGGATGAACCCTCCCGGCCACGGAATGAGCCCCCAGGCATGGAGTGAATCCCGCAGCCCGGGGTGCGACCCCAGCCATGGAGTGGGCTCCCCAAACACGGGGTGAGCCCTCCCTCCTCCCAGCCGGGGCTGCGACCGCCAGGCACGGAGTGAACCCCCCAGTCAGGGGTGAGACCCGATCACACACACAGACAGACACACCCCAGCCCGGGGATGATCCCCTCCCCAGCCACGCCATGCCAGGCCCACACCCAGCCCCTCCCCGCCCCACCAGAGGTACCTGCGAGCCTGCTGTACGCGCCGCCGGGCCCATAGTGCTTGCGGCCCCGCTCCACATCGAAGACCCGTCCCAGCAGGGCGAGGTAGAGCCCGGGCTCGCCCGGTGCCCCCCGGTAGCGGCGCAGCTCCGCCGCGCTGAGCAGGCGGGCGCGGGGCTCGAACCCGTGGCGCAAGAGGCAGGCGGCGGCCAGGCACAGCAGTCCCGCGGCCGCGCCCCGCCCCATCGCGCCGCGACACCACGACGCTTGCACGACCGTTTTCTCGCCGCACGGCAGCGTGGCGGCCAACCACGGCCGGCGCCGCGTGCGCAGGATGGCCGTCCCGAGGGCGCACTTTACGGCAGTGTGGCAGCGGCCATGGAACGGTTCGGGTTGGAAGGGCCCATAAAGCTCATTCCTTCCTTCCTTCCAGCCCCTGCCCTGCGCAGGGACACCTGCCACGATCCCGGGTTGCTCCAAGCCCCGTCCAACCCGGCCTCGAACACTTCCAGGGATGGGGCAGCCACAGCTCCTCTGGGCAACCTGGGCCAGGGCCTCAGCACCCTGACAGGGAAAAGTTTCTTCTTAATGATGTCATTCCTAAAGACCTTCTCAGAATCACAGAATCGTTAGGGTTGTTGGTGCCCTCTGGAAATCACCCGGTCGAAACCCCTGCCAAGGCAGGGTCACCTGGAGCAGGTGACACAGGAAGGTCCGAGTGGGTTTGGAATCTCTCCAAAGAGGGAGACTCCCATGCCCTCCCTGGGCAAGCCGGTCCCAGTGCTCTGCCACACTCACGTAAAGAAGTTTTTCTCGAGTTGAGGTGAAATGTGTTCACGGGCGTTACTCTTTATCCGGTCACTGCGCACCACTGAAGAGAGTTTGGCACCGCCCTCTTGGCACCCCTTGGAAATATTTCTATGAATTAATGAAACCCCCTCTACGTCTTCTCCACGCAGCCAGGCCCATGTCCCGCAGTCTCTCCTCGCTGACGAGCCGCCCCCGCCGGTTCCTCCGCAGCCGCTCCCTCGCTCCCCGTCGGGCCCACGGCGGCTGGCGGGGCGGCGCTTTGCGGCACCGGGGCGGCGCTTTGCGGCGGTGTGGCGCTTTGCGGCGGTGTGGCGCGGGTGCCGCTTTACGGCGGTGTGGCGGCCCCGCGCTGACAGGTGCGGCGGGCGGGAAGTTGCTGACTAAGGCGGGCCGGGCCGGGCGGGGACCGGCGGGAGCGGCGGCACCGGCACCGGCGGCGGCTGCGAGGGGCTCCCGAGCGGCTCATGGGGACGGCGGTGAGCCACAGCAGCGAGGAGGAGGAGGAGGAGGGTGCCGAAGAGGGCATGGAGGGGGCGGCCGGCGCGCCCCAACCCGGCGCGGCCGTGCCGGCGCTGCCGCCGGCCGAGGTGCTGCTGGAGCAGGCCCGGCTGCGGGAGGCCACGGCGCGGCTGCGGGAGGCGGCCCTGCCCGAGCCGCTCGTGTCGCGGCACCACAGCGCGCTGGTGCGATGGCTGGAGGAGCGGCTGAGCCGCGGCGACGAGGCCGTGAGCCTGGAGCAGTTCTGCGAGGTGCTGGAGAGCGTGTCCCGGCTGGCGGCCGGGTCCCGCGGGGAGAGCGAGGAGGTGAGAGCCGGCAGGAAGCGCCGTCCGCAGGGAGCGTGGAATGGCTTGGGCAGGGAGGGACCTTGAAGACCATCTCCTTCCACCCCCTCTCTCGGGCAGGGACACCTTCGAGTAGACCGGGTTGCTCAGAGCGCCGTCCAGCCTAGCCGTGGACACTTCCAGGGATGGGGCTCCCCTACAGGGATCCGCCTGTCCGGGCCGGGAGGGTGGTCGGGATCGGGGGAAGGGAGGCGGGGGAAGCGCCGGGGTGCTGCTGGGGGTTGGTCTCCCCGAACCCTCGGTGTGGGCGGTGGCACCGGCTCCGTGGCCATCCACACGACCCTGGAGACCCCGTCCTGGTACCTGGGGAGAGGCCAGGCCAGAGGGTTCTGCACAAGGTTGGAAAAGCGGCTGCTGCAGTTGATATGCAGCCTGTCAGCTACTAGATATCCCTTTAAAACTTATGTGACTTATCAGTGGTCATGCTCAGCAGCCACTTATGAATAAAATTGGTATTTACAGCAATATTTCTGCTGTTGCTACTGCTGAAGCAGCTGAGAGCACAGGTGTGGTGAGAACACAGGTAGGAAATTCTGCCTGAGTAATTCCTCTTGATACTTACTAGCATTATCAGCAAGTCAAAGTTTACCACGCTTAATTTTACTGGAGCTTTTTAAAACCAGCAGTGAAATTGTCAAGTATCTCTTTTATTGTAAAGTAGAACTTTTGGGAAACTTGCAAGAAAGTAGTATAACAGAGATCCCCTTCCACAGCCAGAAGGTGTTAAGGGCAGCTTTTAAGGATAGAAGAGAGTAGTTTCCTCTCCGCTGGGATTTCCAGTTTTCCCCTTCTGTGGGAAAGGATATGGAGAATTTAATATCTAGAACACTTAAGCTTTAGCTTTGCTCTGTAGCAGTCCAAAATGCAGCAGAATACTCTGCTGGGAATTCCACACTCACTTGAGAAAGTGGCTGTGTCTGAATTCCTTAGCGCAAGCAGTTCCTGAGGCTCAGCAGTCACTTCCTGCTGTCTTTGTTTTGCTCCCGAGTAGCAGAATAACTATGTAAACTGTTAAATCACTCACACGCGCCTCAAATCAGTGCTGACAGGTGAACAAGGCTCCTGGAAACTGGGAGGAGATTCATTTTCCTGTACAGATAGGTGTGTTTCTACCAGACTGGTTTAAGCAGCTTGGTAAACTACTGCCTCCACTTCCAGTCCTTTTCAAGAAGAGCCAGTAACAAACACATCTTCATTTGTAACAACAGCAAGGATGAAATTAGTCCATTGGGGTTCTTTCTGTTGGCACAAACAGCTGAGCTTTGCGGGCTGCAGAAATATTTTGAGGGTTGTCTGTATGTCACGTCCTCCTCTGCATGAAGAATCTATTTGTTTTGGTTTCATTTCCTGCTCTAGGGAGTGGGGAAAATGCTTGTCACAGGATTTACCATGGCGCGGATATGTGGTCACATCTGGTCTGTCCAGCGAAGTCGAGATGTTGAGAGTTCTGTGGAAAACCTTGGTGTCAAAGTTTCTGTAGCTGGCAGTAACCCATGAGCTGTGGTATTTTGAGCTTTCCTGGGTGTGTTTTACACTGATGAGAAGTCAATTTGGGGCTGGCAGGTCAATAGGTTTCACTTTTTAATGTTTATAGAATCCTGTCTGGAGCAGCCCATGATTTGATCTGCCCTTTCAGTTTCTCTGTTCTCAGTGCAGGGCATTGAGCACAGGCTTCAAATGCTTTATGAGCAATGTTTAAACGCAAAATCTGTTCTCTAGATAAACTGAACCTTTGAATCCTTCTGGGTACTGCTTCAGCAGTTGTCATGTCATGTATCCAGCTTTGGCTGGCAACATTAATACTGCTGAGAGCAGAGGGTGAGATACAAAGTTCTCCCAAGTCACCTTTCAGATACTTTGTTGTGCCATCCAGCTCCTGAGCTGTGAGATGAGGGGCTGATTTTTCCATGTGCCGTATTTCCAAGCAATCCTCTCACCCATCATTTCCTAAGAAAGATGTTTCTTACATGCTTCTTCATGTTCAGGGTTGAACTGTGTGGAGTTACTGCTTTTATTTAGGAGTAGGATGAGCTGCTGAATTTGTATCATGTCCCAGTCCTGCACACAAACTCAAAAATTCTTTGAGTACAGGTTGATGCTCCAGTTTTTTCCCCCCACTTTATTTTTTTTCCCCCATTACACAGGACAGCAGTGGAAATTGTGTATGTTTTTTGTCAAATACAGAGTTTAAGTTATACTGAACAGTCAAAAAATAATTTTAGAGTTCTAGGTTTGGTGCAATCTCCTGAGATCATAGGAAGAGCTTAAAAATAAAATAACAAAATACTGCATTAAGATGTGAAGAAAAGCATATATGTAGTAATCCCTTCTTACCTGAGAGTATAAAAAATTGGTTTAAAGTAAGTGTCAGCAGATCCAGCCTTGTTGCCTTGTGTTTTATTGTCACCAGTAACATCACAAAACTTGCTCAATTTGTAGTTTAGTAATTGTGCAGTTCGACTTCAAATCTGAAGAAAAACGGTGAGAATGGTGTGGTGTGAAACTGTACATTGAATTGTTTTGGCAACTGAGTTATGTCTGTTAGAATTAATTCCCTCTGGCTTGTTGTCCTCAAGCAGAGGTGGTGGCTTTTTGTTTCGGGATCAGCCCAGTGTCCAGGCTGGACTGGCTGTGGTGCCTGCTGGATGTTCAGCACCAGTTTTGCCACTCAAAATAACTTTTTAAGGGTGATCATTATTAGCTTGGGTTTAGCTGTGTGTATAAGACGTCTTTATAAAGCTTCCAAGCTGAAATTCAGCTCTGTGCCACAGAAGTGCCATGAGAGCTTTAGTCAGCTAAAACGCTGTGTTTCGATTCTGTTGTCTTCTGAGGACTTTACTCTCATTTTACTGGTGTAATTATGTCATGGTTAATTGGCAGGTTATTTTGAGCTGATCATTTCGGGTTACTGCTCTTTAGGATAGCACTGTTAATGGTACATCAAGTTTGATAATCAGGTAACAAACCAAGAAATTGAAGCAGGAGCTTCCTCCTGAGCAGCAGAGATCCCTTGACTCAGACACTTGTGAGATCATCTGTTGTTAGAGACCAAATTTACTTGGCTTGTGTGGCTGAACTTGAAATACAAAGTTCAGGGCTGTGAGACTCAAGTCCTGCTTGTAAGGAATTATCTTTTGTAAGTGCATTCCTAATTTATATGAAAAAGGTGGATGCTCCTGAAATACTGGAACAAGTTCCACTTTTTTAGCAATTAAACAGAAGTTTGTTTCAAAATTAAATCTGATTGTGAAAATATAGCCAGATTTTTAATAGTAGTGTGTCACTGGATCATGAGTTCTCTGCATTGGTTAGTTAAAGCAAGTGACATTTATGAGCTTAGTTCTGTTTTATAGGCTCAGCTGAATAAAAATACCTTGTACTTTTGTTAGTTCGAAGTTTGAAATGCTATGTGAGTTGCTTTTTGTACATGCTCAACATAACTTTTTATATTAAAAATTTTATTAAGGTCAAAGTTAATAAAACTGCCAGTGGTTCTCTTCAATAAAAAAAAATTCTAACTCTCTCCACTGTTTTCACAGATACTTAGACAAACTATATTAAACTGGTATTTTGTGTAGGAGAACAGTTTATGGGAGGAAAATCCAATTGAAAAAATATTACTGTTCTTAGGACTATTTCTTAAATAAAGAAAATATGTAAACCCTGAAGGAATTTGAGTGGATGCAGTGAGAGAGGGATGCAGCAGTGATGAGTAATCGAAGGTGTGGCTTCTGGAACCAAACCACCCTTAAACTGAGGAGCTTTTTGGTGTTTTGTGAGTACCTTCCTCACAGTCCCAGCTGTCTGTGGATGGATCCTGCTGATTCACTGGCGTATATGATGGGCTGTCTCCACCTAAGCATGACTCCAGTTGACTTTTATAGGAAGGCAGTGCAAATACCTTCAAACTTGCTAAACACTGCAGATTTCCAGCCAGGCTGCTTCCTGTTACCGTGAATTCAGTACTTTGGAAAGTGGAGTCTTTTGATTTTGTTTCAATAGTGTTACAATGTTTATTGCTCTGGTTTCTGTGAAATACCTTGAATTTCTGCTTTAAGGAAATATGCTGAAATAAATTTCCTTTTTTGTTGCCCTTCAGGCCTTTGCACAATTTGATGCTGAAGGAGATGGCACTGTAGATGTGGAGAATATGCTGGAGGCTCTCAAGAATTCTAGTGGAGCAAATCTTCAGGGGGAGCTGAGCCATGTAATCAGGCAACTGCAAGCTTGTTCACTGGTGCCAGGTATGAGGGCAGAGTGGTGGAGGAAAGGGTTTCCCAAGCCCTGCCCTATAGAAGAGGTGCTGCTTCAATAAATTGCTTTAATAGCATTGCTTATCCTAATCTTATCAAAACCATCCTCCAGAAGGTTCTTGGTTCTCTAGTGTCAAGCAAGTGGAATTGCTGTAAATTAAAAATTTCCCAGCATTACATGCAGAACTTCATTCACAAATGGCCTCTGTTTCCTTCTCTGTGTCACTGGGGAAGTCTCTTATCCCCGTTTGGTTTATTTCACAGACAGAAAAGTGTTCTTTGCAGAATTTTGGTGAGTACCCAGCTAATGCACTTGGTAACTGGAGGAATAAATCCTCCATGGAGTCTGTTCCAGGGCATGAGTCACATATTTTAGTATTATTATTATTACACTGTTATTCAGCGTTTGAAATCCTGATAAAACATAATTCAGGTTTTATGGTTTATAGTTCAGAAAGTGTCAGTTTGCAGAATTTGATTTCTGGGATAAGTATCAGTTACTGGCTTTCCTTTCAAGCTTTTGATGATAAGTGGCTAAAGGGGATTTGCCTTAAAGGATCAGACAAGAAACACTAGAATTGGCTACAGATAAGTCAGAGGAGAGGACTTAGAGAGTACTGTTCTATGCATGTAAATGCTCTGGGATTCAGAGTACCACTGTTCAGGAAGCTGACATTTCTCACCACGTTGATGGAGAGCATTAGGCACCTCTTTGGGAATAATCCACAGTGCCAAAGGGAGAGGCTCAGTGTAGCTCAGGGTGAGTGATGCAAATACTTGAGCTTGTTAACCAAGTAGCATCTGCTTCCCTTAGATTTTGAAGGTAAGGGTTTGGGGCAGCAAAATAAACATAAGATTTTTGGTAATTGTTTTCAACTCCTTCAGGCATGTCAAGTCACTGGCAACAATATTTGCCTGCACTTTTCCCTGCTGTAGAGGTTGCAGACTTGAGCTACACTCTCTAATAGTTTTATATCCTTCTTGCATTGTGGTCCCAAGGAAATAATGTCTCTTTCTAGGGTTTATTGATATATTTTCTGAATCGAAGGAGCGCCTGGGCCTTCATGCCTCAATGATCCTGAGATTCTTGCACCGGAACCGCATTTCCAGTACTGCCATCCCTTACCCAGTGCTGGAATACTTCAACAACATCTGCACCATGCGCTCGTCTGTGCTGAAGGATTCTTTGGATCGACTTCTCCTGAAAGAGAGAGGTAGGCAATGTCTTCCCTTTTTTTTCAGGAGGGTAGTGTA
Source organism: Corvus kubaryi (assembly GCF_017639235.1). Lineage (NCBI taxonomy): Eukaryota > Metazoa > Chordata > Aves > Passeriformes > Corvidae > Corvus > Corvus kubaryi. The sequence goes on from NW_024581088.1 coordinate 3,847,482, forward strand.
ACCATGGCTTTGAAAAAGAGATTAGAGATAGAAAGCTTTCTTTGCTATGTTACCTCCAACAGGCCTGATGTTTTATAAAGTTGATCTGCATGCTTCTATGGATTTTTGTTGGTTTTTGAAACACATAAATTAATTTCTGAACTACCCAGCAATCTGAGTAACACTCTGGAATGTTCTTATCTTTCTCCTGGCCTGTTTCACAATCGATGGTTACTCATTTGTGGTATTCTTTATTCAGTCTCTACTAGTTGCTGGAAACTTAGTTTCCATGTGAAGGGGAATGTTTTCTGAAGCTGACTGTTCAGTATTAAAAGATACTTTATCATTTTGGACTGGAGGTGGTGAATCTCTTACTGTATCTCTGATGGGACTGGCCTGGTCCCTGCAGCGAGGGATCCTTTTCTTCACAGCTTGACTAGATATTTTCGGATTTCTGTACTTCTATTGAAATAGATCAAGTTACTTGGGAAAGAGACTGCTTTGTCCCTTCCCTAGAGTACATGAATTGAAGTTTTCTCCATCATAATTTACTTTTCCCTTTCATTTGTTTGTATTTGGGTATAAAAATAATAAAGCACTGGTGAGGCAAGTAATGAAAGGGATAGGTAAAGGCTATTGAACTTGAGGGAATGGAGGTGTTTTTATACTGAGAGTGATAGGTGGAGATTATTGCAATTTCATCTGAAATGAAACTTTGCTATCTCCTGGTTTCTGTCAGAAACAGTCCTTCAGGGGCTGTGTTCTGTGCCAACAAGTTAATTTGTGTGAGATAGTTCTTACAAAGGTATAACAATTCTCAAAACAGGCCAAAGAAGAATGTTCTGAGTGATTTCTTTGCAGAATACCCCAGTGATCTGAATGGTAATCAGGAGTCAGACAAGCTGAAATCTGTCACAAAGTGCTACACACACATCGAAACCTCCTCCAATTCCGCCGATATCGACAAGATGACAAATGGAGAAACTTCCTCCTTCTGGCAGTCAGATGGGAGTGCTCGATCCCACTGGATACGGTGAGCTTAGGGTTGGGGCTGTGAGTCCTGAGATTGACAGCCAGTGGGGTGTTGTGGTGGATTGATCCTGGCTGGATGCCAGGTGTCCCCAAGGCTGCTCCATGACTCCCCTCCTCAGCCGGGCAGGGGAGAGAAAATGTGATGAAAGGCTCTTGGGTCAAGGGCAGGGAGAGCTCTCTCAGCAACTCCATCACAGGCAAAACAGACTCGACTTGGGGAATTTAGTTCAATTTAGTAAAACAGAGTGGAGTAAGGAGAAACAAAACCAAATCTTCCCCCTTCCCCCCCACTTTCTTCCCAGGCTTAGAGAAAAACGGAAGAGAAGTTATCTCCTCCCCTCCAGAGGCGCAGGGGGATGGGGAATGTGGGCTGCAGTCCCTTCATCACATGCCAGCTCTGCCACTCCTTCCTCCTCAGGCGCAGGACTGCTCACACCCTTCCCCTGCAGCAGCGTGGGGTCCCTTCCATGGGAGACATTCCCCCTCAAACTGCTCCAGTGTGGGTCCTTCCCATGGCGTGCAGTTACAGAATCAGAATATTCTGAGTTGGAAGGATCATCAAGTCCAGACCTTAAGTGAATGGCCCCTGTGGGGATCAGTCCCTCAGGAAGAGGCTGCTCCAGCATAGGTCCTCCATGGGATCACAAATCCTGCCAGCAGACCTCCTCCAGTGCAGGCTGCTCTCCCCACAGGTCCAGCCTCCAGCAACTTCTCACACCCTGTAGCCCCCCACTGCTAAAACCTTGTCACACAAACCCAATACAGGTGTAATTGAAAACAACTGGAATTAATGCGTGACGTATGAATACAGGTAAAAGCAGAAGTCACTAATGGCTGCATAAAATATAAAAGCCTGACCACCAAATAAAAGGTCACCTGTGAAGTGCCTTTATCTGCTGTGGTGACTCACAGCCTTGTGATGTGGAGAAACTTTCCAAGCTGTAATAGAGATGCAGTGGTTGGTACTTGAATAGAAACACTTTGCCACTGTCCAGGAAGTTCCATGAAACAGAAATGCTCAATGAAACAGAAATGTTTAGTGTCTAAGAATGTGTGCTTCAAAAAAAAAAAAAATCTCATTTTGGCCATTATTGATGCTGCATTTTTATTCCTGCAGAACGAATTCTCAGTTGAAAATATAAATAGAAAATTCTACAGTCTCTCAGAGGCAACTGTTTTCTAAATCAAAATTTTTTAACTTGTTCACCATGGTATGGGGTTAAGAACACCTGTGAAGCATTAGGTAAATTTCAGAGGATGTATTTGTGTTTGTAGAGGTGGAAAATGAGTGAACAATAATATAATACCTATTATATATACATACATATAATATATAATAAAAGCACAGTGCTTACTTACCTTCTCTTTGCAAGAACTGTTTTATCCTCTTTGCTTTGCAGTTTAAAGATGAAACCAGATGTGGTTTTGAGACACCTGTCCATTGCAGTGGCAGCTAATGACCAGAGTTACATGCCACAGCAAGTCACAGTGGCAGTGGGAAGGAATGCCAGCAGTCTCCAGGAGGTCCGAGATGTTCACATTCCAAGCAATATCACTGGCTACGTAACACTGTTGGAAAACGCTAACATTAGTCAGATGTGTGAGTCAATAAAGATACCATTGGGATACTGGTTTGGTGCTTTTTGGAAGGTGAAAGCTTGGGTAGATGATGGAGAGATGTGCTGCAGTGTCAGTCACCAGGGGTGACATTTTGGACCTTGTCCTTGGGTCAGAGAAATTGTTTTGATTCTAGTTTAATTTCTAGCCTGTAAGAGAGTCTTCCAAGCCTTTCTCGTGGCCTCTGTAACGTGGGCTAAGGGTTGAAGAGAAAAATAACTAAAGACACAGTTTTAGCCTCTCAGTGTGAAGACATGGGGCAGTTTTAAAATATCCTTACTTGCGGAGTGAAAGCATATGTTGGCTGATAGTATCTAGCAAAAAAATCTGCTTTTTTGGTGCTGGAACTCTGAAGTTCATCCAATGTAAGGCAGGTTTTACGCTTTTAAATAGTGTTATTTTTGAGTCTGGTAGCTCTGTGGGTGCTATACTGGAATCAATCAAGAAAAGCTGCTCCTTCCTAAGATGGTTTCTGCAGCTTCAGGAATTTTGTCCCTTCAGTTCCAAAAGATGCTTTTCTCTGAGGGGAGGTTTCAGTGCCACAGAAGTGGGCAGGAAGGATGTTGTTCCTCAAAAGTAGTCAGGATAATACCATCTGTGCAAAATGGTCAAGAATTTGTGTGAAAATTTTTATGTAACTTTAAACTTTGCTTTTAGGCTTTGCTCCTTTTCCCTATTATGTCCACAGCCACTTGCTTCCAAGGCATTTCCTATGTATGTAGGTAGGAAGGTACTGGTCAAACAATCTACAATGTATTTTCCACTTTGAGGATATTTTATTACAATTTTTCCTAGTTTCTAGCCATAGCATCTGTAATGGATCCACAGGCTATTTATGCAAAGGCTGAATTTTCCAGATCAGACGGTGCACAGCGTGTGTGGCTGTCTGTATCAGGCAGTGCTGTTCCATATCTGCCGTTACTTTTCTAAGAGGTCCTGCACTAATTTAATGTTTGGAATATCTGGGTTCTTCTAGCTCTAATCTAGCAGAAGAAATGGGAAGAAAATTCTATTTTGTGTTTTGACAGATGTACAGATAAACATCAAGCGTTGCCTTAGCGATGGATGTGACACCAGAATCCACGGGCTGCGGGCTGTGGGCTACCAGCGAGTGAAGAAGGTGGGAGTGTCCGTGTGCGACGCCTCGGCCATCTGGTACTGGTCCCTGCTGACCTCTCTGGTGACAGCTTCCATGGAAACAAACCCAGCATTCGTTCACACCATTTTACAAAATACTCAGTAAGTACCAAACTTACATGGGCTGTGATTTTATCTGCTTCTTAATTTTTTAAAAAAGCACTTCTGGCTTTAGTAGGCAGTCTGCTGTCTGTAACTGGTTTCCACTCCTGCCGTTAAGGTGTTTAAACATCTTTTTCTATCTCATTGTTCAGATTTTTGATGTTTTTCTTCTATCCATTTGCATGTACTAGGACAACTGTAATTCTCCTGGCTGTTTCATCTAATCTAGTTGTTAAACCATGACTGAATGGACACTGGAAAATAGATTTTTCACCTATGCATTTGTAATGACTTTGAGCAGCCTAAAATTAATTAATTTTTCTTGTCCAGTATTAATAACCAATAAAATTAACATCTTCCCCTTAGGACTGAAGCTTAATTTAGCTTAATTTTTAGCAGAGTTCTGCTCATGTGATGCCTTGTCATGCATTTTATGGGGATATAGTTGAGTACATGCACCATCTCCGTGCAAATGTTTGCTTGTGGTGATTGACCATTTTCTGTGTAACGTTTCCTTGTTTGATTGCCAAGCACTTCTGCTCGATGACTTGAAGGATTGGAATCCTAATAAAACCTCTCCACACCCACATCAGCTTTTATAGAGCTCAGTTAGCACGATGTCACCACACTGAAGAGCAGGGCTGTCATTAGGTTGATGAATCCTGTAGGCTAAAGTCCACTAAGCCTATCTTTTAATTTATGTCATCTGTGAAATCTCTTTAAAGTTTAGATAACGTCATGCGTGCTCACACCTGAGACAGGCCCATAGTTGCAGGCTTTGCTGAAACTGAGGACCTTCAGTTTTGGTCAAGTTTAGATATTTTTTAGAAATATAAAATGAACACTGAGCTAATAAAGCATTAAAAAATTATGAAGGAGAAATCCTGACTAAAATCATGCTTTCAGGAATTAGATTCAGTGTTTAGAATTATAAAGCAAAACCCCCAAACTTTAGTACTGGATGGGATAACTTTAGTATTGGATAGAATAACTTCGGTGAAACTGCTTAAGAATTCCTAATTTCAGGGGTTATCACATTGTCTTTGGAAATTCAGAAAAATTCTGATTAGAGCTAACAAGTGTCTCTCCTAGTTTCTCTAATTCATCTGAGGGAATTTCAAATCAATTTTCCCTTTATTCATAGGCTCTTGCTCAATTCTAGACCAAATTAAAATGGAGCAGTGCTTGGACACTAAGCTATTTCTAATGCTGTCACAGATTTAATTCAAAACTCCTTGATACGTTTGTCTCATTAAATCTGTGACTGAGACTAGATTCAAGATTACCCAGCAGTCATTAAACTTTCCCTGCCTAGAATGCAATACTGTTGTTCCCTTTTGAAGAGATTCTCTGTGTAAATAGATTTTGTGCACTCAGAAGCAATTTGCAGAGACCTGCCCACACAAAGCATGAAGATTCAAACGTCTAATTCACTTTAGGAAGCTGTTTTCTGCAATTCTGCCTGGCTTCCTGACATTATGTTTCGTTTTTTCCTAGGAAAGCACTGCAGCACATGCCACCTCTATCCCTAACACCAGGCTCCACAGATTTTTCAAGCTTCTTATCACCAAATGTTTTGGAAGAAGTAGATAGCTTCCTTATCAGAATAACAAGGTGAGCTTATGTGGTTGATGCAGTGGGAAGTGGTTTAGAAGAATCTGTAAATCAAAGCTTTTACGTCTTTACCCACATGCTCTTTTTTAAGTATCTTGAAAAATACAAACACTTCAAGAAATAGGCACCTGAGAGATTCTGTGGCAGCTTGTCTTTACTGAAAAACAAAATGTCCCAGATTTTCTTTTCACGCTGTTGTTGTTTTCCTTCACAGTTGTTGTACTACTCCAGAGGTGGAGCTGACACTCCTGGCCTTTGCCTTAGCCCGGGGCAGTGTTGCCAAAGTGCTGAGTTCCCTTTGTGCCATCACTGATCATCTGGACACTCCATACAAGGCTTCCTCTCTTATCTCTTCCATGGCAGCAGTCAGACAGAACCTGCTCTATAAATACGGTAATGGAACAATCCTGGATCCTTTACTGTACATGCTTAAGGAAATACACAGCTTTGAGTTGTTCCACTTGTTGGGATTTAGAATTATCCAAATCTAAATTAAAAACTGTCACTGAAATCACAAGCTAGCAGCTGAACTGCCCAAAAAGCTGATGATTGATCAGCTTTCCATGACCAAAGAGTTAAACCAAGTGAGATCTTCTCAAGAGAAAAAACATGAACTTTGTAGATCATGGCCCCTGGATCAGGATGGTGATGATGGTGTTTGTGTTGCTTAAAAGGCAAATGACTGCAAATATTTTTATTCTTCCAGAAGACATTTGTTTGTGTGAGTGATCCTCAGTGAGTGCTCTCTCTTGCAGGCATGTAGAAATTTAAGATGCATTTTAAATGTAATGTGAATAGCATCTCTTTATGGTTCTTTTTTTTTTTTTTCACTGTTATAAGATGAGTTAAAATTAAGTTTTTGTAATCTGAGTATGTCATGAGTGTAGAGCTGTTCATGGTCTGGCACCAGGTGGTGATTTTGCTGTATTAGCTGTATTTTCTCAGTATCAACTTCTGAGATTCTCATTAGTCTCTCATGAAGAATTTTACCCTTTATTGCCTTTTAGTATGTTTTGTCAGTACTTCTTGTCTTGTGCCAAAGAGCACATGAATTACTTTATAATTATCAGTGTTTACTTTTGAAAGTTTTGAATATTAGTTCATTTTCCCCAGAGTAGCTAATGCCTTTTGTAAGACAAGTGGTATTTCATGGACTGGGAATTCCAAAGTGTGGCAACAGTTGAAGGAACGTGAATTGTCATGATTTTCATTGTCCTTCTGTCTGTATCTAGAACTCTAACTACTTTAGAAGAATGTATTTCTCATATTCCAGTTTCCCTCCCCTATTTTGGGTCTGACAGTGGTAAAAAATCTCATAGTATTGTAATTTTTTGCATTTTTTTCCCTGTATGAAGAAGTTTGGAAAATGTATTTTACCATTTTAAATGACTTTGATAAACCTGTGGATTTTTTTACTTAGGAAAGCCTTTACGACTCACTCTGCAAGCATGTGATGTAAAGGGAAAAGAGGATAAATCAGGGCCTGAAAACCTCCTTGTAGAGCCATGGACTGGGGATGGTAAGAACCTGGACTTAAAATCCATAATATTAGAATCATAAAATCATTTAAGTTAGACAATTCCACCAAACATAGTGATTGTTAAAAATGCTGTGGTGCTGTTCCATATCTACTTATATATATTTGGTTCTTTATAGTTCTATGCTGTAGAAGATCTGTAATTAAAAAAAGGCAAACTAACAAACAAAACCAAGACATTATATAAATTCGATTTTGCAGCACTGTGGATTTCTCATAAACCAGTTTATTGTCAAAATAAGCTAACCAAACGAAAAGATTGGATTTTGGAGAGAATTATTGATATTCTACGTGGAAGTCAGCAATGAGAATGTTCTACAAGAGCACACTTTGTGGGCTGAAGTCCAGAATCACTGTTAGTTTCCCAAATATTGTTGAGGAGAGGGTTTGTAGAAATCATTGAAATTCTCACTGCACATGCCTATTAATTCTCCCTTAAAGCCCCTCTTTGTTAATGCAATGCTTTTATGTACTGGATACTACCTAAACAAAGAGATTCGTGTTTCTTGACCTCTTTTTTAAGTGAAATGCCACCTAATCTTTTTTTTTTAAATGGTTTATTGTCTTGTGCAGTGCTACTGGTAAATGAAAACCATTGTGACAGAAAATCAGGCACATTCTAAATGCTTTTTTTACCCCTCTGTTTGTTCATGTGTATTATTTGAGTTCATTCTGTAGTTATTTTGTGACTTGTCTTCTGTTGTTTTGCGGGTCATAGTTTGGGGGACTAGTCACTGAGTTCAGTGAATAGAGCCACAAACCAAAGTAATATTTGGGAATTACTAATAAACTTCAATGAGAAAATATTTTTGAAACTGCTGCAGATATTGCAGTGCCCAAAGAGACACTGCCTGGAGAGTTCTGTGTATATACTGGTAAAATACAATCTTAAGTTGTCCCTTTTATTTGGGAACATTTGCTAATGAGCATTTCACTGGAAAAGCATTGTGGTTTTGTTTCCCCCCTTCAGCCCACAGTCCCAATATTCTCTTTCAAACATGTTGCACTAGTACTCATTCCAACCTCATTCTCTTCCCACTGCTGCTTTAGGTTTTCTTACTGAAACTGGGAAAACCAGAGCAAGTATCATTCTTTCTACTGGAACTGAATCTTCATTTCAAGTGACACAAATTAGAATAAAGGTAGGTAGTTCCTGTGAGCTTTTGAAGTAGAAGACTTATTTTTTTCCCTAGTGGTGGAATTGAATTGGGATATTTTTTAAATTAACTGAAATTTAAATTCATTATGAAATACTGTTATTAGAATTTTTCTTCAGGGTAGGTCAGGGAACTTCAGAAAAAGGAGGCCCTTAATTGTTCCAGGGAGACACAAGCATGTAGTAAAGACATTTATTTTATATTTATTCTATCTATATCTTGCAATATATATCTCAAGCCAGATACTCTGTGGTTTATGGTTTCTCTCTAAAGTGTGTGGATTTATATGCAAGATCTTTTATCTTGTGCTTAAAATAAATTTATGACTCTGTTTCAAGATACTAAGCATGTGAGTTCAGATTAAATGAAGCTATTTCAAATTCTATTTAGAGACACCAGTGTCATTTGAACATTCGTTGTGACTTTTATCTGGTTTCAAAGGAAGGTCTTGTGATTAAATCTCATGGCCAAGACAAAACTTCAGGGAAGTTTCTGCAGCTGAATTGATTTATTTACTTAAGGCAAAGCAATAGTTTAATTCCCAGAGCAACAATGCATATATTTATGTCAAAGAGACTTAAACATGAATGAACTTCTGGCAAGTGAATTCTAACTGGAGCTGGAGAGGCAGGTGAGTCGTTTTGCAGAGTAGTGATATTAATAAGGAGGCATGATTTTAGTTTTGTTAATTTTTTTAAATGTAAAAAGATGACAAAATTACAATGGGAATTAATATGTGGAATTCTAGTTAATGTCAGGGTGCTGGCAGGGTGATAAATACAGTAAATAATACCCGTGTACATGATCTCAGTTCAGTGGGTTACAGAAGTTTTCATAACATTTCTCTAAATGTGTTTCATTTTCCCGTGCAATTCCCGAGACCAGGATTGTCAGGACTCGGTTGCTTTCCATAAGTTCTTCTTTTTTCTGACTGCACTGCTGTGGATTTACCCCTTCAGGTCCGGAGAGGTGCCATTGGGGCACAGTGTGGGCTGGTGTTTGCTTACAATGGTGCCTCAGAAAAGTTCCATGCCGAGGAACACTTCAAAAGGTTTGAGAGCTACGACAAATGGAAGCTGAGGGAATTCAAACAATTTCTAAAAACCAGGTATAAATGGACTTTTTGTAATGCATACCTGGAAAATAAATGTTATATTTGATATTTTTGCAGTGCTGCTGGAACTACTGAGAATTATTCCAAGTGACTTAAAAATGGTGCATCATTTAATTGTTATTTGTTTGATTTTAATGACCATCAGTTTGATGTGTTGGAGGAAATATGTATATAGTTGTTGTTTTCAGCTTCTTGATTTAAAGGCCTGTTATGAAAGTGATATAGCAAAACAAACCTTTTACTTGAAGTGCAGATCAATGAGAAATTTTAAAATTAAGTTTTATTAAATCAGTTTTCAGAACTGTTGCTTAGGAGGTTAAGGGGCCATGACTAAAAAGATTGTCTTGATTTTTTTTTTTTTTTTTTTACTTTGCATGTGGTAGAGTTTTGGGTATGTGAAACTTTTCTCTCTTCTCATCTTTATAGCCATAACATGCTAAATTTAAGTATTTTGGTAGTATATCAACAGCTTTACAATGTCTCTAAACGTTTTCTTTACAAAGTGTCTTACATTCTTTTATACACAGAAGCAATTGCTCATGTGATGATTTGGGAGATGATGATCCTATTGGCTGGTTTGAAGTAGAAGAAGAATGGGATGAAGTTGATGTCAAAATGCAGCAATGCAGAGTTTCCCAAGTAAGAACCCACAAAAACCCCTTGGCCCAGTCAAAATGAGCAGGGGCTCTTCTCTGTGCCAACTGAAGTAAACCTAATTCTATTTTGTGAGGGAGAACTCTGCTGGACAGAAAAAAAAAATTAATAGGCTTCTACTTGAATGAATGATTAAATTTTTGTCCTCTGAATTTTATTCTTTTTCTCTGTATGCACATATATCTATATATCTATATATCTGAAGTTAAGTGGTGCTTCATGATCAATTTAATGCAAAGTTATGTGATAATGTGCAGATTACTGGTTTTAATATGATTGTTGCTTTATTTTAGTATCTAGACCATTTAACTACTGTGTAGTCATAGCATTTATTCTTTCAGAGCCAGGTTCTTCAATCCATGTTTTAGTGGGCAAACAATTACTAAGAGTTTCCATCAGTTAGGCTGCTGTCCCTGGGGAATGGAGACTCTTCCGTTTCAAGAATGGCAGAAGATGGCTTTGATTTGTAGTGCTTAGGGCCTTTGTAGGGAATGTTGCATTTCAGATCCTTGTTCTGGAATCAGCTGCTGTAGTTCCCCAGTCCATTTGCACTGTGGGAATTAAGAGAATTGGTGGCATTGTTGTATCAACTGGGATTTTTTCTAACTCTGTTGCTGCTTGCTAAGCCACTGCTGCTGCGGAGTAACTGAGTACGTGTGGATGGCAGGACTTGCTGTTCCTTCAGTTTTGTGTTCTGCACCTCACTGAGAGCAGACTATGTTTTAAATATTACATATTGATCCTCTGCTTGCTTTTAAATGCAGCTAATAATTCTGTAACCTGCAAGAGTACTGTGACTGTGGAAGTGAGGAACAGTGTGTGCAGAATGAATGCACTGATAATGAACTAACGAACTTTGCAGGCGCCTGTAGAGGTCATAGAACTGTCCCTGTGACTTTTTGGAAGTAGGGAGAGATCAAACTTAGCCTCAGTATTTTAAACCTCTGGAGATGATAGACGAGGGACTAAGGCTTCCCCCCTCAACCCCGGCTGCGGTCTCCTCACCTACATCCACTCATGCCTTTTAAAAGGCCAATTTGTACCAGCTTTTAAACCCAAATCTTGTGCTGTTTTTATATCCTTCTAGTACTTGATGATAAAGTTCTTGTGCACAAGACAAGACTCAGCAGAACGGCTCGGGGTCCAAGGGCTGAGTGTTCTGGGCTATCTGCGGCCCCTGCGAGACGAGCCCTGCAGGACCATGAGCTGCCTGCAGTGCAGGAAAACTGAGGATGACACAGTTTGTGGCACAACTCTGCTCCTGAAGACACTTCATTTCATCCAGCAGCTGGCACAGGACCTGGTATTTTTACTTCTTAGGGTTTTTTAAGCCTCTGTTCTCCAGCCTAAGAAGAATAAGTCTGTGCAAACAGCAGTTGTGAGTGGGCAAAGAACAGCTGGGGTGCTTTTAACAAAGTTAGAAACCATGTTGCGGAGAAAAAAAAAATTCTGAAAAATAGAATTCTGTGTATGTTTGCTGACAGTTTATTACTTTCAATCAAATTAGATGGAGAGGTAGAGGTTATGAAGTCTTCTGGTGGTGGAGAAAAGGGATGGGATCCTAGAAATCTGGAAAGAGGGGAGAGCTCTGTGGAGGAGAAGGTTTCAGCATGAACTGTCACATTTAGACACCAGAATATCCATGAAAGAAACTGGAATTCATGTTAGCTGCAAATTTATGGGAAAGCTGGCTGTGCTTTCCTTTAAGCCCAGTGCTCAGGGATTTATGTTTTATAAATGTGTTCTGTATAGAGTTAATTTTCCAATCCTGCATTTTCTTTGTCTTTTTAAGGTTCAGCAGAAGGAGAGTGGATTAAAATACAAGTCATTTTTAGATTTCACAGGCCTTGATTTGCAGCTGTTCTGGAATTTTTATAATAAACTGCACCAAAAGTAAGTTACTTCTTTCATGTCTGCTGAGGCACTAATCAGTGTGTATAAATAAAATATGCTTTGTTTAGTTACAGCAGTTTGTTCTTCCTAAACTACATCATTTACATAAATAACATTTCCCTACTGCTGCCATATGGACTTTTAACTATAAAGTTATGTAGAAGCTCGAGCTGTAGATTAATTTAGCTGGTAGCTACACTTCCTTTGGCTGTGTCTCTCCACTCAGTGGTTTTTATCTATCTGAAATGGTGACTTTCATAGCAATATTTATTTGGTGCAAAAGAGCTGCTTTTCTAGTTTTTGCTTCTGTTTGTTCTATATCTTGTTACAGCCCAAGGGAAGAATGTATCTTTGCTCAAACACTGCTGTTGCAGCTTCTCCAGAGCTGCTTCTCTGTACTTACTGGAGATAATAAAACTGCTAAACCTCAAGAAACTCCTCAGAGCAAAACAGCTGGTCACACAGAAGCTGCAGAAGAGCTTTATAGACATTTGTGTGAAGGTAATTTTTAGTCAATGTATATTGACTGTTTTGTCTGTTAAAGTTTGGGAAAAGATATTCATTCCTAGAGGCCAAGTCAGCTCCTGTTCCTTTGTTTCTCCTTCAGGTCAGTGTGTGCTAATTAGTCCATCACTAGAAACTTTCCTTGGCTCAAAGGAAGGTTTTATAGACTTTCTGGCAATGTGGTCTGGAAACAGCTGCGGTAGAAAACTTTTGAACGTGTCACCTGCTTGTACCATCAGGGAATGTGACCCTTTGACTATAACATTACTGGGGTTAATTTATTTCTGACACTGCATATCAGTATAAATGAGCTCATGAGTAGACTGTGACGTTTACAGGAACACAGGGAAGATTCTGGAGCCAGTGAAGGGAATGGGAATTACACATTAGATTTCTTTGGAAGTAGGGTGGCAATCTCTGTTCAAGTGTAATTTGAAGAGTCTCCTACAAAGTGAGCTAGAGGGAAAACACTTTATATAGAATCTGTCACATCTTGAAAATTTTATTAGCTTTGTTGGGTGTCAAGTTATAATCTTGCTAGAATTCATTTACTTGGTGAATAAATATATTCTTTCTTAATATAAATCTTTCTTGCTGTAAGTTAAAAAGTTTCCCCTCATTTTCTGTGTGTATAATGGGATTGCAAGGACTTGAAGTTGTGCAGACTAACATTTAATTCAGTTATGCCTCTAACATATTAGATGGGGTATTAATTAGAACTTGTAATTTTGTTTCCTTTTTGTATGAGCAGTAGTGGATATGGGGGACAGTAACTTCATGCCAATGAAAATGCTGAAAGAGGAAGTTAAGAACACCTTACTCAGTGGAGCAGCAGTTTTTTTCCCAGATAGACAGACCAGGCGACACCAGCTCTTCACCATGATGGTAAACATTAAATGAGAAATTGTTTGTTTAGTACCTGCTTTCTTTATGCAGAAAAGAGGACAAATCTGAGTTGTTATTCTCAAATAATATATACTTTGTCCCATTCAAGTAAAAACCCTTTTTTTTCTTTGCTTCTTTTTACCCTTCCCCTTTTCTCTCTGCAGCTTATCCAAAGAAAGAGGAACTAACCCTGCCTTTCTTACCAAAACTGAATAATAGAACAGAGAAATTAGAATTCTTTGTCACAGAGGAGGAAAACAGAATGTATGATAAAACTAAATCTTTTTCCTTTTCTAGAAAAACATCACAGAGCAAGAACATAAGCAATCTGTACATCTTGCCTTCAGATCCTTGTGTACCCACTTCAGGTAAGGGGTCCTGAAATTGAAAATGTTTGTCTGATACCCCACATTTGTTAATAAGCATGTATTTAATCATTTTTAGAAATGTTATTCCCCTAAACAATAATTCTCTGAAGTAATCAACTAATGTTGTTTAGAAAGGACATACTGCTACTCAATATTTTTATTAACTGAATAGCTCTATAAAGCACTGGCCAAGGTTGGTGCTGAAATCACAGTGTATTGCTCTTAGGCTTCTCCTAGGCTGTCTTCCAGTTTTTTAAGTGATTGTTTGCCGGTGCTGATGGTTGGTACTGATTTAATTAGTCTGGAGTCATCAGAACACAAACTTTTGATTTTCATAGTAAATTATACAGTAGGTTCTCTACAGATTTGACACAAAAAATACTATATTTCTGGTTGGGAACTGTTTGGAACTTCTTGTTGTTGGTTAGTAAGAATATCTTTGTTTTGTAGTGATCAAGATCCAGGTGGACTCTTACTATTACCAGAGAAAGGAGTTTCTGCAAATTTTGATATAAGTGAAGTGTTATCAGTCATGGACACCCTTCTGCTTGTGGCAGCAAGAGAGGTAACTGGCTTTGCACTGCTCCTGCTTCTTTGTCATGAGTTTTGTAGGCACTCAAACACAAGCTGCTTGCCTGCCCATGGATGCTAAGGAATCAGCTTCCCTGTCCTTCTGGATGCAATTGCTCATGGCTGTGTGAGTCAGTAGGATTAGCTTTTCCAATCAGTTGAGTGTTTTCCTTTAAGCATTAACATTTCATTATAGTAGAGTAGGAAATGAATAATATTTTTCCAGTAGGAAATGTGTAAGATGTGGTGTTTTTCCATAGCATTGAAAAGACTCTATGGAGAGACACTGGGCTACAGAAGGAATCATTCCATTTTGAGAGGATAGGATTGGGCATGTCACTAAGGGAGGTGGAAATGGAGGAGGGTTATTTACATATGCAGAAAAACTCTGCTGAGAACATTGAGTGACTCATATGTAGCTGTTCCTATTTAAAATTGTGATATATCAAAACAAAGCACATCACTTGCTACATGGTGTTACATGCTGCTTGTCATTTGCATTTCATCTTTTTCTGGGGTGAGTGGGATGATTGTGTCCATCCCAGTTTAGTTGGTGCATACTGTGTGTCATGCTGCAGCAGAAGAGGCTCCATTGCATTCATAAGTGTTCCTTATTTTTCAGTGTGAAATGATGATGCTGGATGTTGCACAGCAAGAGAGTGGCACAGTCTTGTCTTCCTTATTCTGGTCTGTTCAGGGCAGCCTCCTTTCCTGGTGCTATCTGCAGCTTAAAGGCACTGATAATTCAGCCAAGGATCTTGCAGTAGAAATACTTAAAAACTGTAAGTGCTGGGATTGAATACAGAATTCAATATGGTGCAATACAGGACTTTAAAATGTGATTTTGCAAATTGCGGTATAATTAGGGATCACCAAAGGTTGCCTGAGGCATACTCAGAAATGTCATAGCTTTTCTAATCTCTCTAGGAAGTAATTAGAAGGCATATTTAGCAACTTGGAGTTTTAGTTGTACTGATAATCTTATGCTGGGAGAATCTTCAGAAAGCATTTCAGTAAGTTTTGGGGGCCAGATACTAAAAAAAACCCCAAACAACAAATAGTTACAGACTTCCATTTGAATATTTTATTGTCTTAGCATCCCTCATTTTGGTAAACTCCTGTGTGGTGACACGTGTTTTCCTAGATGGTTGTAATAGCAAGAAGAAAGGAACTTGCTTAAGAAGCCAGGTACACCTAAGGGGTTTTATTGGGTTTTTTGTGGGGGGGATTGTTAGTTTTCTTTAATGCAGCAGCTCAGTGTTGAGTAGTTAATTGGGCCAAATACTTAACAAAGGTGTAATTTTATGTAAAATGACATCATATTTATGTTATTTGTATATAAATACATTGCTGTGTTCCTGTCTTACATTTAAAAATTGAGTACGGCTGTAGCTAAAAATTCCTACCCTCACTTGTTACTTCAGCTGCCTTTCTTAGCTGTGTATGGAGGCTGCTGGATACATGGAGCTTGTTGAAACAATCCTGGGGTGTTTGATGAAATTACTCATCACTCATTTTTTCTGTGATATTGTTGATAAGCACGACTTGTTTCCACAATAGAAGTATTACAGAAAACTTCCTCTGAAGTGTTGGGTGTTGCTGCCTTGGGGGCAGCAGATCCTTTCCTGCTGTATTTGTCCTTGTGCACATCATCATGCACCTAATGTTTCATGAAGTCATGGTTGTGGGAGCAAATCCTTAAGGTGGCTATTAAGGATTTTTTTTTTCTCTCTTTAGATGTGGGCCAGTTCCTGTCAAATATCAGAACAATTTTGCAATCACTCTTATCTCAATATAGTGGCAAAACAATAGTAGAAAAAATAAGTAGCTCTGTCTTTGCTATGGCAACTCGTCAGCTGGTAAGTGAACAGTGGGATTTTCTCCAATTCCTGGGTGGCATGGCTGTGACTCTGGCATTTTCATGACACCTGTGTTTGCTCCTAGGTCATCTTCTTGTTGGATTTTTGCACTTTAGACATTCCATACTGTACTCTGCTACAGGGATTCAGCACTTTGATAGAACCACTGAAAAGCCTTTGTAGTGAACCTCATAAGGTAACTAAAGGCGCGGGCACATTAAACACAGTGAAACAAAAGCAAAATTGCAAGAAAGACATAGAAAACTCGGGTGATTCTGTTGGTGAGCATTGGAAAAGAGCTGGAAAGCTTCTAAAAGTGTGGGATGTGTAGTGAAATGTTGAGTGAAGTACTAGAAACATATCTACTGATATGGGAGATGGGCAAAGTGATCAGACAGTGCAACTGGAATGAGCAGCCTGGAAGGTAGATAGGAAGGAAGGGATTCTGAGGGTGAAGAGGAAAACAAATTAAAAATAGTATATGCTTAACATTTTTAGCTTCACTGCTTGTGGTGATGCAAATAAGTCTGTATGTCTGTAGGGTAGATGTTTAAATCTGCATTAGTCATCCAGACTCTCTTTTTGTCATGACTGGAGACTTGTACTCACTTGTGGGTGAGACAGTCTCCTCCTGAGTCTCCTCCTGCAGTAGACTGGGTGGGTTTTGCTTTAGAAGTGCTTCCTAATTATGATTACAAAGGATGTCTTCAGAACTAGTTTCAGAGTAAATCAATGCTGTAGCCTTTTAAATGCCATTTGTATGCACATCTGGCAACTTGAAATTATAGACACAAAAATCTAGTGTGGCAATTTATTTTTTTCTTGCCTTTGTATCTAAGAATGCATTTTTGTTGTACAGATGGACATGGAAAGCTGGCAGCAGGAGCAGCCTGTAGTATTGCGAACCTGGACAATGGAATCACCTCATAACTATGAAAATAATTGCCATGAGGTCTCAGTCTTCCTGTGTCATGGGGCAACTTACTTTGAGGTGGAATTTGATGAAAAATGTGAAACTGAAAGGAGGTAATTTAATCTTGTGCTGTGTTGAATTCCAGTGTCTGTTTGCAGAGGGGCAATTCGTGTTTCAATGTGCACTCCACACATGCCATTTCAATTTCTTCATTGTCCAGAGCAGTACACAATATGTATTTTTGAATGACCTTGTGCTGAAAGCTACCTCTCCTGGCAAATTTACAGACATGCTGTTCCATATGAATTTTGCTTCCTTTGGCTTTGATCTGTTTTATAATTGCGCTGTGACCACCGCAGTTTGTGCTCGTGGTATTTTTTTTGCCCTCTTTCTATTGGCTTGGTTTCTCTTGGTAACACATCAGGCTACTGCTTAGTTAAAGCATTTGCCAGATGTTGGATTTGGCAAACATTACCAATTCCAAAGTCCTGCAGGACAGCAGATCTGTGTTTGCTAGGACTTCTGCATTGAAACATGAAATAAATTCCTTAGCAGTCACATGAAGGTGTGGTTCAGAAAGAAGTGACAGGGTGCACTTGTGAAAATCCAAAAGCGAAAACATTCTCCCCCAAAACTTGAAAAGTAAATTTGGAAGTAATGAATTGCAATTTTCACAGGTATGATTACCTGGAGTTCACTGATGCCAGAGGGGCAAAAACTCGTTACGATACAAAGGTTGGCACTGAGAAGTGGCCTAAGGTGAGCACCTTTAAAATTCGGAACCAAATTATTTATCCAGTCTTAGGAAGTCCTTATGATTCCTTTGGAAACGTTTTATGTAAAAGGATGTGTGCTTTTGTGCATGGGTGTGTTTATTAGGTTTCTTAGGTGGAGGGGAGGAGATGGGGAAGAAAGTCTGAAATGCTGCAAATAAAAGGAGTGAATGGGTAAAGAATCCCTCTTTGCTCCTGTTATCAAAAGAACAATCAGTTAAAGTGAAAAGGAATAATCATGTTTAACTGCCAAAATACATGGGCAAAACTTGCTCTGCCCTTGCAAGTTTTTATATCATAAGACAAGTGTGGCCCTTTCTGGGGCTGTGCTCTGTCCTCAAATGGGATCTGCTCTTCTGTTTGTGGCTCTGACTTTTAAAGCTCAATCATATATAATATTGCTCATTAAGCTCTTGGATAGAAATTTTACCTGCTTAGTACTGTGGGTTTCTCATTGAGATGGTGGGGGGAATTAGATCTGTTATGGCCAGAACATAATAATGAAACCCCAGAGTTGCTGAAGGGAAATCATTACCCTGAAATGTTTTCCTGTCATGTACATTTGGCAAAATGACTGTTTTGTTGCTCTGTAGAAAGTGACCTTTAAGGCTGGCCCACGGCTGCAGTTTCTCTTTCACTCTGACAGCAGTAATAATGAGTGGGGCTACAAGTTCTCTGTCACTGCTTACGGCCTCCCAGACGTTGCCGTGTCTTGGGGCTTGGATTTACAGCTGCTGGTCTCCCGGCTGATGGGGCGCTTGGCTTCCCGAAGCATGGCCCTCAAATCCCTGCGAGGTGAGTGCCTCCCACAGCCCACAGCTGGGATCCATGCAAACAGGAGCTACAAGGACTTTATGTTGAGGATCCCCTGGGAAAATGAAGTTCCTTTTGTGTTTCTCTCACGTGAACATGGAACACTTGCTGTGTTGTGAGTCCGTGGAAGATGTGGACTCGTGGAAGTAATCCTACTAAGCTAAATTACGTTTATGAAGTAGTATGTGCTTCTTTTTTTCCTTCTAAAATTGTTCCCTGGTGCTGTCATCCACCTCACATTGGGAGTGTGAATATGGGGCCAACAAACTGAAAAAATTACGGCGCTTAGGACACAAGTGATTCTAAAAATTCCACATGAGCATTTGGTATTGAATGAAATTTGAATTCACAAATTAAGTTCAGTTAGTTCCAGTAGTTAAGTACACTTAGGATCTGGGCCTGTGAAGATAAGTAAAATAAACTTTAAAAAATAAATTAAAAAAAAAAAAAAAAGTTTATTCTTTAATTTGAAAACAAGACCACTTCTCTCTAGCTTCCTAAATCCAAATCCATCCACCACTTTAGAGAAATTAAATAAAGCTAAAGAGTTCTTGCTCCAATCAGGTGGTCCATGTTTACCATGGAAAATTAGACAGCTATTTACCTGTGAATTCAAGGAACTAATTGAAGTGTTTGAGAATATTGTCTTCCTTTCTTAATATGAGCATGCTTGCATATAACAATTTAGGTCTTTAGTAGGAGAGAAAGCTTTTAAACTCTTTTAAATTAGAAAATTTCTGTAGTTATAATACAGTGAAAATGTTCAGTTTAAAATCCTTCCATATTGTAACAGTCACTATAAGATGTCGATGCTGCCATTAATGAAAGGGTACATCAATTTTCTGTACCATGTTAGAAAAACAGAGAACATTGTTAAATTACTTGTTCAGTCTATTTGCATTAACTTTCTGCTGTGTTTCAGTTTTTTTCCCTACTGGATGTTTAACATTTATTATTTTCAATAATCTGTAAAAATGAAGAAAATTCTTTAGTAACTGAAGGGTCTGTTCTGAATTTCTTGCAGAATTAGGTAGTGAAGCAGACTTGCCTCCTTTGAAAGTAACATCAGTTCTTAATTCTCCTCTGTGGAAACCTGTCTTCAGGCATCAGATGTGTCCTGAGGCACTCCTGGGAACCAGGCAAAACGCTACCAAGCACCAAGACAAAAAAGAGGTACTTACCCACTGCCTGTGTTCCCTTGGCATGAAATCCCCGTGTATCACACAGGTTCATTTGGCTTTAGGGAGTGTGAATGCCCTTAAGCACGTGCTGCTGTGTCATCTTTGTCATCATTTGTGCTGTTGGATTCAAATATCAAGGAGGAAAGAAACTGTTGTTCTGTGCCCTTTATGAGTTTCCATTTTCATGGAATCATAAAATGGTTTGGAGGGACCTTCAAAGATCATCTAATTCACTCCCCACCTTGTGCAGGGATGTCTTTCATTGATCAGTTTGCTCAACTGCAGTGGATAAACTGCAAGTTGACTGATGGTTGCAGCTCATTGCTACATTTTTTCTCAGTCAATGTTGAAGTTAATGTGTTGTATCCTTCTCTGCAGGCTCGGAGCTCTCCCCACGAGGTCTGCCGTAACTTTCTTATCGACTTTGCAAAATCAGATCCTGCCCAGGACTTCAGTGGGCAAAAATCTGAACTTTTCAAAGGACTTATACAGGCATGTAAAAAACAGACCCCAAAGACAGATATAGTTGCTGGTTCTACTGTTGATCAAGCTGTGAACTCAACATTTGCTGCTTTGGTGTATCTCACTCCAGATTTATTTGAGAAGCTTCAAAAATATGGTAACTCTAATATTATTAGACTATCTTAATAATGAAGACTTAAAGTTTGTAAAAGGCTCTCTTACAGCTGAGTTTATAGCATTTAAAAATCAGTTTAGTGGGGCAATTTAAAGAAGATGTTCTGTAAAAAGGTATCATTTAGGCAGACTAGGTGAGCTTTTTCTCTAGAGTATTTGTTTTTTTATTAACATGTATTTTTGTCTTCAGAGCACTGGCAAAATATTAATAACTATCAGAAGCTACTAATTCTGTAAGGCTATACCTAAAGAGAGTAGTGATGTCCTCTGGGGCTTTAACTCAGAACTATGTGGCTCCAGTTATTAGAGGTTCTTGGATCATTTTCTACATTGTACCTTTTCTAAAAAGCCAACAACAACTTCTGTTATTAACTGTTGGTGTTGGAGGAGGTGTGAATTATCTTCCAAAATACCATTCAGTGGAAACCAACCTTGCCATCCTCAAAATATATATTTCATTTTTTTCTAATAGAAGGTAATGTTTTGCTTTTAACTTACTAGCCATTGTATTATAGTTGATGTATTTTTCAGTAGGTAAAATGAACAACTTTTTGACTTACAGCATCTTTCCACTATTGATATGTTTGAAGTATTGGGTAGTAAGATGTTACTTGGTTTTGAAGGATTTCATTTTAGGCTTTTCACTTTTTGTCATAATTTTGACACTAAACATTTTACATTTTCATAGAATGATTGAACTATTTTTTGAGCTCTAAAGTTATGAGTAAAAATGACTGACACAAAGACTGACTTGATGATTAATGTGGTTACTGCCTTTAGTCATTTTGTGTATGTCTGACAATTGAGCTAATTTTCTGAGTGACATTGAAAACTGGACAAGTATTAATGACTGTTAAAGAAATCCATCCCACTGTTCTGTCAGTATCTTCATCTGCTGGTTGTGCTGGGGCAGACTCATTTCAGGACCCGTGTTCACCTGTTCTATGGGAAGTTTGGAGAAGGGATGCTGAAAAAAATACAGGAAAAAAATTAGAAAGGGAGAATGGAAGAGGGAAGACTGACTATCTTTTTCTCCATAGTCATTGTCAGGCCAGTTTGAATAGAAACTGATTTGTCAGATTTATGATTTTTGCAAATTGGTATTGAAAGTCCATTCCAGAAATTCATAGTGTGAAACAGTAGAGAAAACAAATACATCTATAGAGTTTTAGGTTAATCCTAAGCATTTGTTGATTTTTCTGATAAGTTTACATCAGTGTTATTGCATGCATAGGGAAGGATTTTATTTTCCATGGCTTTAGGCATCAATTTTTGGGAAGAGATGGGAAAGATACTCGTAAATTAACTTTGTAAATAAATCAGTCAAGGTGCAGTTCATGTATTTAGGACGTATGAAAGTTGGCAGGCTTATTCTCTGTTTTTCATACAGGTATAATTCCAAGTATTGACTAAGAGATGAAGAGAGGGCTGTAGCATAATTTTAGTTAAGTAGCTGTATAAAAATGGAGCTGTAAATAAACAGGACTCTCTTCTTTCTCTCATTTCCAGTCAACAGTGGAGGCAAGGTGCCTTTGAGTGATGAGTTTGCACAAGTGTATTCCCTGGCTGATTCCATTAGAATATGGATGGTAAGAACACTCAGGAGGATCTCTGTTAATGTCATTTAATTTAGCACTTTACAATGCAATGTTAAGGAGTAGGGTGGAACAATTTTTCCTTCAGTTATTCTACATCAGCTGTTTTCACTTAGAAAGAACGTAGGTTTACTTTGAAACTTTGGACTTAAATGTTTTAATGCATACTTACACTCCCCTCCTCCCCTCAGCCCCAGATGTGTCATCATGAGTAGTTAGGACTGAATTTGACCGAAAAGCAATTAAATTTGTGGTATGTTTCAGTAAGAGCATATGTTGTAAATTAGAAAGATTTTTACATTGCATTTGAAGTTCTTTTGAGGTATATCATAGAAAGAAGTGTGTCTTAAACATCATTCTATTGTCTTGTGACTTTCTCCCTCCTCTTTTCTGCCTAAGAATTCCTGGCAGGTTGATGTACTAGAGTTACAATGGGTTCAGATGCATGTTAAGATGAGTAATTGCCTTTACCCATTGCAGGACAGGTGTTTGCATCTGGCAGAGCTCGCTAGTGAGGTGACATGTTTTTGGAGAACTCTATCTCATAACTAGATGTATATATTTTCCTGAGTGCTGAGGGTAAAGGAGAAGCCTTCTTTTCCTTGGAGGACTGATGCACATCAAGTCACGAGACAGGCAATGGTTTCAGCCTACAAAGCTCAAGCAGCTTGTGGTGAGGCTGTTCCTGCTCTGACAGTTCAGGTACTGCTCTTTTAGGCTCCTGGGCAGTTTGCTCTGAGGTTGGGAATAGTAACTACTGTCATCTATCCCTGAGATTAAATTCCTTTTAGTCATTACAGTCTTCATCCTGCCTTGCTGTATAGATATACAGAGAGAATCATATTTTAACTATATTAACATCCTGTTTACAGTTGGAAATGAAGCAGAAATCCCTGATGGGGAGGGGAAATGATGCTGAGGAGAAGCAGAACACAGAAGCAAGTGAGGTGAACCCAGAAACTCTCGGTGAGTGTTGCCTTGTATGTAGGAGCATTGCAGGTAGCTTAGGAAAGCATTGCCTTGTAAAGCTGAAGACGTTATTTTTGCCATGAAAGGTAAGTTAGCAACTGGGGTTACTTTTTCATACCTTAAGAGATAACCTAGTGTACATTGGATTAACTATCTGGGATTGTGTTCAGCTATTCTTTGCAGAAAACAGTGAGCAAATTCTTCAGGGTGTGACCTCTCACTTGGGTCGCCTGGTTCTGAACTTACGTTCATCTGTTTTTGTAGATACTTCTTACCACATTTAACTGATGTTAGAACAGCAGCTGATGGTTAATGTGTTCTCATTGGCTACTCTGTACTTCATATGGTTTAGTGTGATTATTCAGATTTAGCGTTTGGAAATCTGAACTTAAGCAACTGAGAGCATCATGATCAATATAATAAGAAAAACAGTATTTTCTAGCTGTCTTGACTGAGAAGAAATAAATCCCTTTCTTCCTAAGCATAAGACAGCAAATTTGTTGTTCTATTGTCATGATTTTAACTCTTCCAATTTTTATGCTGCAGCAAAACTCTGTATGCAGAAGAGCCTTTTGTTACTGAATTTTTTGCCCATAAGAGCAAAGACGAAAGATTCTGCCTCAGACAGTTTGGAAGCCCAAGACCTGGATGATCCCCAGCAGTATGTGAGTGATAAATGCCAAAGACGAGGATCAGCTGTGGACATGGACTTCCAGGCAGCACAGTCGGTGTCATCCAGTGCAGGAACTCACCTTGTTTCAAAAGAGGGGGGTCAAACATCACAGTCTGATCTGAAAGTTAAACAAATTCCAGACCTCCACCAAGCAGAAGCTGTATCTGCATTTCATAGTAAGCCTGGTGAAAATACAGTTTCACAGCAAGAGGATGTGTCATCCCCTCCTTCCACTCCTACACGGAAGTCTCAGCTCGGCCGGGGAAGACTGAGGCTGCTGTCGTTCAGATCAATGGAAGAGCCAAGAGCTGTGCCTACTGTGAAGGAAAAATATCCTATTTTGAAGAACATATTAGACTTTATTAAGGATCAATCACTTTCGCATGAAAGGTAAACAAATTGAAAATGTTGTCAGTTATACTATGCAGAAGGTTGACTTCACACCTCTGCAGGTGGGCTAAAGCATTTTAGCAGCAAGATAATATTGTGGAATATTTTGTATATGAACGTATCAAACTTCAGTTATTCACGAGCATGTAGGGGCTCAGAGAGTACTATTTCATTTCATTTGCTTCCATCACATAGAACAGAGTATAAAAAACAGTCACTTGGCAATTTATTGTCTTGCTTCCCAAGATGTGTTTTGCTTTTTATCTATGAACAGCAAAGATGTGGTGTACCACTCCTACCAATCCTTGGTACCAAATAGAAAGGAGTTGCATCTCTGATTAAATTACCTGGTCTTCTGAAATGCAAATCAAAAGAGGGATTTCCAATTCTCAGCTTGTCTGTTTGGGGCTCTAAAACATGGAGTGGTGCAGGAAGAGCTGGATTCTGTTCAAAGCTTTATCACTCACTCCAACTGTTCCACTGAAATACAGTTGGAAATTCAGATACAAAGCAATTGTGTAATTAGTCAAGCGCTTCTTGAATTGTCATTTATTTGTGTTGTTTTAAGCACAGTGTTTTGAAGTTTTCACTTACATTTTTTGCTTTCAGTGTTTTAAAGGTTCTTGCTTTGAGAAAATCCCAAGGACAGAATATTGTGGAAGTGCTCAAGACCATCCGCCAGTGCCTCGACTCGCTTGGGCAGCCACACTGCTTTCACCCACCCTGTGTACTTTTTCTCCTGGAACTTCTGGCCTGTCAGAAAGATTTTACAAAGTAAGTAATTATTTAGGCAAATCTCAGCCATGTGATTTACTGTCTGAGTTCTTGTGTTCCTCCAGGCATGTGTATTGACAAGAGTAGAAAGTTCTGCTTTTTAATCCACGTGGATAATGAAAATATGACTTGAGGTTTAGTTTTCAGGCTAGTAGGCATATCTTGTGTACTTCATTAAAAAAAAACCCCAAAATTAATAATTATTTTCAAGTGGGACTTAGTTGCACAGCTGTTCATGCCATGAACATGTTTAGGTCTGATTTCTATGTTGTGTCTGGCTAGTGTTGTCAGAACTCTGTCACTTGGCTTTTCACTTGTCAGGAGCTTTTGTGGTCATCTTGCAATGCACTGATTTCCTTTAAGATCTTGATTAGGTTTTCATAAAGCAACTTTTTAATTTAAAGGAATGTTCTCTTCTTAGTGCTATGAGAATATTCTCTTTGCCTGTTTTGTTTCATCACTTCTGATTCCTAGTACAGGATTCTTTTGGTTTTGTTTGAAACTTCTAGACTGTGTTCTTAAATAAAACTAACATCTTTCCCACTTTTGGGGAGGGGTTAAAAAGGGCCTGTTTGTAAAATTTGCACCAATCATGCTACCTAAAACATCACAGTGAATTCTAGGCTACTAAGCCGACTCTTTAATTTGCAGCTACTTTGGAAACTTGGAAGGCTGTGGTGCTGAGCTACACAAAGAGATTCGAGAGTCCTACTATCAGCTTGTTTTGTTCCTGGTAAATTCTGTGAAGGGATTTAGTACAATTAATGACAGGTACAGTACATTGCTTGCTTTATTTATGTGAAATTTTTTTTTGCATTCCTCCACTCCTCTTCCCTTGTCATTTGTTGTCATCTAAAGCCTTAATTAATTTTGACTATACTTTCCGTTATTTACAGAACTAAATAAGGAGCCTTGATCTTGTGATCAAAAGTGCCAAGTTAGCTTTTTATTACTAAAGGAATAAAGGAAAGCACAATAAATTTATTGCATTTTGTAGTTACAATTCTGCAGTGTATTGCTGAAGCTTAGTAGTAAAATACTAGAAATGGCAAATTTGCCATGTAGTACTTGGGCAAGACTAATGCCACAAGAAACATGGCAATTCTGCAGCCATGCTTTAATGTTAAAACTCATGTTTTGGCAACATTCTGGTTAGAATTTGGAGGATTTACAGCCAGGTGTCCTAGAGAAATGAGAATTTTATGGCTATAATGTCAGTCTCTCTGACAATAACTTTCAAGTCCTTTGTTCAGTTTCAAGTGAAATTGTCAAAAAGGTTTCAAAGAGAACAAATTCCTGCAAATACCAAAAAAAAAAAGCTGTACTGCAGAGACAAACCCTCTTGCTAATGCTCAGGCAACAGCATTAGCTTGATCTTAACTGAATCCAGAAGGAAAACCATCTTTATTTCGAATTCCATAGTCTGTACTTGCTAAATTGTGTAAGTTGAATACTTTGATAAACCTGAGTTCCTGCCACAGGATTACTTTAATGCATAGTAAAGCCTGAAATCAGTGTGTAGTGGTTTTTCTGCCCCTCCTCCCCATACACAATTCCAGCTCTAGGTCTGTCAGCTTTAGGTCAGCTTTAGAGCTGTCATGTTTTAATGTCTTTTGTTTTTATTTAGGTCGTTGCTTCCTGCCTTATCCTGTGTGCAGACAGCTCTTCTCCACCTCTTGGATATGAGCTGGGAGCCCAGTGATCTTTCCTTCTTTGTTGAGATCCAGCTGCCACATCTCCTCATGACGACATCACAGGAGAACATCAGTATCCATGACAGTGTCATTAGGTGAGTCAGGAAGAGTGCAGCTTTCACATGCTACTAAATACTGATTCCATTTTACCCAGAAAGGCTCCTGAACTTCGTGCTGGAACAAGCAGTAAGAGTGCTATTAACAAGTGTGGCACAGTTTTGGCCAGTATCCAGTGGCTTAACTGAAGTATTTGAATTTTTTTTGCTAGTGCAAAAACCATGGAAATTTTATCTTTAACCTGATTACTACTGGAACACTTCGCTTGTTTGGCAGTGTAGCAGGAGGTAGATAATGCTGTTTCTTGCCTTGATGAATGTTAAATGTTTTTAACACCTTCATGTGGCAATTTTATAGTAGTTGTACTTGCACATGAGCAAATGTGAAGGCCAAAAAACCTGAAAACATCTAATCTGATCTGCCAGCATTCCAAAAGCTGTTTTGTAAGAGTAGGTTTTCCTGATTTTTGCATTATGGTCCCCGTATGTATTTAAAAGCATGTCACAGAGGCAAGAAGCAGGTGTCTGTATGGTCATTTATTAACCAAGTGAATAATTCTGGTTTTATTAGCATATTGTAGCACTTTGTTCTTCATTAAAACGTAAAGCTTTATTAAAGGGAATCCTGATTGCATTCAAACTTAATTTTAAGCTTGCTTTTCTTTTAGTCAGTGGAGTGAAGAAGATGAAATTGCAGACTACAAGCAAAACTGTGAATGGATGGATGAATGTCAGGATGTAATGTTTGAGACCTGGTATGAAAAGATAGCTCAAGCTGAGCCAGAGAAGCAGAGAAAGGTGACCTCATGTTTTGTATATTTATCTGCAGAAGGGATAAATAAGAGACCTCTATAAGCCAAAAGGGGAGAAAGGAATCTGGTTTATAATGAATTTTTATGAGTTGGATCTCTGTAGACTTTCAAGAGTCTAAAATGATTAAAAGATCCCCCTTCATTTTTGGCAGGGGAAGTGTTCTGCTTTCTGTCTGAGGCTTTCTCAAAGTCAGAAAATAATACTCAAGTAACTGTGTTGATTTTTTTGCTGTAGATGCACATGTTTGTTGCTCGTTACTGTGACCTGTTAAACGTGGACATATCCTGTGATGGATGTGATGAAATTGCACCGTGGCATCGCTACCGCTGTCTGCAGTGCAATGACATGGATCTGTGTAAAACTTGTTTCCTTGGTAAGAACCATTAAATAACCCCTCAAAACCCTGTG
Source organism: Corvus kubaryi (assembly GCF_017639235.1). Taxonomy (NCBI): domain Eukaryota; kingdom Metazoa; phylum Chordata; class Aves; order Passeriformes; family Corvidae; genus Corvus; species Corvus kubaryi. The sequence continues at coordinate 3,875,192 of NW_024581088.1, forward strand.
TTTGAAACCAAAGTAGCATCTTGTAAATTATACACAAAATAAAGTCAAACACTTTTCTTTGGAAATGTTTAACTTTTCTTTCCCTAATATGTATGTGAACTTGAAATTAGGAAAGGGCCTTTCCCAAAAAGATTTTACAGGGAAATCTTTCTTTACAGGTGGAGTTAAACCTGAAGGACATGAGGATGACCATGAAATGGTGAACATGGAATATGCCTGTGATCACTGCCAAGGAGTTATCATAGGTCGGAGAATGAACTGCAATGTGTGTGATGACTTTGACCTTTGCTATGGATGCTATCATGCAAAGAAATACTCTGACAGGTATTAAAAATGTGATTTGCTTTCCCCCACGTGGCAGTAAGACAATATTTAGTAGCTAAATACAATCAGTCATTCTCACGGTGCTTCCTATAAAGCCGTGTCTGACATCAGAACATCTCCTTGGTGTCCTTTGGGGAAACAAAGCTACGTAGGACCAGTTCAGCAAAAAAGTCTGGAAACCTGCCTCAACCTCTGAAGTCACTTGGTAGCAATTGTTTTCTGGATGTGGCTAGGAAAGCTGCAGAAGGAGTTACCAGTCCTGTATGACAGGATAGAAGAGATGATCACTGCTGTGGAAAACAATTTCAGTGCTTGACACCAGAGGTCATAAAAACCAGGTGCACAGTTTGAACCTCTGGAAAGTGTTGGGTTTTAAGTGGTTTCCTGTTGAAGATGTTTTGTGTTGACTGACTGGCTATGTTGGTTAGCAAAACACCAGCTTGCATTCCTAAATGTTGTCCCTTCTCCTTCCAGCCACTTGCCCACCCACAGCATCACGGTGTATCCCATGGTGACCATCCGAATCAGCGACCGGCAGCGCCTCATCCAGCCCTATGTCCACAATTATTCCTGGCTGCTGTTTGCTGCCTTGACTCTCTACAGCGCAGATCTGGCAAATGGGGAGGAAGTAGAAGGAGAGAAACTGGATCCCCAGGTCCTCAGTCATGCCAGAGTTCTGCAGCATCAGTGCATTCAGCTCATTGGGGACTGCCTGATGAAAGCACAGCACGGAAAAGGTGAGTCAGCTCCTCCTGCTCTGAACAATGCTTTCTACCAGTGTCAGAAATGTCTGTGGTTACTCACTTCAAAGTTTCCAAAGGAAAGGGGAAGCTACTGTGTACTTCACTGAGAATAACTGTTTATGTAGAAAGCAAATGTAGAACAAGTGTCGTTCAGGGTCATTGGAACATGGAAAATTGAGTGCTTGAGAAAATTAATTTTATGCTTACATAAACATTGGAGACAACTTGGCAAGTCTGTAGTTGTTTTTTTTTCCATCTTAGCTGTTGTAAAGGGATCAGTCAGTACAGCTTCATGTTCTGTTACTAATGTATCACTGACAGCTGAAGGACAACAAATAACTTGGTGGAAAACCTTTTTGTTCTGCACCTCTTACGAAGAGATTTTTAACTGTGTTTGTGGTATAAATTTCTGGCAGTGGTGTTCATTTGTCTGGAAATGGAGGTTTCTGTGAACAAAAATCTGGTACAGAAAATAGGGGGATATAATTGGGACCTATGGTGAATGTATCAAAAATTCTAGACCAAAATTAAAATAAGTTTGTTGGTAGTTTTTGTGAGCAGCTGTAATACAGCTGAAATAACACCACTACCAAATACTTGTGCACATTCATTAATTAATCTGTTTACAGTATACAGTTCTATTGTGCAAGAGGTCAGAAGATTGAAAAATAAGACAAATTTCATTTGCTATTCATAATTTACACTCTACTGCTTTCTTAAATTAAGACCTCTACCCCAATGGCATCTTTGAGGTGGAAGATGTCACCACCTGTCCATGACTAGTATTTAATGGAACTACATAATTATATGAGCCTGATGGAAAACATGTTTTTGATGGAGTTAATGTTCAAAAGAAGTGTGTGAGAAGTTTGCAGTTCTCTTTTAAAGTGTTTCAGTTCTGCTTTTTGTCTGTCTTACCACTCAACAGCTAAATAACTTTTACAACTTTCATGCTCCCAGGACTGAAAAACTTAGCTCTCCTCTGCATGTTACCAGAAGATGAGACTTTCTCAGAGAATGACACTGTTTCAGGCAGTCCTCCAACAGACAGTGCTCCAAAAAGTCATCCTGGTGATGAAGCAGGGAAGGGAAGAGATGAGAAACCCAGCACAGGCTCTTTGGTGCATCGTGGTGTAAGTACCTGTTATTTCCAGAACTACTGATATCAGATATGTGATCTGGTATTAGGCATCTTCAGATGTTCAAACGGCCTATTCTGTATGGGGGACTGAAATAAGGAATAGTAATGATTTCATTTATAGGTAAAAGTTGAGGGGCAAGGGACAGTTGTCTTTTTCATTAGATCTGGCTGATCAAAAACTTCTTGTTCCGAACTGATTCACAAAAGTGTTGGGGGAGAGAGGCATGTCTCATTTTTTGTGAAAGAGCTGTCGTTTCCCCTGGTTGTTAGCACTGTTAAGTAGGAGAATGACTTTCCTACACTTTTATACAGTGTTCAAAACTATTGTAGTGTAATAATTTTATGCAGAGAGATATGAGCAAAATAAAAAACCATAATTTAATTGTATGGAAGCTTAAGACATGAATACATCAATACATTCTTCAGTAAAATGTTTTGATACTCAAAGGAAAATGTTTGTCAAGTGCAGATGACTGACTTCTTTCCATGTTTGTTCCTGCAGATATTAAATTTTGTTTTAATCTTTTAGTACTTTTGTTTTATTTTTAGGGGAAAGGAGATACTCACAAGGAAATCCAGTCTCCTCCAGAAGATAAAGTAGGAAAACAAGAAATTGAAATCAAAGCTATCTCTGCAAAGAAAGCTGTTGTGAGACAAGAGTCAGACTTGTCTGTGGATAGGAATGTTCCTCCAACAGGTAAAAAATGATTTTTCATTTTCCCTGTTACAGAAATACCCATTCATCTGCAAACAAACAGCTGTCCTTTTTATTCCTAATCCAGTTTTGTGTATTTTCAAATGTCTCTCTGCTTTGTGAAAACCTGCCAGACATTGCTTTGAACAACTGCCTTGCAGTTGGTTTAAAGGAGTCTGGGAATCGGAGTAGATTTCCACAAATATTTATCCATCTACAGAGATTATCATTCCTGTTGGGCTAACACAACATTTGTGTGTTCTGATGCACTTGGAAGCAGAAATTGTGTTATCCTGTTAAAGACTGGGATTGTAAGAATTATGATAGTTAAATGGATCTGTCTGTAGCACTGTCCTTTATATGTTTTTACTAGATGGTATAAATTTCTTTGCCTTCTGTCTTCCCTACACTTTTATAAAGACTTTATTTTCAAATTGTAATACTTCTTTTTATAATTTCTATTTATTTTTCGATTTGGATTATAAAAATTAAGCTATCACTTATTTCTTTTATTTTTAATGTCACTTAGGGGATTTTCTTCTTTTGTTTTTATTTAAAAGCAGGTGACTCCCTCTCAGAGGATTTGGCCCAAAAGCCAACAGAGAAGGTTTTAATACAGAGCCAGGAACAAGTTTTTGCTGAATGCTCTCAGAAGAGGATTCTGGGATTGCTGGCAGCTATGTTACCACCTTTCAAATCAGTTAGTTCTTTTTACTTCCATCTGGGTAGTTTTCTAGGTGCACAAATAACATGAATAAAATTCATAGGAATTAAATGTGGGATATGGGCCCTTGTTGCTTACATGTTAGGAACTGTGAATTAGAATGTCATCAGACATTGACATCACTAAGGAGTGTAAGGGCTTGTTTCTGGGTGGAGGAGAGGGAAGGGAATTTTTCTATCTGTGAGGTGGTGTCCTAACTGTTCAGCAGAGTTTAAATCTTCAGTTTAGCTTCACATGTCAGGTCACACTAACAGGCCAGTAACCAAAGTAGGAACATAGTCTCTCATTCCTTTTGTCCCATTTGAAAGACCTTTAGAACAGAAGCTTTTGCATGTGCTGACTTTGACTAAAAATCTTGTTTTCTTTCCCTGCCTCACTGAGATTTTTCTCTCTCCACAGGGCTCCACAATGTCTCTGATCAACCTGGAGCAAATACTTCCACTGATGTTTCATGTTGTAATCTCAAATGCTGGCCACCTGAATGAAACTTATCATTTAACCTTGGGACTTCTGGGCCAGTTAATCCTCAGGCTTATGCCTGCAGAAGTGGATGCTGCTGTGACTAAAATCCTTTCAGCCAAACATAATTTGTTTGTACCAGGAGATGGGTCTACAGTGCCAGAAGGATGGAAAACAACTCATCTTCTGTTCAGTCTGGGAGCTGTGTGTTTAGACAGGTGCTTCTTACCTTAACCCAATTAGTTAATCTCTGCTGAACAGTTGTTTTCATGTGTGCCTTGTGCACAGAGGCTTTTTAATAGAAAGGTAATTAAACCTGTACCCTGGTCATGGAGGAGCTTACCGTCTGCAGCCCTTGTTGCAGTGGGAATCTTAATTTCCTTCCAGAAGAAGGCTGGCTGCTGAAGAGTGGCCTGATTTCCTGTGCTTACCTACACAGCATGTCATGGAGGAGGAAGTGAGGTTTGGAAACTACGAGGAAAACCAAAAATACAGTCCTTTATTTTTTGTGTGACATTATTTCTCTCACATAGTTACAAATCCCTTGTGTAACTTGGGAAAGGACGAGGGTGTGTCATGTAACTATCACCAGTGCTGAGTTCTGGATGTGGCCCTTCTGTCTGAGAGTATTTGAGAGAAAGGGTTTTTTATAGCAAAATAGCACTGGAAACATCAGGGAGGGACTGATTTTGAAGATCCTGAGAAAGCACTCGAGCATTCTGAGATTAATGTCATGCCCGTTAAATGTGACTTATTTTTTACTGTAGCTGTGTTTTACAGGGGGGAGTTCATAAACAAATAGGAAAGCATATGAAATTTAAAGGCAGAATATCCAGATCATAAGCTGAGGGAAAGGATTTTCTCAAAAACTAACTTTAGTGTGAGGAGACCAGTCCCTGTAGGTTATTTGTGTGATCCACAGAGTAAGCAGGTAGTCACATACATGGGAAATAAACCTCTTGCTGCCACACAAACAGAAACTTCTGAATTCTAAACTAAAATTGAGAATTAACAGTGGCAATGTTCAGGCACACTTTGATTTGGGACTGTAAGTGCTCTCAGAAAACAGAGTAGTATTTATGCTCTATGGCAAACAAAGCAGAATTCATGTGTCAGCTGGCATGAAAGCTTCAAGTATTTAGAAAAACAGTTCCCTAATGATTTGAAAGCTGCAGCTGTGCCAGATTACCAGTGATATGCTGTCTTGAGGAAAAATAGCTTCAGGTAAGTCTGCAGTCAGCCCTCCTAATGCAGCCTGCTCTTGCTTTGCAGTCGTGTAGGTCTGGACTGGGCGAGCTCCATGGCTGACATCCTTCGCTCTCTGAACGCCTCTGCGCAGTGGCACGATGTGATCGCTGCTTTCACTGACCACTGCGTTAAGCAGCTGCCCTTCCAGCTAAAGCACACCAACATCTTCACTTTGTTGGTGCTGGTTGGCTTTCCTGAGGTAAGTGGCCTGTCAGTCTTAAAGGAAACGAAATTGGTTAAAGCTTTTAGGTGTCTCTTTCTAAATACTCTGGATTCCATCAGTTGGGGACACCCTGTATAAACTCTCAAAACCTGGTGTGTGTCAGAGTTTGCATCTTTTCACTTGTGCGCAATTAACGTCGGTCTAATGAGGAATAATGAGCTGGTTTTGCCTGGCATTTCTTTATAACTGCTACAAGCAAACCAGCTTCATTGAGTATCAAAAAGGACTTTTGTACAAGCAAAACAGTCCATTCTCCATCTTGATGTTCATAACTGATACATTGCCTATGTAACATTAAGTTGGTTGTTGTAGGCATTTCTTCTATAGACTCGAACTGCCATTTTCTAAAGATCAGCAAATACCTGGCAGCAAGCAATGGTTCAGCTAAAAAATACAATACCAAGAATAAGCAAATATAACCAATATAAGACATGGCTGTGTATTTGTAAATAAGTGTTCCAAATCCTAACTGAAGTTCTGCTGCCATTTCAGGTGCTGTGTATGGGCACTCGTTCTGTGTACATGGATAATGCTAACGAGCCTCATAACGTGATCATCCTGAAGCACTTCACTGAGAAAAACAGGGCAGTGGTTGTAGACATCAAAACCCGAAAGAGAAAAACAGGTTCTGTGACATTTTTGTTTTATCAGAGAATCACAAAGTATTTCCTTACAGTTTGTTATGGATACCCAAAAGCAAATGTTAACTAGACCACTCTGTGCAGGTCTGCAGAGTTTGAATTCCATTATTAGTAAGTTGCCTGACTTTCTGCTCATAGGTTACCAAATTCTGCTTGCAAGTCACTGCCAAATTGCGAAGCTTCTGCAGTAATTATTTCAATTATCTTTATTCAGAAAAGGATTTAGAAAACTCTTGAGACTATTCTGGTAACTGAGAAATCTCAGAAATAGGCTTTTGATGAAGCAGTTGTTTCTGTTTCAATATTTGTGTACTGCTTGTGTCTTACCCTTTACAAACGTGTGCTTAATGTTGTAAAATAATTGCTAGTTTAAAAACAGTATGGCTATCCCTAAAATTTGAGACCAAGTGAAACATTTAATATACAACAAATCAGTTGGATTTTTAGGAGCAAGGGCTTTTTGTTTTGTATGACCTAATATTGTGAAGTTAATAAAGCAAAGGTTGTCCTAAGATTTGACTACTGAAGTTGTGTAAAAGACATTTGGAAAAATCAACAGACTAAACTGCTTTTTGATATTGAAGGAAGATTTGAATATAAAAGCTTTTCTTTTTGTTTAACTATTGACATTTTAAACAGTAAGGTCAGCAATATTTATTTCATCATATTAATTGCAGGTCAGAATTTTCCCCATTTGAATTGTAAAATACAACATGGGCTGCTTTGCATGCTGTACTGCTAACCTGCAAATATGTGTTGTTGCCAGAAGTGACATGGGAATAGATGTTAAGAAACTTGTACTGAAAAATGAAATACTTTCTTGACTGTTCAGGGAATCTGAGATAATTTTTGTATAAGACCTTTATTAGAACATAATTGATGTAAGGATGTCTCATGTCTCAACCTACTCATATCTAAGAGATGACTCCACAACATTTTGAAGTCAACCAAGTGAATTGTATTTTCTCTCTCTTGTAGTGAAAGACTATCAGTTGATTCAGAAATGTGGGCAAGAAGGCAGTGATTCCCAGACCCAGCTGAGACAGTACCTGCAGCACTTTGTCCTCATCTCCACCCACCTCCTGCAGACCAGCATGGACAGTAGCTATGCTGAGGCAGTGGAAACAACTTGGGTCTTGTCGCTCGCTCTGAAGGGCCTTTACAGAACTCTGAAGGTACCTGGCACATAAAATATGATAGAGAAATAAAAACTGATGTTCTACCCTGTGCTACAGGAGCTTGGGTATTGACTGAGCGCACTGGGGAATTACCACAAGAGTATTTCTCTCACAGCTGGATCCCTTTATGCCCAGTCTGTAGGGAGCTGAAAATGTTGTTGTTGGGCTTTAAATAGCTTTTGTGAGTCTGAGCTGGAAGCTGTTTTGCTTCTCCTCTGTGGGGGCCAGCCATTCAGGAGAGTGCAGGAAGAAATTTGTAGAGGTAACGTTTTATGGAGTGAAGTTCACTTCTCTCACTCCTGAAGTTTTTTTTTTTTTTTTTTTTGGACTGTCAGATCAAAACAGATACTCAGTTACCACTCTGTGCATGTCATAGATGATACCCCTAAGGGATTTGAAGTAGTGATTTTTATTTTAGGGAAATGAAAGAAAAAGATTCCCCGTGTAGTTCATCTGGGCAGGAAATTCACCCGAGGCTGTGTGCCTTGCAGGCACTGTGATGCATTGTTCCTTACTTAGTTCTTTATTTGTGTGTGTGTCTATGTGTGCAGATTCATGGATTTAAGGAGATCCAAGCTGCCTTTCTGCAGTCTGGTTTACTCAAACTTCTAGTGAAGAAGTGTAGCAAAGGAACTGGCTTCAGTAAGACTTGGCTTCTCCGAGACTTGGAGGTAAGAAAAGTGACATTTTGTAAAAAATCAGGCTTCACACAGTGGCCTGAAAGGTTATAGCAGTGCACTGCCCTCCTGGGAAGAAACACTCAATATTATCTCTAATTAATTAATTAATTAATTAATTATCTCTAATTTAAAAAATGTTCACTTAACTGTGTCCCTGAATCTGCCTCCTTCTGCCCATCATAATCATGTAGGTAATAGTCTAAATTCTTTGAAACAGGAACTGGTTTTCCACTAATCTGATTTTATTTGGAAAAAAATTTGCAGATGAGACATTCCTCACCTACTCAGATTGTTTAATGGATTTTATTTAGATTGTTCTTGAAAATTCCATTCTTCAATTTAGAAAATATCCATGAAAAGCATGATTTGCACCAGGTTTTGCTGCAGTGCAGGTGGGGAGATCAATGCACATGTGGGCATATTCTTTCACGGTAGTTGTTAATTGCTGAAAGGTAAATGTGGTTCAACTATTAGTTATGTTTTATCTTAGGCAGGAGTTGTGTTAATTCATATTTAGGACTATGCTAAAGCCAAAGGGCTGTTTTCAAAGGAGAAGGGTATGTAGGGGCATTAGTGGCATTTTGGTGATAGTTACCTTTGCTCTGTTTTTGTCTGGGAATCTTCAAATCTTTGATGTACTGAAATGGTTAAAAAATTATTTTCTCAACTTTCTCTGCACTTTCAGCTAATCAGTGAAGTTGTCTTTGCAGCAGCATGGAAGGTGTAACTCATTAGTGAAGTGGGAAATGGTTTTGGTTTGTGTTTTGGGGGTTGTTTTCTCTTTTTAGGTGTTGCTTCTTTGTAAAATAGCATGTGTTAAGCACTGTCCAAGTCTGATAATGTTCTTCTAAAATGCTGATTGCAATAAACTAATCATACCTACAGGTCTCACACTATATGCTACCTTTTTTTCTGTGTAGATTTTGTCAATAATGCTGTATTCCTCAAAGCAAGATATCAGTTCCCTGGCTGAACAGGAGGATACTGAACTGGAAGACAGGGAACAAGATCAAGATGTGGAGCAGCCTGTTGTTGGTCCTGTTGATTTAGAGCAGAATAAACTTGATCCTCTGGAGGGCCTGGATGAAGCCACCAAAATATGCTTCTTGGTATTTAAATTACTTTACCTCCTTGTGGGTAAATGAGCATTTGCTAGTTGCATAAAACATTTGGTAGTTCATATGGTTGTTTTTCTTCTAGATTTACAGAATATGGGTCTATGATTTCAATGCATCATTCTTTAAAGAAAATAAAATAGAACTACTAATGAATGCTACAAAATCATTATACAGTATGTTGCTAAATTGCTTCTCATTATTGCTAATCCAGATATTAAGTTCATTAATTCTCTACCTACAAAGTGGAGAATAATGCCTAGGTCATCCTTAAAGAAACTCATCTTTCTTTTCCCCCTCTAATGCGGTTTGGTTTTTTTTTTCATTTCTTTTTGCTCCTTGCTCAGATGACACACGATGCACTTAATGCACCTCTCCATATTCTTCGAGCCATGTATGAGCTGCAGATGAAAAGAACAGATTCTTTTTTCCTGGAAGTTCAAAAGAGGTACGGAGAGTCTGGGTGCTGCAGAGGAACAGTGGTGGGTGAAAATCTAAAATCCTCTCGGTGTTGGATAGGAATTCTTCCGAGGATAAGATTTGGTTTTCATGTTTAAAAAAGTAAGGAAATAAACTCCTGCTAAGTTGTATTTATGGAAGCAAGTCAGCATCTTCTGAAACACATCACATGCTCTTCTTTATGTGGTAGCTCCCATATCAAGAGCTGCTATGGCTCTGAGTTCTGTGAACTGAGGAAGAGAGTCAAGAGCTCACATGTGGCTTCTGGTACTCAAAGCATCTCACAGAGACACCATGTTCTCACAGAAATGAGTGATTTTGTAACATTTAAATCCTTTGGCTTGTTAGAACAAGTTAACGTGATAAAAATAGGTAGAGTTTAATCCTTCCAAAACAGAAGGTGGGAAGATTTAATTTGCTTTTAATTGCCCTAATTGAGTTTGCATTACTTTGGAAACACATTTGTGTATTTTTGATTTTCTTTTGCCTCTGTTAAGGTTTGATGGGGATGTAATCACAACGGATGAGAGGATCCGGACGCTGGCTCAGAAGTGGCAGCCCAGCAAACGCTTGAGGCTGGAGGAACAGAGTTCCAAGGCAGTGGATACAGATATGATCATCTTACCCTGTTTGGTATGGACATCTCTACAAACAGGAGCAATTGGGAAATAATGAATTTTGGCATTGAGTAGCTTCTGTTTAGTAACTTCAAACCTGAGAAATCTTTTTTTAAACATCTGAAATAATCTGTTACCAATGTTTTATGTCAAAATGAGTGAGCAGGTACAAGAAGCAAGTATTTCTTCCTTGTTATTCCTTCCTTAAGGAAGAGAAAGAACTTGATTCCCAGGTCAGGAGAACAAATTGTGATTGCAGGCTGTAATTTCCTCCCCTTACACAAGAGAGATTGTATCTCATTGCTGTAAGCTTATGCCATGCTACTGTTTCAGCATATCATTGTTATCTTACAGTAAGTTCAGCAGAACAAGGAAGCAATGAATTTTTCTTGCAGACAGACACTACACTCACAAGCTTTAGGTTTTGCATTCAATAGCAGGGTCCCACAGCTCTGCTTTATTTTGGGGGCTCGTTCCTGGCCGTGTGGTGTCACCAGCACAGCTGTTTATCAGTTGTACAGCTAAGGGCAAGGAGCTTCCTGAAGCAGTTTCACATAATTATAAGAAAAAAAAATAGGCCTTTCAACAGCTTCTGCACAGGCTGTGAAATACACACTCCTGGAAATAATCCAAACTTAACTGGACAATACCCTGATTTTGAAGTTATCTCAGCCTTAAGTCAAATTTGGACCAAGTGATCTCCAAAAGTCCCTCCCAACTTGCCTCATTTCATGGCACGTGGTTAGCTTTGCCTCTGTAGGTCAGCTTCAGCTAACGCTTCTGGTTAGAACTCTAACTGCTGTTTGCACAAATGCATCAGTGTATAGTGAGGTCTGCTGACATAAACAGTGTTTCTCAGGAAATATGTCCCTCTAGCTGTGTGAGAGATCCCACTTTTGTCGGTTTTTTGGAAAATTCATCTGTAAGTTCAGCTCGCAGTTTGACTGGTCAGATATCCAAACATAAGGCAGTAAATTATTGACAGCCTGTTTTCAAACTTGCATTTCTCTTCTTGCAGTCAAAGCCTGTACTCTGTGATAAAGCAACAGAAGAAACCAATCCTGTTGCCCAGAAACTCATCACCAACACAGAGAGTGACCTGCAGCTCAGCTATGCCAAGCAGCGACGCACCAAGAGTTCCATTCTCCTGCACAAGGAGCTGGACTCCAGGAGTAAAAAGGCTGTGAGGGACTACCTGTATCGTGTGAATGAGGCAATTGCAGTTCTGTATGCCAGGCATGTGCTGGCATCCTTGTTAGCTGAGTGGCCTGATGATGTGGCAATAAATGAGGAAATCCTAGACCTCAGTGGCCCAGCCCATATGACATACATCCTGGACATGCTGATGCAGCTAGAGGAGAAGCAGCTGTGGGAAAGAGTAAGTGGATTTCACTTAGACGTGAGCAAAACCTGTGCCTACATGCCATGAGACTCTGACTAACAAAAATACTTGAAGTTCCTTTTTTTTAACTAAATTGAAACTCCAAAATTTAAATTAGTTCTGAAAAACCAGTTGGGATCTGTCAGTATCTTGATGTGCTGATCTTGTTAACAGAAAATGGAAAAACTAGCTCTGTGGAGAGAGCTCTTTCAGTTACGAAAGAGAAATTGGTAAAATAGGCAGTCTGTTTTGAAAATAGGCAATCTAGATGGTAATCTAGAGAAACTGGTAAAATAGGCAGTGCCTTTTAAAAGCTGCTTTTACTTAGATCTCAATGTGTATATTGTAATACCTGCTACTCCACTGATGAGCTGGTGGTGGAAGTGATCTTGGAATTACAATAGAATATTGTAATGAAAGTGTCAGCTCAAGGCTTCACGGCAGTCAAAGCAAATCAAGTGCTGGGAATCTTCGAAGAAGGAATGAAAAATAAAGCAGAAGGCATTGATATACCACTGAACCAATACTGTGCAGTCTTTTGGACTGCAGTGACTCCCTCATCTCATTAAAAAATACAGATGCAGTACAGCTGGAAGAGGCCTAGAGAAGAATGGCAGGGGTTATTACAGCCATGGAATAATTTCAGTATGAGGAACCAACTAATTTTCTACATTCTGGATCTTTCCCCTGTGGGGCATTGAGGGAGAAGGAGTAATGGAAAAGTCTGTTCCTCTTTCTCTGTAGATTTAAAGCAGTAAATAGCATGCAAAAGCTAAGAGCAAGTATTATTCACTGGCCCTCCCAGTAAGAAAACAAAGGAGTGTCAGATTAAGGTAATAAGTGGCAGGTCCAAAACAAACCAAAAGAACAGGTTCTTGACACAGTATGTCATGGTAATTGTTGCCCCAGGGTGTTTTAATGGGTTCAGAAAAGGGCAGGATGAACTGATAGAATAAAATCTATTAAGACATATTAAATGCAAAAGTGTAGCCTTTGTGTTAGGCTGTTCTGCAAGTGCAAGGCAAGGAGTGCATTCAGGGAACTGCTACATGCTGCCTTTGGTTTTCAAATTCCTTCTCCCAAGAAATCAGTTTTTGGCTGATTTGGAGATGAACCTGCTGGTCTGAGCTGGTATATTAGATTTTATAGGAGGAGTTAGGAGATGGCAGGTGAAGAGATGTAATGAGTTGCTCTGATGACCTGAAAGGGCCTCAAGTAACAGAACTCTCCATTCAGGGCTTTTGTGCACTTTGAAAAAGTAAGGAAAGGGGAGACACAGGTGGTTCTGAATTATATTTAGTGTGTCCTGATACAGATTAAAGGGCATTTTTGGGAGGTTTTAAGGGCAGAAAACGTGCATCTGCTGCTTTCAAAACTTCAGCCACCTAATTGATACTTAATCATTTCTTCTTAGGCACAGAGTTGTACATTTTTGAAGGCTAAAATGTATGACATATTCTATTCAAATCAAAACCTGTAGGTACAGAAGGCAAAGGTGCCTGTTTAGTATGTTAACAAAGTTGTCTATCTTACTTGATGACAGCTTTAGTTTGCTGTTAATTACTTTATGGATTAGCCTTGATTCTAGCAGTTGTGGGAAGAGATGTAGCCAATATCTGCCATGTTTTTATCAAATAAAGAATGAAAGATCCAGAACAGAGGACAGAATGAAATCTTCTGTGCTTATGGAGATGACACTTGGTAGGCATCATTTGTGAATTTATCTTGTTTCTTGCTGGTACATTGATTCCCTCTTGCAAAATACTGTGTGGCTGGACATGACTCGTGTCAGCCATCAGCATGTACAGCTGTAAATGTTCTTTTGATGGTAAATTGTATTTACATGACGTTGCTTCTCCCCAGATTCTCCAGAAAGTGCTGCACGGGTGCAAGGAGAACATGCTGGGGACCATGGCCCTGACAGCCTGTCAGTTCATGGAGGAGCCAGGGATGGCAGTGCAGATGCGGGAATCTCAGCATCCTTACAACAACAACACGAGCTTTGAGGTGAGGCAGGCATGGATTGCAGTGCATGACTTGAAGCTGAAATCACCAAGGAGTTGGAGCAGAAGCCTCTCAGAGTTCCACATGGGTATCTGTGGGACTCCTGTGCTTGAAGCAGCTGTGAAGTCTGTTCAGTCTTGCTTGAGAAAGGCTGATGTCAGATAGCTGAGGCCTTGCCCTGCAAAGAAACGTGTTCAATCACGTGTTCAATTTGTTGTAATTCAATCATATGAAAAGTGCATAACTTACATGGTTTTACTGTGCATGTATTTGAAGTAGATCAGATTTGTAAATGGTTTCAAGGCCTTAATGATCAAACATATCTATCCTTCCATCCAAAGATTTGTTTCAGTTGGCCTGTTACTCCCTTGTGCTGTTAGATGAAAGTAGGGGTGGTGTCTTCTCTTGTATTTCTCATTTGAGACTCTTCCTCTGATACAAACAGGGGATTTTCTGATTTTCTTTTCTTGATACTGTTTGAAAGCATTTTTCTGATATAGTTTCATAAGTAATTATTGCCTCTGGGCAGTCTTGGGATTTTTAATTTTAATTTTCCCTGCTGCTCTGACTCTTCTGATTTTTATTTTTAAAATGCGTATAACCCCGTAGGTTCTGGCAGTGAGATCAATATCAGCAACAATTGCTGCTTTTGAAAAAGGAAAGCATTGCTGGCAATTAATTTTACGTGCTTAACAGCTAATGTGAACAATAGGCCATGCTTTACATTTGTTAAATTAGCTCTGGGTAAAAATATCAAACAGTTTTTTACTCATGGAGATGCTGTAATATTTTTTATATCTCGCTTGTTTGTATGGTGAAAGTTAAGTGGGTTCTGGGTGGTACAGTGTGACAGGACACACAGCTGCTGTGTTTATTTCTCAGGATAAAGTTCACATTCCTGGTGCTATCTACCTCTCCATCAAGTTTGACTCTCAGTGTAACACAGAGGAGGGCTGTGATGAGCTGCTCATGTCCAGCAGCAGTGATTTCCAGCAGGATCGGCACAGCTTCAGTGGGTCTCCACAGAAATGGACTGATTTTGAGCTTCCAGGTGAATATGCCCTGATTCAAGGTTATATAGGATATTGCTGGGACTCCTGAGAGAAACTCCTGATGAGTTAAATGTGGATGTTCCTGAGATGTGTAGGAAAAAAGCCAATCCTTTCCTTGTCCCACTCCGTTTGCTCTCACGTGCTACTCTTGCATTTGTTTCTCAAAAGTGGCTTATCTGTTGTTGTGCTGTGACCTTTTCTTTCCAGCCCTCAGTCAAAGCATGCACTCAGCTACTGGAAACAAATTTGATCTTGGTTCTGTTCCAGCACAGTCCTTGTTCTGCACGATACTCACTTACATTGTTTATGCCTTGTCTTACTTTCCACAGGAAGCACATTTTTTAATAAAAAAAAAAAAGATGGGCTTATCTCTGTCTCCGTGCTCTGCTGCTGCTCTGAGCAGAGAGAACCAGTGCCAACGCCTTGGCTGCAGCTGGTGCCACAGAGCACAGCTGGAAAAAACCCAGGATTTGACTGCCAGCTGCACTCTGGATTCTCTGAGCACATTTGGGAGAGCACAGTGCAAATGCCAGGGAGCTCGAGGACTGCACAGTCCCCTGCTTCTGATTTTAAAGTGTTTTAACCCCTGAGCACTGGGGCACTGCAGGAAACTATTGACTTCAAGTACTGTCAGCACCTGTAAAGAGATTTAGGAACTTTCTTAGCAAACCAATTCGGGTTACAAGGTGCTGGGTTTGAGTTACAAGGTCCTAGTTAGAAGCAAATGTGTGTTCTGTAGAAATGTTTTAGATTTTTGTGAACTTCTGTCTTCCTTTTCCCCCCAAATAGTTGTGGAGGTTTGCCAAGGAGCTGAACTTCGAGGCTCAGTGTTTAAAGCAGCTTTGGCTGTGAAACTTGAATTTCACCTTAAGAAAGTTCATTTCCAGCCTAGGCTGTCTGCGTTAAGGCTCTTGATTTCCACAGGTTTTAGCTGAAAACAGACATTTAAAGGCTTCTGGGCTTTTAATTTGATTGCAGGGCTTTCTCCTATGAGTAGGAGAGAACATTGTCTCCATTTCATGATAAAAAGGGAAATTCTTTTTTAGATATTTCCTTCTAAATCCTAAAAAATGTCTTCAAAATTTTTGTTGTTCATGAAACTTTGAAAATTCTGCTTCCCAGTGAAAACTAGCCTGCTTGTCCCAGGATGACAGGCTTTTTCATGGGGCAGAAAGATATTTTAAGTTTTAACAGCTCTAATATTACATAGCACAGTAGGTAAGAAGATGTTTTGTGCAGCATTACAGCCAGCTACCAGGATTTATCTCTGAAGGTGTAGATGCTACAATGACAAAAACCTTTTGAATCTTTTTTGCCTGATTGTTAAGTGGTCAAATGTTCTGATAGTCCTTCTGGTTTTAAGTGATTAAGTTTAACAGTTTTTTTCCCTAGAGTAAAAATGTTCAATTTAATTTTCTGATGTGTAAAAATTTTACTTTCAAATATTTTAAACCTTTTGTCCAATGAATTCGAGTGTTGTTGTAAAGAACTTGGCTGCCTATATAGGGGTTCTTTTTTCATAAATCATAACTGATCCAATAACACAATTGGAAAAGTGAAGTTACATGTGCAGAATATGGAATTTCTTTAATTTCCTCTATTTAGTTGTCAAAAATGTAAAAGACATTATTCTTCCTAAAAGACATTATCCTTCCTATCCAGTATCTTTAGACAGGGGAAACCATTGTGGGTTTTGCTTCAGCTTCCTCTTTGTCACCCTGTTCTGTGTGTTTCATAGTTACCAAAAAATAAAAGACCACCTCTGTTGAATGAAGACATCTAGGATTAATTAATTTCAGAGTTTTCATTTAAATTGTGTTTGAGATGGCAAAACTAACTCAGAAGGTAGTAATGTGGGCTTTCTTCCTTCCCTGCACATAGGAGACACACTCTACTACCGATTTACTTCTGACATGAGCAACACTGAGTGGGGTTATAAATTTACGGTGACAGCAGGTCATCTGGGAAGGTTTCAGACAGGTAAGAGATGCTCAGAATGTTTTGGAAAAGGCCTTTTTTAGTCGTTTCGCTGAGCTTTGAGAAACTCGTGGTTATTCCTTTTTCTTGACTTAGAATTTGCATTCAATGTCTTAGAAATAACACGATCAGGTTTGTTCAAGTTGAAACTCAACTGATGTCTCTTACTTCCTGTGACTTTGGGGTAGAAATACAAATCTTCACAGAGACTTGGAGATTACAATTATAATAATGTAATTTGCATCCAAAATCTCATTATATGATAGTAATTACAAAGAGTATTTAGTAAACACTCTGGGATTCCGTAATTGGAAACAGAAATAATGGTAATTGCATTTTTCAAAAGTGGTTATCCATTAAAATAGGATGGTTCTGGGTCTAATTTCTAGCATAAGATGTTTTGTTAGTTTATTTTAGAGTTTAAATATTTTGAATGAAATTGAGGCTGGTGGATAATTTGCTATCAGCAAAACTCTACTGCACATCACATAATATATGTTTTGTTTGCCTTATTTGGGCAAAAAATTAATGTTGGATATGATTCTAATTTTTATGTATGTTTTGCCTCAGAAAAGAGTTGCCATGTCAGGATGTAATCCAGAATTGTCTCAGATCTTTGTTGGTATTTTAATTCAATATTTCTGGCTTGCCAGAGCAATACTTGGTGTATGGAGAAAACTGACTATGTGAACAGAATGTCCCCCTACAAAATGTAACAGCCTTTTGAATTTTCTTTTTTCCAGGGTTTGAAATTCTAAAGCAGATGCTGTCTGAGGAAAGGGTAATTCCTCACCTCCCACTGGCCAAAATCTGGGAGTGGCAGGTGGGGGTGGCGTGTCGCCAGACGGGTCACCAGCGTCTGAAGGCCATCCACCTGCTCCTGAAGATAGTGCAGTGCAGCACCCAGGGGTGAGTGCACTGCTCCACACCCTGCACCAATGGCAAAGGGCAGGGCAACAAAAAGGCACTAAACTGATACTATTTTGAAGCAAAAAACCCCTTGTGATTTGAAGCAGGTATTCTTAATTTGCCTGATGGATACAATTTAAAGTGCTTTGGTAGCAGAAATTTATTACTTTCTCTTCTTTCTTGGCCTTTAAAAAAGTCCAATGAATTCAAATGTTGTAAAGACAAAAAAATCACCCCAAAACAGGATGAAGGTAGATTTCAATTAATTTTCTAGAAATTATTCTCTTTGTATTAGTTACACTGCAGAATTAAGGTAAGGATGAAATAATAACCTGGTGATGTTCTGATTCTCTGTAAAGTAAATAGATTTTAAATTATTATTTTTAGTTGTACCACTAAGCCTGTAATTGAGTTTTAGAGGGGATATGTGTCCTTAAGCTTATGTATGTATGGCATGAGTATCTCTAGATGCAAGAGCATTTAGCAAAGTGGTTATTTTTTATTTTTAACTGTCACAAATGCATGGTTTTGTTCTCTTAAATTTGATTTGGTTTTGGTTTCTGTCCCACCTCCCCATTCCCAGAAACGGGCATGGTGGTTACTCACCATTGCATCACGATTTCATTTAAATTACTTTTTTTTCAGAGACTGTGACCTCACCTTATTGAAGCCACTTTGGCAGCTTTTCACCCATATGGAAAACAATTCATGTCACGATACAGCCAAGCCTGGTATTCTCCTTCCTCTTCATCGTGCACTGGCAGAACTCTTCTTTGTGACAGAAAACAGAGTTACTGTAAGCAGTTCCTGTATTTGTATCCCTCTTTTCCTCAGTGCTGGGATTGACAGAGAATTCAGTGTTACACTAATTGCAGTTTTCCTTTATCCCTCAGAGCTACAGAAACATTAACAACTTTCTCTTAAGGAGTGTGGCAGCAAGTTCTAATTAGAGGAGAATTCTGTTGCCTTATCCATCATGGGACTTTAAGTAATAGTCATGACTATTAAGGCCCTAAAGCCACTGTTTATTCTGAGAGGAATGCTGGTTTAATAATTAATTTAAAGGTATTTGCATGTGGTTTTCATTGAGTTGATTTTGAACTTTAAATATGAGCAGTGTCGTGAGCTCATTTCTGTGATCACAAACTGCTCTAGTCCAGGAGAGTCTGGTGTGCAGTTCTGATACCTTTGGTTCTCGGGGACTGCTCTAATGATCAGCATTTTCATGTTAATTAGTAGAATATCACCTTTGGCAGAACCACTGGTGTTCATTGCATATTTTCTGGCTGCAGGAGCTTGGATCTCTACAGGAGTATTTGCTTGCCTTAAATACTGAAGATCATCTTCATCGCTGCACAGCACAGGTAGGACTGCACAGCCGCAGGGCTGGGTGGGTCTGTGATCTTTGTGGCAGACACTGAATGATTTCTCATTGCCCAGTGGAGTTTATAAAAGAGATATTAATGTACTTGGGCATTACAGTACCTTGACAGGCCTCTGAAAGTTGTGAGTGAACTGTGCACAAAAGCTTTTCTGGGATATTGGAAAGAAATTCTTCCCGTGAGGGTAGTGATGCCCTGGCACAGGCTGCCCGAAGCAGCTCTGGTTGCCCCATCCCTGGAAGTGTCCAAGGCCAGGTTGGATGGGGTTTGGGGGAATGTGGTCTGGTGGAAGGTGTCCCTGTCCATGGCAGGGAGTGGAATGAGATGATCTTTAAGGTCCCTCCCAACCCCAACCATTCTATGATTCTGGGTTTCTATTTCTGTTCAGTTTCATACAAGCATTTCTTTACACTTTGGAATTGAGGAGAATATTCGGTGTGACTTTGTTGTTCCTTTTCTCTTCTAGGCCCTGAAAAACATTGCTGCTATCAGCCTTGCCATTAACTATCCAAACAAATCAACAAGTTTCTGGAATGTTTAATACTGGCTCAGGCCGGAGTGCATGGGATAGAGTAGTTTGTCCATAGGACATTGGAACAAACATCTTAACTTCGTTCAGGAAAAGTTCCTTCAGCTTCAGTGTATGAGCACTCTGCAGCCTTCCTTCCTTCCACCTTGATGTAGAATTTGTAAAAGTAACAGCGCACTTCAATGAAAAAGCACATCCTGAAGTAACTCACGCGTCGCCTACAGTTATGTATGCACATATTGTAGCATGTTAGAGTAAACAGAACAATATTGTTTTTTATTCAGAGGAAGTAAAGGAAAGAAGGTAGCTGAAGTATGAGAATGGAAGGCCCCCATGTTGGTATCATCTGCTCCCAAGGAAACTTGATCCATGGAATGCGTCAGCTTCAGAAAGTACTGCTGAACTCGGGGTGATGCCATCAGCAGCATCTGTTGTACATCTTCAAAGTGAAACAGGCAAACCAGAATCTGGTGGCTGCTGCAGAAATGGTCCACACTTGAATCCTGTCATTTTTGCTTTGGAGGCTACTACCCAAGGAAAAGGATTTCAATTCTTACTAAACTACAGGTTGTAAAAGAAATTGTGGGTGATTTGCAAAGCAGTTGAAGGATTCCAGTTTCAGAGCATCCTCGTGCAAGAGCTTTGTTTCTCCTGTTCTTTGATTCATCCATCTGGGTCACCTGTTCTCACCTTGCTTTATCTCCAGTGTATTATTCCAAATAGCCCATTATTGTAGTGCAGAGAGCAAAGGCTGGCCCTCAGTCACAAGGCAGTGGTAATATGAAGACGTGGGGAACTTACATGTTTCTCAAAAACCGCATCTTTACAAGAAATTATTCACAAGGCGTTTTTTCCTTTAGTTATTTCAATATTAGTGGCTTAGGAGGTCCTTCTTGGCAATGTTGGGAACCCAGACTCCCAGCACTCAGGGTAGGGTTAATGATCAATCCACTCTTATCTTACAGAGCAATAACCACATTCCTCCTAGTGAACATGGAATAAATGGCAGACCTTCTATGCTGAAATAAATTGGCTTTCTTCCTGCACAGGTACATTGGTTATTCCCTTTCCAAAGAGTTAACACTGAAAGATTTGGGCGTGTATTTTGTATACCATTGCACAGTTTGTAGAGCTGGTCTTGTAAAATATAAATTCAGATTACTTTTAATGCTAATTATTTTCTTCTTCCCTTCTTCGCCCCAATGTTGGACTATGGAAAAAAAAGGCAGCCAATAGCTCTAGCAGTAAGAGAATGCAAGTTGTATAAAGCAGTGGCTCTGTCAGGAGGGAATGTATTTATTGACCCTGTTTGTCTTAAATTTGAGTGGTGCCTAAATACCAGTGCACAGGAGCCCTGCTTTGAGGGGTGTCCTCTGAACTGATGGTCTTGTCAGCTGGGGCTGGAGTTTAAGGGTGGCCCAGTCTCCCTCTGAGAGGGAAACATGCAGTAATACATCCCTCGGATTTTTTTTTGATGGCCTCTAGTGCTGTAGAGTTTTGTTTTGACTTCTGTTCAGCCAGGTGAGTGCACAACAAGTGCTTGAATCAGAATATGAGTATTCTGCCTGAAAGACTTAAAAATGAAGACGAGAAGCACCATGCTGAAGCCATTGCCTTCAGGAATGGAGTGGCTCTCTTAGCAAATGAGAATGCCAGGATTCAGGAAAAGTGTAGTATTTGTCAAAGACTGAAAGGAAGCAGAGAGATGCTGCTCTGAAAGCCCTCCTTGAGCATCCTGAGTTGATTTCCTTAAAGACATCATGATGGGAAGGGAATTATCAAGGTTGTGGTGTACCTTTAACGCACGAATCATTCTGTTCCCACATCCAAGCAAGGTGTTGGAGTTTGCAGCCTCCCTGCAGGGGAGTCAGAGATCCCTGGGGAGCCAACTGCTTCACACCTTGTAATTGTTTGAGCAGATTCTGGCCACGGGAGTTGCTCCACCAAAAGGAGACGTTCCTAAACTGATGCCAGGGAGCTGTATGGATGGGGCAGGTGAGCACTTGGAAATGGCTTTCCTGGAGCAGTAGGACTTCCTATTCACTGCCTCTGTGGGCATCCGTGGCTGGGGAATCAGGGATATGCAATGGGCTGCTGTGCTGGGCCGTGCAGCTGCTGAGATCTGCCTGTTCAGTCAAAGAAGGCTTTTTCTTTTTTCACATCAGGGATGAAGACTGTAAATAAACCATTCATAGAACCTGTCACAGCTCTGTCATAGTCAGGTTTTTTTCTGTTGGACTGTCCTTTTGCTTTCTGGATGAAGACATAAGGCTGCAAGGATGACACAGGAGTGGCCAGAATTCCTTGCTAGGCATTACCACTCAACTTACTCTACCAGCAGTGACTGGCCTCGTGAGTCAGTCGTCTTGCCCTGAAGGAACTGTCTAGGAACAGTGTCCACTAAATATAATTTCTACCCACTAGATGGAACTGAAGGACTGTGACCTGAGTTGACACTGAATCTGTTGCTGCCTTATAACTCAAATCATTAATTATGGATTTTTTAACAGACAAGAAACACTGATTTTTTTTTTTCTTCTGGTAGCTCTAAAGAAAGAGGAATAGAATACCAATAATGAATATTCATGATCAATCACATTTTGAAAATTATGCAGAAGTTCCAAGCGGATGTGAATGATGCTATTGAATTGTATAAAACTGTCTGGAAAACAGGTATGCTGAAAAAAAAATGTGCCTAATATAAGAAAAACTAAAAAAGTTGTCCTGCCTGAATCACATATGATGTATTTAAAACAAACCATGTTGTTCCTAATGATACATTTGACTTGCTTTCATTAAACACTTAAAAACGAGAGTTTTATAATTTCTTTTCTTACGGGTTTACTACTTTGCAATTTTTATCAGTTGTTTAAAATATATCAGACCTTTAGATTTATTCCAGTTCAGTTCAACATGTAAAAAGAAAGCTACAGATGTGGGTAAAATATGCAAATGAAGAGAAATATATTGTAAAAATTCTATAAAATCAAAAAAAGTACAACACGGTGTCTGTTTCTTGTTTGTTTTTCTCCTCTCCTCACTGAATGTTTAATGCTGGAGTTTGCAGTGAGATCCAGGGTTTTCTTAGGAATCCTTATTTTCCATGCCTGTAAGCAAACCTGCCTGTCCCCATGTGGTTGGTAAATATCTGATACTGCATCGAGCTATGCAGGAACCAGACTTCTGGAGTCATCTCTTAAATTCTGGCCCTGCTGTTTACATTCCAGTGGCCTTACCCTAAAAATTCAGTTTTCCCGTGGATATCCAGTGGTTTCAGTGCCTGTGTGTATTTACTTTGAGACCTGAAAAGCACATCTGGAGACCCCAGATGTCTCCAGTAAAGCTGGGATTGTGTTGGGAGGTGTTGATTCTAATTACTGATATTTATTAGCGGAAGTGCTTGTGCCTACCTGGTCCAGTGGGTTTAATTGAAAAGGTTGTTTGCCTTGGGTTTGGCTCAAGGAAAGGGCTGTGTCGAAGTCAACATCTTTCTGTATTTGCCTAAAGCTGCACGTTGTTTCCTTGGAGAATGGTCTAATTAGGTAATTTTATTAAACACAAATAAATAATGGGATTTGAGGGTGTGGAAGAGCGAGGATTGTTCCCTGAGGTTTGAGGTTTCAGCTGATAAATGTGAAAAAATTCAGTGTAATTGCTCTGAAATGCAGTGTGGTGCCAGGCATTGGAATGTAACAGGGCACATCCATAGCACTTTGGATCTGCTTTTCAGATCAAGTTCATTAAGACTGTTTTTATTCCAAGAGATCAAAGGTAGGCTGCAAGTTAGCTTAGAAGTGGGTGACTTAAAAATCTACTTTTAGGAGAAGGCTGAGCTGTGTTTAAAACAGAACTGGCCCAGGTGACTTTTAAAAATCTACTTTTAGGAGAAGGCTGAGCTGTGTTTAAAACAGAACTGGCCCAATCCCTGCATTTTCACAGCCCAGCTCAGGTCTGGTGTTTCCAGTGGGTTTTGTACCTTCACAAACATGAGGGCAAGACCTGCCTGGTTTTACCTTTTAAACCTGGAATGACTGCAAATCCCTGGAGTACCCTGCTGTAAAATCTGGGCACCCTGGGGCAGAGCAAGGCCCAATAATTGATTTCATTCTTCCCCTTTTCAATGGTGAATCCCCCTGAAGTGAATTGTGTTGGGTCTGCTGGGGAGGCACCAGCACAAGCATCATTCCTGTTTCCAGGGGACAAATCACAACCAGGGGAGCCTCTAAAAGCATGACCCGGCCTTTAGGGAAAGCTCTAAAATGTTGGAAAATACATTGGTATAAGTAAAGAGGTTGGTTTTCAGCACTGGACCAGGAGGTCAGGCTGGATAATAACTGGAACAAAGAATGGCTGTTGGTAAAATGGCCTGGAAAAACAGGAACTGTACTGGGATTTGTAAGGGGAAACTGAAGTCTGGCCCACCTCACCTCTGCATTTAAAGCAAAGTAGTCAACCCTGATTCAAGTGAATAAGAGAGAAATCCACTGTGAATAAGGAAGAAATTAAGTAAGAGGTGAAGGAAGTAAGATTAAAGCTCATTCTTTCCATGACGGTCAGGTCTAATGTAATCAGGTCTATTCTGCAGTAAAATCTTTCCTGATTTTTACCTAAGAAAGAACAAATAATAAAAAGCTGGTACCCAGCTCCAGCCCAGACTGCAGTCAGCCTCACATGTGGGTATGCAGGAATAAACACTTCAAGAAAAAAAAAAACCCCAAACTCTTTTTTCCTCCAACTGGAAACATCCACAAACATTCCTGATAAATAGATGGAAATCTTGGGCAGTTTTGTACTGGTACTTAGCATTTAGAGTTTCCCATTCCTTGAATATAAAAATAATCAATGTTTGGGTTTAGGGAGCATGGGAAAAGAGGGGGAGAAGGGATAACTGGTCTGTGTCGAAGATGGGGTCTTTCCCTGCAAGTGCTGAGCAAGGGAGTTTTTCCTACTAATCCTTTTCTGACAACTGCAATGAATTTTTTTTCAGCTGGTTTCTTCTTTCCATTCCCCGCTTTACTGTCTGACTTTCCATAATCTTACTGCATAAATCTTATTGCATTTTGGAGTTTTTTCTTAACATTTGCAGTGCAAATAACAAATATTTAAACTTGTGTTGCATGGAAAAAGTCAGTTTTATGAAACCTAAGGAAATGTGAATTGAAGTGCCTGCAAATGTTTGTCAGTGGTATCGTCTCTTAGGGGCTCATTTTTAAAACACTTTGTTGGCACCTCCTCACAGCTGGATCATCACATCCAGGAGGTGTTGGTAAGGCCACGCTAAATTCTGTTTAGCTCTGTATAATGAGTCATTCCCCTTACACTGGCACAGGGTGCCCAGAGAAGCTGTGGCTGCCCCATTCCTGGAAGCGTCCAAGGCCAGGTTGGATGGGGCTCGGAGCAACCTGGGGTAGTGGAAGGTGTCCCTGCCCATGGCAGGGTGTGGAAGAAGATGGACTTTAAGGTCCTTCCCAATCCCATTCCATGGTTCTCTGATCTTTTACACACCTTTGTGTTGTGGGCTGGACCTCCGTTCTCACCTTGCTGCCTTTCAGGCCCCCAAAGGTTTTAACTTCCTCAACCACATAACATTTCTAAGACTCAACAAAACACCAGAGGAATCACAGGAAATGCTTTCCCTTATGATTTTATACTTTCTAATCAGCAAAAGCATCCTGTGCAGATTTTCCTCTCCAGTAAGTCATCTATGATAGGACTTCAATGTGCGTGTGTAGGTAGACATTTACTGGGGCTTCAGTTCATCACTGTGCTTGGATCAAGTTAAATATGGAATTAAGGTGTAATCTTAAGCACATCTAGTTCAGCTTTTAAAGGTAGGCTTTAAATTGGTTTTGTTGCCTTGGAGCCTAAACAGCCCGTGCTGTTGATGGGAGGTGCACAAATCGTATGGCTTTCCCTCGCATCCAGCAGAATCTGCAAAGGCACAAAACAAAAAGATGAATTCTTGAGTCAGGAGAAGTGTTGAGTCAGGAGACCTTTAGTCTCATCATCTTGCTTGAGAATAAATCACGTCTGCGTTTCTTAACCTTCTTTTCTACATCAACCACCCACAGAAAGCTCATTCATCAGAAATGTCAATGGTTTCTCGGAAATTCCTTCACTTACACTTTGGGGTTTTTATTCCTCTGAGTAGCAGGTTGGGCTCTTTTCTCCCCACCAATTTTTTTTTTGGGGGGAGCGGTGGGGGAGTGAGGCGTGGGGTTGTTTGTTCGCTTGTTTTGGTTTTTGGTTTTGTTCCTTCATATTGTGACTGTTAATATTTAAGAAGAACATTTCATCCTCTGTGGGGTCAGTATTGGATACACTACTGGATTTTAAATGACATCATTCTTTTCCCCCCACTCAATTGCCACTTTCAAAATACAGTGTGATGTGTTTGATCTTTTGCCACCTTATTTTTCTGCAGAAGATGGCTCAGCCTCTTCAGAGATGATGGCATCTGGGAAGGTGTGCTCAGTGCTCACTGCTCTGGCTCCTGACTTTCCCTTAGGTCGAGGAAGGCAATCCTATGGGGGCAAACCTGGGGAGCTGAAAATAGTTGCTTTATTTACCAGAAACTCAAAGCCTCTCTGATGGTAAAGCAAATCTCTCCTCCCTTTTGCACTAATAATGCTTAGCACCAGCAGAGATGCTGCTGGGAGGTTACAGCTTGTCTTTAATTAAGCCGACATAGAATTGAGGCAGGATATCCATGGATGAGGAGCGTGGCCTGATATCCAGGAGGTCTCGGGGCCTGTCCCCTGTGCTTGTGCTTGCCGTGCACTGTAGGAGTTACTCTGCTCCACGAGGCTTCCACACAGCTAAAACCAGTGTTAGAAGGGCACAAGAAAGATCCCTCCAGCTCCCTGGGTTTTTTCCTCTGCTTTTTTCCAACGCCTGATGCCCCTTTGTGGGGGCCAGCGAAGGCTCAGGGCAGCCGCGGCGCCGGTGCTCTCCAGGCTGAGGGGCTGCTGCTCTTAGGGAGTTTTTCACGCACTAAAATCACGTTTCCTCCCTGGCTCGTTGCCTCAAGCGCACCCCGAGCCCTCTCCAGGCAGCCGAGCACGGAGCTTCGCCAGCCGGGAACGCCGTGTCCCGCCCGGGGCCCGGCAAGCGCCGGGAGCCGCCACCGCCACAGGGCCCCGGCTCGGGGAGCGGCGGCTCTGTGGGCCCGGGGCAGCCGGAGAGGCACCGCTCCCCTGGCCAAAAGCAGCTCTGAGGCTTCTGCGAGCTGCAAACCCCGTGTGGGACACTGCTGGGACAGCTCTGCCTTTTGCAATGTGTGTTTTATTCCTGGGCTCCTGCGAACGAGGAGTTTGCATTCCCCGGGGGAATTCTGGATTTCCCGCAGAAAGCAGCACCCTACCCCTCACCTCACCCTGGGCCAGCACTCGGGGGCAGCCCTGGCAACCCCTGGTTTGTGTCCAGTTTGTTCTCTCCTCAGGATGAGCCTTGTGGCACACGAGTGACCCACCAGCCCTTTATAACCTTGATGGACACAGCAACGATGCCAGCATGGGCTGCTGGTGCCAGTGGTCCATCATCTGCCCAAGGCAACCTCTGGCTTTTTCCTTTTAAGACTTTTTCTCCTTGATGTGGAGTGGAGTGGCTGTACATGAGGTCACACAGTTGTCAGTGCATCTGACCCTCGGCTTTAATTACAAACTAGTCCTTTGGAAAGCCTCGGATAAATTAAACCAGACAATTGCAGCCCAACCCCAGCTGGTGAGCAGTTGGTTCACTTGGGCACTCAGGAGCCCCTGTCTGTGGCAGAACTCGACCTGAGTGTGAATCTCTCTGGGCAAAGGCTGCTGTTGGTGTCCCACCACTCATCCCCGACAGTCCCTGGCTCCCAAGCCTGGCTCTGCAATTTGACCCTCTGAGTTTCTCCTTGGTGGCACAGCCAAACTCCTGTCTCAGACACATCTCTTCTGGCCCCTGGATCTCCCAGCAGGTTTTTGCTGCACCAGAGCTCCACTTTCTGCAGGGGTTGTAGAAGAAACAAGACAAGACAGGAGCCTCGGGCTGTTTGGGGGTGCTGCACCACCAGACACCGTGTGAGGGGTATTGGGTTGACATGCTGTTGTTCATGGTTTTGCTCTGGGTGCTGCCCTCAGGCCTCTTGGAAGAGCTGCACAACCCAGCAGCAGCATTTCACCTCTCCCACTGCAGGTGCCTGGGATGGGAGCAAGGGAGGCTTGAGGGTGGTGTCCAGCTAAAGCTTTGAGCAGGGCACCTGCACTCCCCAGCCAAACCCTGGACACCGCTACAAGCCCGAGAGCAGCAGCCCCAGGCTGCAGCTGCAAAGGGTGACACCAGAAAAGCAGCATCTGGCAAGCAGAGCTGGGTGATGCCCAAAATAACCCATCCCTTTGGGGTGCCTGCTGCAGAGCAGAGACCCCACCATGCCCTGGGAGCAATAGAGCAGCCCTGTGCACACCCACACATTTCCATGGGCTGCTGAGAAACCCCACCCTGGCTCTGGCTCTGGGGGATGCTGCAGGAGGCAGATTTGTGCTCAGTGCTTGTACCCCCATCCTGCTTTTTCAGAAATTGCCTCCCACGGCCGTGATCCAGCCCCGACGCCTTCCCGGGAAACCCTGCCAGCTCATAAACCACTTTTAATCTCTCAAGAAGGTCCTTTGTGCAGCCTTTTGTCAACAGGGCCTGTCCCATTGCTATAGCTACGGCCCCTTTACTGCCGGACACACCTGTTTGTTTTTCCAGCTCCTTTCTGTTGCCGTCAGATTTCTCTGCCACCTAAATAAAAATGCTGAGAAAAGCCCTGCCCTGGTCTTGCGCCCTCCTCGCCCTTCCCGATTAAGGAAACTCCTTGCTTCCCTGGGATCAGTTTTCTGCAGGCAGTGGGCTCAAAGCAGCCTGCTCAGCCAGGGACCCTTGGTATGGCTTTGTTTTCTGGTTATTACCCTTAACATTACTGTGTGGAGCAGGGCTGGAGATGATGGTGTTTGCAGCCAGGTCCCCAGGTGAAGCAGATTCCTTGGGAAGGGTCAGGAGTGGTGATGTCCCCATGGCCCCTTAGCAGAGATTTTGCAGATAAATCATGGGGTTTTCTCACTGAATGCTCCTCTCCTCATGCATAAAATTCCCCCAAATTACTGCTTTTTGAGTATCAACCTCATGTGTCCACTTGGGCGGCTGGAAGTGCCCAGCCCCTGGGTTCAGCACAGCATGGAGAAAGGCTTTTCCCTTGTAGGACTCGGCTTTCCCTGGCACCTGGAGTCTTCTCAAGGGTTTGCGTTGCTTTTTAGAGACACTTAAAAAAGGAAAATATTCCACATTCATGAGCTGTGGTTGTTGTGTTCTCAGAGAAAAACACCCAGAGATGGAAGCTATCCTGGGGAAGTTGCCCTTCACTTGCAAGGTGTTTCTCCTGCACCAGGTTTGGATGGCGATGGGTTTCAACAGCAATTCTATGAGCAGAGGGATTACTGTGACCTTTAAGGGGTGACTTAACCACAGGAGTCCTTGCTTTTGTCTTCCCATGTTTCATTTCTTCCCCTTCCAGATGTAGCTGAGGTTTGATCGCATCACTAAGGCCGTAGGATCCACTGTTTTTGCCTCCCTGCTCTGCTCCTGAGCACGGCTGAGTCATGCTCTCCGCTGCCGCTGACTCACCGCAGCACCGGCATCACCTGGACGTCTCCGGGAAGCCCCTGCAGGCAGGCAGAGAAAGCCACCCCCGGGCTGCAAGGCTCAATCCCCCTGGGCCAGAGCCCCAGCGCTTCCTCCTGGCACCCAAAGTGATGCTGACAAAGAGCAGGGAGACACCTCAGGATGCACAACTCCAGCCAGGCACGGGCACCTGATGGTCTTGGTGAAAAGGATGGGCTGGAGCAAGGAGCAGTTCCTAGGATGTGGCCCTACTTTGTGCAACAAAATATTTAAATGCGACCTCCTTATCCCACCCGAATGTTATTGCTCTTTATTGTCCTGCTGCTTTGGCATCGCTTCTAAATATTTAATGTGCTGGGAATTGTAGTTCTGATTAATGGGATGTATTTGGTGCGTGTTGTGTGGGTCATAGTCTTGAAAGGGAAAAAAAGATGACCTTTAATGCTCTTAATAAAACAAGGCTGGGTTCGGCAACACCGCTAAGGCCTTGCACCTCACCTGCCCCTGTGCTGGGCAGCCCCCATGCACGCTCTGATCCCTGGCACCGTGTTCCAGCTGTCAGGTCTTGCCTGAAATTCAAGATGTAACATGACTCATGTCCCCAATTGCAGCTCTGTGGGGACGCACTGCTGCAGGTTTGCAGTGATGCTGCACATCTGGAGCACAGGCACATCTGGGCAGCTGCTCCGGGAGGGACGGAGCAGTGCTTGTGTGCACAAGGAGGAAGGGCAGGGGAACAGCTGGAGGATTTCAGGGATGTCCTGACTCTCCCCCTGCCCACAGGCAGACAAAACCAAGCTGCTGTTGGGTGGAAAATGAGCTTTTTCAGGAGAAATGGGTCATGCTCAGCTGGACATTCCTGTAGCCCAGAGGGCTGCAGGGAGCAGCGTGTGGCAGCAGCTGCCCTGCACACAGTCCCATTTGTCTTGGAGGAAAACAGCCAGTTTTGATATTTAGGATTTCCAGCAGTGGAAAATTCACCACAGCCGCGTGTTGGGGAGCCAGGCGCTAATTGGCGGAACTTGTAGGAAGAGTGTCCCTCCAGCTCTTTTCCATTGGAAAATCCAAAAGCTTTCTCCAGCTGTTGATTTCTTGTAAAAACTAAAGCAAAACATGCTGGGTGGGGAAGTCAGGATTGGGGAAGATCTTGAAAATGTTGGAGCAGCCCTTTTCACTCCGTCAGGACAAATATTTACATTTTTTTATTGTAAAGTTACTCTTGTTTGGAAATAATTTGTTTTATTTTGCACTGTGTTACCAGCTTTGACAAATCACAAAGAAAACAAAGTGACTTTGCAGAAATATGATGTTTTGGCTAAAGAAGAACAACTTTTTTTCCCCCCTAATTTTTCCTGGGAGCATTGACATTTTGGGGCCTTTTCCAGCTTGGAAATTTCAGCATGAGCTCTTGTCCCTGTTTCTCCAGCTGTACCATAGAAAAATTATTCTTGAAGGGTTAATAAATCTTATAATATTTTTTTTAATCCATCCTGCACTGCCTGGTTCTGGGGACTGGAGCCATCTGCAGCACTTCCTATCACTGTGCTCAAACCCACCCGGAGCATCTGCTGCTCCCACCAGTGGCACTGCTAGGATTGAGTAAATCAATTAGAAATCATTAACAAATGAGCACTGCAGGTCACACCTAGAGACCATGCAAATAGCATTTGAAAAGAAAATCTTCTCCTATGGCAAACCCATCTCTGGCTGGGTGAGCACAGGTGTGTTTTCTCCCTGTAACATCCCTCCAGGCATGTGCATCACTCCAGGTGTTTTCCCTGCACTGGAGGGGATGGAGCGGTGCTGGGAATACAACCACAGCTAACGGGGCCAGGGGAGGGCTGGGGCATCACATCCCGGCCCATGGTGGGAGAAGCAGATAAGAGGTGAGGGATGGGAGAGGTCCTGGGAAGGCTTCAGGCTCAGAAGTGTCTCTTAATCCACCGTGTGGCATCACGTCATGGCCAAACCCAGTCTTACCTCGGGGTTTTCCTTTGGGATTACAGACGCATTGAAGCGCTGCTGTCCCCATAGCTCTTCCGTGGGTTGCAGCAAGGTGGACACAAGCATTTTGCATCCCAAAGTTGGTGACACCACACATGTCGCCAGGGCAGTAGCTCTAGGGTCACAATGCTTGTAATCCCTTTCCTTCCCAAAATCTCCTTTGGCTCTTGCACAAACTCCTCCAACCCCAACCACTCTCCTGCTGCAGTCAGAGCCTGCTGCGATGCATCCCAGCACCCGTGGATGTGGAGAAGTTCCATCCCTTTCATCCTGCAGAGCTATTCTCATCGGGAGCTTTGCTGCAGGGGTCTGGGGATGGGGGAGCTATGCCAGCCCCTCCTCAGCAGCATGAGCCTCCCTGTTCTCAGGGATGTGCTTGGGAAGAGCTGATGCTGAGGTGCTGAGCCCATCCCACGGTGAGCAATGAGCACAGCT
This sequence comes from Corvus kubaryi, assembly GCF_017639235.1. Classification (NCBI taxonomy): domain Eukaryota; kingdom Metazoa; phylum Chordata; class Aves; order Passeriformes; family Corvidae; genus Corvus; species Corvus kubaryi. The sequence continues at coordinate 3,906,744 of NW_024581088.1, forward strand.
GGGAGTTCTGGCCGGGGAAACTGGTCCTGATGGCATTCCTGGCTCCCAGCTCATTCCTCACCCAGGGCTAGAGGGTTTGCATGGGGTGCAGGGGATGGACTGTGGGACAAACACCTCAGTATCCATGAGCTTTCTGCTGGAAACCTTCCCTTTTGGTGACACCACGCCCTGTGCAGCAGTGGGGAAAGTTAGTCCAGGCTTTCAGGTGTAGGGAGCTGGTTCAGGTGTGTCAACAGGGCTAAGATCTGCTTAGTCAGTCAGAATGGAAAAGGTCCAGTCCCTCCTTTAAAGCCCTCTGCAGGGAGCCCACAGCCCTGGTGATGTGCGATGTCCTGCCCACAGTGGGGTGTGCAGCATTTCTTGTGTGAGATCTTCCTCTGTTTCCAGCAGGTCCAGAACCGCCTCCCACCCTGCATCTCCTGCTTTCAGCTCTCCTGGTGAGCAGGTTTGCTGGACCCCTGGACCAGGCTTTCTGCTGTGTCCCCCTTGGGTGCTGTGAGACACCCTGTTGTCCTCATCCCGTGGCATGGGCTGGGTACCAGTGCTTGAGACAGGATCATGGGCACCCTCTTCAGCACTGTTTTTTGGGATGCTCCAGGGAAGAGGCTCAGCAAAGCCCTGGGGAGGCTGGTGTGGGTCACTGCTGTGCCTTGGCAGTGCTGGAGGGTCTTGGCTCACACAGGGCTCTATGCTGCTGCCTGTTGCCTGTTCTCCTCTGGCACATCCTCTCACTCAATCACTTCCTTCCTCCCATCCCGTTTTTCCAGCGGTGCTTCTGTTGCTGTCTCCTGTCCCAGCAGCTGTTTTGTAGCACCGGCTATTTTGACTACTCAGTTAACTATTTATCCAGATGGAGCAGCTCTGGTGTCATGCGCCTGGCATGTTTTTTCCATATACAAATTCTGTGTCAGAGCGGAGGCGACAAATCCCAACTATCTCTGTGAGGTGTCCGGGGCGTGTTTGCTTTGGCCACATTCAGCATCCCCCAGTCCCAGCCCTCCTTCAGCCCCTTTTAGACCGGGTTTGGGGGTTTTGTCCTCCCTATCCCCTCTCTTTCCCTCATACAGGTCCCACCATCGGACTTTGCCCTGGCCCAGCTGCAGTAAGGAGCTGGCTGCCTTTATTTTCCTAACAATTTTAATCAAATGCAAATCCCGAACGCTTTGGAAAGCCAGTGACCTGTGCAGATGTCAATTGCTCTGGCTGGGGATGCTGTTTGCCGCCCTGGGAAGGCCCTCTGTCCCTGCTGGGAGTGGTGGGGAGGGGTGGCCCCATGGCCATTCTTGGCTCTGCCCAACATCGAGGACACACAGAGTCTCCAGCCCCAGGAAGGGAGCTCAGGGAGGATTTTGTGACCTGTGCATCCCCCCAGGGCCCAAACGCCCACTGGGGCTTTGAAGCTGGATCTCTGCAGCCACAATTAGGGCACAAACCCACTGCAGAGCTCAGCTCCCAAATATGCTGCTTTTCCTCCCATTTCTGTTGCTGCGTGAGGACTCTTGGCTTCCAGCTGCCTTTTCCCCAGCAGGGTGGTGTGATCACCTCTGCAGCCCTCGTAGCTCCCCATCTCCACTAGGGATGAGAAACAGCTTCATCTGGACATCTCCTTGAGCAAATTCCTCAGAGGGTTTTCACCTCCATCCAGCTCTCCAGCTGGACTGAGGATTTCCCCAGGAGCCAAACCTGTGGCAGATCCCAGCAGAGCAGAGGGTGCCCTTACCCCTATGATCCCCTGGAACCTACCAGAGGCCAGGTTTGGCTGCTCAGCAGCATTTGCACTGAAAATCCCAACTTTGAAATGCAAAAAGTGATGTGATGGAAGCAATTGCAGCAGGGAGTTTACAGCAAAGCCTGAATACTTATTTAGAAACATTGTGTTTTTCCTCTGCTCATGAATTTCATATTTATTTCCTTTGCTCCATCCTGGGCTGAGGATGAGCAAAGGCTGCCTCAGCTTAGCCATACTGGAGGGGACCTTTCTCACCATCTTACAGCAAAACTAGCTGAAATTCAGAAAACCATTCCAAAACTCTCTCCTCCAACATTTCTTCTTCTTCCATCTCTTTTTTTTGCAGAGAGCCTGAAGTTTCCAAGCGCACTTGTCGCTCAGTGCGTGAAAGGAAAGTTGGCAGCTCTCCGGCCTATTGTCATGGCCCCTTATGAAACTCAAGGATTTCAGCTACATTTCCTACCCGCTGACCTTATCGAGGTTCTGCATGTTTTTGGCATTTCTTCATGCACTTGCAGGGTGCAAAACATCGAAGGCACCAGGCACCTCACCCCGAGGTGCCTCCAGCCCCTTGTAGGGATGCGCTGCCTGTGTGAAGGTATTTTAAGGAAGATAAATGACTCCCAGCACAATTTATTTAGTAAATTCCCTGTTGTTCTGTTCATGAGTTGTCAGCCAAGGTTTGCTGAGGGGCTCAAGCTTACTTGCAGCTGATGGTTGGTTTCTGAAGGCTTTGCAGCAGCACCTTGGGGTGCATCACAGTATCCTGGGACCTCAAATATCCCATCTTGTGCACAGGGCTGGGATTCATGGCAAGAACGTGTCCATGTGGGGTTGAGTAATGTAAGAGTGAAATCAGGTCAGAAATGTTTATTTTCAGTCTGTGCTGGTTGCAGGACACGCTGCCACCCTTGGTTGCTGCCAGCTGAACTCTGGGGGCTGTGCTCAGAGCAGGAGGGACCAGCCCTGCTGTGTTTCTGCAGAACACAAGTGCACCCTTGGCCAGCAGCCACTGAGCAACAGCACGAGGGTGTTGGGCTTCCTCAAGCCGCCTGGCCATGGAGATAAGCACCAGAGCAGGAAGTGTCTCACTCCATGCTGGGATGGAGGAGCTTTGGCTTGGGCTGGGAGCTGAAGGGCAGCACCTGAGTCCCTCAGCAGTGGTGGGGACATCCCTGGGGTTTGTTTCCTGCTTTCCTTTGAGATCCCCTGCTGGGAACAGTCCCAGCGTGGCTGTGGTGGGATTAGAGGGTGCAGGAGGCAGCAGGAGGTGGGGCAGCACCTGCCAACATCCCCATTCTGCAGCCACGTAACCATCCTGGCTGTGACCACTCAGGTAACACAAGCATTGTAGCACGAGTACTCCAGGGTCGGGTCCACACTCACCCCAGCGAGGCAAGTTGGAGGTGATAAGGGGGAATGAGTTTAAACTGGAAAAGGAGATATTTAGATTGGATATTAGGAATAAATTCTTCCCTGTGTGGGTGGGGAGGCCCCGGCACAGGGTGCCCAGAGAAGCCGTGGCTGCCTCTGTATCCCTGGAAGTGTCCAAGGCCAGGTTGGATGGGACTTGGAGCAGCCTGGGATAGTGGAAGGGAGAGTTGGAATGAGATGATCTTTAAGGTGCATTCCAACCCAAATCATTCCATGCCTGTACGACGTCTCCTCATTTCCCAGGGGAATGCAGCATCGCTCTGACCAGACACAGAAACAAGGACATCTCCATATGCTTGACACCCACAGCATCACTGTGAGAGCCAACCTGCCTGCAGAAAGAGAGCTTTTTGCATGCTGTGCACCAGTATTCAGGGATCTCCGAAATGTGGGGCACAGAAAACCCCTTTGCCCCAGTGATGGTGTCAGAGCAGGATGCTGCAGGACGTGTTGGGAGCTGCAGCCAGCACGGCCACTGAGGTTTGTGGTGGGCTGTGCTTTGCCAACGGCGATCAGTAAACAGCCCTGCCTGTGGTGCAAAAGGAGGGTTCGAATCCAGCTCCAAAAAAGCAAATCGACCCAAAGTTATCTTCACAAACCAAGCCTGGAAATGCAGGAAGAATTCCTGCACCCTCTGCCAGTAGCGTCTGCCCTCCTCCTTGCCAGGGATAATTGCTCCATCTACCAGCAAGCTGCTCCTGGCAGTGCTTGGCTGGGACATGGTGTCCCCGGGACTGGCTGCTTCCCTGGGGCTGTGAGTGCTGGCACAGCCACCAGGTGTTTGCTGTCTGCTGTGTCCTGGGATTTACCTTTGGAGCAGGGCAGGCAGGGAGTGGGATCAGTCGCTGGAGCTGGAGGCTGCTGGAGGGTTTGCAAAACAACAGCTCTTGCTAAGAGACCCTGATATTTTATAGAATCCTAGAATCCCGGGCTGGAAGGAACCTTAAGGATCATCTGGTCCAACCTTTCTTGGCAAATGCACAGTCTAGACGAGATGGCCCAGCACCACATCCAGCCAAATCTTAACAGCCCAATGTTGGGGAAACCACCACTTCCCTGGGGAAATTATTTCAATGGCTGATTGTTCTCATTGTGAGAAATTTTCCTCTTGTTTCCAACTGGAATCTCCCCAGGAATAACTTGTACCCGGTGCAGGGTGTGATTTTTTCCTAAAGGGTTCTTGCAAGAGCTTTTCCTGGAGGGAGGAAAAAAAAGTAATCAGAATAAAAAGAAAATAATTGGAGTAATAAAGTGGGGGTGCACATAGGGCTGAGTATCAGCAAGCCCAGCTTGTCCTCCAACAGCAGCTCTGGTTTTTTTTAATGCAGTGAATGTGGGAGAGAGCAATGGTTTGGCTCAGCACAGCCAGAATGATTCCAGTTGTGCCTGGGGTTGGGTCCATGGTGAGCTCGAGGAGAGGGACCTGACTCAACCAGTCACTAGCAAATCATTTAGGAGTTTTATTTCTTTATTGGTGATTAATGGCAGTGTTTCGTTTCTAATGGAAGGAAATAGGGAGGAAATGGTTTCTTGCCTTCATTTGTCAGGGATTTGTTTAAAAGGGCGCTCATGTTCCCTGGAAATAGGTCAGGGTTGTGTATTTCCAGGGATGAGAAGCTGGTTAGGCTGAGGCTGGATGTCAGATGATGGATGATGGAGCACCCCAGGCTTTCCTGTGCGAGGCCTTTCCCCTCTCCCTCCCCATCCCCGTCCCCTCGGCCCCACGCCAGGGACACCCTGTGTCCTGCTGCTGCTGGATGGAACGAGAGGCTTGGAAGTTCCCAGCTGAAGCAGCCTCTGGCTGCACAGCAGATCAGCAATTCATTAGGTGGAAATGAATTTTCCTGGTGTGTCCCTGCAGCAGGACTCTGCTGCAGGCAGCGTGGGGTGTGCAAGGAGGGTGCATCAGCCCTGGGAGCTGTGTGCCTCCCTGAGGGGTTTTGGAGTGGGTAGTCCTAGAATCATAGATTCCCAGATTTATGAAGGCTGGAAAAGCCCTCTGCGATCATAGAGTCCAACTGTTCCCCCTGCACTGCCAAGGCCGCCACTGACCCATGTTCCCAAGTGCCACATCTACAATCTTTTAAATCTCTCCAGGGTTGGTGACTCCACCACTGCCCTGGGCAGCCTGTGCCAGGGCTGGACAACCCTATGGCTGAAGATATTTTCCCTAACATCCAACTTAAACCTCCCCTGGCACAACTTGAGGCCCTTTTCTCTTGTCCTGTCCCTGTTCCCTGGGAGCAGAGCCTGACCCCGCGTTGGCTGCTCCCTCCTGTCAGGGAGTTGTGGGGAGTGAGAAGGTCCCCCTGGAACCTCCTTTTCTCCCTCAGCTGCTCCTCATCAGACTTGTGCTCCAGACTTTTCCCCAGCTCCACTGCCCTTCTTGGGCACACAAATGCATTGGGCACAGAGCTTTTAAAAGAAAAACCTTGGTTTTGAGTGGAGTGAATGTATTGCCCACAACTCCCCCTGGAAAACAGGGACTAGGAGGCAGCACTGGGGCAGCTGCATGGGCAGAAGATGGCAAAGCCACTGTCCTGTGTCCTTGCTGCTGCCAGGGCAGAAAAGCTGAGATGGAGTCACTGCCACAGGAACTTGTGCATGGCCTTGTGCCCTGTCTTGTGTGTCAGCCGCGTGGTGAGACGCAGTGGGAAGGTGTAGAAGGGTTTAACAGGGCTTCGCCCCTCATTGCTGCCCTGGCATTGTGGTCAGTGTGACACTGAGGGAGAGTTTCAGAGGTAAATAATAATGTCTGGTGTTCTATAAATGCCAATTTCTGGTCAGTTTGTGCACTGAGGTTGAGATGTTTCCATGAGTTCAGAGCTCAGGGCTGAGCAAACCCAGGGCATTGGGTCACTCGAGGTGACTCTTGCCACCATCCCAAGCCCCAGAGCGGACACACTTTGATGTCCTGGAGACCTACAGGAGCCAAAAGTGTTACTGATCATCTGAGCCATTTAAAAAATTCATTTGTGCTCTGAAGGGACTCAGCCTTTGGAAAAGTTACTCATGTTCCTCTTCAGCTGAAATAACACCATTCCTGGTGGCTGTCGTTCCCCAGCCTAGCCCGGGGCTCTCAGCCTGGCCAGGCAGTCGGAGCATGAAAATCCTAGCAACAATGACATTGTTTTCTATATTTGCATCTCTTAAGGCTGAGCAGAAGCGATGACACACCGTGGAGCTGGCAGTGGAGCTGGGATTGATGCCATCTGCAGAGAGCCGCCTCCACACCGGCTTCAAATCAAATTTTCTGAACTGTTTGGTTTGTGCTTCCCCAGGGCCGGCATTCAGGGTGCTCGTGGTGGGCACCACAGTGCCTGGCCAGGAGCCCGGGGTGGCCCCAGATGCAGGGGGTGCTCCTTGCATCTCTCTGGGCATGGATGCAGAGACGTCACATCTCGTCCCTTTCCTTGGCACACGTTGTGCACACAGGCTCCTTCCAGACATCCCGCCCTCCCAATGAACAGTTCCAGCAGCAAATGTTCTTGTGAATTTTTTTGATTTGATTTGATTTTTTAAAAAATCTTTTTATCCTAGGCTGTTTCTGATATAGGAGACAAGGGCTCAGCTCTGCTGCATCTTCAGGAGATGCAGCTGCGTGGCTTGCAAACCGTCTTAGTCTTTATGCACCTGGGGATTCTTGTATTTTAAATGTTGATTTGGCTCTTTTAGTTTACTTAAAGTGCACTTGGGGACTCATGAGCTTGTGTGATCAGGTTGGCTGAGGGGAGAGAGCTTCTGGCTTCACAGGGAAGCTGGAAAACAGGCACGTGTCATTTCACAGGGTGGGAGGAAGGAAGCCAAGTCCTACAGTTGCATCCCACCAGTACCAGGAGATGCCCTGCGTGGTCCTTCCTCCAGAGCTGTGAATTTAGACCTTAAAGAAAAATTCAACCAAACCTTGCTTTTAAAGAAATGCTGGATTCTAAATATATGCATCCTGGGGTTTACATTTGGAGAGCACTTGCTGCATGTCTACAGCTTGAAACTTGGAGTGTAAAAATAGCATAAAAGCCAAGATTGGCATGAGAGACTCCAGGAGAAGAGGCAGGCACAGCACACTCCAACTCACATGAAACCACTCGTCCCCCACACAGGGGACAGGGTGCAGCCCCAAAATGCTGTGGGGCTGCAGGTGCCACGAGGATCCTGCACTGGGGGCTGCAGACAAGGGGACAGAAACAGCAAAAACCAGCTGGGAGTGGGGAATGAAGCAGTGAGAGGGGAGGTTGGGGTCAGCTCTGTTTAATCCCTGGGGTTGTGCTCAGTCACTGCAGCACCACTGGCACAAGGTGAGCCTGAAAATCGCTGCCTGATCCCTGCTGCCAGGAAGGGAAGCTGGGCCAGCCAAGGGAGGATTTCCCTACCTCTAGTAGGGCTGCTTGTACTTAGTGCTTGGTGCAGATACTAAAAATAATCCATGTGGACCAAAACCATGCTGGCCCCGATGGCCCTCGAGCAGGCAGCCCTATATCAAGCCAGCCCCAAAGGAGCCCATTTTCCTTTGACAGTGTCTTTTCTCATATCCCAATGCAGGACCAATGCTGGTCCCCACTGGACTGCTTTTCCTGCCGTTCCTCTTCACAGCTTTGTCCAGGAATAAGAGAAGTGGCTTTGGGAGATGAGTTATCCCGAGGGGCTCTTCTTTTTCCCTTGAGCTGTGGGGTTTATTTTCCTCCACGTGCCTGGACCTGCTGAGCCCAGCACAGGCATGGGTTTATGGGCAGCATTTCCCATGGCCACTACTGGAATTAGAGGCTATCCCCTGGCACCAGCGCTCTGGCCCAGTGACATTCTAAACACCGTTGTGTTTGGCTTTCCCACCTCACCACGTCCTGGGCCCAGCAGCAGAGCTGCTCAGCAGCCTCAGTCCCCTGGTGATTTGGGGTTGAGTGGGAGCAGTGGCATCCCGGGGCGATGGAGAAGGTGTTGTTGGCAGTGGGTGTCTCTGCCACCCAGGCCAAGTGTGGGAGAAAGCCGCTGGCTCTGTTTGGATTGGCAGTGGCCGCTGGGCCCCCAGGTGCCAGGATCCATCCTCGCTGCCGGCGCCTGTGAGGGGACCTTTTCCGCTCCCGCGGTGAGGGCAGGAGCCAGGAGAAGCCTCCACGTCCATGCCAGGGCTGAGTCACCCTGGTCGTGAGGAAAGGAGTGTGTGTGTGGGGGAATTAAATAGTCAATCATGCTTTCAGCAAGCCTGAAATCATCTGTGATATTTTTATTTCCAGATTCCCGGCTTCAATTTTTGTGGGAAGGTTGTTCCTGACGTCCCGACCGCAGTGACGCCAGGCCGAGGGCAGCCCCGGCGTGCTGGTGCCAGGGCTGGTGAGCGAAGCCTGGCTCCATCCCATCCATCCCAGAGCTCCCCTCACCCCTGCCCCACAAGCTGGGGACTGGGGGCAAATTTCAGCTGAGAATGTGCTTTTCAGCCCCTTGATCACCATGGGGAAGGTGGACACATCTTCTCCTTGGCTGCCAGCTCTTCCCTTTCATCCATGCACGGCTCAGGAGCTGTGGCACCTCAGAGGCCCCTGAGAGCCACCTGCCACGGCACAGAATGGCGTGCAAGCCAGAACATTTCCTCTGGGAAAACCTGGGAATAGAAGGAGCCCGCTGGGATGGAGCAGCGGGACAAGCCTCTGCACTTAGGCGAGGAGAGCAAAGCGAGCTGTGCCTTTATAAAAAACATATGAAATAAATAAAGGCAAGTAGCTGGCCCTTGGTTTCAGAAGGATGAGATGTGGCACTTCCCCCTAAAGAAGCTGTGGCTGCCCCATCCCTGGAGGTGTCCATGGCCAGGTTTGATGGGGTTTGGAGCAATTTGGCCTAGTGGAAGATGTCCCTGCCCATGGCACAGGGGTTGGAATCAGACAGCCTTTAAGGTCCCTTCTAACCCAAACCATTCCATGGTTCTCTGATCTCAGGAATGTGTTTTCTCCCAAAGCCTCAGTCCCCAGAGCAATGTAAAGAGGAGAATTTCAAAAGGTTGGTTTTTCTAGGTTGTTTTCTTTATTTTTGCCTACTTTATCCCTGGTTTCTGGCCGCAGGCACAGCCTGAACCCGCTTGGCCCAAGCCCAGCAAGAACAACTAAAGCAACTTGATTTGGAGGGATGCTCAGGAGTGATGTCTGGAGCCGGGAAACCATCACCAATTCCTCAAGCTGGAAGGAAAAAATGGTGGAAAAAAGGCTTTACATCTCCCACAAAAGCCTTGGTGTGAACAGCCGTCAGCAATTCCAGGCTCAGAATCCAAACCGAAACCAACTGAGCAATCACACACATTTTTTTCCTTGTGGAGCCAAAAGCTGTTCCTGTCAGGCTATATATTTGCTCTCTGATTAATATAGGAGATTTTTTTTCCAGGGAAGAGAAATGGAGAATCTGACAGCAGCATGTGAAGTATCTGGCAAAGGACTTCTTTTATGTTGCGTGTAGGTAGCACTCGATATATTTACGAGCTATAAATAGCCCCACACTTATATACCTCCCTCCACATATTGTTTCCACTTCTTTTGCAGACTACCTGCAAAACACAGACACCCTCTGAAGCTGTAAGTGCAGTCATTACACTGACTGACAGCCCATCCTCCAAGGTTTTGATGCAAAACACCTTTGTGTTTTCTGGGTAATGGCGCAGGGATGTGGCCCCTGTGTTTTGGGTATCAATGCACCCAGAAGAATAAGGTCTCCTGGAGCTGTAGCAGTGTGTTGGATAATTCATGGCAGATTTTCAGATGGTTGAGAAATTTTCTTGGTGTGGGTGTCAAATTGGGGTGGTGGTGACTTGGCTTCTCCTTTCAAGATGAAAAATACAGTAAAAATTTTGGTAAAGGGAGCTACAATGAATAAAACTTTTCCTTTTGGTCCCTCCAACCCAAACAGTCCCATGATTTTTATCATTTGGGATTCCTCCCCTTCTTATATAGAGCTATGGGAAAAAACGAGAAGAAATCCCATTTTTTTCCTTAAGAAGTGTTGGAACAAAATCCTGGGACTTTTGGAATAAAAAATGCTGCTGCTTTTATTTTTCCCTGCTTCTTCCAGCTTGATTCCTCAGTCAAACCAGTCCCTTTAACACCTAGTTGTATTTTTTTGGCTACAAACACATCAGTACAGTCACTGCTGTGTTTTCCCAATTCTCTGCCTGAACCATCCGTCCTGACACTGCACAGCAATGTGCTGGGTTGCCTTTTTTGTCTCTCGAGGGCTTCCCTGCCCCGAAGCCAAGGGCTTGTGGAGGTTTATCTGGTTTCCCTTTGTTCAGCGCTCATGAAGGAGAAAGAGGAAGGAAAGGCGCTGCTGCCCGCCTGCTGCTCTGTTAAAAATAGCAGGGCCAGGGCTCCCAGCCTCGCTGAAGGTCACTTCCCTGAGCCCCACTGCTGCAAATATGTCACAAATGACCTGTTTGGGCACATTTCTGAGGGTTCAGGGGCAGCAAAGAGCCTGGAGGAAGGCAGGATGCTCATTGCCCAGCTCGGCTCCAGGCTGTGCATGGAGTTAATTTTCCATCCTAGTGACACATCCAGGGTGCTCTCCTGGGTGTCAGGGTGTGACAGCCCTGGTGGGATCTCTGCAGCTGGAGAGATGAAGCTGGAACATCCGGACTCCCTTTCTCCCATGCTGGCTGGTGCCCAGGGCCTGGCCCCCCCAGTGGCTTTTCATTTCTGTTTTTAATATTTAAAAAATATTTTTCAAATTACTTTTTAAATTTTTGTTTTTAAAATCTTGTTATTTTAATTATTCCTTAAAAATATTTTTAAGTTTTATTTTTAAATTAAGTATTTTTAAATTTTACTTATTTATTATTATTGTGCTGTGCAGGTCAGCTACTGGCTGGGGTCAGGGCAGCCCCAGGTCTCAGCAGGGTGACCCTGGTGACTTGCAGGGGAACAGGAGACAGGTGCAGGGCAGGGGACAAGCTCCAGTCCTGTCCTCAGCGTGCCTCAGTGTGGGCAGCCAATCTCCTAGGAAACTGCAGGGAGGACTCATGCAGTCAGAACCCCTCTGTTTCCCCTTTTCCCACTCTTCAGTCTTAAAAAGAAATTACGTGGTAAAAAACCAGCTCATTATCCCATGCAGCGTGCTGGGTGCTGATGTCCCCTTGGATTCCAAAGCTCCGTGCGGGGATGAGCACCCTCCTGCCAGCCCCAGGGCACCCACCCTCCATGGGCCAGGATGAGGAGGGATGAGGCTGGTTTGCGCCCCTGTTTACATCCCCACATCCTGTGGGCATTTTTGGCTTCCAAGCCACTGTGATGTTTGTCCCCTGACAATGGACACAAGCAGTCGGAGGGGGCCAGTTCCTGGTGCAGTGATATCCTGCAATTCCTGCTTGGCAGGGGAGAGGAAAGTGCTGAGGATATGAAAGAGAGAGGCAAAGCCTGGTGATGCTGGTCCAGGGCCATGCAAGTCTCCAGCCCTCACCCTCCCCTTGGTGAACATCACATCTCCATGGAGAGCAGGAATTGTTCCTTCTGCCTGGTGAAAACCAGACCTTTTTCCACTTTTGGCTTCTGCTTTTGCTAGAAGGAAACATGGAGTGAAATTTTGCCCACAGGGAGAGGGCTGAATTAAACACCTCAACCATCAGCCCAGCCCCAGGTATGTGAGGGATTCTTGGTGCTGCCCAGGAGCCTCCTGTTGTATTATTTGTTTTCTCTGTTTCCTTAACTCCAGCAAAATCCCAGGAATGACACACCACAAAGGCACATTTTTTTCCAGGACGCATTTTGCATCAGGAAAAAACCCATTTGAGTGTCAGAGGGAGGGTCATGGTGTTCCCCCTTTAATGGATATTAATGTATTTTCCTGCCTTTGAAAGGAACTGGAATACAGTTAAAAAGAAATAATAATGGGCCAATACAGGTCTGGATTCATAAACAGAGGCTCCTAAGTGTGCTGCTGGGGGAAAATGCCAGGGAGTTTGGAAACACCACAGGATCCAAGCTCAAATCTAGTTTGGGCAACCATTCCAGACATGCCCCAGATGGGGCATTGCACTTGGGAAAGCTCCACTTCCAGCTTAGTTGTGGACAGGGCCATGGAAGAAAACCCCAAAACACATGCTTTAGAGCTGCTGCTGTAAAAGTCTGACACTTTACTGAATCCTATTTTTCAGAGCCATTTGCAGTGGGATCAGAGCTGGGAAACAGGGTGACTGCTCTGTTTTCATGCAGCCATGGCCTCCCACAGAAAATCCTTGTCCAGACAGACTGTTCCTCCTCGTTTTTCCTAGACGTAACATCCTGCCTGCCTCAAAATCCTGTGCTGGCCAGGTGTTCCCAGGATGTCCATCTCTCTCATCCATGGCCCCAGGTGGGCTCTGCAGAGCTGGATTGCTGCAGCCCTGTGCTGCAAATCCACATCATCCCCTGCATCCTGCTGGGATGCATGGCAGGCCTGGTGCTTCCCTGCCACCTTCAGTGGGTGTGTTTGTGCTCCAAGAAGCCAAATCCCGCTGGTAACCACACTCCCACAGCACCTTAAGGTGCACAGGGCAGCACAGGATGCACAGCCACGGGAATATATTTCCAGGAAGGGTGGGAGCACCGAGCTCCAGTCCTGGGCATCGTGGTGGTGAGGATTGATGTCTGAGCCCTCAGGGAGCAGGACAGACCCAGAGCTGCTGCAAGTCCTAGCTGGGGGATTAGAAATAAACCCCTAAGCCTGGCTCTGAAAGGTCACCTGGCGTGTAACATTTAGAAAAGCCTCAAACTGTTATTTCAAGGAGTATTATTTTCTTTTCTCCGTAGGAAAAGCAAATATCTAAGCTACCGTGGAAAAAAAAAGCCGTTCCTGATTCTCCCTTGTGGATGGGCATTTGCTGTCTGTGAACTGGGGTATGCAGTGAGAGGAAGCCTGGAGCAGGACAAATGGCAGTGGCACTGTCACCTCTAATTAGTTAATACCCCTGTGTGTGACAGCCCTGGGGCCAGGGGAGAGAGTTGAAGCTCTGTTTGGGGTGGTTAACCCTGAATTTGCTCTTCTTGGGCTCTCGGCTCCTCTCCTGCGGGCGTGCAGCTGTGGTGAGCTCAGGGGGTGGCAATGAGATCCCTGAAAAGGTGCGAAATGCCCATCCGAGGGCTGGCTCCTGCATCTGCCGCCCACTTGTAACGCCCTCTGGATTAAGATGAACTTGACCTGAGCGAGGTGGGGAGATGTGGACGCTAAACCGCGTTGGCGCAGAAACAAAGAGGATGAAATAGTCAGCTAAAAGCCCTGTACTTTCCCCTCAATTGCCGCTGACAGTCCTTAAACCCGTGGCGTGCCTGCGCTCGGGCTCCGCTAGCGCCTGCTGCCCATCGCTGCCTCGCATGCCGAGCCGAGCCGGAGCCTGGCGCTGGTTCCCAGCACACAGGCTGCTCTCTCAGCCTTTCCAGCGAACATAATTTTTTCCCCATCTCAGAGGAACAAAGTGGAGACAAAAGATTCATCTTCCATGGATTGTAAAATCCTTGGAGTGAGGAGCGTGGCGTCGGTTCAGCGCCGCTGGCAGCCTCTCTGCTGACTCCGACAGACTCTGGGGCGGCTCCAGCCATCCCACTCCCCTCACCCCCAGCCAGGGAGCAGAGCAGTGCAAATCCACAGCTTTGGGGAGAATTACTCCTGATTTCCTTTCGTAGAAGCAAGATTAAAATCAGAACTGCCTGTAGACTTCCATGTCTTGTTCAGCGCTCAGTCAGCCCTGGCTGGGTCCTGCTCTTCCTCCCACACTGCAGCCACGGCAAAAAAAACTCCTCCGTAGCCTGGGAGGTGTTAAACCCATTCCTTTCTTCTTTTTATGGCTCTCTTAAGATTGTCTACCTCCAAAAGTTATTATCGTGGGGGAAGCCAAGATAAATAAGGAGGTTTGCGCTTTGTTTCAGGGCTGACCTGCTACAGAAGGGAATCCCCCAAACTCGAGGGACTGCCAGGGATGGAGCCCAGCTCCCTCCACAGCCCGGGATGTCTGCTTGCAATACTGAGTGTGTTTTCAGTCCATTTTCCCTCACTGACTAATTTACCACTTCCGGTCGCTAATGGTTTTTATGGATTGCTTAATTATAGGTGGGGGAGATGGCGCTGTCTTGTTACCAGGGCTGCCAGATGTTCCCTTTGTAACTCCCACCTCAATCACTCCCAGCCATGTCAAACTTGAACCTTTGCAGCAGGGACATCACCTTCGTGCTCTTTTCCAGTACAAGGACTGGCATCATCCGATGAAACTGGGAGAAGAAGGAACAACACCCTGCACTTGACCTAGTGGTAGGGACTCACGTGTGGGGTGGGACACTGCTGGGCTGGAGGAGCTGCCAGTGTGGGAGAACGTGACAAAAGGGTCAGGAGACGCTGGGGAGAGCAATGAGGGTCTCCAGGTGGTACATGCACAGTCACACAGCTTGAGCTGTCTGTGTCTTGTCTCTGTTCTCTACCTGTACAATGAGCATTAAACCAGACCCTCACCTTCTCTCTGCAGGTGAGGGAGTTTGTGGAGTAGGACCTCGCCTAAATCACACCCAGGAGGACACCAAGAACCCTCTTTCCAAAAGCCTTGCTCTAAGAGCAGCATGTTTGCTGTGAAATAGGCTAACAAGGCCTGAGCAGCTGCCTATCATGGGCTCCCACATGGGCTGCAGGCTGGGGGGTGAGGGGTCCTGTCCCATCCCTGCCAGAGCAGCTGCTTTGAGGGCAGCTCCCAAGTTTTGGGGATGATCTATTGCATCAGGTCCTCTGTGCCCCTGGCTAGGAGCACATTATGAGTTAATATTTTCACATCACATCAATTCTTCCCAGGCACCTGGTGGAAATCTCTCTAAGGAGGACAGGCTGAGGGAACTGGGCCCATTCAGCCCCAAGAAGAGGTGGCTGAGAGGGGACCTCATCCATGTCTGTCACTATCTGAAGGGAAGATGTCAAGAAGATGGACCAGGCTCTTCCCAGTGGTGCCAAGAAATAGGACAAGAGGCAATGGGCAGAAATTAATGCCCAGGAAGTTCTACCTCAACATGAGGAAGAACTTCTTTCATGTACAGTGACCAAGCACTGAACTATCTGCCCAGAGAGGGTGTGGAGTTTCCCTCACTGGAGATATTCCAGAACCCTGTGGACACACTCTGTGCCATTTGCTCTGGGATGACCCTGCTGGAGCAGGAAGGTTGGACCAGATGAGCTACTGCAGTCTTTTCCAGCCTGATCCATCCTGGAATCCTGGAACTACTCAGCCCCATGAGCCAGGGAGCCCTGGGGCAGACTCTGGCCAAGGGCAGCACTATTGCCTGGAGGGCTCAGCAGCAGAAACAGAACTTTTCCTCCCAAAACACTCATGAGAGACAGATGAATACAATGACAGAGCTTGAAGCAGGGCCAGCTCGCAGGGCTGGGAGCTCTGCATCTTGCAGGAGGGCCTGTGGCATGCCGGGCTGAGCTCTGGAGCACCCTCTGCCTCCCACGCCTCAGCTGCGGTGAACCGAAAAACTGAGTTTATCAAACTCGAAAACTGAACCTGCATTTCTTCATGACCTCCACTCCAGTGGGAGCCACAAAACATTTTCTATAAATGAATTTACATAGAAATAAATAAGCCAGAGTTCCTCCCTGGGATGTCTGCTGTCACTTCCTCACACTGGCCACTGTCTCCGCCTCTGCCTTGGGTACATTTCTGTAGAAGTTGGGTTTGTCACCCTCCAGCTGTCTCACCTCTCCCCTCTCAGCTGGAGAGCAGTGCCAGTCACCATCAGCTACAGGCTTCTTCCAGCAACAGTGGGAAAACTGGAAGTACCTGAAAAGTCAGAAACTGGTGTTCACATGGGGAGCAGGTTTGAGCTGGGTCATGGAAAAATTGCTGGAGTGAGGGAGCCGGGTCAGGTGCACTACGTTGAAAAGTCCTGCAGATGTGGTGGTGGTGGTTACCCTTAGCTGGCTTGTACCATGGATTTTGGGGGCCAGATCAGGGTAACTCGTCATGGTGCTGCTGCTGATCTCTGCTGCATGGGGGAGCTGCTAAAAAAAGTCATTTTGCTGCTGGAAGAAGTCATTTAAGTAGCCCGTTGCAACAAGTGTTGCAAAGAGTGATGTAAAACTCTTGTGTGGTGTAACTGGAGCTCTGGCCCCTCCTGAGCCGGGCAGGAAAGGGACAGGGAACCTGGCTAAACAGGAGAGTGAGACAGGTCGAGGCCAGTTCTGCTGTCTGAATCCTTGCAAAGACACAGGTGCCTCCAGGATAAGCCCGTTCCTCAAATACGGATGCTCTGCCTTCAGCGTGGGGACGAGGAGCACTGAGGAGTGTGAAGGAGGATGTCTGGGACATAGGCAGTGAGACTGGTGCTCAGGTTTTACCACACAGGAGGTGCCTTGGGTCCTTTCTCCGTCTCCCTGCAGTGACAGTCCACTTCTCACATTTCCAAAGACAAAGGCAGCCCAGCACTGCTGCCTCTCTCTGGGTACAGCGCCTTGATGGGAACAGTGCCAGTGGTTTCCAGAAGTGTCAGGCAGGGATGTGTAATTCCAGGGCTCCTGCTGCTATCATACAGTGATAATCCTGATCCCACCAAAGTCAGTGGACATGGAACTGCTCTGCTTCCAGCAGAGTAGGAGCAGGATTGGGGCATGCTTGGCTTCTAGCTAGAAGTAGGGTGATGGAGGGGACCCAGAGAGCATCACTCTTGGGCAGCCGCCTTAGACCCCACAGCTGAGCTGCATCCCTGCAGCATTCCCACCTCCTTCTATTGCTCCTGATATTTTTTGTATTATTTTTGTGATTGAAATTTTACCTCTCCTCTTAACTGCTTAAGACACAGCTGTTTCCTCTGGACTCTTTCCACTGCCCACAAACCTGCCCATTTCTCAGCCTGGAAATCTGCCGAGACATCGACAGGCTGAGAGAGCTGGAGTTGCTCAGCCTGGAGGAGAGAAGGCTCCGGGAAGACCCTGGAGCCCCTTCCAGTGCCTAAAGGAGTTTCAACAGAACTGGAGAGGGACTTTGGACAGGGGCCTGGAGCAACAGGACAAGGGGGAATGGCCTCACACTGAAGGAGGAGAGATTTAGATTAGATATGAGGAGGAAATTCTTCCCTCTGAGGGTGGTGAGGGGCTGGCACAGTGTGCCCAGAGAAGCCGTGGCTGCCCCATCCCTGGCAGTGTCCAAGGCCAGGTTGGACGAGGCTTGGAGCAGCCTGGGACAGTGCAAGGTGTTCCTGCGCAGGGCAGGGGGTGGAACGAGATGAGCTTTAAGGTCCCTTCCAACCCTTGCCACGGCCCGCCCGGGCGGCAGCGGGGATGGTGCCGCACCCCGGGGTCCCCGCTCTGCCGCTCTCCGCGGTCCCGGGGCTGCCGAGGGGGCGGCGCTGGGCCGGGGCCCCGGGGGAGGCGGGCAGCGGAGCGGGGCGGTGCCGGGGGGGCGGGCCCGGCGCCGGGCGGGCGGAGAGGTGCCGAGGCATCGCCGTGCGAGCGGCGCCCCGTGTGCCTCCTGCGCCCCCGGCCAGCACCCCCGGGCCGGGGCATGGAGGCGGCGCACAGCATCCCCGTGCTCGACGTGCTCCGCCGCTTCGGGGTCAGCGAGAGCTGCGGGCTCAGCCCGGAGCAGGTCCGCCGCAACCGGGAGAAGTACGGCCCCAATGGTCAGTGCGGCGGGACGGGACCGCCGTGGGATGCGGGGCGGGGGTGGGATGGGGCAGCGCTAACGGGACACCGGCATCCCGGCTGGGGCCCTCCATCGGGACCCTCCCTACCGGGACCAGGATCCGGATGTGGACCGGGACCCTCCCCACTGGGATCGGGATGTGGACCGGGATCCTCGCTGCCGGCACCGGGAAGGTCCGGGGTGCTGCCCTAGGTCCCGGCTGTGCGGAGGATCGGTGGGGATGTGCCGCGGGACACCTGTTGATTAGGGCAGTATTTGCTGGCTTTAATTAAAGGCTAATTACTGCGGGTACGGGCGGCCGGGAGCGTCGGCAATTAGCGGGGTGTTAATTCCGCTGGCGGAGTGACAAGAAAGCGGGGAGGGACAGCGATATGTTGTTACCAGGAAGGAAGCAGGGGAAGGTCTCATTGCCCGTGGGTGACAGAGGGAAGCCCCAAAAAAGCTGTGAGAGGTGTTGCAGTGGGGGGATCCCGCTCGCCACTACCGCAGCCCAGGCTGCGGGTGCTGCTGTGGAAGAGCGAGGGGTGCTGGGGAGACCGTCCGTGTAGCGGCCCTGCCGTGTGTCACACTGACCCGGGGGACCCTCTGCGAGCTGCTGGGCATCTTCACGGCATGGGGAAGGGGATTTTTTAAACCTGTGTTTTGTAAGTGTTCAGTGTGCCCAGGAGGGACTGGCCGGGGTGTCTTGGACCTACCCAGGTGATTTTAGGGTGGCTTTCTTCAGCCTGTGACCAAGGTCGGTCGTTAACTCTGCATAGGAAACAGGAGGGTTTAGGGTGGTTTGCTCCAGTGCTTTGGAGTAGCGAGTCCTTTCTTTAACTTGTGCAAGGAGATAAGCGTGTACACTCTCTCCTGGGTTGGAGCTTGTTGCATCTGCTTTTTGCTTGATCCTCATGGATGAGGCTAAGGAAAGCCTGAGTAGATGCTGGCAGGATTGCTGTCTGCATTTCTATTTGTTGGGAGGGCTGTGTTAGGTGGGATCAGAGGGCTGTGACTCCTCCAGCCCTGTGAGCAGCCGTCCTGTGCTGAGCTCTGCTCAGTGTCCTCATCCCACCAGTGCTCCCTGACCCAGGCAGCTTCAGCTCCATCACCTAAGCCAGTATGGTCAGGGCTGGACTTGGGAGCTCTTGCCATGGAGCATCTGCATAAGCTGCAAGCAATGGAGCATCACATCTGCCCCTGTTAGGCTTGATTTTGGAGAAGGGCAGCTGGGGACCTGTCTGGTTAACTGGGAGGGACCCCTCTGCTTCGAGGGCTGAAGGCAAAATACATCCTTAATGCAAAATACATCCTTATCAAACAGGTGGTTGGTCTGATTTCAAGGTATAATTGCACCCAATTTCAGTGCCATCTCCTGGCCCCATGGGAGCATGTGGCTGAAGGGTGGTCCGTGCTGGGCAGCAGGGTGTCACCGATGGGCATCACCACTGTGGGGCTCCTGGTGGCTTTGTCCTTCTGTTTGCCCAAGTGAATCATCATCACTGAGTCAGGCACGTTGGCTGCTCAGTGGCACCGGGCTCTGCCTTGAAAAGGGGAGCTCAAAGGTGTGACGTAGGTGCAAAGCAAAGAATTAGTGGTGGCAATTAGTTTGCCTTTTTATTTTTTCTTTTTGCTTCCTCCTCTTGCAAGCAGTGGCTCTGTGCTCTCCTCGCTCGGCAGTTTTGTTTCCCACACACCCCAGCGTTGGGTTTCTCACAGCCTGTTGGTTCACAAGAGCTTCTGACTTTGGGGTGTCCTGTGTCTTTCACCTTCCAAGCACAGCTCTGCAGCTCCTGTACTGCACAGCTCGCAGTGATGTGCCTGGACGATGTGAGCAGTGACACCCTCAGTGAAATGTGGTCGAAGGTTTTTAAGAATTCTGAATTTCTGCAATTTCTGAGCAGTAAATTTTTTCTCATGTGCAAATGAGACATAGGTTAGAACAGCTTAAAACCATGCAGATAGGGATCTGTGTGGTTTGCTTGGTTTAAAACCTTAATGTTAAGCAAAGAGTGGGGGTTTCTTGCAGCATGCTGAGAACTTGCAGGTTGTTTTGTGGCAGCAGGCACCCACCTCCTCGGCTGTGCTGGGGTACCCTTGGGTATCCTGTTTGGGAGAGCTGCTTGGGGTGAGGGTGCTGCAGGGAGCAGCTTGGGGCAACGAGCTGGGTTTGGAGATGGGCTGTATCAAATTGCATTTCAATTTAGGTTTAAATTGAACTCTGGCAGCAGAAGTGTGGGGCAGTTTGGGGACTCGTTTGAGCTTGCAAAGAAGGGGAAGAAAACTCAAATCTTGTGTGACTCAAAGTGCAGAGCAGGCCTTCAGCTCCAGCTACTTTCATTTTTGCACCCTCCTGTCTCACATTCATTCATTTCCTTCTAATCCTGAACTCCAAACTGCCAGTGTGGTCGTGAATCACAATCTGAAATACATCATCTTTCTGAAAAACTGCCTCCTGACATACTTCCTAGAGCTGCTGGCTGCTGCTTTTTTATTGCATTTAAAAAAATACGAGCTGCAACAAGCTCTGACGTTAAGTGAGAAGCAGCCATCATTGGTGTGATTGATATAAAATTATTTTATTTTTGGGGGGCGGTATTCTTTTGGAGCTTAAAATTGTTTGTTCAGATCCAGTGCTCACAAACACATTTGCAGGAGGAAACAGAGAGCAATACTGATTATTTGGTATCTCCAGATCGTGGCTGGGCAGCCAAGCAGTGTGGTACAGATTACTGGAGTGGAAGGAGATATTTCTCCATTAGGAAGAGCTTGTGTTCTTGTTTCAGCTCTGTCATCAGTGCTGTCAGCATGGCCTTTCATTTGCCAAGGAAACTGGAGAAGCCACAGAACATTTAGGTCTCACCACGGCAATTCTGAATCTCCCAAGTCAATTTTAATTAATAAATGCTTTGGATGTCTCACATGTGCCTGGCAGGTGCTTCCCTATACCTCATCCCATCCACCAGCTCCAAGCTCCACAGGTTGCTTTTAGACCACAGAACTTTAAAAAAAACACAAACAAATGAAAAAACCTAAATGCACATCTGTTATTTTATAACAGACTGAGCAGGAGGGTACAGGCGTGCAAACATTTTCCTTCCTAAATGTAAAACCAGGGGCACAATTTCCCTCGAAATGATTTGAGTTTTGCCAAGAAATGACAGATGTAAACAGGAGTTGCTTCGTGGACAGCCAAGTGATTTTTCTGTTTTAAATATAGCTCTGATTTATTTCTTCTAAATGGATTTCTCAGTGTAAATGAGCATACATTTCAGGCAGGATATTGCTGGAGTTAATGCATATGCATAATTTTATTTGCTCCATCGGTAACCTAAATGGGCTGTGAATGTCAGTGGAGTCAAACTCGAGGCTGCAGCATAGGGGTGTTTATCTCATCTTGTGTTTTATCTCCTCTGACTCTGAAGCAGAAGCCCTGCTGCAGTTGGAAACGCAGCCGGGCAGGATCATCCTGCCCATCCGCCCTCCTTGGGGGCTCACCCATCCTCTTCTTTACCTGCCCTGCTCCAGGGGTGGCCCCACCGTGGTACCTGATGCTCTGCAGACCCTCCCACGCCTTGCTGAAGATGCAATGTAACCGTGTTTAAGTGTAATCCAAACCAGCTTCAGCACCGGCTCAGCTCAAAACCCATGAGCAAATCTACTTGTTTTTTCCAACACACCTCCCTGTGTCTCCGTAAGCCTCATTCAGGATCCCCAAACCCTTGTGTGTATTTTCCCATGTGCGTGCCGAGCCTGCCTGGGCGGGAGGAAGAGACATCCCCAAGCCCAAATCCAGCCTGGGCTGTGCTGCTGCTCTCCTCAAACCCACCGAGGCTCGTCCTCAAGGAGCTGATGTGAGCACACATCCGAGCCCCTGTTTTGCTAGAAGCAGCAGTGATCTATGATTTCTTTGCGTGCTTTTCCCAGGATGTGTGTGTACATCCGTCAGCACACGCGTGTGCCCGTGTCTGTGCGTACTCTGCCTGCGGAGCGGGGCTTGACGTTGGATTAGCTGCTGGCGGTTGCTAACGAGCCAAGGTTATGCTCCAGCTCTCTCTTGACAATAATAAAATTAAAAAAAAAAAAAAAAAAAGAAGAAGAAATAAAATTTCTATTTCACGCTGAAATATTTGAGGTGGCAGCAAGAAGAGGAAAAGCAGCATTTTCTGACTCATCGAACTCTGCGCTCTGTTCCTCTGCGCATCGCCCACCTTTTCCACCCCCGAAACACACGCTTAACAGTCTGATTCATAAACATGCTACGGGTTGTGGGGTTTTTTTTCTCCTCCTCCAAATCCTTTCCCTGAGGAGAAATGCTGAGGCATTCAAACCTTGCGAGCGCCTTCAAATTTGGGGAGAGACTACGCAAAGTTTTCGTAATTGACAAGGAAACTTGGGATTTTCATCTCTGCGCTGTCCTCTGAAGTTACCTGCATTCACACCTACCTTTAAAAAGTACTGTGAATCAAGAGCAACGTTCAGAAAAACTGACATCTGCTGTCTAAATGCTGCAGGAACCAGGGAAGGAAGATTTGCAGGGCAAGAAGACGCAGAGACTGTGCTGTGGGAGAAGGGACTGTGCCTGCAGGTCTTGTGTTTACCCCTGGGGCTGGTCTGCCTTGTGGCACAAGTGTTATTTCATGAATTTTTTTATTTCATTGCTGGTTTTAAAGCTGGGGGTGGTAGAGCTGGTGCTATAAAACACTAATTTAAGAGGAGCTGGACGCACTGTGGATGCCCAGATGCTGGCTTGGGATGTGCTGCTTCCAGTAAGGGGCTTGAGCAGGTCCTCCAAAAACACCATTAGTAGCAAAATACCCCCTTTCTCCCAGGGTAATCCTTTTCCCCAGTAATTCAGGCGTCTCTTTTGAAGTCCCTGCTCCAGTCAAGAGTTTATGACCATCCTAGAGCCATACTTGCCACCACCACAAAGTCACACCTCTCCTCTTAGCCATTTCAGTGGCATTGGTCTTTCTGCATGTTTTAAGCCTTTTCTTATCTCCAGATCTGATCTGAAGCATTCCGTTTTTGTGGTCATCTCCCTTCAGGGTAAATCCCTGAAAAATCCTCTTGATACTGATGTTGCAAGTAAGTTTTGCTCTCTAAAGCTTGCCTCAAACCCATTTTTCTTGAGTAGAAAGCATCACTCGATGCCGGGTGTTGCTGTTGCTTTCTTCCTCCCAAGGAGAATTTTAATTTTTGAGAAGCATCCAACTTGCTGCCTTTTCGCTCTGCGTTTGATCTGCTCCTGCAAAAGGGATGGTGGGAGAATAGGAGGCTCCTGGCTGAGTGTTGGGTCTGTCCTGGCACAGCCACAGCCCAGGTGGTGCCTCTGGCATGGATACCACGGAACATCCCTGACAGGGGCCAGGGTTGCAGATGCTGGCACAAAGTGGGGCTGAGCAAGGGAGACTTCAAGTGACTTAGAGCAGATGGTTATTGTTTCTGGTGCTGACAGCTGCCCTGTGCAGCACTCGAGATCTGGGCTGATCCTGGATGCACAAAACCTCCCTGGAGAGCAGCATTCCCGGTGCTGTCCTGTGATTGGCACCAGGGATCTGAACTGGGCATCAAAAGGCATCAGAAACCTCACAGGGCTGCTGGTAGCGCTGAAATGCTTCTATTTTCACAGTCCTGAAAAATGAGGTGGTTTGATGCTTTTTCATACGTTCAAACCTCTGGAGGAGATGGCTTTGATTTTTCTCCCACACACAGCTCTTGCAGAGTCAGTTGGGATGCTGATACCCCTCCAAAGTATTGTTGGGGGGGTTTCTTAAGGTTATTTTTTGTAAGCTATGAGCCAGATGTTGAGTGTTTGCACCCTTTTTCCAGCTGGTGCTGCCCCACTCCTGGGGAAGGGGCTCCTCCCTGCGAGGCACTGCAATGGCTGGACCAGCCACAAAACCCTTCTCTTGGTCCATCAAGCTCGCCTGGGGGCCAGTGGATGCTCCATCCCTGTTAATGTTTTCAGGGCTGTTGAAAGAAGGACTGAGAAGTTAAGAGCAACAGCTGAACTGTATTCCACAGGGGATTAGGGCAGTAAAAGCAGAATAACAAACCTCTTTGGGAGGTAATACCGGGCATGTGGGTGCTGACCTTGCCCAAGGATGCTCTACAATTCCTGCTCATTATTTTCAATGGGAAAAGCCCATCAGGGCACTTAGGCAGTGCTCCCTGCCCAGCCCCTTGGTTCTCTCTGCTGAGTTCAACCAGTGGCGTTGCAGAGACGAGGCTGTTTTCTCCTGGGCTGGCTGGTGGGATGTGGGTTAGTGCAGTAATGGGCTGGAAGAGTGTTCCAGAAGGGAGGCACTGGGACTGGCATGTGGAGCAGGAGCTGAACTGCCAGGCTGATGTTTTCTGGCACTGCTGGCACTCATGGTCTCAGTTACAGGGTGGAAATACTGAGGTAGGTTGTGATTATCAGGAGAGTGTTGGGGTTTTCTGCTTGCTTTTTTATATTTTCTTTCTTTTTTTCCCTTTTCACCCCCCTTTTTTTCCCCCTCCCCTTCCCCTGGTTCTCACATAGCACACATGGATGATCTCCCATGGCATCTCAGATGGGGTGAAGGCAATGCCGGCAGCCCCTTCTGCTCAGTCAGAGCACCTTGGGCAGGAGAAACAGCTGAGGCTGAGGGCACTGGGATGGGTAGAAGGGATGGATGGAGGAGAAGGGGCCTGTGGCCACTCTGCGTGGGTGAGTGGCAGCAGGACAGAGCTCTCTGTGGGTTCAGTCCAACCCAGTGCAATATTACTACTCAGAAAACCCAGAAAGCACCAACCCACAGCCCACCTTTGTTTATTATTCTGCATCTGATAATTTTTTTTTTGGTGGTATTGTTACTCATGATCTTTTTTTGTATTTCAGTGTTGGTAGCATTGGAAGTAGAAAGTATAACAATAACCTGTATTTAAAAACAAAATCCCCGGCTGCTCAATGGAGCTGCTGTCAGTACCAGTTACCTCACTGGAAAACAGGTAGCAGAGATCTGGGGTGGAAGTGTAGAAATGTTGAAAAAAACGTAGCCAAAAAGCAATAGAGAAAATTGTGGTTACTCCAGTATTTCCATGACGTGAGCGTGCGCCGGAGGCTCCTCCGTGGGCGGTTAACCCCTGGCAGGCAGGGCTGCAGGCAGCTGCCTGCTCCCCCCGCATCCCAGCGCTGCCTGTGAGGAGCAGAGCTGCACGGGGGGCTCGTTATTCCCACCAGGATTAACGCTGGTGGGTCTCCTCCACGCTGTGGCTCCGTGGGTGACTTGCCTTAGTCGAGCGGTCATCTCGTGACCAAAGGGTCGCATTTGAGTCCAGAGTGTTGCTCTTTTGAAGAAATGCTGCATTAATCCTTGCCAGAGATTAGACTCATGTCTATAACAAGCATTTGCTGGTTTGCTGTGGGAACCTCCCAGTTTTTGAGGTTTGGCTGCTCGTTATCACTCTGTAAAAAACCTTTTCTCATTCTCACCCGCAGAGGTGGCGAGGCTGCGGTCAGGCTGTGGTTTGGTGGTGATCCCATCTACCCATGTGCTGCCTGGTCCAACACATCCCTGGACATTCAGGGCATGTGATGGCATCAATTTGTGACCCGTGGTGGCTGAAATCTGAAATGTTGTACCTCTTGTTGAAGTCTAGATCTATAGTAGTCCTAAACCTAAGTGTCACTGCTCTGATCATCAAAATCATCCTAGAATTTAAATGCTCAGGAATCTGCTGGATGTGCTGATGCAGGTCCTGGCTTTGTACCCTCTGGTCCTACAGGAACCCATTTGAGATTATATTTATACTTCTATATCCCATTTGAGATTTTATATATATGTTTTTCATTTGAGACTGTATGTGTATGTCTCATTTGAGATTATACATATGTACTCCATCTGAGAGTAACCTATGTCCAATTTGAGATTTTTATATATATCCATATATATATATGCCATTTGAGATTTTATATATGTATATAGTCTCCCATTTGAGATTATATATATATTGTCTTATTTGATAAAAGAAACTAATGTAACTTATTAACCCGCTGATAACTTTTATATATATATTAAAAACTTTTCCCCCACACTAACATTTGCAAGTCACTGTGGGACACCTTTGAACAAAAGATCCCTTTATGGAGGGAAAAAACAAACCACGCACAATAAAAAGCTGTTTCTCCCTATCAGAGATCCGTGCTGAAGGGTGAAGGCACTCGAGGACGAGTGACAGGGCGCTGGTGGCCCGGGCCAGCCCGCGGCAGGGTCACGGTCCCCGTCGGAGGTGCGATGTTTTGGGGAGGAAATCCGCTCCTTGCTTTTGCGTGTCCCCTGTGCCCCTGGGTTCCTGCCCGCGGTATTTTTGCTTCGGGTGTTTCCTGCTATTTAACCACTCTGTGTATTTTAGACCGGCGCGGGGGGAGGCGGGGAAGGGATGTGAGTTAATCCGGGCCGGGCCGGGGACGCGGTGCCGGGGCAGCCCCGGGCGTTCTCCGTGCCTGAACCGCCCCAAAGCCGCCGGCTGTGCCCGGCCGGGAAAGCTGTCCCTTGTGCTGGGACCAGCCCCCACAGCTGCTCCGTGTCCTCCTTGGTGATGAATAGCCAAAACGCCTTTTTTCCTTTGTTTTTTAACTTGTCTTTCTGGAGAACCCCCCTGGAGCGCTTGCAGAGCCGCCCTCAGAGCAAATGCAAAACTGTGGGGTTTTTGTGTTAGATATTTGATTTATTATACAGGGTTTTTTTTGTTTAGGTATTTCTTCTTCTGGTTTGGAAACAGTTTTGCTTGCATTTGTTGGTGATAAAAATCAGTTGTTTTTTTTGGGAAGGCAGTGTGGGTGGGGGAGATTCTCTCTTCTGCTTCCTTCGGCACGGGGAGTGAAAGCTCAAAGATCCTCGAAGAGGAACTGAGCCGAGGGTGACTCCGGGCTCTCTGGCGGTGGCCGGATCCCCAAGGATTGCACCGTAACACATCAGCGCAGCTGGGCTCTGCCGAGCAGGAACCGCCCGCTCCCGGGAGCCGGGCAGCCGAGGTCGGGATAACCCTCCCCTTACCTGCCTGTTTGCACTTTCCTTTTTCCATTTTGCAACCTCCCGAGTCAACAGAAGGGCTAAATTAAGGAATATGTGGGGAGTGAGTGGAAAAGTAAAAATGAGAAAGGCTGGCTCAGCAGTGCAAGGGCGGGAGAGGGGAAGTGATGGAGCTCTGTTCCTGGTCCGCCTGCTCTGGCCGTCACAGAGGCTTCCCCTCGGGTCATCTTTGGGGTGTCCTTTGGGGTTTTGCAGTTTTTCTGGGCTTTTGCATGCTTTGAGAGCCAGGGATCTTCTCTGCTCCCCTCCGGAGGGGAGTCCTGCAGTGAGCCAGGAGGAGATGGGGCTGCTCTGCAGTGCTGGCTCAGGCCCATTCTGGGGTTCCTCTTCTATTTATAAAAGCCTAATTCAAATTATTCTTCCCTTTTTCACACAAATATATTTAGGTATCCCTGTATTTAGGTACATAAAAAAGATTTTATCCTTATGCACAAATATATGTCGCTATCATGTATGTATACATATATGTGTAATATTTCGTATTTATAGTCATGCACACAGATATTATACATACTTGGAAGGAGATTATGAAAAACCCTAGAAGTGACTCATATTTCCAGGGATCTCTGAGTATCTCACTCCAGGAAAGGAACTGTTTCAACTACATAGAAATGTGTGATCCTCAGAGAGTTCATCCATGAAAAGTATTAATTGTCCAACTTGCCCCTTTTTCCCATCCAGAAGAACAGATCTTTTCTATCCTACAGAAATTTTTTTCTTCTGATATAATCTAAACTAAGGGCAGGGTAGACTTCATTTTCCATGAAAACCCATCCAAGAGGATTGCTGAAAATAGACTGGGCTCTGAGAACAGATACCAGAAAAAGCCAAGGGAGGGGTGGGGGCAGGTCAGCTGGGGCAAGGAGTTCTGCAAAATAAATTAATGATTGATATTAACAGTTTGAGTAAAAAGCAGCTCATTAGCACCCATGTGGGTCCGGGGATGCATCACCCTGCAGATACACTGGATGTATTTTATCACCCTGATTTTATTTGCCATGGGAGGTGGGTTGGAATGGGATGCCATGTTCAGACTTTCATATTCCCCACAGGTTTGCCATGGCAGAAGCATTTCCTCCAGAAAACAAACAAATGGAAAAAATACTCCAACCCCACTCCCTCCAGACCACAGCACACTGAGGATGGAGTTGAATCCCTTTGGCCCCGAGCTTGGGGCAGGGAACTCTTCCAGCCCACTCCGGGTTTTCATGATCCATAAATGCACAGCCCAGTTTGTGCCCTGGGGCTCGGCTGCAGCAGGATTGGTTAGAACATATGGATTAAAACATAGCAATTAGAACAAACATCAGCCTTTGGAGGGGTCAGGGTGAGCAGGTTCCTCATCTTGGCAGGGAAGGGGAAAAGATGCAGTTTGGATTTAAAAGCAATATCCTGTAGTTCTTTTTGGGTTTTTTTCTTTTTTAAAATTGGCACTGCAGGTGTGGGGCTTTGTTTCAGTAACTTTAGTTACATTTGTAATATAATTTATTTTTTCTGTTTCTTACTTATTTTTATTATTTATTGGTTTATTTTCCAAGACATGCAAATGTGATATCCTTGATGGTTGCTTGCAGCCTCATGGAAGTTGCTTGTCTCAGTGTAAAGGGATATTGGAGCTGGTCCTTGGAGAGGCAGTTTTGGGGGATGCTGTTCCCCCATTGGGCACAGCAGCATTTGCTGTGTTCTGAGCAGCATTTCTCCTCCAGAATCAAATACATCCCTTTGGAAAAATGCATCCTAGTCTCATTTTCTTACCTGGAGTCTTTTCAGCTCAAATATTTTTAGGAAGAATAGGATTTTTCTTAAATCCTTTAGGATTTTTAGAAATAAAATCCCAAACATGGTCCCACCTTGCTCTTTCCCAGCTCTTGCAGAATTCAGCTGAAAGGCTCAGCCCAGTTTTGGTGCTGAAGTTCCTCCCCTGCTGCATTTGAATCTTCCTGGGGCTGGGCACTCTCTGAGCTGACCTGGCAGTGAGGGCACCGCTGGGGCTCCTGGCACTGCTGCCTCCACAGATCCCTGTGCTTGGTTTCCTAAACTGCTTCCAGCCCTGCCAGGAAAACGTTATTAAGTTTTGTCACTGGGTGTTGGAGTCGCTGCAAGTGCCCAGTTTGTCCAGTGTGCCTGGAGAGGGTACAAATCCCCCACTGCACTGTGCCCTGGCCTGGCTGGGGCTTTTTGGCCACTGTGCTGGGTCTGGGGGTTGGCTCTGGGTGGCAACTGAGCATCTCAGGGATGTGGGGAGCAGCCAAGGGCAGGAGGCTGCAGCAAAGCCCAAAACAATGAGAAAACATTACTGGCCAAAAATTCCCAGTTTACTTAACACTTAGCTGAAAACTAAGGTTTAGGGTGACAAAGGAGGAAATAAAATGGTGTCTCTAGGGTGAAAGAAGAGAATATATTGAAGTTGCACCATGTCCCTTGTTTGGGGTTGTGGTAACTTTGGCAGAAGGTTCCCAGATGAGGCAGAGTCACTCCCTCGCCTTTCCCTGCAGTTATGGAAAGGGTCTGCCTGAAGCAGAGGTAGGAAGAAGCAAAAAATACCCAACACAACCCCAAAACTAAAAAAACCCACCACACTTTTAGCTTTATTTTATTCAAGCTCCTGTAGTGGTTGTGGGGTTTTTGGTTTGTTTTCTTCTTTTTCCAAAACCGTTACTATTTAAATGCAGATTTTTAGCTTTTCCACCCGGGAGCTGGAGCTGGAAATTCTTTCCACTGCGTTGGTGCAGGAGGGAACAAACCGCTGCTTTTAGCTTGCTCAAATAATCCATCCCTGGCTGGAGCCACGGGTTTCCTCCTTCCCGCTCCCTCCCACTCCCAAAGCGATCCCAGGATCTGCTGTGGGTGCTGATGGGGACAGGGGTGAGGGGACATTGCTTGAAGTCCCATTTGCCCAAGGTTTTTCCCTTAAATTTCTCCAAGGCTTTATTCTTGCAAATGCCACATGGGCACTGGAGCAGCAAACCCAAGTGGCAGCTTCATTTTTCAGAGTGAAATGGGCAAAATCTTCTGTCCTTATTTTCCTGGCATTAAGGAAAGGAGGTGGGATATTGGCAGGGAACCAATGTGCTTTTTGCTGTGGCATAGGAGGAGGATGCTCAGGGCTGGGCAAGGTTTGTGGCCCTGTGCCAGGACCCCTTGCACTGCAGTGAAGGGGAGCTTGTGCCCCCCAGCATTTTGGGGATGAGCCATTTCCAAGAATGAAGGAAAGGAAGTTTGGAGTGGGATGGGTGAGGCTTTCCTTATTTATTTCACACAGCTTCTTGGACCATTGGTCTGATGCCCTACTCCCTCCTCCATTCCTGTTTCCCTCTCCCTGGACAGTGGGGCATGGTGGTGGTGGCTTATCCTTCAGCACAGAAATGTCATGTCTGATTTTCTGGGGAGAAGGAGATATTGGGCTGGGTTTGTTTGGTTCTTTGCCGCTCTTAGCGGGGCAGGACAAGTGCATTTCCTAGTCCCTGACCTGCTGAGATCAGCTCAGCTGGCCAAAAAAGGAACAAATGAGCCTTTCAGCTTTCCCCCTCCGACTGCAGCAGTGGGGCTGTGGGTGCCTGGTGCTCCCAGTTCTCCACTGGGACCCTGTCGCTGTCCTGGGGAGATCGATGGGGCTGGGTTCAGTATCTGTGAGTTTGGAAGAGCAGTGTGAGGGTGGGATGAGCAGTTGATCTGGAGCTCTGTCTGCCACAGGAGGCTTTGTGACCCAAACCAGAAATT
This sequence comes from Corvus kubaryi, assembly GCF_017639235.1. Lineage (NCBI taxonomy): Eukaryota > Metazoa > Chordata > Aves > Passeriformes > Corvidae > Corvus > Corvus kubaryi. Next base: position 3,937,282 of record NW_024581088.1, read on the forward strand.
TTTGGGGCTGAATTTTTTGCCAGCCATTGACAGCATCCGGGTCCCAGTGAGGAAAACGGTTGGGTCATTTTACCCTAAAGCATCGCCTGGAAAACAGCAAGGATGTTTCTGGCCCTTCAACCTCTGCTATCCATCCTCATGTGCTACTCACCCACCCCGGGCTGCTGCCATCCCCAGCTGGCCTGAATTTGCTTATTTTTGGGGCGGTGGATCCCCCAGCCACGAGGGCTCTGGGCTTTTGCAAAGTGCAGGGCATGGCTGGAGCAGGGATGAGCGCTGGGGAATTACAGGAACAGCAAACCGCTGGTGTTTGCCGTGGGAGGGGGGTTGTATCTCGTTTACTTTATCTTCCTGATGCCTTTTGAAGCAGCCCCGAACGAGCGGCTGTCGCTGGTGTAAGCAAACCTCACCTGGCACACAGGAAAAAGCAGCTGTGAGGTGATAGGCAAATAAGGTGCTGGGGCTGGAGGGCCTCCCCACCCACGGCACACCCAGAGCCACCACTGCTTTCGCTCTGGAGGGGAAGGCACAGGAGGAGAGCACCCGTGGCTTTGGGAGCAGCTCCTTGGGGGTGGTGGAGGACAGGGGAAGGGCTGAATCCTCTGGGAGCAGGCTGTGGTACAAAGCAGAGCTTGGCTGTGTTCACCAGGCACAAGGATGGGGATGGATGCCCCATCCCGGGAAGTGTCCAAGGCCAGGTTGGGCGGGGCTTGGAGCAACCTGGGATAGTGGAACAGGATGGTCTCTAACCATGGCAGGGGGGTGGAACAGGATGGTCTCTAAGCTCCCTTCCAACCCACACCATTCCGTGATTCTATGCTCCCAGCGCTGTGCCTGCTCCCACGAGGTGCCTTTTAACGCGGGGTTCGTTCCTGCGTTCCTCGGGTCGCAGAGGCTCGGCACAGAGGGAGATGTTGGTTGCTGCAGCCCCGTGGGCTCACATGCTCCCGCTGCAGCTGTGCCCGCCCAGGGGTGGCATTTCCATGCGTGGGTGGTCGGGGGTCAGTGACCCTCTGCCAAGGGGGTGCCCCGGGGCAGCCCCTTGCCGTGCTGGGTCTCGGATGGCTGCTTGGCTGTTGGGGTTTAACGTCTGGGGCTTTTCTGGTGAAAGGCTAAGTGAGCTTTGGGGTGTGTTTGCCCCCGATCTGAGGGCATTAGAGTGTGGTAGCCGTGGGGATGTGGGTCCCGTTCCAGCTCCCAGAGGCAGAGGGTGAGGGAGGCCGGGCGGGAGCTGAAGCGGGCACAGTCCCTTCAGCTGCACCCTGAGGGTGCCGCTCCTCCCGAGCAGAGCCCCCTCCTGCCCTGGCACAGGGGCAGAGTCCCGGCAAGACGGGAGGTGCAGGGCGGGCTCCAGGGATGCAGCGGTGCTCGGAAGCTCCGGCAGGGAGCTGTGCAAAAAGGGAAGTGGTGTGGGTGAGTTTAAGCCATACACAGCCAGGCACTTGGATCACTGTGTTTTGTCCTCCGGGAGCATCAGGGAGCATTAGCACCATTAGGCTTTGAGTGTTTGTCATCCCAGATGACGCTGAAACACCCGGGATTAGCTCGCAAACGCTGGTTTTCACACTTCTCACCTCGAGGATGAGGAGCAGCCCCATGCTCCATCCTCGGGTGGGATTTATGGGCTGAGTGTGCGTTAAAACACCCCGGCAAAGCCTGTCCTGGTTGTGCAATCCAGCAGTTTTGGGGGGCGGTGGTGTGCGGTGCTGGCTGTCACCGGGGGTGAGGCAGAGCAGATGTCCCTCCAGGATGGGATCCTTCCCGTGCAGCCGGCCCTGGGAAAGGCAGCCAGTTACAATAACAGTTTATCCTGCCTGGTGTCTTGTGGGATGGTGGAGGGATCCCAGAGCAGCCCTGCCCAGGTTCCTGCTTTATGTCACAGGACGGGAGCTGCTCTCCCAGCTGGGGTTGGTTTAGGGTTTTCTTACTCTTCTCACTACTATTTTACTGCTTGTCAGCAAAGTCCAAAGAAATTGGATGCATCCCTTATTTTGCGCATCCATTTCCCCTTCCCTGCATATGGGAAAAGATATTAAAGGCAGGAAAAAACAAAGGAGTTTACAACATAGAAATACAGCTTGAATTAAGTTATTTAGAGAAGAAAGCTGGGCCTGGGTGTGATGCTCATCATTATTCCCCCAGAGGGCATCATGCTCTTCCCACATCGTTTGGGGGCAGAAGTATTACCCATGAGGGAAATCTGATTTTATCCAAGGGAAGCTCCTGAAATGGTGAAGGAAAATGGAATTTCAGTGTTCACCCTGCAGGATGTTTGCTGTTGTGGATTGCACCCTGGACCTGAATGTGCACCAGGGGTTGCTTTGCCACGTGCTGGCCAGTGAGAGTGTCACCTGGTGCCTCACTTTCCCCCAAAGCAGAGTGGGATGCAATACCTCAGTGCAGGATGGAGAAACACCAGCTGCTGTAGGGATGTGCTCCAGGGATTTTTGCTCCTGTTACAGCAGGAGAAACTCAAATGTTTCCTTGAAGCACCCCCAACGCCACCCTGTCCCAGTTTGTGTTTGCTTTGGCCGGGAAGCGGGGCTGGGTCTCCCCGGGGACACGGAGGCTGTGACAGAGCCCCGGGGCAGCCGCCTGTGCCTGTGCTCATGGGTGGCACCAGTGTTTATTTACCTTTTCATCACCTGATTACTGTGCCCTGCCATGTTGCAGGCGCCAGCCCGTGGGCTGCCAGCCCTGTTTGAGTTGGCAGGAGCTGGAGATTAACCTCCTGCTAAAATAGCCCGACGCCAGCCCCACGTCTGCCCGGGGTGGCCGGGCTCCTTGTATGCCCTTAGAGCATCTTGTATGGATATTTTGCAGCCTGGTATGGGCCAACATCACCACATGACATGATGGCGCAGCGAGGAAAGACGTCGTGATGCGACAAGCTCAGAGCAAGTTGCAAATGCTCAGCGGTTCCAGGAGCTGTGGATGTGTCCCTGCAAGGCAAAGCCCTCCGAGGTGGTGGGACTGGGGTGCCTTAACCCAGAGGGGACGGTGCTCTTTGCTGGTGGGAATGGCCCTGTGACATCCAGGCTCCCATCGCCCCTTGGGATATCTCCACTTTCTTGGCTCTGCTCTCGAAAGCTGCGATGCCAAAGAGCAGGAGCAGAGGAGCCGCAAATGTGTCCACAAGCTGCAGGCCCTGTGATGGGACTGCTCAGCTGGGGAAGCTGGATATTTATGGTGCACGTGGGTGACCCATTTTGGGATTCCCTGAGCCACCATTACCACTTTCCACCCTTGATGTTGTCACTGCATTTGTGTTCTGGCTGTATCAGGGAGCTCGTGCCCAGAGTGGGATTTCTGTGCTGAGCCACTGTCCAAAGAAAGGGGATATTCAGGTGCCAGCCAGGAGCTTCCATTTCAGCCTGTTTGCACTCACCATGTTGTCCCAAAGGAATGGCAGATTTGGGATTTTGCTGGTTCCCTGCCTGTGGTGGGTTTCCCGGTCGGATGGGACATGGCAGCCCTGCTGGTGCCATGGGGCTGACTCAGGTGTTGGTGAGTAGCAAACCCTCTTATTTCTGGTGAGACTTCGGATGTGACAGGAAGAAGCTCCAGCCCCAAACCTTCCCATTTTCCAGTGTGTTTTTATCAGTTCAGACCCAAAAATATGGGCTTATGACTTTCTGCCCTTTGTCTCTGGGTGTTTGGTGCTGAGCTGCCACATGAACAGTGGTGGAAGGAGTCACCGATAGCAGGAAGCTGCTTGGTTATCACCATACTCAAAATTGGGGTTTTGGGAGGTGCCTGCAGCAGCATTGCTGTGTTTGAGGTTTGGTGACAGCGATGGCACAGTGTCACAGTGCCACTGCGGTGTTTCAGCTGCCTGCCCCAGGGCACGTGTTTCCTGAGTTCACAGAAACCCGTTTTCGTGCTTTAATCAAGATCTCATGCAAAGTCCCAGCTCTGTGAACGGCATTGCTGCCAGTCTGCATGCAAACACGGTGTGGGAGAAGCACTGAGAGCACTGTGGTGTTTCGGGTGGCTGCTCAGGGTGGAAAGTCACCCCTGGGCACCCCGGCTGAGCCAAGACCTGTTGGGACCCCCAGCTGCCTCCCCCAGGACATCTGCCTGCCCTTAGCCCTCTTACCTTGCACGCTTGCACCCTTAAAAGTGGAGTCTGGACGGAAATAGCAGCAGCAGATCTCTTCTACTTTTAATTTTGGAGGCTCTCTGGGTTGGGGAGAGGAAGCTGGGGGTGGAGAGGAGCTGGCTGTGAGAGGACAAGAGCCACTTTGCTCTGACACACTCTGTAGAGCGATTTGAAATGTCCTCCAAGATTAATTTTTTTTTTTTTTGGCTATAAAAATAATTATAGGTATTATGTCCTGGTCTGTGTCTCACAGGGGCAGGGGATCAGAGTAGCCTGACCCAGGGGGAATGTGGGTTTAAAACAACTTGTATTGGGTGTGTCTGTGAGCACTGAGGAGCTGGTACAGTTTGAAGCATGAACACATTCAGGCTTCTTGTTTTCACCAGTTGGTTTAGTGAAGGTGGGTTTGGTTTGGGTTTTTTTTCATTCCTCTGAATGAAAATAGGTGATGGAAAACAGATGAGCAGGTTTCACTTCCTGCTCTCGCTTAGGGCTCCACGCTGGGGGTGTTTGGAGACAGCCACGGTGGTGGGGCATCAGTGTCTGCCTCGGGCTGATTCCTCGTGGACTCATCTGGTCCCTTATTCCCTCCCAGAAGCACAAGGAGTTGGAGAAACATCTTGTTTTATCATAGAATTGTTAAGGGTGGAAAAAACCTCTAAATTCATTGAGTCCAACCATTAACCCAGAGTTGCCACCTGTCTCTTGTCACCCCCATGGGGTGCAGAAATACGCTGAGAGCTCTGGGGAGAGGGAGAAGGCTCTGGGGAGACCTTAGAGTCCCTTCCAGTGCCTAAAAGGGTTGCAAGAGAGCTGGAGAGGGGCTTTGGACAAGGGATGGAGTGACAGGACAAGAGGAATGGCTTCCTACTGCTAGAGGGCAGGGATGGATGGGACATTTGGAAGAAATTCTTCCCTGTGAGGGTGGTGAGGGGCTGGCACAGGTTGCCCCGAGAAGTTGTGGCTGCCCCATCCCTGGAATTTTTCAAGACCAGGCTGGACGGGGCTTGGAGCAACCTGGGACAGGGGACGGTGTCCCTGCCCGTGGCAGGGGGTGGAACAAGATGGTTTTTGAGGTCCTCTTCAATCTAAACTGCTCTGGGATTCTAATGGGTGCAAATGGAGACAAGCACCCATGAGCCACCAGAATCAGGGGGGTCACTCCTGAGCCCTCCCAGGGTGCAGGACCTTACAGTCCTGGACCCAGCTTGCCCACAGCAGGGCCAGCACATCCCTTGCTGCCCAGGAGCAGGAGGATTCCCTTGCAGGGTACCAGGGTTTGTGCATTGTCCAGCAGGACCCGTCGGTGCATGCGAAGGTAGCGGTCACCTCCTGGGGATGTGGGAATCCTGGGGAAGCTGTGATGGGTGTTTGGGAGCCCTTGGGTTTCTCTCAGGTTCTGCAGGTGACTGGGCTTGGGTTTGGTTGGGAGCAGTGTGGATGGAGGCTCTGCTCCCACTGGGGTGGGTTCAGGAGGACAGCTTGGAGCAGCTGAGCATTGGCTTTGGATTTGTTTCCTAGAGTGTTGCAGGCTGTAAAGTACAACAGATTAACAGGAAACGTGGTCTGAAAGTTACAGTCCCCAGTAGGGCTGTACTGGGTTTCTGGCAGGGCATTTTATGGGATGGTTGGACTTCTGTGTCTTGGATTTGGAGAGGGCAGCTCCTGAGGAGTATTTTTTTAGGCAGGCTGAGTGTAGGAATAAATGCTGCCGGAGCCACTTGCAGCAGGGAAGTGATGTTTCCAGGGCTGCTTACTTGGTGTTAGACTGAGAAGTTTGAGGACAAGCTGCCTTGATGTGGGAATATGTGCAGAAAAATTTGCATTTTGGGGTACTGAGTGAACTGCTGGGCATAAAGGAAGGGATTGCTAGTTTGGGTCCAAATCACTAATTATCTTCTTATTTTTATCATTTTTTGCTGTATTGCACTCCTTGGGCTGCTGATGAAAACCCACAGAACTCCCTGCAGAAGAAGGTAAGCTGGAGGTGGCAGTACATGCCTTGAGTCTGGGCGGAGTGTGCTGGGGACAAGGAAGAGGGAATCTTTGGGGTCTTTTAATCTTGGTTTTAATCCCAGAGAAAGCTGGGCTGACAGCAGAGCTTCCCTGTGATGGGGAGGCTACCTCTGTGAATAGAAACACAGAGGATTTGATTCCAGTAGTTAAAAACAGAGCCAGTAAAAGCAGGGAAGTGCCACAAATGAAAGCATTTCATTTTAGAGAGAACCCCCCATGGCAATGCTGCATGTCCTCACCAGTGCCCATGGCCAAGGGGCACTGGAGCAGCCCTGAAGCAAGCAGGGATGGGATTCTGTGGGTCTTAGGGCCTCAGTGGTCTAAATTACCTGTCCTCTGGGATTTTTTTGAGCACTGACTGTGCTTGGCTTCATGTTTTCCCACCAGGGAAGTCCCTCTGGGAGTTGGTACTGGAGCAGTTTGAAGACCTACTCGTCCGCATCCTTTTGATGGCAGCTTTTCTGTCCTTTGTAAGTACCTGGAGCTTGGGGTGGCACCTTCTGGGGCACATATGGCCTCAGGTGACATCCAAAGAGGAAAGGTGGGCAGGTGCTTGTGGGACGAAGGAGATGCAGCAGCAGAGCAGTGGTTTCTAGGGCATAATGGCAATATCACTGCATCTGCTTAAAGATGGGATTGGAGGATTTTCCAGTAATGCTGATCCATCCAAAAGTGATATCAAACAACTCCCTGGGCTGCTTTCTGTTTACAGGGGGCTGTTCCAGGCTGATGATTTGAGCCTGGTTTGCAGTGCCCCAGTGCTGAACTGTCAGTTCAGCTTTGCCCACAGTCTGCCTTGGGAGCAACTCTGCGTGAGGAGGTTTCCCATCAAGCTGCTGGAGAATGATTGATTTTTTAGAGTGTAGTCAGTGTGTTTGGCAGGGATGGCAAAGCTGAGACTCCTGTCTCTTCCTTTTGGATGTGATTCATGGGGAGATAAGGGGGAAAGCTGGTCCCTTGTGGGGTTTAGTACATTCCCAAAACAACACGCAATGAAGTGAATGCAGGTAAAGCAGGTGTGAAGCCCTGTGCCAGAGGTCCTTGTGCCTCTGTGACAGAGCAGAGGGGTGTTGCTGTGTTGACACAGCACAGGTCGATGAGCAGTTAAATGGAGTGGAAATATCTGTGTGTTTGCTTCATTCGTACTATGGTATGAGGCCTTTGTGGGATGGAGAGGGGGCTCAGGGTGGTGGAAGCCACAAGGTCAGTCCCTGCTCTGCAGAGCTGCTCTTACTGCACTGATTACTCGTGGTGCATCACTGGCCTGCTGCCTGGGAGGGGCTGCAGTGCTGCCTGGTCTCCCCACTCATCAGCTCATGGCCATGGTCTCCCCACAGGTGCACTAAACACAAATAGAGAGGCTTTCCTGGTGCAAACACTCATCCAGGCATTGCATGGCTGTTTGCTCCAGCCCCACTTGTTCAATGCATCAGGTTATCCCAGCAGAGGAGTGGAGGCTCCAGCAGTGGGGTATGGCAGTTCCACTCTTGGACCAAGCCATGTGGCTCTGGCCACCTCCAGGTTGTTTTCTCTCCAGCAAACACCACCTGTTGTTTGGCTCTTGTTCCCATCATTCTTTTTAAAATGTTGTTGCTCTTGTTTGAACCACACTGTGCTCCTTCTTTTCTCTTGCCACCAGATCCTGGCCTGGTTTGAAGAAGGAGAGGAGACCACGACAGCGTTTGTGGAGCCCATTGTCATTATCATGATCCTGATTGCCAACGCTGTGGTGGGTGTGTGGCAGGTAAGGCACAGCCCCCGCCTGCCCCTGGGCTCTCTGCTCCATGTGGCTGAGATCCTTCATCTTAAGGCCTGGTTGCTTCATGCCCTTGGTAACTCATTTCCCAAAGGTTCAATTTTCACGTTGGCTGTGCTTCCCCATGCCCCTGCACAGATGTTCAGTTGCTGGCTGCTTCTTGGCTCGTTCCTTCAGTCCTTCTTTGGCAATTTTTGCAGGTTGGAGCTTATTTTGTAGTTATACAGGCAAAAACTGCTTGTCTCCTGGCCAGGGCCAAATGCATTTTCCAAGGGAAGCTCTTTGCCCTGTCCACCAGACAGCCACAGTGGCTGCTGTCCCTCTCCTCACTCTGTCCCTCCTGGGGGATGAGTAAACACCTCAGCCAGTGATGCTCCTCTTTTGTATCTATTCATTATCAGGCCATTTATTTATCTGCAGCTTCAGGTGGGGTTGCTGGGTGGGGAAAAATACAGTTGGTTGGGATATGCTGCTTCCCAAAGATGATCATCCCCAAAGGTCCAGGCAATGTCCAGGATCTGGTGTGGTTTAAACCAGCAGGAATCGTTTTGCAGACGCTGAAGAAGACGTGCTGCTTGTTCCATCCATGGTGTCAATGGATTCCGAAGCCAGGGCCGGGGTTTGGGTTTTCCTGTCTTTGCAGCGGGTGGGGAAGGAGCCTGCTGGCACCAGCAGCTCCAGCACCAGCAGCTCTGCTCCTGTCTGCCTGCAGGAGAGAAATGCTGAGAGTGCCATCGAGGCCTTGAAGGAGTATGAGCCCGAGATGGGGAAGGTGATTCGCGCCGACCGCAGCGGGGTGCAGCGCATCCGCGCCCGCGACATCGTCCCGGGGGACATCGTGGAGGTGGCAGGTAGGGTGCCATCACCCCAGGGCATGGGGTCGGATGGGGAGGTGGAACTGGCTGGGAGTCCCCCAAAGCTGAGGCTCTTCACCCTGCCAAGGCTTCACGTGAGCATCAGGCAGTAGAGAGCAACAGCAGAAAAGAGAAAAAAGTATCCATTTCTGAGGCAGGTTCTGTGTCTCGGGAGGGTTTCCCCTTTTTCTGGAAGAACTAGAAGAACTTTTAACTTTCACCAAGATTCCCTCTCTCTGGAAGTGGCTCTCCCACGTGCATCCCTGGATGAGGCGTGGGTGAAGGGCCGGTGCTGGGTGCTGCTGCAGGCAGCCTGTGTGGGAAGGCTTCCCTGGGAATTGCGGCTGGTTATCCAGGGAGGGTGAGAGCCAGAGGGGACCAGCTGCAGGGTGCTTTTGCCTCTGGGTGAGTTTTACCCCCCAGCCCTTCTGTTGGGGCTGTGCATTCAGCAGAGCATGCCTGGGGGTCTGCTGCCTGCCCCAGCAGAGCTGAGGAGGATGCATTCCAATTATTCCATTTTGTTTGCTCCTTAAATGATGCCATAAACCCCCAGAGCCACAAAACTAATCCTCTCCTTTCCTCCTTGTGGCCCTGCTGGTGGAAACATGCTGCAATCCCTCCCGTGCCCAGCCAGCTCGTTGTTATTTATGTCTTCCAGTTGGGCTTCAGCTGGAAGATGAACATAAAAATAATGCAGGGAGGATCAAGCCAGCCAGATCCTCAGCTGGGCAAGCTGGCGGCGCTCCCAAACCAGCTCTGACAATGCAGTCCGGCTGCTGACCCGGCCTTTAATTAAATTAATGAATTATTAATAAAACTCTGCCATCTTTCCCCAAATCGAGTACATACTGCCTGCCCATCAGCAGCCCAATATTACTTTTTAATGGCACAATCAGCATTGCGACTGGAATGGAAAGAGCTGAGCTCTCTGGACGGGTTTGCAAATTATTAGCAAATTGTGGGTTTAGGAGCTTATGGAAAGTGGTGAGGGTGCTGTCAGGCACCTGGTAGGAAAGCACACCAGGAGGAAAAGCTTTGAACCTGCGGTGGACATCCAGGTGATGCCCTGGGGACAGTGTGACAACACAGGCAGGAGGGACTAGCTGCTGTTTGCATGTGCAAATGCAATAAATTTGGCAGCAGGGAGCAGGAAACCTGTTGCACTGAGGCAAGGAGGGAGGGTGGTTGGAAGTTGGCAGGCTGCTTAAACCCAGCTGAGTTTTGCCCGTTTGTGACAAGGTCGTGGAGGTGAGTCCTGGTGCAGGCAGCTTTTGCCTTTCCCAAAAAGTGAAGGCAGAGCATCTCTTCTGGAGCTCCAGCAGTTGCTGTGACCCCTGTGGTGCTCGGGCAGTGTCCTCCTGTTTTCCTCTCTTTCCCTTGGCAGACTTTGGTGCTGGGGGAATCAGCACGTGTTCAGTACCTGGCTAATGGCGGGGCCAGGTCTGTCCTGTGCCGTGGGATAATACGGCACTGTGTACCCTGGAGCAAGTGCCACCCCTGTGGCACCAGGGCTCTTTCTGTCCCTGGTTGCTGCAAGAGTCTTTCTGTGCAGGTTTAGCTCATGTTTGCAAGCCCTCCTGCCTTTCCCGGGGGACGAGGAGCTCTTTGCTCCCTCTAAGATGCTCCAGCCCCCTTGAACAGACGCAGAGTCTGAGTCTGTGCATGAAGTGGATGTTTTGGGGAGGTCTGTGCTGGCACCCCCCAGCTCAGTGTCCCCCAGACAGGTGTGACAGGGAGCAGGGGAGGTCTGGCTGGATGGCAGATATTGCTGCTGCATCCTGGAGTGCTGGGATCTGCAGCTGGAATAACTGGCTGGGTGGTGGAGCGGCGCCAGCCCCCTCCCACTGCGCTGGGGGGGTTTATGAGCCCTGGGAGGAAGCCCTCGTTACAGTCTGGGATTTGAGAGCATCGTTAGCAGCCAGGCCAGCAGTGTTGTGTAAGGGCTGGGAAGGGCTGGGAGCCAGGGCTCCCTCGGCCTCAATATTTCCAAAGCGTCGGAGCGTGGTTGTGTCCAGCTGATAAGGGAGCAGGAGGAAGAAACCCAGCAGGAAAAGCAGCTTTAAATGTTTTTTTTTAAAGAAGCCCTAGTGCCTTGGAGGGTGGTGTTGAGTGGCTGGCAGTGGATGGGCAGCTTTCACCTGTGCCCACTGTGCCATACCAGGAGAGCCAGGGATGGTTGTTTGTCTTGGACACAGAAGATTTTCCACTGTCAACAGCCTCCAGTCAGCCCAGAGAAACCTGAAGCAGGGTCAAGATGGGCATTAGGAAGCTTGGACTGCTCCAACGTGGGGATGTTGTGGTTTTTCTTGCAGGAAAGAGGCAAGATGGGGGTGCAGAGGGAGTTTGCAGGGAAGAGGAGAGACAGGGACATGGTGGGGAAGGGGATGAGCACAGCAGGAAGGGCACCACCAGGGTTTGGCTGGGGGCAGACTTAGACAGACAAAATGAAGCTTTAACAAAGCTTTACATGCAGAAATGAGGTATCCCAGTGCAGGGCTCTTTGCCAGGGGCTGGACCCCTCATTGCTCCAGGCTGGGTGCTGCTGTGCATCTGCACATGGTTGGTGTCAGCTTGGGGTGTTGGGCGCTGCCAGTCCCCCCTGACAGAGCTGCTCTGCTCTTGTCCTTGCAGTTGGTGACAAGGTGCCAGCAGACATCCGGATCATCGAGATCCGCTCCACCACCCTGCGGGTCGACCAGTCCATCCTCACAGGTGCGTGTGGGCCTCACGGAGCAGGGGCAGCTTCCTTCTGCCATCTTCATGGAGGCAAATTTTGGAACTGATGCCCGGATAAGTGCTTTGCTGGGGTGGGAAATGGGTGGGAGAGCAAGATTTAGATGATGCTTGGATCTTCCCAGGTCCTCAAAGTCACAGAATAGGTGAGATGTGTCCGGTATCCCTCCTGCAGAACACAAGCCTGAGGCTTTCCTGTGTGACATGTGGGGTTTGACATCTCCATGGTGGATGTTTGGTTTGGATAGTTTAGTGGCAAAGTGCTGCTCTAGAGCACTGTGGGGTGTGTGATGCAGGGACAGTAATAAGCTGAGGCTGGAGAGGGAACATGGGTGGTCCATCTCTCCCCTCTTGTCTTGGCAGGGGAGTCTGTGTCGGTGATCAAACATGCTGACCCCATCCCTGATCCACGGGCTGTCAACCAGGACAAGAAGAACATGCTTTTCTCCGTAAGTCCCTTCCACCTGTCTCCACCTCTCCTGTGGTTTTCCAAAGTGCAGAGGCTGGTGGATGTGGGAGATCTCTGAGCAAAGAAAGGGAGTGCATGCATAAGACCTGAATCCATAAAAAAGAGCTCCAAATCCATAAAAATAAGAACCTGCTTCATTTGGATTTCATTTGGGCTGTGGCACATAAGGCCTTTAAATACCTTGGGCAATCTCAGAGCACTTTTTTTTCCATCATGTTGAATGCATTATAGATGGGGAAGAGGTTTGTGGTTGAGCCTGGAGCTGTTGCAAATTTGGGTTTCCTCCTTTCTCATGCTCTTTTCAGGCAGAAGTCAAGTCCTCAAGGGGCTACAGCTCTCAGGAAGGGCTCTCCTGCTCCTTAGGGTGGGTTTATATAAAAACCCAGGATGTCCCATTTTCCTCTTAACCAAGATCTCATGTTCTCCTTTCACAACAAGCAATCCATTTCCCTGCTCAAACCAAGAGGTTTCATGCCCACATATCCACTCTGCCCCTTTCCTCCCCTCCCAGGGCACCAACATTGCAGCTGGGAAGGCCGTAGGGATCGTTATTGCAACAGGGGTGTACACCGAGATCGGAAAGATCCGAAACCAGATGGTGGAGACCGAGCCCGAGAAAACCCCCTTGCAGCAGAAGCTGGATGAGTTCAGCCAGCAGCTCTCCAAAGTGATCTTCCTGGTGTGCATCGCCGTCTGGGTCATCAACATCAGCCACTTCAGCGACCCCGTGCACGGCGGCTCCTGGTTTCGGGGGGCCATTTACTATTTCAAGATTTCGGTGGCGCTGGCGGTGGCCGCCATTCCCGAGGGCCTCCCGGCCGTCATCACCACCTGCCTGGCCCTGGGCACGCGCCGCATGGCCAAGAAAAACGCCATCGTCCGGAGTCTGCCCTCAGTGGAGACCCTGGGCTGCACCTCCGTCATCTGCTCCGACAAGACTGGCACCCTCACCACCAACCAGATGTCCGTGTGCCGGGTGAGAGCCGGCTGGGCTTGGGCTCTGGAGGTGCAAGGGGGATGCTTAAGAGCACCCCATCCTGTGGTGCTGGGCTCTGTGTGTCCTCACCACAGTTGTGTCACGTTAGGAATGTGGGGGTGTGAGCAGGGAAGAGGGGTTATAGGAAGCCCCGAGGTTCCCCTGGACAGGGTCAATAAGGATCAGGGCTTCTCTTGGCTTGGGGGTAATTAGAAAACTCACTTTTATCAGCACACCACTGTGGAGGTGCTGTGTTGCAGTCTCGTTTCAGGGGTCACTTTCCAGGGAATGTTTCTTCCTGCTGGGATGTGACATTGATATAGAGCTCCTGGAAATGCTGATGCAATCAGCCTCCTCTGCTCTCTTGCTCTTTCCCCCCTGTTTTTAACCAAACCAGTGAGAAATCCTGGACCCGTGAAAAGCATTTCTGATGGAGGGAGCCCTGGGGTGGTTTGGTGAAGAGTTTGAATGTTCCTCATCTACCAGAGAGTTTTGCTCCCACAAGCCTGGCCATGTGGAGAGGTGACTTGTTAGGAAAGCCTGGACCAGCTGAGTACTTCTCAGTTTCCCCATTAATCCATGAGTGTTGGGAAAGCTTTTTACGTGGCTTTGGCGTGTTGTTTTATAGGAGAACCTTGGAAAATGTGTTGCTGTGGGAAAAAAAGGACCTGGCCAACGTCCCTCCTCTCTGACACACAGATAGGGTGGTGGGAAGCTGGGACAGTGCTGCAAACTGGCCACAGGCTTTGGCCACTGGTTAGCTCAGCACAAACTGCAGATGACTGGAAATGTCTGGTGTTTCCGCCCTGTAAATGATACAGAACAAGACAGGGCCTGAACAAAGCAGGACCAAAGTGCCCGTGTCTCGCATGAGGAGGAGGTTCCCACCAGCCCCATTTTCAGAGCCAGTGATGCAGCAAAACAAGGACAGCGTGACCCCAGTGCTTGGGGTCTCCTGAGCTCTGCACGTTGCAGGAGGAGAAGGAGGAATGACCATGCCTTTCCAAACCACTTCCTACTGGAAGGTCTGTTCCTTGAACTTGGAAAGAAGTGCCACCATCCCCTGCAGTGTGGCACAGTCAGGAGAGCCAGGATGGTGATACTGAGGCAGGGAGAGCGACACAGTGGGGCAGTGGCATACAAGGATTTTGGCATCAATTGTCATTTGCAGAATGAACTCAGCAACTTCGCAAAAAAAAAAAAAAATTCAGTTAAAAAGTCAAAGTATCCTCCAGCCCATCTCCCCACAACCCTATTCCAATATCTGTTTATTCACTTGGCTGGATCCTGGCTCCCAGGGCACGATACTGGGAGCAGGGCTGGCCCCAGGACGCACAGGCAGGGGTGTTAATGTTTAATGGACAGGGATTCCCGTGCTGACGTGGCCAGGACGGGGCCCTGTGAGTGGCAGGAGCGTCAATATTTGTGCTGGGCAGCCGTAGGCGTGTCTGGGACATGCTCCTGTGCCAAACAGACAGCTCAGCCATGGGAGCAAACAGCCAGACAAGCCTATCAATAACCTGGGAAAGTGTATTAATTGAGTGTGATTTCATTAACTTGCCCATTAATTGGGTGAGCACAGCTGCTCGGCTGCAGGGCGTGCTGCTGAGCGGGGCCTGCTCACTGTCTCACTGCTGGCATCGGGTCTGTCAAGCTGTGAAGTGGCTCTTGGAGGGGCTTCAGGTCTGGTTTCAAACCCTCAGCTGGGTTTTTAAGGGCTGTGCCATGTCTCTGGGTCCCACCCAGTGCTGGGGTCTCGTGGCCAGGGTGGTGTCTGGGTCAGCACAGCAGGACACACATCGACCCCAGGTGGTCAGCAGGGGTGGAGCTGTGCCCCCCAAAGCCCCCCAAAATGAGGTGCTTCGTGCTGGGGACCTTGTCCACCCAGGATGGCCGAGACTTCGGTGCTTTTGCTCTTACCTCAAGTCCACCCAAGGTTACAGTAACAAAGCCACAAACCCACTTGGTAAATCAGAGTAAACCTGTGGTTCGTGTCACTATATGGTCAGCTGGGGCTCTCTGAGATCACCATCTCCCCCAGCCCAGGGCATGGAGGAACCAGGAACAGCCTTCTCCCAACCATTAAATAACCATGGAGCAACGGGAGCCTGGCAGGAGGAGAAGGGACATAGAAGCATCACTGCTCTCTCTGCTCTCATGTTTAAATCACTCTCCTAAAACTTGCAGCACCCTTTTATGCATCCTACCTTCACTTTCCAGGAAGGTAGCATTTGAAAGTCAGGACCCAAAGTGGAGATGTGGGCTTGGGGGGGAAAAGATGCTGGCACCCCGTGTCTGGGAGGAGGAGGTGGTTGGTGATATTTGGCTGTCCTTGAGATGGCTGCTGGTGTTTTGGGGAACAGGAGCAGAAAGGGGTTTATTTTCTACAAAGCTTGTAGCAAAGCCTGGACGTGCAAACTCTTGGTCCCAGGAGTTGTGCTGGCAGTGTTTGCTTTGCAGTCTCCAGGACACTGTTTGCCTCAGCACTGTTGTCTGTCTAAACCTGTCACTGATTACTGGGAGACCTGGCTGGGGGTCCCCAGGGGCTGTGCCAGTTGCCAGTGGGTGCCTGTTGGCTGGGGCTGCTTCCAGTGCAGGAGGAAAATGATGCTGATCCATGGGTTGATTGATGGAACAGTGACTGATGATTACAGCTCTTACAATTCCAGACAGCAATCCTGCCTTGTCTGCCTCTCGATGAGTAGTTCCTTTAAAGACACTACAGAAAATACGGAGTAGTGGAGATGAATCCTTCACACCTGTCTTCCCCATGAGCCCACAGCTGCTGCCATGTGCTGCTCCAGGGATGGTGCATCCACGAGTGCCCTTTGCTCCCTACAAACACACACCAGCAGCATCCAGCCGTGATACAGCACCAGGGCCAGGCAGGATCAATGGGACATGGGAGGAGGAGCGATGCTGCAATCCTTTGGGAGAAGGCTGCGCTCTTCATGAGCATGTAGTAACATTTTCTTTCCAGCCTCTCTGTTGCACTAAAACCCCAAATCACTGGCATGGCTTTAAAAGGGTCAGGGTAGGGGGGAGCCCTGGGGTGCTGCTGGCTGCGTTCCCCTGGCTGGGTGCTGGAGCTGCTGTTCACTGTGCAGTACAAGAGGTTGGGCAGCCCCTCTGTGAGCCTGACTTGTCAGCAGCCCCCACAGCTGAGCTGCATCCCTGCAGCATTCCCACCTCCTTCTATTGCTCCTGATATTTTTTATATTATTTTTGTGATTGAAACTTTACCTCTCCTCTTAACTGCTTAAGACACAGCTGTTTCCTCTGGACTCTTTCCACTGCCCACAAACCTGCCCATTTCTCAGCCTGGAAATCTGCCAAGACATCGACAGGCTGAGAGAGCTGGGGTTGCTCAGCCTGGAGGAGAGAAGGCTCCGGGAAGACCTTAGAGCCCCTTCCAGTGCCTAAAGGAGCTTCAACAGAACTGGAGAGGGACTTTGGACAGGGGCCTGGAGCAACAGGACAAGGGGGAATGGCCTCACACTGAAGGAGGAGAGATTTAGATTAGATATGAGGAGGAAATTCTTCCCTCTGAGGGTGGTGAGGGGCTGGCACAGTGTGCCCAGAGAAGCCGTGGCTGCCCCATCCCTGGCAGTGTCCAAGATTGGTCAGGGCTTGGAGCAGCCTGGGACAGTGGAAGGTGTTCCTGCGCAGGGCAGGGGGTGGAACAAGATGAGCTTTAAGGTCCCTTCCAACCCAAATCATTCAGTGATTCTCTGATCACACCGAAGCCCTGCAAACCCCTCTGCAGTGCCCTGGCCACCCCCATGCTCGGCCAGTCACGCAAGCTGGGAGCAGCAGGAAATTTGATATAACCTCTGGTTGCTGTGGGTTATGTAGCACCTTTTTTTAAAAGGCATGGAAAAATAAAGGGCTTGGAATGTTTTTTTTTATTTCCCTTTTCCCTTTTTTAATAAGAAGGATGCTATTATGAAAGTAATAATTGTTTTGTAGCCATGAGCATTTGAAAACAAACAGACCCATATCAGGCAAAACCATCAGTGGCTGGGGTGGGTGCGTTCAGCTTTTTTAATAAATGAGTCTGGTTGGTGTTTCAGGAGTCTATTTTCTGAAGAGGCTGGGAGAATTTGGCTCTCTGGAAGGCCGATGGCATTGGATGTCTCAAAAAGAGATGAAGGGTGCTTAGCCTTTGATGTTGTCTCAGACTGGGTGCCTCACCTCATGTTCTGGGTCTGTCTCTGGGGGTGTTGTCACCAAAGGAGATAGGATGTGTTTGGTTTCTTTACTGAGTTTACACCCACTGCCAGAGGAGCCCAGTGACTCCCAGAGGAGCCCTTCTGCAGCCATTTGGCTCATTACTTTCTTCAAAACCTGTCAGGAATGCTGATGGGCCTCCAGGAGGGGCCCTGGGAAAGGAGCTGAGGGCATTAGCCCAATAAACAGGATATCTGCAAATAGCTGGGAAGCTGGGAAGCCATGGCAAGGTTGTTTTGGGCTCAGAATTACTCACATAGGAGGTGGATGCTTTGAACCTGCTCCTTTGATTTGCCTAAACCTGTAAAATAGGGAGGTGAGAAAACCCACCGAGGTGTCCTGGTGCTAGACATGCCGTGAGTGTGCTCCCCTGAACGTGCCCTTTATTGCCTGGCTTGGCCCTAAGCTCATACCTTGGGACACCTTCTGTGTGGGGCAGGCTCACACCTGCCAACGTGGCTGCACTGACAAGGTTTCCTTGTATTATTAACAGTAATTAATAACAACAGCAAATTAACCTCTGTTTGTTGCCAGAGGAGACGTGGAAGGCAGAGAAGTGGGTGGTACCCGGAGCTGTTGCATCTCTGGTGCTGAGTGATGCCTCCTGATTTCTCCAGCATCTGTTGCTTCCCTCTCCTGGGAAACAACTCAAATAACCAGAGGAAAATAAATAGAGAAAAAACAATTATTTTGAGACAGGTTGGAGGGGGACAGTTTTCCCTGCACCTGCTTTCTGGAGGCACTCAGCAAGTTCATGGAGCTGAGGAGAGCAGCACTTCCCTGCAGCCAAATTCCATCCTGGCTTCTCCCTGCAGCCAGGAAAAGGCATTTGCCAAACAAATATTATTTATTTATTTATTTACTTATTTATTTATTATGTTGCTTTTTGGCTTCAGTATGGGTCATAAATAACGAGTAAGCAGAAATGAGCGTCTCTGAACTGTCTCCTTGGCTGGGGTCAGGCCCTGCTCTTGTTCCTAGGGGATGCTGCCCTCAAAGGTGGGCTATGCTGGGAGGGGACAAGGGGAGGCTGGGAGAGCTTAGGGAGAGGGGAATTTTTATTTTATTTTAGAATTTGAGGGATTCGTCTCATTATAGCAGCAAAAGAGAATCTAGAAGGATTTTGAAAGGCAAAAATCACTAAAAATAGAGTGTGGGGGACTTTAATGGTTCACTGGGGCTTTATTAATGAGCTGAGCTGTGATCCCAGTAAGGCACAAGGCTGGTGCCTGAGCTGGCTGGGAAGGGGTGGCAGAGGCAGCTGCTCGGATCCTGCCCTTCAGAGGCTTTCCAGGGCAGCCAGGGCAGGAGTGGAAGCCTTGACCCAGCTCCTTCTCTGCTCCAAGAAAAACACAGGCACCTTCTTAGGAACAGGCTCGGTGTCTCTCCTCCCCTAGGGAAAGAAAGAGCTGGAGGAGGTGAACATGAATAAGGCAGGGGAGAGCTGGAAGGGTTTGGGGACAGCCAGGAGTGGTGGTTGAGCAGGGAGGGGGCTGAGCCTGGTGCCAGCAGGGCTATCACTGGGACAGTGCCAGATGCTGGGCACGAGGGTTGTACCAAAAATTTGCTGTCTAATGCTCGTTTCCACCTCTCCCCCTGGCAGATGTTCATCATGGAGAAGGTGGAGGGCACCCAGTGCAGCCTGCACGAGTTCAGCATCACCGGCTCCACCTACGCCCCCGAGGGACAGATGTGAGTGAGGGTCCCGCCCCCTTCACAGGGACACAGGGTGGCCCTGGGCTGGCAGCACAGCTGGGGGAAGGTGGGAGGGTCAGGTTCATGGCCACGGCCGGGGGACCCCATGAGCTGGGGAGAAAGGAGGGTTTTCTGAGGCTGGTTGCAACCCTGTCCATGGGGACACCCGCTGTGCACTGTCTTTTGGCCACGCTGGGCTTGCAAGTGTTGGGTGATTGACTGTACTCTGCTGGTCGTGGGGACCAGGGCAGTTGTGTCACTGTCCCTCACATCCAGCTCCTGCCCCACTTGATTTGGGTGGTGCTCACCCTGGCTCTGCCTTCCCACTGCTCAGCAGAGGGGCTCCCACACGCTTGGCTCTCCCTTCGTTAGCAATCCCAGTAAAACAAGGCCACCTGTGAACCAGAGAAGATGGCAAATGTGGGAATGGTGATGAATGAGGCTTTTTGCAGTAGTCGATGACTCTCCAAATTTCTGGAGCCTGCACAGTTTGGGTGTTGACTGGCAGCTGTTGCCCTTGCCCCGAGCAGAATGTGGGGCTGGCAGCTTGTCCAGGAGCCACCAGCAGTGATCAAGAGGACTTGCAAATGGCTGGAACCCCACCAGGAAAGTGCTCCCTGAGCTCTGTGTCCATGGCAGGGATGGCTCCCATGCTGGTGTGCCCAGGGCACGATCCTGCTGATGGCAGGGTGTGTCTCAGGGCAGACACGGGCTTTGCAGAGCTGCAGCTGAGGGCAGGGAGTGGAAGCTGGGGGATTTTCCCTGAAGTGTTATCACACACATGGGGTTTTCTGCTGTTGTATTTATTTATTCCTGTTCCTTTGGAAGGAGATGGTGGCCCCCAGTGTGGCAAAGTCTGGGAAGAAGGCAGATGAGAAGCTCAGCTGGTGGTGGGAGCACTCTCTGCTCTCCTTTGCTTTGTTCTGTGATCCCAGACACGTTCGTCACCATGGTCCCTTCTGCTTATCCGTGGAGCAGCTGTAATTCATCCTGGCCTCAGACTTAATTTCATGAATATTTATAGAGCCAATTTGATCCTTGGCTGGGAATCTCCATTAAAAACTGAGCCAGGTCATAAGCTGGTGTCAATCAGTGCTTTTCAATTAAAATTGAGGAGGACTGAGGGGCTGAAGTTGTGTCTGCTCAGAGTCCCCTTTCCTCTGGGCACTGCATTCAGGGCCACTGTGTTGGTCTGCAACAATTTGTGTTGCTCTTGAGTTTTGCTTTAGCCCTGTGCCTGTATTGTGTCTCGAGGGGGATGTGTGGGCTCACTGAGGTGTCACGGAGAGAACTCGCCTTTCCCCCAGGGCTGGTGGGACTGAAATGCTTGTTTGCTTTAGCCTGGCCTTGACAGGGGGATATTTCGTGCTGGATCTTGGGTTTGCTCACACAGCACCCAGCCAGCAGTGCCTTTGCTGGTGTTTTTCCCAGCACATGGGTCTCACCTGGCTGCATGCAGGGACCGCTGACGATGGGGCCGTATCCTCCCATCCCTTCCCAGCAATATCCCGGGGATCACATGCTGCAAAGCCATGCCTGGTATTTCCACCTTCCCAAACACTGAAACCCATCCAGACTGTCCACAGCTCCCTCCTCCACCCTCTGTCCCTTCCCATGAGCCCAGGGCTGGGCAGCATCTCTGGGCAGGAGCAGTGGATCTCCCTTCCCACTCACAGCCCAGTGCGGCTTCATCTCCCTCAGCAAACAGATTTTTCAGATTTTCTTGGCTGCTCCCTGTTTTCCGCTCCCGAGCTGTAACAAGGGCTCCAAAATGTTCTTTCCATTGGGAACCAACAGTGGAATAAGCTGATCCTAGTAAATGCCTGACAAATTATTTTTCCAGCAAGCAGATGACCGGCTGGGTTTATACAGCTCTAACCTGCAGTTACCTCTGCTGGAACCAGGATAATTTTTTATTTCCCTTCAAAACCACTGCTGCCATTCCTACCACCAGGCGAGGAGAAGCATTTGGCTTGCCTGGAGTGTTCGGGGCTGCTCCTTTCCAGGACATTTGTGCTCCTTTCTGTAGCAAAGAGCTGCTATTTAGGAAGCAAAGATCACAGTTCACTGCTTGCTTGGAGCCGTCACAGCAGTACAGCTGTGAAAGTTCTCTGCTGCTCCTAAGTGCTCCCTTGGGCTCCCTATGGAGCATGAAGCAGCATTACAGGGAGGAGAAGGGACTTGCTGTTGGTTCCACAGCTCCTCTGGATTCCCAGCAAATGGAAACCCCTGAGGAGGTGGATGTTAACGTGAATTTCTTTGCCCCTTTTCTGGCCCATCATCTTCATCACCAGCCTGTGAGCAGCCCCTGCTTGCTCCTTTGAACTCCTCTGCAGCCCTCTTTATTCTGGGCCACTTCCAGAATTCATTTGCCTCCTGTGATATTTTATTTGCAATTTAGTCCTGCCCCATTTCATAAAGTACAAAATGTGAACCCAAGGATTTATTGCCAGCACTGGGGCTTTAACTGGGCTCTTTCTCCCACATTTACAAGAGCGATATACAGACTATATATCCCCCTAGAGGGGATCTTTAGGATGAGCTAAGTGCATTTGAAGGTGTGAGCTGGTGTAAGGCTGTTGGGGTTGCTTTCTGCCCACAGCCTGAAGGACGAGCAGCCGGTGCAGTGCGGGCAGTACGACGGGCTGGTGGAGCTGGCCACCATCTGTGCCCTCTGCAACGACTCCTCGCTGGACTACAACGAGGTGCGGGGGCACCAGGGCTGGGTGGGGTGGGGAGAGGCTCTTGCTGTGCTTCGGGGCAAAGCCAGTAGAGTTTGTCCCTTGGGATCCCCTTCCCTGGCTTCAGCTCATCCCAAGGGGATGCTCTGGTGTGGTGGGTGACAGCAGCCTTGGTGGCAGCAGCATGTAGAGGATGTGCTCTAAAGCTGAAGCTCTTTTTTCCTGCCCTCTAGTCCAAAAAGGTTTATGAGAAGGTGGGGGAAGCCACTGAAACAGCCCTGACGTGCCTGGTGGAGAAGATGAACGTCTTCAACACGGACCTCAGCAAACTCTCCAAGGTGGAGAGAGCCAATGCCTGCAATTCGGTGAGTGGGGAGAAGCTCCTGTGAACTCCAGCACTGGGGGACTGGAGGGAGAGGAGGGATTTAGGACGTCTGGTACTCGGGCAATAAACACTTGCAATGATCCAAGGGACTGATCTGGCACAAGGATGTGATTTCTGGGCTCTCAGGGTGAGCTGGTTTTGGAACAGATGGTGCAATGGCCCCGGGGGGCTGATCCCAGGGCCTTGAGGACCAGCCTACATGGAGCTTTGGAGCAGGTGATTCCTGAGGCTCCAGCTCAGTCCAGTCCCTGCTCAGCCAGGAGAGACCCTCTCAGTGATAGCCCGAATTCTGGCTGCACATGAGGAAATGTGGAGTTATCTTTAGGTGCCCAGTTTGCACTGAGCAGCCACCCTCCAGCATGAACCAAACCCTCTTCCCCAGAGCCTTTCCTGCCCCAGTGACACTTGCTGCTTGGAAATATCTATTTTTGACATGAAAATATCTTGTGTTGGCAATTCCCCTACTCCAGTGTCTCCCTGTCCTCCTGGGTGAAAATACACTTTAATTTGGGTCTGGATTTCCTCCGCTTTAGATCTTATAATGTCTTTACTTGCTCAAAGGGCTCTCTGTTCCAGCATTTTTTCCCTGGATAGGTCTGAGCAGGTTGTAATAAATCTCCTGACTCCTTTCTGATATGGAAAGCTTGTAAGCTTTTAGCCCTGTCCCATCCTTCCTGGCTCCTGTGGCTGCCTTTCTCCTCCCATCCCCGGGGCTCAGCAGGGCCGTCAGCCAAGGCAGAGAGCACCAGTGTCCCTGACACGTCCAGGCTCAGCCCAGCACTGCTCCTGCAGGTGATCAAGCAGCTGATGAGGAAGGAGTGCACCCTCGAGTTCTCCCGGGACCGCAAGTCCATGTCCGTGTACTGCACTCCCACCGGGCCCAGCAACAACTCCACGGGCAGCAAGATGTTTGTCAAGGTAGGGGCAAAGCACCTGCAGGGTCCTCCTCCCCTCTGCACACCCAGCAGGGCTTGGCCCTTGCTGCACGGGGCAGTGATGATGCTCTGCAGTTCCTCTCCCACTCTATCTGCCTGTGGATCCAGGGTCCAGCAGGTGGGCTGGTGGGGTCAGACAGGAGGTGAGTCTTCGCCATATGGATTAGGAAAAAATGGGGATGAGATGATTTAAAGGGAGGAAAAGGTGCTGAGCGTGCTGGTGCTGGGGCAAGGGAGAGCTGCCCCTGTGCAGAATTTGGGCACTTGCCTTTATTAAAGGCTTGGACCATCCAGATGCCAGTAATGCCCAAAGGATGATGTCCCGTTTTCCGCTGTAACCAGAAATAAAGTAGTGTTTCATAGGGCATTTTCTTCCCGAGAGAAGAGATGTGGTGGAATTTCCCCCTGCTGACTCTGGGAAGGTTTGTATGTTGTTGTTCCCACTGGGAGATGATCTGGGTAGGTGAACTCTGCCCTCCAGGTCAGGCTGGGACCCTCTGAAGCCTCTGGATCTGTGGTCCTGGGCAAGCTTTTTAAGAGATGCAATAGAAGGATTGCAAGTTGCATATTAAAGAGCAATGTCAGGGTCTTTTGTTAGACCAGAAGGGCTGGGGTGAGATGCTGGGGTGCTGAAGGACATGTTTTCCTGAATTGAGAAGGCATCACAAACATCCGCTGAGTATCCCACATTTTTTTCACACAGATTTACAGCCCTCATCCCCTCCAGGCCGGAGCGGGGATCTGTGGGGCGGCAGTATCTGGGGCAGATACGTAGGTTTGGCAGGAGTCAGCTCCTCTCCAGCAGATCCTGCTCTTGGTGACCTGGTGCGGGTGTGCGCTCCGGGGCACGATCCCGGTGCGCGATCCCGGTGCGCTCGGTCGGAGGCTGCCATCTAGTGCCCCGAGCCGCAGGGCCGGCGTGTGCCCGCTGCACTTTGGGGAGGTTTCCTTCTCCTTTGCCCAAACTTGGCGCCTTCCCTCCCTCTGGCACTTCCTGCGGTGCTGGCAAGAGATGCCCATCCTGCAGCTTCAGTGCAGCCCCTGAGCCCTCCGCTCCTCCGCAGGGTGCCCCGGAAAGCGTCATCGAGCGCTGCACCCACGTCCGCGTGGGCCCTGCCAAGGTCCCGCTGACAGCCCCGGTGCGGGACAAGATCTTGGGCAGGATCCGGGACTGGGGCATGGGCATCGACACCCTGCGCTGCCTGGCGCTGGCCACCCACGACTCGCCTGTCCGCAGGGAGACCATGCAGCTGCACGACTCCGCCGCCTTCGTCCACTACGAGGTACGGCACCGGAGCTTCGGCCAGGAGCTTTCTTCCTTATTCCCAAAGTTTCCCCCCACACTCCCAGCTGTCCCAGCAGTATTTTCTCTCTGGTTTCTCTGTGGGCGGTGTAATGGCTCATCTCCTCTGCAAACCTCAGGGTCCAATCTGAAGGATAACAAGCCCCATCTCACTGAGGATGTATTCCTGTGGGGTAACAGCTGAGAGGGCCTTGGAGACCATTGTGAGGGATGGATGGGGAGGAGGGGAGCAAAGAGAAAAGGTGTGAGGAGGAGCAGAGGGGATGGGAGCATCCTGTTGGATTGGGGCTGTAGAGTGCATCCGTGGGGCAGTTGGTACGAAACCTCCTGAAAGTTTCCTCCCCAGGGAAATCCCTGTGCCCAGGGTGGTGTCACAGCAGGGGGGGAAGTGGATGCATCCCAAGGGGTTAATGTTGGTCTGGGGTGTGTTCCTCCCACCCAGAACGACCTGACCTTTGTGGGCTGTGTGGGGATGCTGGACCCTCCCCGCAAGGAGGTCACCTCCTCCATCGAGATGTGCCGCAAGGCCGGCATCCGCGTCATCATGATCACCGGCGACAACAAGGGCACGGCGGTGGCCATCTGCCGCCGGATCAGCATCTTCTCAGAGACTGAGGACGTGTCTGGCAAGGCCTACACGGGCCGGGAGTTTGATGAGCTGTCCCCCGAGGAGCAGCGCCAGGCGTGCCGCGAGGCCCGGTGCTTCGCCCGCGTGGAGCCGGCGCATAAGTCCCGCATCGTTGAGTACCTCCAGTCCTTCAATGAGATCACGGCCATGGTGAGCCCTCAGGCACACCCCACCACCCCCCTGTCCCTTCCTCCCCACCCTGCCCAATGCCTTGCACACTTAACCACAGCTTCGTGCAGACAGGTGACGGCGTCAACGACGCTCCAGCCCTGAAGAAGGCAGAGATTGGCATCGCCATGGGGTCGGGCACGGCCGTTGCCAAGTCAGCTGCTGAGATGGTGCTCTCTGACGACAACTTCTCCACCATCGTGTCGGCCGTCGAGGAGGGCAGAGCCATCTACAACAACATGAAGCAGTTCATCCGCTATCTCATCTCCTCCAATGTCGGGGAGGTCGTTTGGTGAGAGCCTCCCACACCAGGCACCATGCTGCAGGAGCAGCAGTGTGGGGACACATCCCCTGGGACAGGTGACCTGCACACCTGTCCATGTCTCCTGGCCCTGGCAGCATGTAGTGCCCAAACTGGTAATCCCAGGCACCATGTCTCATTCCCCAAGTGCAGGGAGATTTTTTTTTTTGTAGTTTTCCAATCCTGCCAGTCCACAGGACCTATTCTGTTAAAGTGTTGCCTATTTAAGGCCATGAGAGTGCCTGAGCTGGGTGCAGATGTTTGTGCACAGGCTGTTGTCACCCAGTCACAGCTCTCTGCCTCTCCCTCCCAGTCCTCAGCAACATCAGCACAACCTTGGGATCGCTTGGGCATCCTTTGCCCTTGCATTTCAGCATGGGTGTTTGTGCTGGGAATGGGAACCTTTGTGGCTGTGAGGACGTTGGTTGTTGGGTTACAACTGCAAAGCAAATTTTAATTGCAACAGGAACAAATTTTAGCTGCAAAATTCAGTGCTGGGCTTCAGGTTCCTGATCAGGGGCTGTGGTTCATCTTCAGGACTTTGGGTTAATATTCAGTTTGGGGCTTTGGATCC
The DNA here is from genome assembly GCF_017639235.1 of Corvus kubaryi. NCBI lineage: Eukaryota > Metazoa > Chordata > Aves > Passeriformes > Corvidae > Corvus > Corvus kubaryi. Next base: position 3,963,088 of record NW_024581088.1, read on the forward strand.
AGGTGCTCTCTCCCCCTTGCATGACACAGAACTTTTCTCTGCCTGCCCAGAGCTTGTCTAATTTCACATCTCTTGTTTTTTCCCTGCAGTATCTTCCTGACAGCCATCCTGGGCTTGCCCGAGGCCCTCATCCCTGTGCAGCTGCTGTGGGTGAACCTGGTGACAGATGGGCTGCCGGCCACTGCGCTGGGCTTCAACCCCCCCGACCTGGACATCATGGACAAGCAGCCCCGCAACCCCAAGGAGCCCCTCATCAGTGGCTGGCTCTTCTTCCGCTACCTGGCTGTGGGAGGTGAGTGCTGTCAGTGCAGGTGGGCAGTTAGGATGTGCCTGGGGTGCTCTGGGGCAGGGGCCCTCTCTGGGTTCTGGGCTAAGGGTGTCTCTCTCGGCTGCAGTGTACGTGGGCCTGGCCACGGTGGGCGCAGCGACCTGGTGGTTCCTGTACGATGCCGAGGGACCGCAGGTCTCCTTCCATCAGCTGGTGAGTCAGGAGGGGAACAGGCTGACAGCTGGAGCAGATGGGTGAGGGCGTGCATTCAGGTGTTGGAGTCCTTCATCCACCTTTCCTCTGCGTTGGTTGTAGCATTCCCCAATTCCAAGGCTCACATTTCCAGCCTTGCTTCAGCTAGCCACCAGCGTGGTAGTGAAAGTTTGATTCAGAGAAGCTGAAAGTACCTCCCATATTGGAAAGGATCTGTTCTCACATTACATTCCTGTAGCTAATGTGAAAACAGCAGGGTGGGGGGGAAGCAGGTGCTATCACATCCCAATGGCATGTGCCATGCAAGATGGATTTCTGATGGAGACACGTGTGTGGTCAAACTCTTTCCTAAGTGCACCTGAGAGTCTTAAAGCCACTGTCCAGCCCCTACCCCAACCCCAACCCCAGCAGAAGCTGGGTCACTGTAGGCAATTTACTGGTTGCTCTGAACTGTGGGATATTTAACAGCAACCCAGTTCATCACGTGCCCCCAACCAGTCGACTCTTCCTCCTCTCTCCTGCCTGTCCTGCTGCTCTGCCGTGTATTTACCAGCGGTTTCCTGTGCCGACAGAGGAACTTCATGAGGTGCACTGAGGACAACCCCATCTTTGAAGGAATTGACTGTGAGATCTTCGAGTCGCGATACCCAACGACGATGGCTCTGTCTGTGCTGGTGACAATCGAAATGTGCAATGCTCTGAACAGGTGTGGTGGCCACAGGGCTGCCTTGTTTGCTCTGTGCATGACTGATTTTGTGCAGGGTCTCTTTGAGCGTCTGTGGGTGGGCTGAGGGCTTTGCTTTGGCTCAGCAGAGCCGTTCAGAGCATCCTCACGGGGGACCGCTGGGTTTTCCATAGAGAAGCTCCTCCAAGGCTGTGTGCTGTGGCTGAGAGCAGGGAAGGAAGGACTGGATCTGCATTCATTAGCGATCTGGTCATTAGTGATCGATCCTAATCCATGCATGGCTGGTTGTGTTGGGCATCCAGATCCAGTTCTCAGCAAAGCCTGGAGATGAACAGCCCCTGGAAAAGCAAGGATATAGCAAGGATATATGAAATTCCCAGCGTGGGCAGATGTGGGGAGGTTTCTGGGCCTGACATTGTCCCCTCCCTTTCACAGTGTCTCTGAGAACCAGTCGCTGCTGCGGATGCCACCGTGGCTCAACATCTGGCTGCTGGGGGCCATCATCATGTCCATGGCTCTGCACTTCCTCATCCTCTATGTCAAGCCCATGCCTGTGAGTGCCCTCTGTCACCTCCCTATGCCTCCTGTGGACAAGGACATCCCTGGAGCAATCTTTGGGTCTGGAAACTTCTGGGATGGTTGTTCCCAGCAGGTGCCCTCAGGACCAGGTCCCATGACTCAACCCAGCATGGAATATAGGAGTCATTCTGCCCCATGAGCCAGAAGTCAGAAGCTCTCCCTATAGGCAATGCAAAGGGATGTAGATAATTTCCAGAAGGTGGTTCAGCCCTTTCTGGAGTTGTCTCCTTCCTTTGCAAGGTTGGGGATGCCTCGGTTGATGCCCAGAGATGCTTAAGATGAAGTGTGTCTCTGTACCTAGGAGGTTACACTGTCCCTTGTCACTTGCTAAGCACCTGTGAGCACCTAAACACACAGTCCTACCTTGTGCCTCACTTTCCCCATTTGCAGGAGAGATGAAGGACATAATTTTTTATTCATCTTGGCCAAGAGCCACCTTGGATCATGACAGACCTTGAAGAAATCCTCCTGTTTGGGCTGTCTGGATCCTCCCTCCTTATACCTGGGATGACCCTCTCTCAACCTTTGCCATACAACAATGGGACCCTTAAACCAACAAAGTATCCCACCTGCTTCCCTGCTGACATGTCCAATCCTTTCTGCCCTGCAGCTCATCTTCCAGGTGACCCCCCTGAGCTGGCCGCAGTGGGTGGTTGTGATGAAGATCTCCCTGCCCGTGATCCTGCTGGATGAAGGACTCAAGTACCTTTCCCGCAACCACCTGGATGGTGAGCATGGTCTGCACCACCCTGGGTTAGGGTGGCTCTGTGGCACTTTGCTTGGGGTTCCTGGTGGCTTTGTGGACCCCTCGCTCACCTCCTCTGCTTGTGTGATGTCTGCACCTGCATGTTCACCCACCTCTGCTGTGCAAAGGGGCTTTTTCTCCTACTCCCTTCCTTCCTGGTGCCATGCCTGGCAGAGCAGTTGGTACTTACATCTGCTTGAACTGCTCCCTTTGGAGCTGGAGCATTAGATAAATCTGCCACAGGTTATTAATTCAACTCTTGAACCTCCAGGAGCTGGATCCCTTTGCTTATAAAGCAAAACAAATCAAACACTGATTTGTAACAGGAACCTTTTCTTTTTTCCTCTCAGATTTCCACCCCTCTCTGTCCATCCTTATTTTGTGTTGGCAACCTCTATGATAAGATCATTTGAGAGCTGAACACCTTATAAACTGGTTCTAATGGGGTTGCCCTTGGCCAGCACCTCTCAGGATGCAGCCCTTGGCACAACCGGAGGAGAAGCAGCTCCTGTGACACGGGGGCAGCAGTTCCCATGTGCTTCTGGGCTCCATGGTGTAAATCACAGCATATCTTTGGGCAGCCTTCCAAAGAGATGATATCATTTTTTGTCTTTCATTTCTTGCAAAAGATGTTGCTCTGGGGGATATCTCGGTGCTGAGTTAAGCCCACGGGTTTTCCTGGCGGTGGCTGCGGGCCCCAGGCTGCCGAGCAGTGCTGTGTCTGCCACAGGGGTGGCCCCTCTCCAGCAAACAGGTTTTATTCATTTTTTGTGGTGTGCTCACCCTGACAGTGATAGCAGGGAGAAGAAGGGCAGGAAAGGCACTGTCCTTGCTCAGGGAAGCTCTGGGGGCAGATGGACAATCTGAGTGTGAGGACTGGATGTCCTTCCACACCATCAGCTTGCTCAAACCATTTTTTCATCCCTCAGGCAACCTGTGTCATAGCAAACCCCTCTTTTTCCCTTCACCCTGTAATAACAACCCAGAAAATCTGTGCAAAGCCACTCTTGCCTTCCTGGGCTGAAGGCAGGTCTGGCGAGCCCCGTCAAGCAGGGATTTGGGCATTGTAACAGCTGCGTTTGGTTTCTTGTGGAGCAGAGCTTTGTGAGTACCTGGAAATATGGGATGGGAAAGTATTGCAGGCAGGAAATGGTCACAAACAGGTCTCCCTCCCCACCAGTGTGTCCTGGTGTGCAGCTGGTGCTCATGTCAGCCTTTCTTCCTGTGTTGAGCTGATGCAGAAACTCAGCAATTGCTCAGAGAAACAGAGGTGCAGGGACTCCTGTTTTTACAGACCAGATAGAAATTGTTTCTAGCCTTTTTTTTATTGAATTGTTGCATCTCTCACTGGACACCCAGGTCTGTTTTATCCCACAATTAAGAGCCTGTAGCAACAATTTTACAGCACGGCACCAGGCTGGGGTGTAGGAGAGCTGGTTAATGTTGCATCCCATGCATGCCCTCGGTCTTCACTTCACCATCTGTGATCTGGGGCTGAGCCTGTCTTTCTCCCACACTTCGTATTTCTCTATAAAATCTCAGCACTGTTGGACAAAGGGCTTTTCTTTGGCTCTGCCTGCACAGCTCCAAGCACAGCAAGTTTTCTGGTAGGCACACAATCCTCTCAAGTGCCATCATACCAGCTCAGAGTGTTTTCTCCTCCCATGCCATGCTCCCAGTGTTTCAGGTCCTCTGAGCTTCCCTCATCCCCACGGTCACGATGCTGCTGGTGCTCACGGGTTGCTCTGTCTCATGGATCCAGGGTTTCCCATGCAGCTCTTCAATCATGGCTGTGTGGCAAAATCACCACTCTTAAATCATCAGACTTGAAAGAAGTAATTGAAACTCTTCATCTTCCTCATTCCTCTGGGCTTTGAAAAGCAAAGGAAAAAACCTCCAAAAGCCACTTTTATATGTGGTCTTGTGATTTTTTTTACCAGGTATTCTCAGGACAGTGGAGCGGGGAGCACCAGTTGAATACCTGCAAGACTCCAGAGCAAGGGTTGGCTTCCTTACGTGTCTCATCCCTGAATGCCGTGTCCCCGTGCTTCCTGCAGAGTCTTGCTCGTGTGTGGTGGGGACCTGCTTGGAACATGAACATGGCTTAGACCTAGAACAGAGATACAGTAACAGAGCTGGGGGTCTCTACCCAGACAGCATCTCCTTTCCCACAGTGCTCTCTGTGTTTTGCTTCAAAATAAGGCCTAACAAGTCTGTAAAGTAGCTCTTTGATGGCAGTTTTGGCCAGGGGCCAGGCTACCACTTGGTCTGTGCAAGACAGTGCTTGGGGATGGTCTCCAGCATGGGACCTTCCAAGGGAGGGCCAAGGGTGTTCAGCTGAGGAATGCAAATGTATAGCTGCGAGTTCTGCTGACTCAGGTTTTGCATGGAAAACTTTCTCCTTTGGTGAGATTTAGATAAGTTGTGTTTCCATTATGCTGGATTTTCCTTGTCCTTGAAGTGGCAGAAAGCTGAGACTCTTCAGTTCTCACTGTGGTCTCAGTGCTTTACATTCCTCTCCCATCGCCCTGCTCACGTCCAGTCTTTCATCTCACATGCTTTGCATATCTGACTGCCTTCATTCCTCCCTGGCCCCTCTGAGGTTTCTGCTATCTCAGTTTTGGGAGGTGATGTGATTGTGAGAGCGAGAGAATGTGCACGGCTGAGGTTGGCTTGGTGTGAGCTGCAGATGTTCTGGTCAGGAACATGGAGATGTTCTCAGGGGTCTGTCACACGCTGGCAGGCTCACAAGGGCTCACCACCCTCAGGGATCTCTTGCTGTAGTATCTTTAATATTTTCCGGGCTCTATGAATTCAAGTGTTTGTTCTTTCCGAATCCTGTGGCATGCAGGAGGAAGGTTTCCAGGCATCTGTGCCAAAGCCTTGCAGAAGTCTCTTTTCTGAGTGGTTCTCGAGACGTACCAAATCTAGGGAGGACACTGAGATAACCCCAGTGCTCATGTTCCTCTGTGCACCATCAGCCCACTGCTGAGGCCACCCTGCTCTCCTCCTGCACTGTCCCTGGACCTCCTCATGTTCATCATCTCAAAGCAAACCCCTTGCAGGTGTCGGAGTTGCTGCTGTGGTTGTTCTCAGCACGTTCAGCAGCAGGCCCTGCCTGGGCGCTGAGCATCACCATTTCTCACCTGTGCTGTGGTAAAGGCAGGGGCAAATCACAAAGCAGGTGTTTTCTGCAACACAACTACACACCTGCCCTGGCAGCAGCAGGGCCACTGAAAATCAGGAGTTTGGATGCACAGGAATTCACTTGGTGTGTTTTGTGGCAGATCAGCTTTTATGCAGCTGTTTCTCCTTGTGCCCAGTGAGGACAGCAGCCCCTGGAGTCATTTTGCAGGGGTTCAAGACGGTGGCCACCCCATCCTGTTCCTGTCCCCACCGGGTCCCTGTTCGCTCTCCCATGGGCAGCACAGTGCCCTGCAGTCTCCTGCCACTGCAGCTGAAGTGGGGGTGAGGTTGCTCCCTTGGGTGAATGTCTCCACCACTGAGGGAGCTTTGGCCACTTCTCTGCAAAGCTGGCATCAGCTTTAGGGTTCAGCATCCTCCCAGAGGAGAGTGGCTGGCAGAGGTGGCAGTGCACTGACAAGAGCATCATACTCCCTGCCAGGAGCGGAGGGAGCTCTGCATCTGAGACAGCCCAAAATTTGCAGGGACCAAAATCTCCATGTCCCATCACAAAAAACCCTCCAGCATATAGCAAAAAGGAGCTGTTCACCCTCATTTTGCCCCATGTGCCTGCACCTGAGTATGAGGGAACCCCCCCCCAAAACTCCCCAGGAGCACAGGAGCTGCTGCAGCTGCCTGTGCTCCCTGCAGAGGAGGCAGGCATCCCTCTCCCTGGCACGGCAGAGCCGGGAGCGAGCGCCTGCGGCCGTGGCCTGCCCTTGTAGGGTAATCTGTGCATGGAGCTACCTTGGCTGGGTGCTGGCAGAGGAATGTGTCCCTATGGGCCAAGTATTCCCTTGAGCTGTGGGATGCTCTGCAGGAGAGTGGTGCTGCACCTTCCAGTGCTGGAATCTCCACAGGGGATTTTACAGCTCTGCTGCCTCGCTTTTTGTTTTTATTTCCCTCTCTCTCCTGTTTTTTCATACGTGTCCATGTGTCCTGCCTTAAATATGGAAGAGCAGAGGGAAGCTGCCAGTGTTGCTGCCCTGGTATTGCAAAGGGATGGGGGGACAATTCCCCTTTTGGTTTTCTCCTGAGGTCTGGGGTCTCGGCTGCAGCTCAGGATGCCCTGGTGTGATGGGGGAGATGCGCAGTTTTCAGAGCTACGAGGGCTGCAGCGTTTCCTTGGTGAAGGAAGTGATGTGGGCTGGCAGTGGGAGCCTGCATCCCTCCAGCAGCACCTTTTACAGGGACCTGTTGAGGGAAGTCAAAAGCAGTAAGGAAAAACGTCCCCAGAAGCCTCAGCTGTCCTGGGGGGAGCAGACCTTGGAGGAGCTGAGCTCACATTGTTCAGCTGCTGGTTTGCAAGTACTGAAGGGCTGCGACAGCCCTGGTGTGAGGCAGCATCCAGAGGGAGTGTGACCATCCCATCATCCCTGTAAACAGGTCCTGCATTCCCCCTGCTCCTGTCACCAACGTGAGGGGAGGACAGATGGACACTGGCATGCAGGGACCTGGAACTGGACCTTGGCTGTTTGCAGGGCTCATGGAAACACCTGACTCGCTCCACGCCAGGATTGTGTTACTTAGAGGCCTGAGAGCAACATTTTGAAGAGCATCCACTGTGGTTAAACACTGCAGCTGTGTCCCCTTCCTGCCCCTGCCTGTCACATGCCATGGCATCCTCCTCCCTGTTTGCACAACCATGGAGTGATGTGTTTAGGGGAAACACATCAGTGGCAAATTACCACTGGTATGTCACCTGTTCAGCTGCTGGAGGAGACAGAAGAGATGCTGCTGCAATGGGGAGGAGGTGAATTTTGATTATTGCAATGAGATTTAATACAGTGCAGTTGCCAGCATCCTTGCTTTACACCAAAGCCCACAGTGTCATCCAGAGGGGTGCTGCCATCACAGCAAACCATTTTATCCCAGGACACAGGAGCTGGGCTCTGCAGCCAGCCCTGGAAAAAAAATTTGGCAGAAGTTGCAGAAAAGCCTTTTCCCTCTCTCTTGCCTGTTATTTATTAATTCCCCTGAAAGCTTGTCGGCACCAGGGTTGGCAGCAGGCACGGAGCCCCGCGGGTAACCCTGGGCAGGACCCCTATTTATCAAGAGCACAGGAACAGCGGTCCCCAGTGAGATGTGTTTGGTGATGTGTGCAGTGATGAAAGATAGAGAAATACAGTCAAAAGATTCACGATAAGGGATTTTTCTAACTCTCCTTAGCAAGTGCTGCTTCTGGGTGGGTTTTTTTTAAGGAAAAAAATCTGTTCTGGGCAGCTGCTGCCTCAGGGGTCAGGGACACTCCTGTCAACTGCTTGAAAATTGGGGATCTAGTTGCTGTAAGTCATGTTCTGGCAGGGATTTTGAGGCTGCTCACATGGAGTTCAAGCTGGATACCATCACTTTCCTACAGGCCATGTGTTGCCTGTTAACCTTCCATGTCCAACCCCATCTATCCGGAGGGAGGGTGAAGGGAGGAGGGCAGCCCTGGGACAGTGGCTGTGATGAATAGGTTGCTCCTTGCTCATTGTTTTGGAGGTATTTATGGGTGTAAGTACATGTGCAGTGTGTGTAAGTGGTGTCAGCCCATGGAGCAGTGCCCGTGTCTCTGGCTGCAGCAGGGCTGGGGCTCTGGGGTGGGTGGGAGGATGCAGTGAGCTTCCTCCTCTCTGAGCCACTGCTTTTCCCTCGGTAATGCCTCATTAGGAGCAGTAAGGAGGGATCCTGCCTACTCGCCTTCCCACAGGGCTCCACCTCATCCCTTTTCCTAACTCTTGCAGAGGCCTTCCTCACCCAGGGACGGGCATCCTCCTCCTCCTCACACAGCCTGAGCTGCCGCAGCTGCAGTCAGGCCAGCTCTGTGCAGACAGGATTCCAGGTTCCTTCTGGGATCAACCCAGGAGCAGGCACTCTTGGTAACAAAAACATGGATCTGGTTTGCTTTTGAACCCTCACCGATACTTTTCCTTCTCTTTTTTGCCCTTCATTTCAGGAGAAGAGGACAAGAAATGAATGACACGAGGGCGACACTCCAAACTAGAGGATCCCTAACTTGTAACTCGGACTGAAGTCTTGCATGCGTGACCACCGCTAAAGCCAGCAGGACATGCATGTGTCCGACTATCAGACAAATGCGGGTGAATCGTCAAAAAGAAAAATACTGATTTTGTTTTGTTCTGTAGCTTTCTTTTTCCTGTACATACGAGTGCAATTACTGGACAGCTGGCATAGGCTTTGGGGATGGAGCTGTGTGGATCTGAATCGTTGTCATGTGGTTCCTTAGGATTTGTTGTTGCCAAATTTTAGACCCTCTTTCCAATTTTCACCGTGACTGGGTGAGCTCGGGCAAGGTGGCCTTCATGAGAGATCAAGGCAGGAAGTCGGGATTTGAGGCCACATCCCCCAGTGGGACAGGATGCACAGGGCAGCTTCAGGGGCCAGGAAGGGCTTGGCAGTGAGTGAGGGCAGGGAGAGAGGAGAGGGGGCCACATGTTGGGGTTGCTGAGCCTTGATGATGTCCATAGTGTTGGTGGGTGCATTGCTGCTGCTGTGCTCTGCTCCAGTGGCTGCAGCAGCTGGGAATAGCTTCAGAATGTGTCCAACATTGGCATGGACCTCATGGATGTGTGTTTATGCATCGAGGTCGGGTGCATGTGGTGGAAGGTGACATTCTCCCTATTTATCACGCTGTCCTGTTTGATCCCTGCGTTTTGGAAAGCCCAGCACCTTCTCAGGCTCATCCAGCACCAAAGCACGATGAAGTCCTGTCTGTTCTTCTCCATCTGGCATCCTTCTAGATCCCATCTGCACTATATAAGCTGCAGTCCTTCTCCTTGTAGGGGCAGCCATGTAAAGAAAAGCGAGGGGATGCCCACCTTGCATTCCTCATGTCCATCACTCCTTCCTAGTCACACTTTCTTTCCTCAGTGAATTTTTAACTATTTCCCTAGCAGGAGTAGAGCTTAAGTGTTCAGGAGCACATCCATGACTTCACGTCCTCTGCTTTGGAGAACATCGCTGACTTGCACAGGGCATCCTTGCCAAGGGATCAGGATGGGAATGAATGTATGCTTGTACATAACGTGGTGTTTCTCCGTGAGTGGTGTTTGTTGTGGCATCCCTTTTTGTAAGGCACCAACTTTATCTTGCCCTTTGGGGATTTTTCCACAGCAGGAGTGAGACAGGCTGCACTGAGAGTTTGTAGATCAGGAGTGGATTTTGGGATCCATTAAATTTATCTTTCTCCATTGAGCTGTGTCAGCTGAGAAGCTGATAGTGGGTGGTTTCTTCTCCAGCTCTCCAGATCCTCCCTTCTGTTTTCCTCACAGTCCCTTATGATCCATCCTGATGATATTTAGTTAGCCAGAGCCTGTATTTTTCCTTTCTCTTACATTCCAGCAACAGCACTAGAGCCACGGTCTGGGGTAGCATTTGCTCCTTTGCTGTTGGGTTTTCTCTTCTACTTTTTGCCTCTTAAAAGCTTCCAATGTTTTTCTGTATCACCTGGGCAAGAGCATCTCTCCTTCTGTACACTAGGTGCCAAATATCATCCCTCCTTTCTTTTCTCCATCACCAGCATTGAAGATGAGCAGAGCCCCCAGACCAATGGGAATGTACAGAATTGTTATACTACTGAGCTGATTTATTGTACAGAAAACCTTGCATGAAATGTTGTTACTGTATTTAATATATAATGTATTCAAGGAATTTTAATATGGAGCTCTTTAAAAAGATCTTTATAGATACTCTGTGGTTAGAAGATTGTTGCTGATTTTTTAAAATCTTATTATACTTTGTCTTGAAGAAGTTTTATTTTTCAAATGTGTTCTGTCTAAATGATTTAATCAGTTGATCCCCTGGGATAACCAATTCCTCTTCAAAGGTTTTCACTATGGATGAGACCCACCCTGGTGTAGAGGATCAGGACATGACCCAGGTACTGCATAAGCTTTCAAAATAAAGCCTCAGTAAGACTAATGCTGTAGACATTTGATTTGCCCTTCCCCAGAAGGGTGGATTTCACCTTATTTTAGTACAGGTCATAGAATTAAAGAACAGTTGAAGTTGGGAAAGACATCCAAGGTGATTGAGTCCATCTCCATTGCTCTGTGCAGAAAAACAACCAGTGGGAATTTAGTCCAGTTCCAGCTCGGTGTCATCAGAGGAAGCAGCAGCTTCTCTGAGGCTAAAAACCAGTTTGGGAGAGGCTGGGCTGGATTCAGAGCATCCCAGCCCTGTTTGGAGGGTCCAGCAGGGCTTTCAGCTGCCCAATGGCATCTCCCTGGGATGTGGTGGCCTTTGTCCCTTGTACTTACAGGAACCTGCTTGGTCCATCCACCACCTGAGTTACACTGTTTTCCCTGGACTTAATGTCTGGTGGTGTATTATTAATTTAACCCAAATACATGTGGTGTGGAGAAGTTTCTTGTGTAAAAGCCCAGGCAGTGTCAGTCTGTTCATGCAGTCATTGGGTCACAGTTGTGAGTTACCAAATGCTGAGCCATCGTGGGCAGGAAACCAGAGCTGTGTCCCAGCTTGTTCTTTCCAGCAGCAGCAAATTGCATTTTATTTCTGTTGTGAGCCTTCAGATCTATCTAGAAAGTAGCCCAGGTAATCTGCACTAGAGCTGCCTGGAGCAGGCATCCCCCTTGCTGGGCGGGACCATTTTGACACGTCTCCATGTCCCCTTCTGAATGGTTGACTGCGTCTCTTGTCTTTCCCCCCATCCTTTAATTACTTGGAGTACAGGTTTTCGCTCCATACTTTTTGATTACAGGGGCTTATACTTCAAACATCTTAATGAAGTAGAAAAACATCCATAGATGTAATTATTTTTTCCTTTATTCTTCAGTGAAGGGTCAGGATAAATCACAGAGTAGTTATTTATTGCATGTGTGCCAGCAGCAGCATGGTGGGGACTTTTACAGGCTGGAACATGTTCTTATGTAAACTTGGAGATCCCAGAGCCAAGACCATCACTTTGGGATAGGCTCTTGTGTCTTACCAAGGCATCTGACTGTGCAATACAAGGGAGAGGGACACTGGGTGGCTGTTTTGCCCAAAAGCTTTATTAAGAAAGTAGCTTAGGGGCAAACCTCTGGGATCCTTGCTTTTCTTGGCAACAGAGGTTAGGATATATTTCCTTTTTAGTTTTATTTTGATGGTGCTGCTTGGCATATTCTAAGTCTATAAATAAAACTCAGGTCTTTCCAGCAAGACCTTTAGCATTGGTGGGCTGCTGTGACAGATCCTCCACAAGATGCAGGGTGTAGGATGTGCTGGGATGGCAGCATAGGATTATCTATGAGCACTTTATACTCCTTCCTCAGGGGCCAAGCACTGTGCTGGGGTACAGCCAAGGTGGGAGGGGAAGGTCCTGTGTCCCTGGGGCGAGCACCAGGGGGATCAGCTTTGGGCAGCAGCTGTGGCAAGTCTTTTGTACTGTTTTGGGATGTTGTGTCATTGTGGCCAGTTGCTGGATGAGCTCTTCCCCCTGTGGTGTGTGATCCCATGGGGAGGCATGCTGGAAATGGAAAAAGAGCAAAGTACTGCATCCTGTGTTTTATTTGTGTCGTGTGGCCCAGGCCTGCATGAGGTTTGTGTTTGTGTGTTTGGGGCTTTGGCACTGTGAACATTCCGTGTGTGTTTCTGGTGATGCTCTGCTCAGCCAAGGCTGGATGGCACCACCAGGCACTGGAGAGGGCAGTAGGAGGGACAGGCTCTATGGAGGGGCTGGGGGACTTTGTTCCTGTAAGAGCATCAAACCTGGGATTGAATTTGAGTTTCTGCTCATGGTGTGCATGGCAGAAGGAGGAGCAATAGGAAAACTCAGCATTGATTTTTGGTCCTTCTTTTGTACATCAGGTTGATAAAATACTGCTTCCCAGTCAGGGTCCTGCTCCACCAAAACTCATGAAGTAATGATTTGAGCTGTGCAGGCACTCTGGCTGGGAGATGTTCATGAGGTTCAGTGACCTTGGCATTATGTCACTCCTGAAACTCAAACACAGCTGAGGCCCCGCTACCAACTCTTAAGACTTACTGTGATTTTTGGACCATACCTGGCATGGCCATCACTTTGATGACGGAGATTCAGTCCCATCTGGGCTCTTTTTCCTCCCACTTCTGCAGAGGCATTTTCTGTCAGGGGAGACAGCCTGGGACTCAGGTTTTTGGTACTGACCAAGGAGAGGGCTTTACCCCATGCAGATCTTGTGTGGCACAGTTGGGGTTAGGATTTGCAGGGCTGCAGTGGAGACACAGGGTAAACTGTGCTCCCTGGACATGTTCTTGTGGTGCCATTCAGCTTTTGGTGTGAGTGGGGCATTAAATGAGCCAAAATCTGTGTGTGCCTGGAGTGATGGGCACTTGGGACCAAGAGGAGGGCGACCACTGAACTGCCAGCGGGTGCCCTCAGTGGCTTTGGTCTGGAAATATGCTGATTTTTTTATATGAGATGCCTGAACAGCCAAATGTAGAAATCTCTGAGATTGTGCTTCATAGCAAAAGGTAAATTGTTATATCTTGGGGGGTGGGAGGGTGTTATTTGAGGGATAGAACTGAAAAAAATGAGGTTTCCTATTTTATTATATGAGAGATATTTTTCCACTAAATTACCACTTCCTAAACCGTGTCCTTTGTCTGACTGTAAATAGCCAGGTGTGCCAGGAAGATGTGGGAAGGCTCCTTGTGGTCACATCCATACAATCCACTCTGTTCACACAATATTGGGCTGATTTGTTTTATACTTAGAAAATTACAGAAATAAAAGCAATTTTACTGGATGACTCTGGGGGTTTTTTGGTCTATTTTGTTGTTGGTTTACCTTTTCTTTTTTTTTTTTTTCTCTTTTCTTGTCCCATTTGTGGCTGATTTGGGGGACATTTGGGAGCCCATGGAGCCATACGGGAGTGTCTGAGGGCATTCTTCAGCCGTAAAAGGAGTTGTGCTCACCAGATGAGGATTTCTTGTGGGTTTTCAGAGGAGCCAAACTAGAAATGGAGCTGAGCTTGTGCCTGGCATGGGATGACAAAGGCAAAATGAGCGGAGTGGCATGATGTGACTATTGGGAATGTTTTCATTCACTCTCAGGGCACAAGAATACAAATAACAGTGCTAATTTTGACTGTATCCAGAATAGTCATCACCTTATCTTCCCCAGCTGGGAGGGGAGGTTTAAATAAGCCCTGAAATAACCTCCGTAAGAAATAATTGTGAAATAAATAATAATTAAATAACTTGGCCTCCTCTGGGAGGATGGCATAGTGCTTGGGGCCATCTCTGCATCACCCGGAGCTCTGCCCATGGTGATGTTTCAAGCAGAAAATCCTGATCTAGCTGCAGGTTGTGTTTTAGAGCAAACCTGTGCTCATGGCAACATCTACCCTTGGTGCTTTTTTGCTGGGATGTGGCGCCATATATTCCTTCCCGATGCTGTGAGCAGGACAAAGGTGGTGCACAAGATAAGCCAAAAACTTTGTAACCCACAGGGGGTTACAAAGAGGGACATGGGATACCCTGGCAAGTGCTGGTTTTGGGAAAGGGCCATTGCTTGGCCTTCTCTTTGCAGGAGCAGACTCATGGCAGAGCAAGAGGAGCACCTCTGCCGTGGCTGGAGGGGAACCTCAAGCCAGACTCCCATACCAGAAATGCTGTCTCAGGACACAGTGGTGAAGGCAAAAACACCCCAAATTTCCCACCTGATGTTGTGTCAGTCCCTGGATCCCTGGGGACCATCACCTGGGACTATGCTTGTCTTTGAAGGCATGATTCAGAACACAGGTGTTACCCTACCAAAACAATCCCATTGTCCCTGTGATTGGCTGGTCCATGGCACAGGTCCAGCCCCCACGTTAGATGTGCATCCACATTTCTGGAGGCCACAATGGCCACAGGGCCACTGACACATTTTGGCACCCCCAGCACCTTGGGTTCATGTTGGCTTTGGCATCAGCTAAACTATTGCTGAAGTATTTCCAGGGAGATATGTTGTCACAGCAACTGGGGATGGAAATGCCACTTCTGAGGGGTGAGTACCACCAAAAACATCTTGTGCCAGGGCGTTGCAGCACGGGACAAGTACAGAGCCAAGCCAGCCCTGCTGGGAAGGAGTGAAGAGAGGTCAAGGACAAGTTAAAATTGGAAAGAAAACTGAACATGCTGTTTTGTAGAACCTTGCTTGCTCTCATCTGCCAATTTTTTTCCACTTTCCCCTTCCCATTGCCAGTGGTGCAGTGTAAGCACCTCCTGCAACTGGTGAGGGCAAGGGGGCTGTGGTAGCCAAAATTACTGGGAAAAGCCACCAGCTCTCAGAGGCTCTTCTTGGCAACCTTGACCACAGCAGGGCCCCTCTGCACCCACCATCATATTTTAAATCTTGCCTCTGTGTTACTCCTCCCCATCCACAGATCTGCAGCATGCCACACATTTTTGTGCTGAAGTTCAGAGCTCTGTGCTGGACACTGCCAAGCATGAGTCTGGGCTGTGTAATGAGCTTAATCTATTATTTTTATATTTTCTTTCCCCCCATCAATGTCTGAGAGCCTGGCAATACCTGGTAGCTTTTATGCCCTCCACAGTTGTGCTTCTCTGGGTGTGGGTGGGCTTGAACCCCATGCAGAGGTTTTCAGAACCCTCTTTGTGCTCCAGCAGTTCCTGTCCCAGCTCAAAGCAAGGATGCACTTGCATTCCCAAATGTGTCCCTTAAAAATACCAGATTTTGCATTTTTCTCTCAGCCCCAAGCACAGGCTGAGTGTATTTAACGGGCAGGGGGAAGGAGTTCCCTTTGCAGCCGTAGATGGACTCCTGTGCTAATGCTGCACAACACTGCCAGGGATACCCTTGGAGGGTCACCAGCCCTCAATGCCCTTGGCATCTGGCCTGGCTGGAGCTGGAGATGCTGGATGAGGCCAAGCCTGGCACTGGGGACCAGTCAATGCCAGCTGATGCAGAAGAGTGTTTGGGAAATCTGGCCCTAGGTCTTTGCAATCTCAGACACAAACATAGGGGCTTTAGAGCCTCGTTTGCTGTTTCTGCTTCCATTTTCCCCTCCCACAGGCAGAGCTAGATGGGCTCATTTTCCTTATCTCTACCTGGTTTTAGAGTCACAGAATCACAGAATGGTTTGGGTTGGAAGGGGCCTTAAAGATCATCTCATTCAAACCCCCTCCCACGGTCAGGGACACCTTCCATTAGACCAGATTGCTCAAGGTCTCGTCCAACCTGGCCTTGAACACCTCCAGTTCTACTCTCTGTGTCCCTGTGCTGTTCCACTTGGTCCTTTGTTTTCATGCTGCTCAGGTCAAGCCTAGTTCAGCACTTTCTGTGCCCTGGGCAAACCCACCCTCAGTGCCCAGGACCTGCTGCAGATGAACTCAAGCTGCCACTGCTCCTCCAGCAGCATCCACACCTCGTCAGTCCTGGCAGAGCACCCCCAGTGCCTCCCACCTGCTCTGCTTGGAAGTGGCCAAGAGATACGAAAGTTATTCAGAGGAGATGACTGTGAATGCATTGACAGCACCATTCCAGTTGCTGTCTGTGGGAACCCAAGATAAAACCATCCCCAAGGTCCCAGCTACGTGTGGGTATCGGTGCAGAGGGTCATGGGACAGCCCCAGGCTGCACCCTACACAGCAGGCTGATAAAAACCTCTTTCTCTTAATAGTATTTTTATTTTTTATTTGGGTGTTACAATAATGCATTTATTATCACAGCAAACAGACATCCCAGCCTGGCCTCAGGACAGCCCAGTGCCTGCACCATAGCTGGAAGCATCACAGCCCCATGATCCCAGCATCTCTAGCCAGCGACCACCCTGTCTGGGCAGGTCAATTAACAACTGAACAGCCCGAGCAGGGCACTGTCCCTCGATAACCACGTGGCAGAGGCAGGGAGGTGTGTTGGCAGCCACCTGGCACCACCATGCCACCACCATGGCACCATTGCAGGGCCACACAGGTGAGCAATGCCTGGCAAACCTACTAAATTCCTTGTGATGAAGTAATGTAAAGAGTCCCAGGGATGGCATGGGTGTGGGAGAGATGTGAGCCCACAAGTGTTTAGGCTGTGGTTTTTTCACCCATGCTGGGTGCTGCCCAGGAGAAGACTCAGGTTCTGTTGGTGCTCCAGGCTGGGGTCTGCTGCTCTCCACATCACTCCAGACAGGGTCCAGCCCCACTTACCAGCTGCAACATGGCTCCAAGACATTATAAAATGGCAGATGCATATTATCCCCCAATGGAAAGTATTTTCGCTAAATCCATGCTATAACCATTTTATTGACTCCAAGTACCAGAGAGGAGGTTAGAAGTGACTCTTTTACAAGTCATTTTGCTGTTAAATTTAGCTGTCCTATTTTCATTATCCCCATGGCCTTGGCAAGGGTGAGCAGCCTTCCCTAAAAGGCCTCATTTCATACAGTAAGTTATTTGCTTCTCTCCTGACAGATATCTAAGCTTATAAGGTTTGTCTGCTCTGCTCAATAGCAGTATCAGCCTTCAATCTGTATGGTTAACATCAGCATTTTGTATCTGCTTTTGGCTCCCTGTCTGACAGCTTTCCATGTTGCTGAGGACTGGGGCATTGGGATCGCATCACGTCACTTGCAACATGGGATCGTCAGATTTGGATTATCAGGCTTCATGACATGCCCAAAAGATTTGGATAAATGGTTCAGTTGCTTTTCCCCCAGTTTTTCCTATTGCCCAGCAAAGATAATTGATTTGTTCCACTTATTTCACAGTTGTCATGTCTGTAGTATATTGAGTCGAAAGGTTAATGTGACAGTAAGCAATCAGCAAGTGAACTTGAGAGGTGGTGTTGCTAAAAGAAATATTCCTGAAAGGAAAGATTTATCCCAGCAGGTTAAGCTTTTCCATGTTTCCTCCTGCAGAGAGGGCCTTTATCCCAGGCTCAGTGGCTGCAGAGAGCCAGTGTCTCCTTTGAGGCCAAGGGAGGCAGCAGATGAACTGGGGCTCATGGAGCCTGTCCCTGCCTGGAGTGCTGAAGCAGCTGGGTGCTGGGATTTCCAGGGAAAACGTCCTCTCTTTCCCCCAGAAACACAGCCCCAGTGCCCCCCCCTCAGCCCCAGTGCTCCCCAGCACAGAGCTCACCCCTGAGGGGCTGTGCCCGGAGCTGCCTGGTGGGATGCAGTGAGGGCACAGGGTCCCCCACCCACAGCCTCTGTGCTTTCCCCAGCAATGAGCCAACGCCCTTCAAAGCTCCCATTGCGGCTGTTGCCCCCAAATTTCAGTCTGGCACTTTCCAATCCAGTCCCTTTCTCAGTGATATTTGTACCCTGCTGAGCATCCCTCGCCGTGACCCCGGCTCGCACGGCCCCGCTCACGGCCGGGCCTTTCAGGAAATGCTGGGAATGCTTCGAAATGCGCCCAGCCCAGCCCAGTGCAAGTGCTGGGAACGAGCCAAGCCCCAGCTGTCTGGCCTCACCACGGGAGGGGGCCAAGCTGGGCGCCTTTCTGCTCCGTGGGTCAGCTCCGAATTGCTGAGCTGGGCTTTCTGTGCCCCTCTTCTCTTTCCCGACCCTTTTTCTGGGGCAGCTTTTGGGAGACAGAGTAGGACACGGACTCGAGACACACAGCCTGAGGTGGCTGCTGTGGCAGGAAAGATGATACCCCAATCCTAATTCCTAAAATCTCCCCCGGGACCCCCACCTTCCATCCCACTGCTGTCCCCAGGGATGCCTCGTGGTCCCGCTCATCCCGAGCCCTGCCTCTGTCCCCAGGGAAGGACCCTGCCGGCGAGGGAGCATCTCTCACGGGCAGATGGCTTCGTCCTGGTGGCATCTGGGCTTGGCAGCGGGGTGGCCCTGCACCCTCCCACACCCTGTCCCACCCCCAGACCATGTAGGGCACCCGCTGTTCCCAGCCCAGAGCTTATAGGAAGAGGAAGCCTCATCCCTGCGCAGAGGAGGAAACCCGACAGCCCAGATGTGCACAGAGCCACGCCGATAGCATTCTTATTTTCTTTTTTTTCCTCTGCAAGCAGAGGAGCTGCCGAAGCGGCGGCGGGCACGGCCCAACCCACGGCGCGGTGAAGAGCCGGGAGGCTGCGGGACAGCCCTGGCGCAGCCATGGGGCAGAAGTGCATGGACAAGGTGTCCTCCTTCCTCTTCGAGTATGACACCCCTCGGATGGTGCTGGTGAGGAACAAGAAGGTGGGACTGACCTTCCGGCTGATCCAGCTCATCGTCCTGGCGTACATCATCGGGTAAGGCTCCCCAGCACCTGCCTTTCGTAAAATTAATGCTTTGCCATGGGTTAAAAAGCAATGGAGAGAGAGAGGCTTCTATAACCCCTATATCCCAGGGCAGGGGGGTTACTGCTGATGGCTTCACATCCCTCTGGTTGTGGCTGCCCCCATGCAGCCCAGTGTCACACCATGGCTCTTTTAGATAGCAGTTAGTCCCCATATCCTCCCCAGAAGCTACTGTATGTGCAGGCTGGAGGCTCATCCCTGCCCAGCCCTGCTCTGCACACTGGGGCCCGATCTTCTCACTGAAGGGAACCCAAATCCTGCTCCAGCTGCTGGACGGTGGCCCAAGAATCTGTTGTTATTTTTATTTTCATTTGTATTAAATAAGAGGCATCTGAGGCCAGTGCAGTGATTTGTGAGACCCAAGCAGCTCAAGACAGGGCCATAAATCTCCCTGTTCACCGCTCTGATGCTGCGGCTGAGACGCAGCTTGGCTCCAAAATTCCTGGTCTGCTTTGCTTCTGGGAGGCAGCTCCAAAAGCAAACGCGGTGCAAGGGCAACTGCTTAAAAAAGGCAGCGAGTGGAGCAGGCGGAATCAGAACCCAGTGAGGATGTGTGTCCTCAGGTGCCCCGGGACTGCTGCTCCTGCCACAGTGACTCGGTCCCTGTCCCCTCAGTGTGAGATGATGCTATACAATGCAATGATTGGTAAGCCTTTGCTGTAGCCCCATGGCTGCTGTGGACTCAGCCCTACAGGGAGACCAGCACCCTTTCATGGGGAAGGGCCCCAGGGCAAGAGGTTTGAAGGGAAAGGGGGTATGTGGCCATGAATTGGAAAGTCTGGGAATTTTTGTGGTGCAGAGTGTCTCATGAAAAGACATGAAAAGGAAAGGCAGTGGCTCCCAGGGCTCAGTGCAAGCAAGTTGCTGTGGGGAGCAGAGGTGCCCATCCCTCCTTTTAGCACAGACTCCTTGGAAAGAGTGAAAATCTTCCCAGGGGATCATTGGTCCCACCCTGCTCATCAGTGCTTTGGCTCCCAAGGGTAATCCTCATGCAAAACTGCAGCTGAAGTTTCAAGGATGCTTTGTTGCAAAGAGTTTTTCACCTGTGTTACTGGGAGCAGCTTTGTTTTTCCTAAGGATTGAGCCTGTGAAGTCCCAGGGCTCCAGTCCCAAATGTGGCCAGGGCCAGCCACTCCTGTGGATGGGGAACTGGCACAGAAGGTTGTGCAGAGCAGCTAAGGAAACGTCGCTTAAGCAACTTGGCTAAACGGAGACAGGCAACCAGAAGGGAGCAGGAGAACCAGCCAAGGGGCAACAGTGGCAGAGTGGAGGAATCTGGTATGAAGGTTTTCCTGGCTTGTGGGGATCAGGCTCCTCTAGCAAGGGGCTACCTATGATTGCAGCTGCCCACAGCCCCCCCAGCCCCTGGCATCCCCTCACTGCTGACAGCACTGCCCCCAGCTCCCGTCCCACAGCACTACTCCCAGTTCCCTGCCCACAACACTGTCCCCCAGTTTGCTGCCATCATCAAGCCACAAGGCCTGAGATCTTCTGTCCTTTGAAAGCCAATTTGGTAGCCAAATGTGTATTTATTTACCGTTTTCCCAGCTTTTGTCCCTCCTTCATAGTAGGCATGGGATGCTCATGGAAATGTGTGCCAATGCATGACTGCTGGAAGGACATGGGTAGTGCCATCAGTGCACACAAGTGGGGCCAACTCCCCTGCGAGACCCCATGTCACCCCTGGGAAGCAGTACCTCTTTCCTCTGATAACTGATAAGGCGGTATCGCTGCTGTGCAGGCAATGCTGGGTGCCTTCTGGGTTCCACTTCCGGAAACCTTGCATGCAAGGAGCTGCGGGCTGAGCCACAGGATGAGGCTGGTAAGGGAAGAGAGCTTGGGGAGTGACACCAGGGGACTTTTACAACCTGGTCAGGACTCACTGCAGCATTTACAGCTTCATGGGGAAATGGTGTTTTGTTTGTCTTGACCTTGGCTTTGTGGCAGGGGAGGTGGGGTTGCCCAGCCCTGTGTGCCTGTAGTCAGCTCTGCCAGAAGGGGATAAGGTCAGCAGCAGAGTCTGTGCTGGAGGCTGATCTAGGAAAATGTTCTGCCCAGCTCACAACCTCCTGCAGCTCCAAGGGCATCAGGGAAGATGCCCACTGTAACCAGTGTAACCCATTACGGTGTTCTGCCTTGGAGGAGGATGTTGGAGCTGGGTGTCCCAGCTGGGGTGGCAGCAGTGCTGAATTTCTGTTCCCATCCCCAGGCACTGGAGCAGATGCTATCCCTGGCAGAGGTCCTCTTGCCCTCAGTCCTGGGATGCCAATGGGGCTGCAAGCTAAAAAGCTCCCTCCCTGAGAAGTCCCCACAAGGTCCAGCACCAAATGGAAAACCTCCAGGCAGCACCTGGGGTTCTCCATTTTTTTCTCTGCCCATCAGCCAGGTGTCAGAGGCGAGGTTAACACGCCAGGCTGGTGTCATGGGCTGTCCCACGGGTAGCCTGCTGCCTCTGTCACAGCCAGCGGGACTGATGCCCGTGGCAGTGGGGACAAAATCCAGATCGCTCCTTTTTTAGTGCCAAGAATGCTCCGCGCCGCCGGGAGCGCTACCCGAAATGGTTGCTTGCCCATGTTTATAGTCTCCCTGAGTCTGAGTTAATCCAGCGGCAGCTTGTTTATGCTGTAGGTTAAATAGTGTCAGGAGCCTGCCCTAATGACTGTGTGATGGGCTGAGAAAGGCAGAAAGAGCCCTGTTCCGGCCACAGCAGTGTCCCTAACCCTGCTCCTACAGCCCTCTTGCACACGGGGCCATGGCTCCAAATTCCCTTTGCTGGATGGGGAACAGTGGCTCTGGATGTGAGCCATGTCCAGACTCAGCCCTGTGTTGGCCTTGGAGGCATTGATTTTTGGAGAGTTCCTCTGCAGTGGATCAGGAGATTGAGAGTGTCTGGGTAGGTCACTGAGACCAGCAAGCTGCAAACCTACTGTAGGCTTTAACCCCAAATCACTGATGGCTACCGTGCTCCACCTGCCTTCACACACCCTCAGCCACAAAATGTGTCCTAGTCCCCAAAACACACCATCCTGGCATGAAAATTGGGTCCTGCAGCTACCACATGCCTCAGGCAAAGGGTAGGAAAGTTCAGCAACATGTCCCATGTCCAGCAGGAGGAAACTTGGAAAATTATTCCTCAGGTGAGACTTGGTAGAAAAAGCCCCAGTGAGCCCTGAGAATTGGGGCCCAGTGGAGGAGTGCTGGTGGCCATGCTCACCCTGCCACCTTTCCCTGTCCAGGTGGGTGTTCCTCTACGAGAAGGGCTACCAGTCACAGGACAGCATCGTAAGCTCGGTCTCGGTGAAGTTGAAAGGGCTGACGCTGACCAATGAGAGTGTCCTGGGTCCTCACATTTGGGATGTGGTGGATTATGTTTTCCCACCCCAGGTAAGGAGTCAGGGTGGGTGGGTTAGGAATTTGCTTTTGTCCCTGTGGCTGCTTTTCCCCATGTGCTGGGGTGCAGATGGGTCCTCAGCATAGGCTTTCCATGGGGCTAACCATGACAGGGTGTCCCTGTGGTGGAAAGGAGGTTGCTCCCGTCACAAACCTCTGCCCAGGTTCTCCCTGGGGAGCATTTGGTACTTGGGACCCACTATGGCTGAGGAGGCCCATTTGAGGCTGCCTCCAAAAGGATCAAGGATCCTCCGGTGCCTCCGGAGCAGTATCTCAGGCAGTGAGCAGGGTCCTCCACTGTCCCTGGGGCTGGTGGCACTGTAGGTCCCCATCCAGGGACAGGCTCCTCACAGAGGAGACCCTGTGCTGGCTGTGAGCTCGTTGGCTGTCTCTCCACAGGGGGACAACTCGTTCGTGGTGATGACCAACTTCATTGTCACTCCTGGACAGAAACAAGGAACCTGCCCAGAGGTAAACGCACTGGCTTCCTTCAGTGGGCTGAGCTTCTGTAATTCAGGGGGACTGTGGGGAAAGACTTTCCTGACATTGGGAGGTTTAGTAAAAGCCTGAGCCTGGCCCCATATTATTGTTCCTGACTCCTGTGTGCTATGTGAAGACTTTTATTCTGCTGAAAAACAGGCAGCATCCATTTAAATTTTCTTCCCTTTGAGATGATCAGGCAGAGCAGACTTGAGGCTTAAATGAAAACATCTGCCCGGAGTGAATAAATTGCCCCTTTTTTCCTGCTTTATCTGGACAGCCTTGGTTGGGAAGCAGTGTATGGACAAGGCTCTGAGCAGTGTATCCCTCTAGGAAAATTCTGCCTGGTGAGGCAGGAGGGACAGAGGGATTGAAGCTGCAGGGTGGGATGCTAAGAGGTGGCTGCTTTCTCCAAACAGCTGCCAGATGCCGGGCTGTGCACGCGGGACAGCGACTGCAGCAAAGGGAAGTACAGCCGTCAGGGACAAGGTACGGCACACGGCCCCGGGGCACCGGCCTTGGTGTTTCTGGTGAGACACACCCAGAAAAGCTGCCTGGCTGGGGTGTCCCCTGACTGGGGGACATGCTTTGGACAGGGGTTTAGGAAAAGCCTCTGACATGCTGGTTGAAGTTTCCACCTGGGCTGGTCCAGCTCTGCTCTTTTGAAAGATACCTGAGCTGCAAACAGCTCAGCCAACAAAAGATTAATCAGGACTAAGCCATTTCCCCCAAACTCTTGTCCTCTTATCAGCTCAGCATTTTCTTAGGTGTGTTTTAACAAGAAAAATCCCCAGCTCTTCCCCTGTACAGCATTGTAAGAGAAACCACTGCCCTGAGCTGAGAGGCCACAATTAATTTCCTGTTTTAGAAAGGTGCCAAAGCCTTGAGCATTTTGTGCCTTGAAGCAGAAGCCCCAGCCAGATCCCATCCATCCCAGCATGAGGCTGAGATTTCACAGGATCCAGGGGTGTAAGCAGCTGTCTCTCCCACAGGGCTCATGACTGGCAAGTGTGTACACTACAACAACACTGTGAAGACCTGTGAGATCTTTGGCTGGTGTCCTGTTGAAGTCGATTACCATGTTCCCAGGTAAGGAATGATGATGTTGCCCTCTTTCCCACCCCAGATGCACTTGGTGTGGGGCAGACCAAGCTGGGGCTCTATGGGATGTGGCTAGGACAGCCTGAGTCATGAAAGACCAGAAAGGGAAGGGATGAGACCACCATTTTTCTGTGGCTTGTCCCAGTTTGGGTGAATTTCTACCAAATGGGGCTTTCTCTAGAGCCTGGAGAGCCAAGTGATGGACACATGTCTACACTTGTGTTTTTCAGCCCTGCCCTACTGTCAGAAGCAGAGAAGTTCACCTTGTTCATCAAGAACAGTATCACCTTCCCTAAGTTCAAGGTGTCCAGGTAAGGAGAGGTTTGGGGGGTTGGCTCCTGGTCAGTTCCTCCAGCTGTGTCCCTCAGAGGAAACCATGGGTTTAGCTGGATGGATGTAACTGGATGCTTGGTATAGAGGATTGCATACCTCATCAGGGATCCCAGAATTACCCTAACCACTTCACTGAACCCCAGATTACCTCATAGGAACTGAGACATTTCCCTCCCAAGTCTGTCCCACTTCACCTGGTAGCTGTAGTTACTGGAAAGATTTCTGGAATTAACCTCTCCTGAGTTACCCTCACAAGTTGCACATGAAAATATAGTTTCTCTGATTCTTCATTTTTCTTCTCTGAAGACAACATAAAAATACTACATGGCCAGGATAAGCTTGGTGCCCCAGAGTCCCTCTTAACATCACAGATTCGATCTGTTTCAGCAAAGGGTGGGGTTGGCCCCTTCCTGGCAGCACTGGGGGAAGTGCTGCTGGCTGAAGGCATACTCATAAGAGGATTTGTGATGGCACCGATTATATATTTGATTTGAAACAAATTAACAGAAGCTATTTGTGCTGAAGACAGCGGATTCTTCTCTCTAAGCTGATCTTGTCCCCGTGCTGCAGCCAAGGTTAAACGTCCTGGCAGCTGGCATTCTTGGCAAAGTCTTGGGCTGACCTCACACTGCACCCCAAGAGGTGGCTGGGAGAGGGGATCCCCCCAGCAGCAAGCAGAGGTGCCCTGAGCAAGGGCAGGCTGAAGAGGACACAGAGAGGAAGCAGGTCCTGGCAGTGAGGGTGGCGGGGCTTGCTGCTGTGGCAGGGGCTGTGCCAGACCCCTCTGGGCTGTGGGGAAACTTCCTGCCTTTGATCACTGCTGACAACTAACTGCTGAGCATCAGTGACGGGATGAGGTTGAGCAAGGCACAGGTCTTACAAAACCATAGGCTTCACAGAGAGGATGTTTTTAGGCAAAAGAGCAGAGTGGGATGGAAGGCAAGAAGTTTTCCTTTCCTTTTAACCCTTGCTATAGGAGATAGCAAACTCCAGCTAAACGTAAAAGCTGTGGGATACACTCACTATCCATGAGGTGTCCCAGACAAGAATTGTTGGTGCTCCAAGCATTGCCTAGCAGAGCCCATGGACAAGCTGGCAGGTGAATGGGAGAGGGACATGGATTGGACAAGGGACTTCCAGAGGTTATTTCCCACCCAAATTATTGTATTATTGAGAATTTTTCTCACTCTCTTTTCATTCACAGGCGCAACTTAGTTGAGAGCATTACCAAGCAGTACCTGAAGAAATGCACCTATCACAAAGTCACCGATTCCTTATGTCCTGTGTTCGAACTGGGATACATAGTGAAGGAATCGGGTCAGAATTTTACCTTTCTGGCTGTTAAGGTACTTCAATTTCAAGTGATGTTCTTTGCTGTTGATGGGAGAGGGACACTGGCAGTGCAATCATCCCCAGCTGTTGAGATTATTTTCTGTTTTCTCAAGAATGCTTGAGAAAACAAAAGTGTCAGAATTATCTCATAGAGATTATGAATCTCCTTGGACATGGCCTAATATTTACATCTTTCTTGGAAACTCTTGAGAAGATTTGACCCACTGGCAGTAAATCCCAGGGTTCAGTTTGTTTTAATTTGAGCAATGAATAACTAGATCTGTGTGGCCAAATCCCATCTGATTGAGCTTGGAAGTCCCAGCTGGATGGTCAAATATTGGTCATTGCACAGTGCAAACTGCAGCCTTTCCCCAGGCTCCAAAATGCAGCTGTGTCCAACACTCCTCAGGCTGGTGTGTGGGATTATCTGCTCCCTCTGCACTGCAGAATCTTGTGATAGCTTTGCCAGGCACTGAATAAAATCAGAGGCTTGCATATATGAACATGTATTGCATAGATTGGATCAGATGGCCCAGAGAAGCTGTGGCCACCCCATTCCTGACCAGGTTGGACAGGACCTGGAGAAATCTGGCCAAGTGGAAGGTGTTTGGAACAGGATGGTCTTTATGGTCCCTTCCAACCCAAACCATTCTAAGATTCTATATGTTAAAGGTGTAAAAATACAAGCCTCTGGGGCACAGCTATTTACAATCTGGAGTGAGCTCAGGAGGGACTCCTGCGTTTCCTGAGCAATCTCTTGGGCAAAATCAGGTAAGGGAAGGCTGTCCCATGAGGACCAGAAGGGATCTGTGGTGAGCACTGTTTCTCAGGACCATGCCTTGGGCACAGGATTTGGATCAGGAACAAGAGGGCATGAATTTATTTGTGTATCCAGCACTCAGGGCAGAAACAAGAGCCTCTGCAAGGGGTTATGTACAGGCCACAAAGCCAAGGCTGCCCAGGAAGGCTGAGGCAGCAGTAGGGTCCTGAGCCAGGACACCTCATGGCATTGAGATGACATGTATGAGGAGGGAAAACATTTCTCTGTGTGGGCCAGGTCCAAGGAGGGCAAGCCCATGACTCCACTCTTGGCTGCAGGGCGGAGTGGTGGGCATCACCATAGACTGGAACTGTGACCTCGACTGGCCCCTGCGGTACTGCAAACCCATTTACCAGTTCCATGGCCTTTACAATGATGACAGTAACGTTTCACCAGGGTTCAACTTCAGGTAAGGAAACATCTGTTAATTCTCCAGGCATAATTCAGAAGTGACAGCTTTCAGGTTCCCACAGCACTCAAGGGATGGTGGAAGGTCAGAGACTTCTTCAAAATACTCACTACCCTTGCAGGGCCAGACAGCAGTACCAGTGCTCTTTAAAATGGCATGAGAAAAGTGGTAATACACCCCTTGGCTTCAAAATTACCCTATTTCCTTTCCATCTCCTCCCCCTTGCTGGCTCTCCTGCTTGGCTGAGCTTTTGGGAAGCCCCTTGAAAGACTAGAGATGGTGCAGGATCATCTCACATGTTCTCACAGTCTCTATCCTCTCCTCTGTGTGACGCTGTCACTAGTGCTGCATCAATATCTGCAGCGTGCAGGACTTGGGGACATCAGATCAAACAGCACGAGCAGGAGGTGAAACTCCAACCTGCAGGCAGGCAAACTGAGGCACAGAGAGGAGAGGTGCCAACAGCCCAGCTCCTTCAGGGGGTTTAAGGAGAAGGTCAGGAGCAGGTCTGTGATAGCACATTCCCAGATCTGTGTCCAAGATCCTGATGCTGTAGGGTTGCAGGGGCTGTTAGACACTCTGGCAGACCATTAACACTCACCATCCAATTGCACAGATATGCCAAATACTACAAAGAAGGTGGGATGGAAAAGAGGACACTCTACAAGGTGTTTGGGATCCGGCTCGACATTTTGGTGAATGGCAAGGTAAGGGTGGATCCCCTGGATCCCTGGGACAGCAGTGCCATGTCCTTGGGAAGGTACCAGCTCTGTAACACAGCACCAGGATCCTATGGGATCAGGAAAACTAGTATGAGTGCTTTCCTCGGGTGCTGGCCCGCTCACAGGAACCCTTGGGAAGTACTGGGGAAGGGAAGGGAAGGGAAGGGAAGAGAGGAGGAAACCGTGTTTTATATGTCACATCTTTCAGCTGCAGCTTGGTCAGTGGTTTTGTCAAAAAAACTTCATGATGGGAGTGGGGGGGACCTGTGGAAACTCAAAACCTTTTACTGATATTTCCAAAAGCTGAACATTTGCATTTTTCTGTTTTGTCTTTTTCTTCCCACTGGGAGGGAAGACTTTCCTCATTATGTTCCCACTGGGAATATTCAAAGTGTATACTTTTGTTTGGTTGCTTGGTTTTGGTTGGGTTTCTTATATTAAAAATACAGGAAGAAAAGTAACTTCAATTTATTTCAGCCTAAAAACAACCTATAATATTTTTCTGTTTGACTAGTTCTTTCCCAGCTCCTGTTTCCCTGTGTGCTGTGGTTGCTGTTTGGGTTGCTGCGAGGCACTTTTGCCGAGCCCCACCTACAGCTAGAGCACCCTTTTATTTTCCCCTGGTCTGACTGTAACTTATCACCTATTTTCTCTGACTTTATCCAGGCAGGCAAATTTGACATCATCCCAACCATGACCACAATTGGCTCTGGAATTGGTATTTTTGGAGTGGTAAGTTCAGATATTTCCAGCCTCTATATGGAGACTCTCAAATTATTCTTCTTGCCTGTGACATCCGTGGGAAGTGTCCTTGAGCTGCAATGAAATGCTGGCTACTGCTCAGGGAATCAGAGGATGGGCAAAGGGGGGAAATGAGGTGCTCTCCTGCCTTGCTAGCTCAGGAAAATAGATTCCTGCTGGTCCCTGGCTGATGTGAATTCTGCCCTGCTGATGAAGGGAAGGCTGGCTCTCTTGGCAGGTCTTGGTATCCTGATAGTTTCAAGTTAGAGCTGGCATTGAAGGGGGTCTGGAGGTGATGGGCAGTATTTCATGCAGGACAGGAACCCAACATCCTATTTGGTTATCGTCGTTAAAGACTGGGGCACGGCTCAAAGGGTGTTGTGTTCTGCACTTACCTAAAGTAGAAACACTTCATTTCTGTTGACTTAAATCACCCACTATTGAACACAGCACACTTCACTTCTGTCCTAAATGGACATTTGGAGACTTCAGCAACCGCCATGTTGTGGGATGAAGCAGAAGTGACCCTAAATTGTGGGGCAAACTGGGACAAACTGGAAGTACACAGTAGTCTAGGTGAGCTCAGAGGGCAACTCCAAGCCTAACTGCACTTTGATTTAAGGCCTCTGTCCTCTGTGACCTGCTCCTGCTGCATTTTCTCCATGGACGAGACTATTACAAGCAGAAGAAATTCAAATATGCAGAACAGGAGCCTGTAAGTAACAGCGAGTGCCTGCCCTGCGGAGGCTCTTGCGGGGGTGTGTGTGGATGTGTGCATGAGTAATGACGCTGTAACACAAACATCCACGCTGAGGGGCAACGAGGCGCCTTCCTGAGCCCTTGGGACTGTTGGAGACTGGGATCCATGAATCTCCTCTCCAAAATTACTGAGATCTTGTGTGACTCACTGCTAATAACTTTATTCTCTCCCTTTAACCCCAGATATTCTGGTATCTGGTAGCACTTGCATTGCTTTAAGGGAAGCAGCGGAAGATCAGTGCTTTAGCAAACTAGAAAATGTCTCTTTTTCTGCTCTTTGAGAACATCTCCATGACCATGGAATGTTTCATGGCCTTTAACAGGACACAAAAACAGTTCCTCTCAAATTCACCTGAAAATATGCTTATACACTGGGGGTTAGGAGTTGCTCCCCAATCACATTTTTCCCTGGCATTAGAAAGGAGCAGGTCTGTAAAAGAATCCTTGTTTTCTCTCATTTAACCCCCAGTCGAAGCTGCATAAGAAGGAAAAGGAGACAGACAACACACAGTGAGAGGTGAGTGGTGTTTCCCCAGCCCTGCTAGCATACATCTGGCAGGCATGAGGACTATAGGTCTTGGGGCTATCCCACGGCCCATGGGAAGGCAGGAGGATTTCAGGGAAGGCAGCAGGGCTCCAGGGAGGCTTGGAGGAGATCTGAGCTGTGGGCTGTAATGTCTAACGTGGGGTCAGCATTTCCCAGCATAAGCAATTGCATGGGGCAGCAATGGATACAGGATGTGGGGCTGACATCACATCTTCGATGGCAGCATCTCTTGAAGAAGGGCAGTCGGGGGCGAGACACCAGAAATCACTGTGCACCTCTCTCTCAGCAGAATCCACACTGACTGACAAACCTGCACCGCTTTTCCTCCTCCTCTTCTCATAAAACTCAGTCGCCATCCCCTGTCACTTCCCTGGGCTAGCCCCAGGCCAGCAGGAGCAGTGTCCAGCACCAGCCCATGGGAAGGTGGTGCCCTGCAGCCAGGGCAGGGGCTGGCCAACCCAGCACATGGCCTCTGGTGGGACATGCCACAATGCTGTGGATGGGTCAAACTAAGGGATCTCGGGGCCCTCTGCCAGCCCTGCTGCAGGGCACTGGGTTTGCTGGCATTGCAGGCCCTTCAGAAGGGCTCCCACTGCACCCTGCCTGGTGTGCCAGGGTCGTGCCAGGGCACTTGCACGTGAAGACCCTGGGGAGAGCACAGCTGCCATTTCTTCCCCAGAAGCACCCTTGGACAGATTCAAAAGGGAAGGGAAGGGAAGGAGTGCTGGCAGGAACCATACCCAGCCCCTCTGCCTTGGAAAAAAATGGTTATTTTGTAAGGATGTCTTTTATTAAAAAAGAATAAAGCTTTAGTTTTTCTACTACATCCCTTTGTGGTGCCTATGCTTGCCCCAGAGCACGGTGTTGGCAGTGGTTTCTGGAGGGCCTATGCATGCAAAGTAATCCCATCAGTGATGATTCCTTCAGAAACTGCCCTCCCGTGCAGGGCCCCTGGGCCTCCTGCCACGAGCCAGGACTGTTATCAGAGTCGTCACTTGGGTTTCCTCCTCTGACAGGCTGGCTGGCAGGGAGTGCTGGTGCACTGCTGGCCACGGCAATCTGCTGTCCTGTGCCAGCTCTGCCTCCACTGCCCACACCAGTCAGTGTTAGCTGGTCAGAACGGACTTTCTCAGCAGCAGCCTCACAAACCAGCTCTTTGCACCCAGGAACTAAATTTCCCCTCTCTGCTAGAAGATTTGGACTACTCATCATGTGCAGCTGGACATCACGGGCTGTGCTCAAACCCCACACCCCTGTGAGCAGACCCTGCCCTGTGCTGCTGGCCCTGTCTGTTCCATTCTCCAGGACACATCAACACTGACTTTCTGCGTAGTCCCTCTCTGAATGTCTTTTTTTTACCTCCCTAGGGAAAATTTTGCTTTGGTTTCTTCAAAAGTGGATCCCAGCTGCCATGGAAAAGTCAGTGGAGAAGCTGTAGGGCTGTAATGCTGCCAGAGCCTGCATGAGCACTGCTCCAGGCTCTAAGGGACACAAGAATGTGCCATAAACAGATGCAAATAATATTTGGTCATAAGCTCAACAAACATTCCAAGCCATACCTTCAAACCATAGGTTCTGCAGGGGTAGATAACTTGTTCTCAGCAGGATGCCTCAGCTTTCACAGGCAGGGAGGGTTTGTGTAAGGTTATCCACGGTTAACTCTTTCACCCTTTCCTGTGCTGCCATCCTGTGTCAGAGGTGCCAGGTGCTTATCCTAAGGATGCAGAGAGGGTTAGGGAAAGCTCCCTGGTCTCTGGAGGAGTTGGTGCCTGTTCAGCTGGGGTGGGGGATCCCCAGCCCCGGGGACTCTCCTGCAGCACCCAAGCACTGCACGGTCCCATGTGGTGCTGCGGTGCAGCTCCCCAGCAAGCTGCCACCAGCAGAGGGGACTGCAAGACCATTTCACGCAGACGTGCCTGGGGAAAATGCAGTTTCCAGAGACAGCGAAGCGAGAGTGTTCAGGTAACCTTTCGCACCCACTTACACCGGGTCAATCTCCGGTCAAAACGTAACAAACTCAAGGCTGCAGGTAAAGCTGCAGGGTGTTTCTGCATGCTTAATCTTTCAAGCTGCTTGTAATGCAAAGCCCCTATTCTTTCCTTGGAAGAATTAAAAGGCAGAATACGAAATCAGGAAAAATGTAAATGATCCTCTCTAGTTGCTATTCTAAACTTCTGATCTGGGATCCCTAAAAGTCCCAAGGCTGCTTTAAAAATCATGGAAGGATTTCTTTTCATCTCTTTAACTTCTTTTTTAAAATGCACAGTCTTTGGGGATCCTTTTCTTTGCTCTTTTTTCATTCATTATTTCTGCAACCAGCAGAATGAGATATTGCAATTTTAATTCTTTCCCCCTAGACAAGCTCCTCCTCAAAGCCAGGGGCCCCAGGCCCTGTGGCTCCCAGGTGGGTGCCAAACAGATCGATGGCTGTCTGGAGGAAACTGAACAAGTGTCAGATTTTAACATACACTGGTCCCCTCTGCTGTATGAAAAGGCAGGGAAAGCCCAGGGCACTTGTTTCATGCCTTCTTTTGCCAGAGGGGCTGGAGCTGGTGCTGAGGGATTGGAGACCAAGGAGGAAGGGCTGCTCTGTTCAGCCCCATGAGGAGCTTTCCTTGGCACAGATGCTCTACTTTAGCTTTGCAGTTCCCAGCCGCCTCCCAGTGCCTTCCAGTTTTGTCAAACTCACACAAAGTTACTGAATGCAGGATAGGACACAACAGTTAAAAGTTAGAGCCTCACAAATGGAAATGCTGACAGGTTTAGACACCTGGTGTTCCAAGTCCCAGTGAGGAAGTGTGGGTGACCAGCAGGATCATATTCTTGTCCTCCTGGTTTGACCTGATCTTGCTCTGAGGGTCAGGGGAGAATTTACTGTTCTTAGGCAGAACCATTTCTTTGCACTGTGGCCAGGAAACAACTGCATTTGAAGCTGTTAAGATGTGGCCAGTGTCTCCTGCTGCTCTCTGGCCTCTGAGCAGCAAGATGAAGAGTTACAGAATCCTAAAGGGATTTGGTCATCGTGTCAAGACCCTGTCAATGACAGTTTGCTGTGTTGCTTCCCATTCATGCTGTGATCAGTTGAGGGTTGGGTTGTTTGTGGTTTTTTTTAACTCCTTGATTAATTGCATAGTTATTAACTAATAGAAAAATACTAATAGAAAAGGAACTTTCAGCAATTCAAACACTGTCCCAGAAAACACACAAGAAGGAATAGGTATTATCCAGCTTATCCCTAATCATTGCAATCAGCAGTAACAAGCCCTTGTATGTGATGGTGTCAGTGCTCCAAGGGTCTAACAGAGGACTCTTGCCTTGATCATGGATGTCAGATGACGAAAGCAAGCAATGAGTGCAGTGTGATTATTCCCATTTTATAGAAATGGAAACCAAGATACAAGCAAATAATTTTTGAATATGGATTTAAATGTAGTGAGAATTTTCTGCTTCTGACCAGCTTCTGTTATCTGTAAAGGCTACTATGTCGGACCTTGTACAGATATATCTTTTCACTCCCTCAGGCAGGATTATTTTGAAAAAAATCAAGTAGCACAGATATTCCAGAAGAGCAATTACAGAAAAACTTATTTGGCAATAATTATGCTGGTTAGTGATTCTGCAGAGATGAGGAATTACATTTCAATCTCTGCAGAGCTGGCAACATTTAATCATTATGTTTGTGCTCAATTCCCAGCACAATGAGGCCCTGATTTCCACCTGGCACTTCCAGACACTGTAACATGGCAAATTAAAATGAGTAACACTCAAGAAGTAGATAACTCCTTTCCTGTGCAACCTCTCCTATCTTTAAGCCCACTCATTCTTTCTCTGGCACAGCAGACTCCCTGTTATTTTTAACCCAGTCCTCCTCTTAGGACATTCTTGGATTTTTCCCTAAAAAAGCACCACCTGCCTTTCTGGTTACACTATTTCCCTTTCTCTTTTGTTGTGGGAGCATGTTTTCAGTTGGATAAATCCTCTGGCTGACATACAGCGAAGGACTGGCAGGAACATGCATATCCTCCTAGCTCTGAAGGATGCTTTTATTTCCTTCTGTCCCACAGCTGGGCATTTTCAGGCCAGACTGTGCTGGGTGGCAAAAGGAGCTTCTGGGCCATTCGAGCACTTGACATCTGCAGCTCAGCCTGCAGCCACTCTCCTGGAGACAGCGCGGTTGTTACAGCCCATTTTCACCGCGGCCAGCCCTGTATTAATTATGCCACACTATAATTTTTGGCTGTCTTTGGTGAAGTGCTCTCTCCTTCTGTTATCTAATTGCTTTATTGCCTTATTTTAGAAAGCGTAAAATTCGAAAGTGTCCAAATGGGTTATGAATATAGCAACAGCTCGGTCATCTGATGGGCTCTTCAGCAGGGGTGAATCAGGATCGCTCCAGTTAACAGGGCTCTGCCTACCAGTACCAAGCACGGGTCCTGCTCAGCTTTATGGCACCACAAAGGGATTTCCTAAAAAAATGATGGCTTTAAATCTTTTTTTATCTAAACATACTAGTGACATGCCTGGGGAAATGTAAGCTCTCCCCCTCCTGACTGTAACTCAAGAACCGGTTAAATAAACTTATTCCCAGTCCTTGCACCCAAAAAACATGTGAAAAATCAGTTACCAACAAACCACACTCAATCATTATTGAACAGAAGTATCGAAGTCTTATTCTAACATTGTTACAGCCATCATGGTCTAAGCATCACAGTCTTTGACTCTCTTTCCACTGGCCACAACTGCTCTGCAGTGTAATCACCTGTGTATGATGAAAAGGGAAACTGAGCCACATTATTTGTTTTGGGGTTTTTTTTGTTTTCTGAAAGAAACAGCAGGTTCTGACTGAGCTGAGCCAACCAGGTTATTTCATTAAGTCAAGTGCTCGCAGTCTTTGCCAGAGTCGGTCATTTCAAACCTTGATACTGGCGCTAAACTGTGCTTCAGGTATCACTGGTGATTTAAGCTGCCTGGTGCTAAAGGAGGCAGATCTTTAGGGGACAAATACCAGCACTTTCCAAACAGCCAGCATCTTGTCAGCATCTCAAAGCCAAATCAATCTGTCCAAAAGACTTCTGAAATCCTTGCAAAACCTCCTCAGCAATAATTAAGGCAAGAGGAGCAGGAGGCTGGAAGGTTCACTCATTGCTCAAGAGAAGCTGAGTTGGCCCTGCATGAGCAAGGCCCTCTTTGATTGAATTGAAAACCTCTGTGAAACAGGTCAGTGTCTTGGCTCACATGTTTTGGTCTTTCAGAGCATCTCTTGTGCCCTGGAGCCACAGGAGCCCAGTCCCTCCACAGGCACAGGCACAGGCACGTTCCTGGGTCCTGGGCACATACTCCAGGCATCCGAGAAGGAGGTTGCTGGGGCTTTCACTCAGGGCTGGGAGGAGGCTTTGCTTTTGCTCATGAACTTGTCTTACTTTTCCTGAGGGTCCACCATGGCAAACACACAGCCCAGGAGCTCAGGCTGCTGGCTGCCTTGAGATGATATCTAATCAGTGTCATTAGCTAATACCCAGAGCTGCTGGAAGACAACAGCTTTGGAAGCACACATTCACGGTCATGGGGCTCTCCGCTGTGCTGTTACAATCATAGAACCATTTTGGTTGGAAAAGACCTCTGACATCAAATCCAGTCACAAACCTAACACTGCCACTAAACCATGTCCTAAGTGCCACATCTACATGGCTTTGGTTATCCTAAAATGCAGCAGACCCTGCCATCCTCTCACTGGTTATCACACTGCTGTTCAGCTGCTCCAAGAGCCCTTCACTGCCCCAGTGCTTCCTTTTCACGGAAGATCTCTGCTGGATTTTCTCTGTGATGAGCTGAAAACACAACCCTTTGTATATTTCTAACAGGGGTCGTCTCACTGAATGTAGCAACTCTTTAGTAGTCGAGCTTTGAACCACATAACATTTCAATTCTAAGTATTTTGACTGAAAATTGGCAAAGAGAATGTACGAATATTTTAGATGGAAGTGAAAGGGCATTAGCCCTCAATAAACCGGTTCATCTGTAGAGAATTGCTCAGCTGCCTGTGACCAGCCAGGGTGACAAAGCACATTTCTGCAGGAAAAGTAAGACTTGGATGCACATAGCAAATAGCAGCAGGGTGTGTCTGACTGTAATAAACACACCTACAGAATGAGTAAATGAAAAAAATCATGGTCTTTGCTAGGCTTACAATGACTTTGCTGTTTTAATGAATAGTGACTCTTAATTACATTTTGATACGTCTCTCAACACAGTGACAATAGGGGAAGCTTTTTTGAGATGAGAAAGTTGTAGTAAACCACAAGATGCGTTATTAATGTGTTATTTCGAGTTATAAAACCCACGGTAAGAAATTAATTTGTTTCCAAAGCAGAGGATTATTTGAGACCCACTGGAAGCACAGGCATTTCTATCTGCTTGTTGTCACAGCAGGAAGGAGTAGCAGTCTGCAGTGAGTTGAGTCAGGATGTGGATTTAATCCAACTCTTGCTCTCTGGCTAAATCCAGGATTCCTGGTGGGGGACCCTGACTGTGAGTGGAGTCACAGCAAAGCCCAACGAGTCACTTGTCACAAAATCAACATCTTCACAAATCCCACTGCAAACACTTCACTGCTGGGTGCAATGGGAACCTCTCGACCCAGGGTTACAATCAACTTCGAGTCAAGAAGGTAAAAGAGAGTAGGAGAGAAAAATACAGTCAAAATATGAGTCAAACCAAAGAGGGCATCTGCTTGTAGGAATTCCTTGAAGAACAGCAGTGGGGTAAGTTGGTGTGCGGCATTTCTTCTTGTTGCTGTAAGACTTCAGAAAGCATATATGGTCAGGGTTGGGTGTTACTACTCTAGAGGCAGAGCCTGGGTGAGGGGACACCCGTGTGCCAGGATCCTGGGTCCCTCACGCTGTGTCTGTCCCTCAGGCCGGGTCCGGCGGGCCCTCTGCTCCTGCCCTGTCAGTCCCACCTTTCCTGATGGTATACATCAGGGAATATTTAGAGAGAATTTCTTCGCAGAAAAGCAGATTAGGCATTGGAACGAGCTGCCCAGGGAGGTGGGGCAGTCACCGTCTCTGGACACGGCTCTCGGTGTTCTCTTCTGTCACAGGCTGGACTCGACAATCTCAGAGGTCTTTTCTAATTTAACTGATTCTGTGATTAGCAAAAAAAGGGCCGTGTGTTCACCCAAGAGCCCGCACCCCACACGCTCTTCTGGCTGGACACCACACGCCACAGAAAAAGGTCGGGGTTTTTGGGGATTATTTGTTTGCCTTTTGCCCCAAACCCCGGGGCCTCTCCGCTCCCCCCCCCCCCCCCACAATCCCCTCACGGCCACAGGCTCGCGCGCCCCGGGAGGCGCGGCCGCCTCCAGCCAATGGGCGGCGCGTGCGCGGGCGGGGCGGGGAG